>NW_022103928.1:30562453-30563775 GCF_000313985.2 Echinops telfairi | reverse complement strand
TCTAAGTAAGATGTCTACTAACTCTAGGGGAAAAGCATGCCAGCCTATGTGAGCCAAGAATTAAAAGTAACGTAAACCAAACCCGGAGGAGGGAACAATGTTAGAGCCTAAATTCTGGATACCTGTTTGCCGGTTATGGATGAGAGGGAAAGTCCAAACCCGTTCAAAACACTTAAAAAGAAAAATGTTTAATAAATTTTAAAAATACAGAAATACAAGTCTGGTAACCTGCTTTTGAAAATGCACAGCCCCTGAAATCCCATGGAGCAGTTCTGCGCTGCACACAGGGGTCACCACGGAGCTGGAACTGACTGGCCAGCAACTCACTAGTGAAAAGTGGGTCCCCCAATACCCATCCGCAGTGAAATCACTAAATAAATTATGAGAGACTCAACTGTGTGGATGCTCTGACCGCACTCAAAAGAATGCAGCCGACTCCCGGCACTCACCAGTGGAGGTCCCGGAGCTAAGTGGGAACATCGCAGGATATAGAATATGGGGAACGCTCTGGGGAGAGTCTCTCCGACCACTTACTGGGGCTGCCCCTTCAGAGCCGGGAGTGAGGACAAGAAAGAGGATGGGAGCTTTCACTTTTTATGATGTATCCTTGGGCATTGTTTTCCCCACATGGAGCATTATATTCCTTTCGTCATTAAAAAAATACTCAATCTATGTGGTTTGGCAAAAGCTGACCACCCTCGCAAGCTGGGTCCCAGGTATGCCTTTGGTAACTGGAGAAAGAAGAGGGTGGAAAGAGATCAAGGCCGGAAGACAGGTAAGACGGTCTGGTCTCCTCTGCCCCACTTGACAAGAACAGCAAAGGCTTGCCTTAAATCCTCCAAGCTGCCAGTGAGGGGCCTCCGAAAGGTAGTGGGAAATTAGAATAAAAAATCATGGGATTTTTCCAAAACCTTTTAAAAATCATTTTATTGGGGGCTCTTGTAGCTCTTATAACATTCCATACAGCAATTGTATCGAGCATATTTGTACATAGGTTGCCATCATTTCCAAAACAGTTTCTACTTAAGCCTTTGGTGTCAGCTCCTCTTTTTTCCCTTCCCTCCCCAACCCACCCTCGTGCCTCCTTGATCAATTATACATTGTTATTATTATTTCTTATCTTATTTCTTCTTCTTTTTTTTTAATCATTTTATTAGGGATTCATACAACTCTTATCACAATCCATACACACATCAATTGTGTAAAGCACATTTGGACATTCGTTGACCTCATCATTCTCAAAACATTTGCTCTCCACTTAAGTCTCTGGCATCAGCTCCTCATTTTTCCCCTCCCTCCCCGCTCCCCTTCCCTCATAAACC
>NW_022103928.1:30560582-30561769 GCF_000313985.2 Echinops telfairi | reverse complement strand
TGTCTCCCTTCACCACATTTCTGTTGTCCATCCCCTTCCAGGGATGTGTGTGTGCTGTATATCCAACCTTACACAGGCTTTATGCAGCCCTTTCATACATGCCTCTATCTCATTGGCATGAATTGCCATTATATCTCGTTATATCACACAGTCACTCTAGCTGCAAAGGAGGCTGGAAAGTGAGGTAAGGTGGCTGTGGCAGACCCAGGCTCCCTCTGACGCAGAGGGCCATTGCGCATTCTCTTCCTCTTGCATCAAGTCCACCGTAACTTTTGTTTCTTGAAATAAGGAAAGTGTCTCCAAAAGCCAAGGTCACGGTTAACCGTTCACCCTGCTGGCAGCAACTTCCTCCAGCTAGACCTTAGGAATAGGGTTGGCCATGAACCTGTTGCAAATATGAGGGATGTAATTGCTAGGAGTGTTTTTTCTTGTTTTGTTATACATACACGTATGTGCACCTCTATAGAAAACAGCTTTGTTTTCTTTCCTCCCTGATTCCATTATTTATGATAAAATATAAGCAGTGAATGAAGGTTGTGCATTTTCAGTTGCACACATGTTGGCTGCATCGTGTTAGGCACATGTATGACTTTATTTAGAGATTGTGTAGGGTTTAAGATGCCAGGTTGACCTGGAGTGGACTGTGGTGGTGAAGGTGAAGGTTATATGTCCGCTTGACCAGGCCATGCTTCTCGGTGGCAAATATTAGTTCATCATCTCCATTTTGTGATATGCCTCGAGTGGCCCTTAAGTCAAATGGGGAATTTCCTTCAGGGTGTGGTCTAGTATATCCAAAATATGCGGAATTGTTCTGGCCAAGCTCACTCTTTTTCGACCCCGCACCTAACTCATCATCAGTTGCCCTGTGGTTCATGGCAGGTGAGCCAACAGCCTGCTCCCTTCTAGAAAGGCCGAGTTGTGACCTGGGACGGGTTTCAAATAATGGAACAGCCGCTTCACTGCCCTAACGACTATCTAGAGTATAAAAAACAGCATACCAAAAGGTTGTTTATTGTCTCATACGGTTAATGCTTAAGTAAGAACAATAAAAGAGGTATACAATACTAAATTATGTTATAAGGAAGTTTTAAAATAGTAATAAAAATATTAAATACTACCTGACCAGAAAAACAATAAAATTATTACTTCAGATATTTCCATATTGCTTCTTAACTTGCAATATTCTT
>NW_022103928.1:30558327-30559693 GCF_000313985.2 Echinops telfairi | reverse complement strand
GGGAGACACCAAGACACTTCCCACAGGAAGGTCTCGGAAGCCATCCTTCCTCCGTGGCACCATCCCTATCTCCTGGAAACCCTCTCTGCCCTCTTTCCTACCCCAAAGCCTCAGTCCGGGGGTCAGGGAGGGGGGAATTGGAAGAGAAGTATGATATAAGCCTCTCTAGGAGTGCTCTTGTGAGGAGCTGGAGGAATTAGGCCTGTGATGTGACCCAAGAAAAGTCAGGGCAGGGGATGATCCCTAAGACTCTCTACCACAGATTAACAGGGAGGTTTTGAAAGGCAGGCAACGGCAGATAAAAATCATACAAACAAACATAGATCCAAGAATGGGTTTGGGGCTCGCACTAAGTCCTAGCTCCAACTTAAGAACAATTAGTTCTTACATCGTGGCCCTACTCAATACTCACCCTCAGGAAAGGAACACAGAAGATACGGGCGCTATAGCAAAGTATAGCGAAGAAATTAGATGATGCCTTGTTATTAAAGTAGCATCTGGGGTCTTAAAGGCTTGTCTCCGAACAACCAGTCATCTAAGTGAGATGTCAACCAAGTCCACCTGGTAGAAGCACATCATCATCAGTCACCGAAGGACTTTAAATCACATAATCCGAAATCGAAGGAGGGATTAGTATCAGAGCCTAAAGTGTGAGAATCCAGTTTGCGGAAGACTATGAATGACAGTGGGAGCCCACGATGCATTTGTGTGAGCCACGTAGGAAATAAATCTCCGGTTATCTCCCTCTATCCATAATTGAGGAATGGGAGGAAAGTGGTTCCTAAACAGAGTGTACTGGAGAGATGAGTAGATAGATCAAAGGGATAACCTGATCTGGTTAAACAGTTAAAACTTTGTCAGTTGATTCCCCTCTCTGATGCCTGCTGAACCTGATCTGGTTTTCAGCATTTTCCATATTTCTGTTTTGTTTTAAATATATTAGGGTTTACCTCAGAGGTGTCATGTCATTGGGGGTCACCTCTTGAAGTCATGTTATATGTCTTTCTGTCTTTCAGTGTATGAAACCCAGGATTGATGAACCTATAGGGACGGCAAGTAGAATTAGGGTTTGGGCTGGAGTGTGTGGGGGGAGGGGGGGGCGGGTAAAAGGGAGACAATGCCAACGAGTCCAGGAAAAAGAAGTATGTTTTGAAACTGATTGTGGTAGCAATTGTACAAAACTGCTTGACATGATTGAACAATGGAATGGTATAGTATATGTATTAACTCCCAATTAATAATAAATTAAAATAAATATACTTTTAATCATTTTATTAGGGGCTCATACAACTGTTATCACAATCCATACATACATCAATTGTGTAAAGCACATTTGTACATCCATTGCCCTCATCATTCTTAAAAC
>NW_022103928.1:30555316-30556943 GCF_000313985.2 Echinops telfairi | reverse complement strand
TAGGGAGCTAGTTAAAATCAGAATATCTCAAGTCTTAGCCCAGATCGGCGCCTTTATTGTAACAAGAACCCGAGGGGAGTACATGCACACGGAAGTCTGAGAAGCACGTGATTCCCTGTTCTTCTAGCCTCTGTACTTCCTGAAATCAGTAGTTGGATCTGGAGGTATAATCTGATTCGGGTTTGATATATTGGGCAAGAGGGTCATGGAGAAGGGGAAAGGGGGGGAAAAGGGCTATGTCATGGGTAGTGGGAGCTCTTCCATCCGGAAGTATAACAGGGTTAGTGGGCTTTCCTTTGTTAGTAGGCACTAACAAAGTGCTGCTGTTGGCAACCCCATGTACCAGGGGACAACGTGCTGCCCTGCCTTGCACCATCTTAATGATCGGCGGGGAATGGGCCTGTTGGGATCCACGGGGTTTCCAGAGGCATAGTGTTCAGAAGTAGACAGATGAGCCTGTCTTCCCCATCTGTCTTATTCTAGAAGCTCTGCTGAAACTTGTTCAGCATCCTATCAGCCCAAAGGAGGCTCACTGACCAGGAGTCAGACTCGGGTCTCCTGTATGGAAGGGGAGAATTTTACCACTGATCACCAACCGTACAAACCAACCCAAGCAACCCACTGCCATCAAGTCCATGCTGACGCATAGCGACACCCCCACCCTGTAAGCTTCTGAGACTGACTGTTTACAGGAATAGAAAACCCAGTCTTTCTCTCAAGGGGCTGCTAGTGGTTTCGAACTGCCGACCATGCAGATCGCAGCTCAACGCATAACAATGATACCACCAGGGCACCTGTTCATTCATTAAAAGTTGTAAAATGATCTTGTTCTATTTCCATCATACCTGTTCCTCCGTTAGCAGAAATATATCCACAGAAAACAAAATATGTTTCCCTTTGCCACGATTTGATCACCCAATGGTATTTTGCATAGAAAAGGAAAGATACATGCTTGACTCCCTTAGTGGCCATTTTTCAAAAGCAATAAGCTGGTTCCCACTAATGACAATGATTTTGGTTATTTTTTGTTTGTTTCTTCAAACCAGAAAGAAACCATTTTGTTGTGTTCTGGTTAGCAGCACTATAGAGTCACAGAACACTTGCTATGTTATAACCCACTACAGTTCTTATTCCTACTGATGTTCGTGCTGCCCCATCTGTGGCCACTGGGAATCCTGAGTGCGTTGGACATGACCACAGCCGCCTTGAATAGCTTCCTTACTACCCAGTGTTACTGGACGTTCCACGGTCATCTTGTGCAGTCCCTGCCCCAGACCTGGGGTCACCTGTTCCTCTCAAACACTTGTTTGTTTATGACTCAGTGGTTCTCACCTTCCTCACGCCATGACCCTTTCACACGGTCCTCCTGTGGGGGGGACCCCCAACCATAAAATTATTTTCGTTGCTACTTCATCACTGTCATTTTGCTACTGCTATGAATCAGGCGACCCCTGTGAAAGGGTCGTTCAACCCCCAAAGGGGTCGCAACCCACAGGTTGAGAACCACTGGTTTGTGTGTTCTAGTAGAGGCTGGTGTTTAGCTACTACAATTTGAGGGTAACTGTGCTCGCTGCTACTGGGTTGGTCCTAACTTTAGGCCTTTTGTTGGGCAGCCAGGATAATACAT
>NW_022103928.1:30552694-30553840 GCF_000313985.2 Echinops telfairi | reverse complement strand
AATTAAAATTGTGATGGGGAGGAAATTCTACAATGTACTCAGGCTCACACCAGAGAATGACGAGAGTCACAAAACACCTATCTACTGATGTGGGGTCTCTGTGAGGAGGGAGGTCAGTAAGAGAACACACATTTGGAGCTGTCTGAGGAACATCATCATCTTTCCATCTTGAAGGGCTGTAGGCACGACCTCTTGCATGTTGAAGGACTGAGTCTGAGACCATCCTATTTGCAGTCCCCAGCGGGCTCCCAACCCCCTCAGGTCCCCCAATCCCTGAGGAGAGAGGAAGGGCTGGTGGAGGGAAGAGTTAGACCTCAGCGCGGAGGAAGTTAAGTCTGCGGCCACAGATCTTGTTGGTCGGAGTTTTCCATCCGGTGAGTCCAGCTCCTAGGGCCTTCTCAACAGGAAAATGTGAGCACAGGAGAGATGGAGGGGCAGGGAGAACTGGGGGTGGAGGAGAGGTGGCACTCAAGGAAAGCTATGTCGGAGGAAGGTAAGGTTCGAAGCCTGAGGTTCCGAAGGAGGAGTCAGTGGGAGTTGCCTCTCTGAGAGATAACACCTCCTTCTCCAAGGCAGCACCCTTGGGAGCCCGTGGTCCCTATGAGCTTAAGGACAGGGGGTCCTTTACCAGAACAGGACCCAGCCTCGTACCCTAGGTACACAGGAGCGCAACCTGGACCTTGTCACTAGGAGGCCTTCTTGAGCTACTCTTAAAGCTCATCACGTGCCCTTCGTTAGCTGATTCTGCAACTCGAGCAACATGGCCTTGTCATCCCTGCCCCTGAACAGGCAGGTCCTCCCAGGGCCAGACCTCAGCCGCGGATGTCAGGTTTCCCCACGTCCTGGAAAAGCGAGGCCTTTTCAAACCCACAGTCCACATTTAAACCAGCCCGGGGCCCAGGGCCAGAGGCACACGCCAAGGAGAGGCTTCACGTAAATATTTCCTGACATCACAGAATGGACCGTGTGATGGATACGATCAAGGAGTCGTTTGCATTTCCTTCCCCTTTCAAAACCCACATCACCAAAAATCATCAAAAGGGTAAACCTAACACCGGGCTAGAGCGCAGTTGGTCTCCTCTGGCCCGAGTGGTGACCAGGTTCACAAAAATGCATCCGCTGGCACAGCAGAACTCCAGCTCTCTC
>NW_022103928.1:30547631-30551733 GCF_000313985.2 Echinops telfairi | reverse complement strand
ACCCCAATATTGTGTCAGTGTTTTGCCTGGAATTCTGTCCTTAAGGAGTCTATCTCGTAGTCTCAAGAGGAAAAACTGTAATCAACCTAAACCCCGACCCCCCGCCCCTCAAAAAAATCTTTGCCATCAACTCATAGTTCTCCCAGAGGACAGAAGAGAACTACTCCCTTTGGGTTTCCAAGGCTATAAATCTGTATCCTTTTTTCTCCCAAGGATCCACTGGCAGGTAAGTTTGAACCCAAGAGGTTCACTAGGGGGGTGCAGAGGGTGTGGGCGGTACCAGGTAACACCGTCAGAGGGGGAGACACCAACATGATTATAAAGTATCTGTGCTGTGTTTCCACGGAACTTTCTTTGACACTACGTTTCAGATCATCAATTTTGTACTCAACCATGTCAACTACTTAAGTCCGCCCTTTGATATCTCTTCTCCTTCACCCAAGTTCACACCTGTCTCCCCTCTAACCCAGCGGTTCTCAACCTGTGGGTCGAGACCCCTTTGCGGGGGGTGGGGGGGTGTTGAACAACCCTTTCGCAGGGGTCTCCTGATTCATCACAGTAGCAAAATGACAGTGATGAAGTAGCAATGAAAATCATTTATGGTTGGGGGGTCACCACCACAGGAGGAACTGTGTGAGGAAGGTGGAGAACCACTGCTCTGGCCTACCGCTTCAGTCTTTCGGTTTGAGCACTTTGGTGTTGGTTGGTCCAGTAGGACACTAGTCTCGTGCCCTTCGTGATGCCGTAACTTCACTCAGCATACTGTCCTCTGCGTGAGGTGAGGTGAGGTGCTTCGACTTCGCAGTCTCATCGCTCTCTGCAGCGAGGCGCACCAGAACTCGCGAATCAGTCGTTCCACTGAGATGGGCATTTGGCTTGTTTCCATCTTCCTGCTCTTGTGAACAGTGCAGTGAACCTGGGCCGCATCTGCTCGTGCTTTGGCGCGCACTTCGTGGTAGCATATACCCACCAGAGAGGGCTGGGCACATTTCCACAGTCCCACCATCAGTGGGCGAGGTTCCAATCTCTTCGTACCCTCTCCAGCGTTTGTTACTTTCCTAATCTGGGTTTGTTTGTCTGTTTGTTTTAACTTTGCTATCAGTGTCAGTGTGAGGCGGGATGTCATTGTTGTTTGGATTTGCATGCCTTTTTTTTAAAATCGTTTTATTAGGGGCTCATACGACTCTTATCCCAATCCATAGATTTGCGTGTCTTGATGGCTAGTGATTGTCGGAGTGTGTTCAGATGCTTGTCGGCATGAGGAGATCTTCGTCGGTGAATTATCTGTGCGTGTCCTCTGCCCCCTTTTAAACTGGATTCTGCATCCTTTTCTTATTGAAGTGGTGCAGTTTCTGTCGATTTTCAAAATTAGCCCCTTGTCCAAGAATGTTATTGCCAAAATTTTTCCCCTCATCAGTGGGTTCTCTTTTTACTCTTTTGAGGAAATCCTTTGACATACAAAAGTGCCTTAGTTTTAGAAGGTGCCAGCCATCTATTTTGTTTCAGCTCCCTATATGTTTTGTTATGTCTGGTCGTGTGTCAGGGACGACCTGAAGGAGAGCTCCTCTGTTCTGATTGGTGACGACTGTGTTCTGCCGTTTACCTTCAGCTCTCTCGTTCACCTGGAGTTCACTTCTGCTTCTGGGGTGAAGCATGGCTCCTGTTTCGTCCTTCTGCAAATGGAAATCCAATTTTGCTGGCCCCATTTGTTGAAGAGACCATCTCGTTCCCAATTAATGCATTCTGGCCCTTTATCTGGCCCATTGTCTGTAGATGGATGGATTTATTTCTGGGCTCGCTAGCTATTGTGTTCCATTGGTCAACATAGCTGCTGGTGGACATACTATTTTGATGACTGTGGGTATGTTATAGGTTTTGATGTCAAGAAGTAAGAGGCCTCCTATTTTGTTCTTCTGAAATATATATATATATATATTTAATCTCTGTGTAGTTAGTTGTTTTTTGGGGGGAGGGGGCATTTTAATCATCTTATTGGGGACTCTTATAGCTCTTATAACATTCCATACATCAATTGTATCAAGCATATGTGTAGCTATGTTGCCACCATCATTTTCCAAATATTTACTTTCTATTTGAGCCCTTGATATCAGCTCCTCTTTTTCTGCTCCCTCCCCCCCTCCTGCCCCTGTGACCCCTTGATAAATTATAAATTATCATTGTTTTCATATCTTTTTAAGATCATTTTATGGGGGGCACTTACAGCTTTTATAACAATCCATACATCGATTGTATCAATGATATTTTATTGCCATCATTATTTTCTAAACATTTACTTTCTATTTGAGCCCTTGTTATCAGCTCCTCTTTTTCCCCTCCCTCCCCCCTCCCACCCCTGTGGCCCTTGGATAATTCATAAATTATTATTTTCATATCTTACACTGACCGCTGTCTCCCTTCAGCCACGTTTATTGCTCATCCCCCGGTGCAGTTAGTCTGGAACCTTCTAGGGCACTCGGGTCAGAGCTGTTGCAATCATCCACTGTAATGACCTTTCGGACCATATGGCTGCATCGACATGCACGGCAAACCTGCGCTGTGGTTTCCTTTGCTGCTGGTGGGGTTGTTTGTTTGCTTGTTGGTTTATTTTTCTTTGTGTTTATTTACAGCTGTATCGAGACATACTTTACATGGGTCCATGATACAGCTCACTCACGGTAGTATGCAGTTTGATGAGTTTTGTTCTCATTTGTGCTTTGTTTCGGTTCTTGTCCCAACAGTTTGGTTGGCATATAATTCACATACCATCCAATCCAACGGCCCAAGCTCATCGAGAAACGTTGTCCAATCATCACCACAATCAATTGAAGATCATTTTCTTCATTCTTGTACTCATCGTTACTAGCTGCCCGTTTCTCTGCAGCCTCCCCGCCCCTACCCCCAAGGAACCATTAATCCAGTTACTGTCTATAGATTTACTATTCTGGATTTCATATACCAAAAAACATTAGAACAAAAACCAACAATAACAAAATAGAATAGATGAAACCTCAATCGAAAAGAAGCTGCTGGTGCTTTTATAGTTGCTGATTTTGCCAAGCTGCTGGCACTTTAGCTACAATGTTGTGGTAATTAATATTGGTGAACCTATATTAGTAACATTTTTTAAAAATTTTATTGTAAATTGAATGAACCAGGAAGCAGGAAAAACAACCAGGATCAGGAAGACAACCAAGCTTAGGAAAATGAAGCAGGAAGACCAGAGACTGGTAGATCCAGATGTAGGTAAATCCAAGGTCAAAAACTCAGGCTTGTGGTTGCACAGTCCAGTGAATTCAAGGTCAGTAGTTCAGATGATGGTTGCTGACAGGTCCCTGGGTCAACAGGCAATATAGCAGGCCATTGGCTAAAGTCCAAAAGACCAAGGTCAGTGGACAGGTGCAAGTCAACAAGCTCTCCACAGAGTCTACTTATATAGAAAGCAGGCCACACCCCAGGGGAAAGTTCATCAGAAGGTTATATTCCACCCAATCTTCTTACAGATCCATGTTGGAGTTGATTACACTGTCTGAGGTCACATCATAGAAGATGACTAGACCTGGACTGTCAAACCACTGAGAATGCCAGCCCAGCCAAGTTGGCACACACCCAATTATCACAAGAATGAAGTAATAATTAAAGGAGAAAAATTGAAAAAGGTTTCCACTCAGTTATTAATGGTGTTTAATTCAACATATTAAAATGTTCCAAAGAATGTTGTTGTTCATATAATCTAAGAAATGTTACATTAAGCAATTTACTACTATGTTGTAGTTGTTAGTTGTGAGGCGAATCAGTTCGAACTCACATCGACCCCTTGCACAACAGAACACGGTTGTACAACAGAACAAAACACTGCCCTGTCTGGCATGTGCCATCTTCACAGTTGTTGTGTTTAAGCCCATTGTTGCAGCTGCTGTGCCAATCCACTGCATTGCGATCCCTTCTCCTTTCCATCGGCCTCCACTGCATTGCGATCCCTTCTCCTTTCCATCGGCCTCCACTGCATTGAGATCCCTTCTCCTTTCCATCGGCCTCCACTGCATTGCGATCCCTTCTCCTTTCCATCGGCCTCCACTGCATTGCGATCCCTTCTCCTTTCCAT
>NW_022103928.1:30543955-30544881 GCF_000313985.2 Echinops telfairi | reverse complement strand
TTGTCCCTGGGTTTATTGACACCCCTTTGCTTTCCTCACCTCCCCCTCTGCCATGTTCCCCCCAGAACTGTTGGTCCTGTTGTTTTCTCTTCCAGATTGTTTATCCCACCTATCCTATCTAGATAGACATGCAGAGACAATAATAAGCACAAGAAAATTGAAAATTGCATTGGTGAGGAAAAGTCCTGAAAAGTTCCACTGAGGAAATTTTTCCCATCATGATAATGCAACTGCTCGTATTTTGAAGATAGCAGGCCCTATCCTACGAGAATTCTGTTGGAAAACTTCTCCCTTTCCACCTACAGCTTTGATCTTGCCCTATCGGGCTTCTTTTTGTGCCCAAAACTCAAAGAACAAGACTTTGGTACCCTGAGGGGATCAAAACTTTTTGACTGGGTACGCCATGATTTGGTCAGACACACCATTTTTTTATGAGCCACACAGCCAAATGCCTTTGTGTATGGGCTTGACCTACACAGACATCAATACTCACTGCTATTGAGTCCATACTGACTCACAGTGACCTCTTGTGGGAGGAGAAAACCCAGTCTTTCTTCCGAAGAGCTGCTGGTGGTTTCAAACGACCAACCATGCAGATGGCAGCCCCACTCATAACCACTACACCTCCAGGGCTCCTGTGGACGTAAATAAGAGACTGCTTAAGTAAACGATACATACACCGCTGTTAAAAAAAAAAAGTGAAGATACTCTTTACTAACAGGTGTCCAAGAAACATTATTCCATGAAAAAAGAATCAAGTTGTATGCGGTCATTATGAAAAGCAGAAGGACATTCATTATACATATTGATGCCCGTATAAGTTATGTCTGTCTCCAGAGGAATTCATAAGGAATGATCATGCTGACTGTCTCCACATTGTATTACTTTTCACCCTTTGTAGTTTTTGAATTATTATTATTTTTTTT
>NW_022103928.1:30538225-30543435 GCF_000313985.2 Echinops telfairi | reverse complement strand
CCCGTGCCCGGGGTAAATCTTGTACCCGCTGAAGCTGCACAGCTCGACCTTCATGGCTGCGGCAGCACAGGGCCGGGAAAGACGGCGAAGAGGAGTGTAGTTTTTGAATTATAAAGCACAGTGTATTTTTTAATATAGTTCAACTTTAGAAAGAATGGAGTGAGAAAGACCCACAAAAGATGTACTATTTTTTGAGGTTCCAAAGTGTCACCTTGATAGATTTTCTCATAGGACACAGGGCGATGGGTGCCAAAAATCTGACCTGAGGCTGAGAAAAATTCATTAAACAAAACAAGCTAAGTGTGTCTAGTGTACATCAATTCTTTTTTTGTTAAAGGACATCTGCACATATATGCTTGTGGATCCACGGTAATTACTTGAAGGAGGCACCAGCCAGCAGTCACCTCTATACCTGTCCCTACAACTCATGACTGGTGACCTCTGAAGGATCCACAGAAAAAGAATTCCTACAGAGCTCGGACTTCCCATGCAGAGGCCAGTCCCACAGGCCTATGCCACCATGTTTGCCCGTGGATGGTGGTGCTCCGTAGGCCGGTCGGGCTCTTGTGCTAGCCATGCGAGTAGGCAAGCAGTGTTGGCCCTCTGGGGCTGTTCCCGTCCCTGGGAAATGGGCCTTGTGAGCTCTGGCTCTCGGCGTCTGCTGGGAGGGAGGGTGGACACCCTGACAGTGTCTGATGGGTGATGACACTCGGGAAATGCCATTTCCTTCCTCTTGACATCAAGAGGAGTATCCAATTGATAGAGGCCAGTCGTGTCGTCTTCTAGGGTAAAGAGAGAAATCCTTCACTCTAAGGCAAACGCACAGCCGGGAAGATGAACCTAGGCTGATCTGGAGATAGCTCCCATCACATCCCTGCATAAGATCTGTCTCATCGGAGAGGCAATTCCTCTGAAGCTAAAGCACTTTCTGTCCCATTCGGTGAAGGGCCAGAACCCTGGGCTAGGAACGCTGGACCGGTGCATGGAGCAAAGCACTTCAACTTCTCTGTGCCTCAATTTCCTCAACAGGAAGCGAGGGCAAAGAACACCCGGTGTGGTGATGAGAATGAATTAAATACGCTGAGTTAATATAGAACAGAGGGCCTTGTCAACTGCAATACCATTTGTGATTAGGAACACCGACACATTTTATTGAAAGAACTGATGAATGAATACATCCCCCCTCCTCCCCGACCAGGTCACCTGTGGGCCTAAGCGAGGCATAGCTCCAAGTGCTGAACTTAGAGTAAGTATGCCTCACAACCATTGTTTGCAGAAGATACTGGGATTATCCTCATGTTGAGATGATAAACTCGAGGCACAGAAGGATTGAGATACAGAATCACATAAGTCACGAATATGATGTTCTACATGCTACTTGGGTGAGTAGTGATTGAGGTCTCAAAAGTTGGCCATTGGCTGTCTAAAACACAACCATTGGTTTCTCCCTGTCTGGAGCAACAAGTGAAGAAAAGCCGCATGGAAACAATTAGACTCATGGGCCACACAAACATCCGTGTCTACAGCCCTCAGACCCTGAAGAACTAGATGGTGCCCAGAAACTACCACCTACTGCGCCGAAAGGGCCCACATCATGAGGCAGATGGAGTAGAACAAGGAGGAAGAATGGAGAACAAGAGGCAAAATCATAAAAAAATGTATCAGGTTACTGGTTGGGTCAAGACTTCTGGAAGCCCAGAGCGTGTGGCCCTTAGTCACCTTGCAGGTCTGGAAATGAACTCTTCCCTACGGCTCAAGTCTCAGCTAACCAATAAACAGGTCAAAACCAGAAACAAAGAACAGCAAACGGGTCTACAAGGGGAACAATCACACTAGGAAGGTACGTACTTCCTACAATAGTCAAGCATTTGAGATCAGAAGGGGAGCAAGGACAAAGTCCAGGAGGGGCAGAGTAGAAAAGAGGGAAGCATGGAGACAGAAAATGCGGGAGGACGTGGGGCCTTGCAATTGAGAGCAGTGAACAGCAAGTGTGCATCGTAGAGCGGAAAACGGGCCTGTTCTGTAAGCCTTCACCCAGTCGACAAGAAAAAAGGGGGGTGGTGGTGGGGGTGTTAAAATATGAAGCCATTGAGACGGCTTTTACTTTCTACCCACATAGCGCCATCAGCTGGACCTGAGTATATGGCATGTGCACACACACACACCCCCCCCGTTTGTCACAGTCCACACTCCCCAACACTGAGACCCTCTTTTCATTTGTTTTGTTTTGTTTCATTTTCTTTCTAACGGCCTGAGTACTATTGTTTTCCTTAGGGGTGAGTCCTAATGGCAGGACCCACGGAGCTATGAAAAAATGGAAGCAGAACCAGAAGGTGATGGGCTTCACTTGTCCAAAGGACAGAATATTCCAATACAGTTAACCCACTGATGCCTGGCCTGGTCCTTGTGCACATTACCAGCTGCGCACCAGGGCTGCCTCATCGGGTGTAGAGCAGCGGTTCTCAACCTGTGGGTTGCGACCCCTTTGGGGGGTGTCAAACGACCCTTTCACAGGGGTCACCAGATTCATAACAGTAGCAAATTACAGTTATGAAGTAGCAACGAAGATAATTTCATGAGAAAAAAAAAAGAATTTTATGGTCAGGGGTCACCACATGAGAAACTATGAAAGGGTCGCGGTGTTAGGAAGGTAGAGAACCACTGGTGTATGCCCGGCTCAACTCAGCCATAGTCAAAAAGCTCCATGGCCTGGCACAGCAGTGGGCTGAACGGGTGGCATTCACAGCCTCAGGTCGTGGGGTTACCCTGGGGAGCTTCAGTCCCCCTTGGCCGAGTGGCGCATCTGTCGCTCTCGAGAAAGCTTTACCAGGCTGAGTGTGGGACGATGTCAGCCTCTCCACACCACGCCCCCGACACTTCCGAAAGAGCGGCAGATAATTCGATGAAGATGAGGGTCCGTGATAGGACGGCACTTCCCACACGCCTCTCAGAAGTGATCTAAGATATGTCTCCCAGCTCAGGCCACCCCCGCATCGCCAACCACCCACCCCCCAAGGTAATTCCCTGTAAGATGGGGCCCAGCGCCGAGAAAGAAAAACAAATCATGCTTCCTGGGCAAGAACACACACAATCAGGGAGCTGCTGGTTACGGGCAAAGCGGTGTAGCGAGACTACCTAGCTTCTACCCCAGTGTCTCCCCGCACCTCCTGGCAAGTTATGGCAAGTTCCTTAACCTCGCTTCGATTTCGTTTCCTTATTTATAAAATGAATGTAATCATAATTTTGCAAAACCTCGCTGACTGCCACCAAGTCCCCTCTGACTGACAGCAACCCTTTTAGGTTCGGCTAGAACTGCCCCTGGGGGTTTCGGAGGCTGTGAGTCTATACGAGAACAGAAAGTCTCCTCTGTCTCTCACAGAGGGACTAGTGGAGTTGAACCACCAACCTTGGGGTTAGCAGACCCACGTGTCTAACCCACTACACCACCAGAGCCCCCATTGGGTAATAATATGACCTACTTTAGAAGGTGGTTGCCAGACATGAACAAGTTAATATGCGTACAAGTGCTTAAAACAGAACCTAGTGTATCGTACATAAGTCCTTCTAGTGTTTGCTGAGAGTGGGGACGAGGGGACGGTAGGACATAGTATCACTTCTGACTCCCCATTTCCCCCAAGTCCCCTTGCTCTCCGACCCCAAATACCTCCCAAATGTGACTCTGGTATAAGACACCTGTCACATTCACCTCCAGCTCACACATAGGAGGTGCTCAGAGGAGAAAATGGGAGTTGGGACCCATAGGACCATTCTTCACCCCCCAGGAAGCACCCTCCTCCATCCCTAGTCCCTTCCACCTCCTCCTGAGCCCTGTCTCTGACACAGCCTCTCCCCGGAGTGACCCTGTCCCTCAGCTGTGCCCCACTTCATGGCCAACGTTCCTCCAAGCGTCTGTGAAACTCGGGTCTGAAGGTGAAGAGCATTTTTTCAGTTTTATAAATTCACTTTTTTTTTTTAATTCACTTTTTTTAACGCTGACATATTTCAAAGTAAATCCCAGACCTCCTTTCTTCCCATCTCTAACTACAGCAGTACACATCCGAGAGAAGAAAAAACAAACAGAAAAGCTTTCTGTTCTTGTGTGTCGTGAAGTCGATCCAACGCACAGTGGCACCACGTGCAAATGGAACGGCGCCCTAAGGTTTCCTGGAATGCAATCTTTACTCAAAGAAATCATTAGGGTTTTTCCTCCCACACAGCCGCTGGTAGGTTTGAACCACCCACCCTGCTGTCAGGAGCCAAGCACTTAACCATTGCACGCACCGCTTTTGAACACTGTTCTATGTAGTCAGTACATAGGAACACAATAATTCATTCATCTAATGTTTGGTCTCTGGTGGCATCGTAGGTTTGTGCATTAGGCTTCTAACCCCAAAGTCTGCAGTTCGAACCCATCTATCTCCTTGGGAGAAAGAAGAGGTGATCTATCCCTATAAAGATTCACAGTCTCAGAAACCCAAGGAGCAGTTCTACTCTGTCCTATTGGGTTGCAATGAGTCAGACGAGATGCTGTGATGTTGGTTTTAGGTTTTTGTTTGTTTACTATCTGGTCCATCAGTAAACTAAGAGTCAGCATTTGTAAACAGTTAGTGTTTTTCTGGGCC
This sequence comes from Echinops telfairi, assembly GCF_000313985.2. Taxonomy (NCBI): domain Eukaryota; kingdom Metazoa; phylum Chordata; class Mammalia; order Afrosoricida; family Tenrecidae; genus Echinops; species Echinops telfairi. The sequence goes on along the minus strand of NW_022103928.1, from coordinate 30,538,813 downwards.
TTTTGTTCTGAACTTTCCTCCATTGTCAGACATCAAGGATGGAGGCTGGTAAAGATACAAACACGGCGAGGCTGGCAGGAGGGCAAGCTGAGGCGCAGTGGCCGAGGAAAGACATCACGTCCACGTCTTTGGAGCCAGCAGTCCCACTGCCGAGAACACAGGGATGGCCGCTCATCCTGAAGACCCAAAAGCACAAACACAAGAGGAGCAAAGGACAGGAGAGACCTCAGATACACCCCCACCCCGCCCTGACTGCAGGACAGGCTGATCAGTAGGGACAACGGCCTACTTTGAAGCCTTTTAAAAACAAAGTGGGGCAAAGTTCTAGGACTCACGATCGGGTCAAATGGTAGCAGTGGAGAATGTGCAGAAAGTTGGCTAGAAGTGCCCGGCTATCAAAAAGTATAGCGTCTGGGGTCTTAAAGGCTTGAAGATTAATCAAGCGGCCATCAAGCTCAGAAGCAACAAAGCCCACATGGAAGAAGCACACCAGCCTATGCAACCACAAGGTGTCGAAGGGATCAGGTGTAAGGCATCATCAGAACAAAAAATCTTACCATAGTGAATGATGGGGGGAGTGCGGAGTGG
>NW_022103928.1:30529862-30536842 GCF_000313985.2 Echinops telfairi | reverse complement strand
CCCTTGATAATTTATAAATTATTATTTTGTCATATCTTGCCCTGTCTGACGTCTCCCTTCACCCACTTTTCTGTTGTCCGTCCCCCAGGGAGGAGGTTATAGGTAGATCCTGTAATCGGTTCCCCCTTTCCACCCCACCCTCCCTCCACCCTCCCGGATGGCTGTTTTTCAAGCATGTATTTATTCTCTTGTGGTAGAAGCAGATGAGCTCATTACAAGGACAAGGACAAGAAACCATTGTTCATAAACAACTTGCTGTCTAGGTGACTGATTCCAACTCGTAGCTGTCCTATAGGACCGAGTAGAACTGCCCCATAGGACTGTCTCGATTGTCATCTCTGTGAGATGAGCCCCAGTCCATCACGGTGCCTCAATGGTTAATTACTCTCGTGTTGTTGATTACTCTACTGGTAACCAGAGTAGTCAGTTCGAACCCACCAAACACTCAGCAGGAGGCAAGCCCGGGCAATCTGCTGGCCTAAAGATTACAGCCCTGTGAGCACCCACCTGCAATGCGACTGTTGGTCTTTCCCTGTCTGGAGGAAAGGAGTGGAAAGAAGTTCAAAATCCAAGGGAATGATTCGTCCAAAGGAAGGGCATGGACTACTACTTCCACTGGCCTGAGGCCAGAGGAACTAGATAGGCCCCTACGACCACTGCCTATCTTCCCCAGACCACAGCAGGTCCTGGATAGAAGGGAAGAAAACGTAGACCAAAATTCAAGATCATTTAAAAAAAAGACCCGACTTACTGGTCTATGGTCTAGTAGAGACCCCAAAGGCTGTGGCTCTTAGGTGTCCTTCAGACCTGGGAACAACCCCTCCCCAGGGATCACCGTACAGTCAGACAACAGACAGGCCTAAAGATGAACACTCCTAAGGAACAAACTGCTCAGAATATGCAAGCAGACCAGGCCGAAAGGGCAGCATTTGCCCACACGCACAGCTCAGAGACAGGAGGGCAGCAAAAAATGGGGAGCCAGGAAGGAAGTAGGAAAACTGCTGTCGCCTTGAGTGATTTGCCATTAATGAAACACACCGTGCATGAATTGTTGACTAACAGATGAATTTGCTCTGTGAACTTGCACCCGAACCATCATAAAGTAATCATGGAAAAGATTACCACCTTGTTGGATTCCATGCGGAGGCCTTAGGAATCTTCCTCCTTTTCAGAAATCCATTAGCTTGATGTATTTTGTTAGGAAAAATAAAGACGATTGAGTAGCACTCTGTTACATATATGCATACTTCTTCAAACAATATGCTGATGGATAACTCAGGTACCTGAAAAATCTTTTTTTCTTCTGAAAAATATAGAAATCTCTCACGGTGCAGAACGTGTAGATTCTGTTTAGCACAAAATACAATGCGTTTATTTGGATCTGCTGTCTTGCCCTTTCACAGAAAGTGAATTTCAGTTTCTTAGAATTCTACGTGGTGCTCAGAAGCTTTAATAGCAGGTTAGAGTTTCACAGGCCACTGGAAGCTTCAGCTTTGAGAGACAAATATGTTTTGTGAGAACAGGAAGTGAGCGGCTAGTGGCTCCTTGGATTGAATATGTATTCTCAAAGGATCAACTAGGGGGAAAATGTGACCCAAAATACTTCTTGATGCTCAAATACAATGTGGTTATCTTTTATGGCCTCCTTTTATTACTCCTCTCCATTATTAAAAAAAATTGAAATCAAATGATGAATGCTGCACATGATGAATATTTCCAAGTTGAGTACAGTTTATTAAATATTGAATAAAACAACCTTTATCGTTTAATTAAGAAAAGAAGAAACCAACTAGACCCCTAAAACTTGCCGTACAATCTCTACCCCCTCACACCTCCACAAGCAGGAACCCCGGAACCATCCGCATCTCAGCATCTCTGTTAATACCTTCAGGTGTGGCCAGTTGGGAGTCTAAGATGAGGCCGGGGAAAGACAGGTGTTGTCATCATTTGTGGGCCTGTGGCTTAGTGGCCCCGCTAGTCCCCGGGCCGACCACCCCACCACCACCCCTGCCCCAATCAAGGTCCAACACGAGAGGGCTGTGGCTGTTCTGGAAACTTCTGGCTGCTGCACTGCTTTGTCACGGAGATTAGCTCGGAGCCTCTGAAGGAAACCCCAGGTGCTTGGGCCCCAGACCTGGTCTATCGCTGAAGTCTATCGCTGAGCAGACAGTCCAAGAAGTTTCCTTGCACACGCCTGTTGAAATGGGCTGCGGGTGCCGCAGCTCGTGCAAAGACCAGGCCTCGGAGGCCCTGTCCACGAAGGCAGGGGAGCGAGTGTTGGCGTCTGCTCTGTGTGCACACTGGGAGCACCTCCCGAGCCAGGCCCTTTCTTTCCCCGAGTTGCGAGCATGGCCCCAGAGAGTGAGAGATGGGTGGAAGTTACTAAGAGGAGGTTGTCCATCTACTGTTCCCGTGGCAGAGTCCTGGTGCCTGGTGGGGGCATGCTCGCATCCCACCCATCAGCTACTCCGTGAAAGAGGTGGTGGGCTACCGCTGTAAAGATGGACAGCCTCCAAAAACCCTATGGGCCAGTTCGCCTCTGTCTAGGACAGCGGTTCTCCACCTGTGGGTCGCGACCCCTTTGGGGGTCGAAAGACCCTTTCACAGGGGTCACCCGGTTCATAACAGTAGCAAAATGACAGTGATGAAACAGCAATGAAAATAATGTTGGGATTGGGGGTCACCACCACATGAGGAACTGTAAGAAAGGTCGCGGCATCAGAAGGTGGACAACCGCTGTGATGGTCACTATGAGTCAGAATCTACTTACTGGTCACGGGTTTGGTTTTTTCCGACAGCCCCGGTCCTTAGGGAACCTCAGCTGACCTGTTGAGCCAGCTTCCATCTAACCCCACTCTACAACTGAGTCAACGGAGGCTTGCGGAACTAAAGTGCTTGCCAAGGTCCCACCGAGTAGGAGGTGAAGGTGGGAAAGGACCCCAGCCCTGGGTGGTGCCCATTCTCCCCCATCTCTCCCACCTTCTGCCTTCCCCGTGCTGTCGGCCAGCGTCCACAGCGGCATGGGCCCGCAGAGGGCCATTGGACAGAGCTGGGACCCCACTGGGGGTGGGCGCGCACTCCCCCCACGGGCAGTGGACAGCGGGCCCTCTGCATTCGTTACTTGTCCCCAGCCCAGTCCCTGCCTCACCACACAGCAGTGATAGATCGTTTGTGAAACACCCCGAGCTTGCGGTTGACCAGAATTCTGAAATAATTCCATTGAGACCGGAATTCATGCAATGGCCTGTATCCTGATGTGGTAAAGAAGGCAGCCCGCGGGGTGGGGGGGGCACGGTGGCGGGGAAGACAAGGGGATGTTCTAGTCCAAAGATGGTGAGGCAGCCTCCAGGCCTTGCAAAGCAGGCCTTCTGCCTGCCCCCGCTCACCCCACGGCTCCGGAAGGCCCATCTGACAGGAGCGGAACCCTGATAAGCACCACCTGACCAGGAGGCCCCAGGCAGAGAGATTAATGCACAAATTGTCAACAACCTCCCACTCTGCCCCCCCCAGGGGGAGCAGGGGCAGATGAGGGGGGCCGACTGGGAAAGGAAAGGCCTCAAGCAGAGATAGGCAAGGGGACAGCCCAGCCTGAATCTCTCTCTGAGTCCTGCCAGCCCAGCAGCAAGAGACAGAGGGATGAGGTCTAGAGCGAGCATCATGGCGGCCAGGCCCTGAGCAGACCTGTGCTGGGCAGGGCGCACGGTGGGCAGCATGTGGAGGCCTCCCCTTGGCCTGCACGTCTCCCACGCAGCTGGAGCTCCCTCCAGAGCCAAGCTCTGAGTCCTCTTGCCTGGGCCTGGGGCCTCCAGGGAGCTCCGGGAACCATTCCCGGTCCTGCTGGCCGCCTGCTGCTGCACAGAACGGGATGTGGGTTTCTCCTTGGCTGACAGCCCCAGTTGTAGTGCTCCAGAACATTCCTCCACTTCTGCAGCTGCGCCCAGGACTCAGGCCTGGATCTCCGCAGAGCGGCTGGACCACAAGCGCAGAAACCTCTGGGGAATCTTAACATTTGGAACCCCCTTGCACTGGGCCGCAGACTCAGCCCGGTGAAGTTCCCTCTCTCTGTGGGGACTCCGAAAGCCAAGGGCAGCCCAGTGGATTTTCCATAAAGCAAAACACATTCATTGAGAGAGGGGCTATACTCTTCTCTGCAATGAATGAGCTTCCCATTTTTAAAGGACTATCTTTTCTTTTCTTTTTTTAAGAAATGAAGGTACTTGGAAATCAGAGACTGCAAGCTAGTGGCCTACAGGTGTTTTTCTAATTGGATCTGTCCTTTATTGTCGTTCAGTTTTGGAGTGCTGACCTCCATGCTTTCCCATTGAATTTCCAGCTCCACTTTGGGGAGCTGAGTCCATGTTCCCTCCTGGCTGGGTTCACCTGGGCTAAGCAGCACCATCCCCTTAGAAATGCCCAGGCCCCCCTGATCCCACCAATGCAGTGTCCCTCATCAATGTGGTCCTTGGCTCAAACTTAGGCTCTCCTCGTGCTGAACACTTGTGAGGGCCTGTTAAGTGCCATTGGCCTTGAAGGGCCAGGTGGCCACAGCTCAGCTCAGGACCTCTCCCCACGGCCAACCACGGAAGAGTGCAGGCCCTATGCCCATGACACAGTCCCAGGTCAGAGTGGCAGGTGGCACTGAGGATCCTGGGACTCTTAACAGGCAACCACCCATGTACGTCACTCTGTTCTGAGTGAATCCTTCTCAGAGAATCCTTTGCCTCTACTCTGGCCCTTGACCGCCCAAAGTCCCCTTCTTTACATGGTCAAGTACAGAGGTCACCAGCCTAGCAACCCACAGAGGACCGTACCCCACCTGAGTGGAGTGGTCTAATGTGGGGGTCCCTGCATGTGAGTGAGGAGTAGACCAAAGTGCTCAGGCCGGCCGGCGAGATCGTCTAGTTTATCGAGAGATGTTGAAATTAGAACTTCTAGGTTCAATGTCCTGATTTTTTTAAGTATAGAGGACAAGCCCAAGTTTTAAAAACAACAGCATTCCACAAAGAAAACGTGTCTGCAGGTGGCTGGTATACCTTCGTTCAGGAACTAGGGGATTCACAAATGCCTTGCTGGATGCCCCATGGTAGGGTTGGGAGAACACCCTTCGGGGAGTCCAGACCCCAGCTTAGACCTCAGAGAGATAGGTGAGGACGTCTATAGACAGATGACTCAGCATGGTAAAATCGTGTGTATTTCTGTATTATAATGTGAAAAACATTAATTCCATGGGGAATGTCTGGGGAAATTACAAGAAATTGTTCTCCCCTTGATGTGATTGAATGATCTGTTCGATTGTATGATGTGAGTTATGTGTCAATGAAACTGTTGGGGGGGTGGGGTGGGGGTGGAATAAATTGCTAACCAAGTTTCCCTCTAGGGGACTGGGGGCTAGTAGAAAGGCCAGGGGCTTCCACAGTTCTCTTTATTACCCATCTGATGCACTTGAATGTTCTACCATGAGCATGGACATATTCGCTTTCCATTTTAAAAGCACAGGATGGATTCCTTTGTCATGAATTTACTGATGAACCAATGTGGCAGTCAGAGAACTCAGAAAAGCAGTGACGGTCTCTACCTCAGCTTCCCCAGAGGTAATGCCAGGGGCAGGTTTTAGTGGATGAACAGGAGTTTTTCCAAGTAGATAAAAAGGGGGAGTTTCCTTTCAAACCAAGGAAGCTGTCAGCAGTTGTCAGGATCACAGAGCAAGGCTTCACAGAGTATGTGGAAGGATGTTTCAGCTGGAACCCAGAGGAGGAACAGGGTTTGGATTGGAGAGAGTTGGGGTGGAGGCATAGCACAGGAGAAATGAGCAGAGCTCTAGGAAGGTCACCTCCACTGCTTACTGCATTTGAGCGAGTCACCAAATAGTATCTTCTTTTCTTTTTTTCAAGCAGTATCTTCTGGTATGCTGAAGGGGTGCAAGGGAGACCTGGATGCCAGCCCTACTTCTGCTACTTACCACATGTGACCTTGAACTTGATCTCTCTACATAGGCCTCCTCTCCTCCTCTGCTCAATGAGGACCGTCACACTTGCTCACTCACACCAAGACGGAGTAGGGCAAACCCTTGGGGGACCCCCACTGAAAAAAAAGGGGTGCTTTCATCACAGTGGCCTGCAAGGTTAGGGAACGCTTTGACAGTCAGATGGGCATCCACCCTCCTAAGCCTAAACCATCTTCACCCAGGGCAGAGCCCAGAGACCCAGTGCAGTATTTTGCTGAGAGCCCTCTCGGCTCAGTACAGCTCCAATCGAGGAGAAAGCACAGATGAGAGACCACTCTCCACTCACAAGAGAAGGATCCACCAAGATTTACAGCCTGGGAAGCCCAACGGGGCAGTTCTATTACCGAGTTGGCAATGGGCTTGGCTGGTTTGGCGTCTTGTTTGATGTGACGCCGGCCTCCGCCCACCGTGTGATGGTTCCGGTCCCACCCAGCAGGGGTCACAGCAGCTGAAGACCCCACTGGATCCCCACAGGGTCGGGTTCAGAAATCCAAAGGTCCCTTATCCACAGCTGTGGATACACGGCCACTCTGCCGTGGTACGTCCGTGCGTTTTCTCCCGAGGCCAGAGGCCTCCGTGGTGACAAAGGCCTGAGGACCAGAGCATCAGGGACACCCACCCTGGAGCCTCCTCGTCCAAGGTCGGTCAGGGGACGCAACCTCTGGCTGCCTTGTCTTAAGCCAGTTTCCATGATGGCTACCGAGGACCCACCCCCCCCCACACACACACTGTCATTGTGAGGAACATCTGGCGCTCGTTCGTTCGGCACACTCGTCTGCGTGCTCAGTCGCCCTGGTCGCTCAGCCGTTCCTGCCATATGCTTTGCCATGAGGAAACTGAGGCACGCAAGGCACACAGCCCCGAGGAGGCGAGCAGGGTCTTGAGCACGGACCACCGGTCCCAAGAGTCTCGAAGCAGCTGTCTGCGTCTTCCCGGGTTGAAGTTGGAGCACCCTGGGGACCGCGTTTGCGGGCCA
>NW_022103928.1:30524778-30529664 GCF_000313985.2 Echinops telfairi | reverse complement strand
GCCGCGCGGTCTCCGCCGAGAGCCACCGCCACAGGGGCGCTTTGGGGCTCGGAGAATGCAACGAAAGGCAAGAGGGACTGAGTGCCCCCTCTAAAGTGGAAGCCGAATGAGGTCAGTATTGTCCGTTCAGGTTCCACCATCACACCCTTGCGCCGTGCTCATCTCACCGGGTCTGCATCAGCACATCAGCACACGTCCAGGGCTCGCAGTGGGCAAAACACCTGCGCCTCGCCCCAAAACGAACTCCCTGGGCTGGCAATTACTACGACCCCCCACCCCCCAAATGGATGGGGAAGGGAAGGGAACGGCAAGTGAGTGGCTTGCCCCATGGGGTGGGCCAAGCAGCCACGCCTAGCCCGAGTCTGAGGCTCAATTCGCCACTACCCATCTCCCTCCCCAACTCACATCCTTCTTTGAGCTTCACAGATTCTTAAATAATATTTATTGTGTTTCTGGTGAAAGCTTATACAGCAAATCAGGTTCCTGTTTGGCCATTTCTATACAAATGGCTCGGTGACTTTAAGGGCATTTTGTACAAGGTGTCGACATTCTCATAAAATGCATTCTGGCTGTTGTCCCTGCCCCTTAGCTCCTCACCTTCGCTTCAGAGTCGTTGCAGACTTTTGGGTTTCCTATACATTATTTGTTTGTGTCTTTGTTTGACGGACCACCCTAGCCATGGGTAACATCCCTTACTTTGTAAGCCAGTCTATCATTTTATTACAATGTGACCTCACGAGATAGCTTTGGTTCGAGGTTTAAAAGTATCTCAAAAGTGTCAGGGAGCCTGTAGGCTCAATTGGACCCATAAATGTGGACTTTTTAAGAACTTGAGTTCTGTTCTGTGTTTCTCTCACGCTCTCTGGGGGAGGCTAGTTTATTTTAAAATAATTATTTCAACAGCCATCATAAATGGAAAACCCATTTCACTTGCCTAAAAGGTCACTGGAAAAAATTACTCGAGTGGAAATCAAACACAGTGACCCCATTCTGGCCGGACAAGTAGAATACCTGCCCTTCCTAGGCTGCTCTGGACACCCCGCCGCACCCCACCACTCTCTCCTGAAACACACCACTCCCTTGGGGCCGGTGCTGCTCACCTCACACTGGGTAACACACACACACACACACACAGACCCTATCAGTGGATAGCCAAGTCTCCTGCAACACACACACACATACACACACACACACACACACACAACCACTCCCTTGGGGGCGGTGCTGCTCATCCCACACCTGGATAACACACACACACATAGCCTACACACCCTACACACACACACCCTATCCCTACCCCCCTATCAGTGGATAGCCAAGTCTCTTGCCGCCCCAACGCTTTAAAGCTAAGCCTGGAGCCATGGGAGCAGCTACTGCTAACCCGGGTGGCCCCAAGAGAAGCAGGGACTGCACAGTGTGGCGATCGCGCTGCAAGCCCCACCGAGTGGCAGCCAGACTTGCTCCCCGGGTGATGGGCTTGGACAAGTCACTACTCCTCTGGCTCCCATGTCTGTAACACGGGAATCAGCATGTCTTCCTCCCAGGTTTGCTTCAGTGACTAAACAGATGACATGCGCACAGTGCCTAGTGCGTGCCAGGCAGCAAGTCCTCTCTCTTCCAGGGTGCTCCCATCCACGGACATTCACCGATTCCTCCCTGCAACCTCCTCTGAGGTCCTGGGAAGAGGGAAGCAGCACAGGCCTCCATCACCAGGGGGTAGCACACAGGGAGCACACACATGGAGCGATGTGAACACACAACACTGGCGGACCTTAAAGAAGCAGAGCTGGGAGGGGACTGGGAAGAAACGAGGGCTGCACTCCAGTTCGCTCCAGTCCAACCCCTGCTCTGAGTTTGCACTTCTCCCCCAGATAGAGTGAATCTGAATCTATATTTTAAAATGTAGATTCTGATTCAGTATACCAGGGGTGGAAATGCAAATCCTTAGCGGGGGGCAGAGAGAAGGGGGTGTCACACTTGCCCTGAAATAAAAACAGCAGCAGACATTCATGTAAGTGAAAAATGGACAGATATAAAAGACCACTGCACCCTTCACATGGCCACATCCCTCTGGTGACATGCATCCAGCACAGGAGGGCTGAGGGGAGGGAAGCAGGCCATGAGGGGGAAGGGGCCCACGGTGGGCTCTACGTTGAAAAGGATAAAGGAAGGGAAAAGAGAGAGCTGGCCATCACAGTCTGACTTCAGCCAGGAAGGACTGAAGAAGCACTGACTCCCCATGCCATGGAATAAACCCTACGCAATAAACCCTACGCAATAAACCCTGGATGCACCTCACCCACGGACCCTATGCCATCTGGACCTTTCCCTGCACCTCCTCTGCTCCTTGCAGGCAGACACTTGTCTGTGCCTGTACACACTGATACTGAGACATGATGGGTGCACATTATGGAAACTCATGGAATCACAGACTATCTCCCACTAGCTCTACAGAGCATTTCACAAGGCTCAAGGGTTGCTCAGTCTCCACACTCACACTCACACTCACACACACAACCATCACTGCCAGGTATGAAGCACTTTCTCCATTAACTTCCATACGCATAGTCTAACCAGGGCTAAGAGAGCTACGTGACTTGTCCCAAATGTACCCAGTTAGCAGAAACTTCAGATTTAAGATGAAATAGTTCTGAGCCCATAGTTCAACTACTTCAGCCTACCTCATTTACACAGATACCCCAGGCATACACCGATGCACCTGCCGAAGTGTCACCCATTCAACATACCTCTCTAGCATGGTCAAGTTCAAAGAGGGCTCATCTTCAGGGCTATTGGCCTCCATCTCCACAAACCTCCACCCTCCCCTGCTGTGGGATTTCCTAGCCTGAGTAGAGCATCACAGGCCCCTGTGGTCCTCCGACCCCATTACTTCCTACCTTACCTCCAAGCATCCTGCCCTGGGGACCTGGTCTGAGAATGCACATCTTAGCTCCCTGGAAGAGCTTCCAGTACCAGTGTCTTCAAGGCATGTCTGGACAAAAGCCACTAACAGCGGGCAGATATCGACCTTCCCTACACCGGGCCTTGTGCTGGTGCCTGGGATACACAGTGGGAGACCAAAATCCAGTCCTTGTTCCCCCAGCACACAGGGAGTCTAATTCTTAAACAAAGAACTCCTCAGAGAAGCCAGCATATTGGAGACACAGAAGCAGGTGGACTGAGCTGTGTGTGTGTGTGTCCACGAGTGCACACATGCAAACACTGCACAAAGGGTCTTGGGCATGCTGACAAGGGCTTTTCTACATCCGGGAGCCGCCTGTGCACAGCTGCAGAGCTCCAGGGCCCGTGAGTGTGTGCAGCAGAGAGAAGGCCGAGAGAAAGGACACCAGACCACAGGACCAAGGCTCTGGAAGCTTAGTCCTTGGGTTGGGCCCATCACTTCTCATCTCTCTGGGCTTCAGTTCTCTCCACCGCAAAATGGGAACGTTAAGAGGTCAGCCAGCGAGGGTTGCTGGGAGGGTCGAGATCCATCAGGGGAGGAGGGTGACACCTGGCTGGCAGCAGGGAGGGCTGTGGGTGGTGGCTATCCTGGTGACGGTGTGCATCTCCTCGGGCCTTGGAAGGCCTGTGTACACGGGGAAAGGACAGAGATGTTGCCCAATCCCACTGCCCCCAGGGCCAAGAACTTTGTTAGGAAACGTGCCAGTACGTGTGGCCTTTACCTGAGTGTTCCGGAGAACAGTTTTGGTTTGTGAGTGTGAGCCTTCCCAGTAAAACCCGTGGCCTGTGGCGCTTCCCGCTCTGCTCCCACGCGTGCATTTCCCTGGACGCCACGCCACAAGCCAGAGTGCTTTGCCACACACATTACTGTGTTTGGGGTTATTTTCTTGCCGTTGTTATTTTGTTATTGTTGCTGCTCTTGACCCAAAACAAGATCAACAATCATGGCTCCAGAGGTTCAGATGCAAACCCAGGGTGTCTGCAGGCCCATGCTGTCTCCGAAGGCTCCCGGGGAGTGACCTTTCTTGCCCTCCAGTTTCTGGTAGCCCCGGCCATTCCGTAGCTTCGGCCTGAATCACTGCACCCTCTCTGCTCCTTCTTCCCCGTCTCTTCTCTTTCCACAAGGCCACCAGTTGCTGGGAAAACATCATAACCCCCGTTCTCACAGTTTCACTATTGCAAAAAGGGCACAAGATACATAGGGTGAGGTCGGAGAGAGTTCCCAGCACAGAACAATCCATGCGCCAAAAGCGATGTGCTCCCCTCTCGTCTGCATGGATGACTTTCAAATGCCAGGAAGCCTGCCCCACATACTGTTTATATTGTAGTTCTTCTCTCTACGTACATTCCCTTGAAAAAAACAGAGGAAGGAAGGGAAAATGCTGTCTGGCTGGGCTATCTCCACCCTGGCTGGGCTCACAGGCGTGAGGGGACACGTATGACAGCGCATGTGCTGCTTTGGGTACGTGTCTGCAGGCATCCATGAGGGCTATGGGCATGATGGCGAAATGTGTGTGTCCAACAATGGAATGTGTATCTGTGGCTGTCTCCTGTGCCCATTGAGAGCCCCCACGCTGCCATCCTGGGTCACGTAGTCAGAAAGGAATTCAGCACAGCACAGTACTCACCCCACCCACTAGCCTCACTAGCAGGGCAGCTTACGCTGTGGACCATCAGAGCCCAGCACTGGGAAACAAGCCAACCTGTATCTCCTCCCTCCCTCGATCAAGATTGTTCCTGGGACTCTCTTGAGCCTAGAATCCCAAAGTGTCGGTGTTAAAAGGGCCCTCAAGACACACCTGGTGTTAGGCAGTGAAGACTTGAGGCTCAAGGAGAGGGTGGGACCTGCTCCAACTCCCTTAGGCAGGGCTCAACCCTCGTTTTGTCCCACTTAAACAAAAAGATTCTAAACAAAAAGAGAGGAA
>NW_022103928.1:30522499-30524266 GCF_000313985.2 Echinops telfairi | reverse complement strand
TTCTCAGGATCCCTTCTCCCTGACCCCCCAGACTAGATCCACCCACCACGGCATGTTCTCCATAGCACTGACAAATATTCTCGTTTGCCTTTCTCGCAAGCCACACAAGACTGTGTCCTACTTTCTGCATCACCATGCCAGAAGCAGAGTTTGATGCATAGTACAGATATTTGTTAAATGAGTTACAGGCACTGATGTAAGCACCTTCCTTTTTTTAACTATGCTAAAAACAAGCTTCCAGTTATGGATGCAAACAACTCATTAGACTTCAAAGCCCGATGCCAAATGGTGCAACAGGACCCTCAACGCACCTGGGTGGTAGAGAAGGCTGCTCAGGAGGCAAAACTTAGGGCTAATGGAAGACACAGCCACTCTCCCCCGACGGAACCTCTGACCCCACCCAATCCTGCTCCTCCGGGTCTCTTCTACTTACTGGCTCCATTATTCCTGTCATCCACCTCCTCCCCCTCCCCATTAAACAAGTTCATCTGCATTTAAACTGGCTCCTTTCTTCCCCACCTTAAGTCTTTCTGGATCCCATTTTCTGAACACAAATCAAAATGTGAGGCTAGAATTTGGGCTCTTCCCTCCTGATTACATCGTACATGGAAATCTCCCATACTCTGCAATTACTCTTCTTAGATAGTCCCTTTCTTTAACACCAGACACCACCATCGTTCTGTTCACGTCTTGGCTCCCTGCACTCAGTTCTGCACCTGTCACAGTAGATAAACATTTATGTGGCAACCGATCTGGCCACAGCTGGGTTGGAAGCACCAAGGGGACTTGGTTATGGCAGAGAAGTAGGGGTCAGGTCTCCCCCAGTTTAGAGGTTCTGCCTTCTCTCTCCGTTATCTCCCAACCTGTCGGGGCAAGTGGCAGGTCCCAAGCTGCCAGGACCCAGACCAGGGCCAGCACCAGACCAGGGTCCCAAAGTCAGGCCAGCTTCAAAATGGCACCAGGCCTGGTCCAAGGCAGCAGACCTACACGGAGCCCATGGGCCGTGAGGTACGGCTGGGGGCGTTTCCTGTCTGGGCCTGTGGCCCTCAACCGCTGGCAGGGCGGGTTTCCGGCGGGGCTGCGGCCGGGGCCTGCACTATCAGCTCGGCACCAGATGCCTGGTCAGGATACTTGTGGTGAAACTGTGAGGGTGCACTCAGGCCTTTGGGGTTTCTCCTGTGTCAGCCTCCAAGACAAATGAAGAAGGAAAAGTGACACTGAACGAGTCCTCAGCCTTGTTTGCCCCACTCGGGGCCAGGAGCTGGGCTCTAGCCATCTGCAAGGGCAGGGCGGGGCGGGGGCTGAGCAGGGGTGGGGCTAGCTTAGAGCTGCAGGGTAGAAGGGGCCTGCTGGCCAGTGGGCCCGGCTTTGGGGCCTTCATGTGAGGGAAGCGAGTAGGGGCTACCCGACCCCGACCTAGAGTGCCAGAGGGGAAGAGCTCATCCTACTAAAAGGAGGATAGCGGTGCCAGGCCCGGGCAAAGGTTTCACACCAGGGTCCCATCCCCCATCCCCCCTGCACCCTTTCTCCGCGACTTACAAAGGGGAACGGAGGCCGTTTACTACTACAGAAACACGACCAGGGAAGTGCCCGAGAGCCCCTTCGCCACCGGGAACGAGGGATGGGAGGCTTGGTGGAAGTCCAGCCCAGGCTACTTGGATGAGGGGCAGCTTTGAGAGCCATTGCCCCCGCGCCCGCCCCCTGCATCTGCGAGGCCAAATCGCCATGAACCCTTAGCAGTCCTACCCAGACTCCCGCATCCGACCT
>NW_022103928.1:30520140-30522076 GCF_000313985.2 Echinops telfairi | reverse complement strand
GCCAGGGCTCCACGCCAAGAAACACACAGCTTTCTCTGGGCCGGGGAGGGTGCAATTTTCTACTGGCCACAGAGACATAGGCCGGTAGGGTACTGCTCCAGAGCCCAGGCCCTCCCAGACCACTGTGAACACTGCTGCCAGACAGCCTCCTTGTTCCGGCTCGTGCGCACCTTAACAACTTATTACTTCGTGCTATGCGCAGAACCATGCCAGAAGCAGATGGTGGCACTGCACACACACACACACACACACCCCACACACACACACCCCACCACTCTAACACAAGATCACCTCTTCTCAGGACTCCTGCGATCGGCCGTCTGTCTCCTGGGCCTTCACTCCTTCCCGGCCAAAAGACAAATCTATGCCTCTCTCACACTGGCCAGCCTTAATTTCACGATAAAAGACAAGTCTTGACATGAACCTACACAATCCTGTTTTGTTCCTGGCTTGTCTCACCTCTGCAGCCTTATGCAGTGTGCTCTCCAACCTGAATCCCCACACTGACCTGTCCCCCAGGGCTTTCCAGATGCCGTTATGGATTGCATTATGCCCTGCCCCCAATCACAACCGTTGGTTGTAGCCCCATCTGGGAATGGGTTCTGTTGTAATTAGGCAGTACTAGGATGGGGTGTCTTGAGCCAACCTCCTGCGAGACAGAAGAGATTAAGGAAGCAAAGCTGGAGGAACACAGATGCCACGCTGCAAAAAGCTAAGGAATAAGTCCCCCCCACCCCCACCCAGCACCAAACCAGAGAAAGCCTTCCCCTAAAGCTGATGCCCGACTCAGACTTCTGCTCTCTACACCACATTTCTGTTGGTATTTCTATTGTGGCAGGCAGCACTAGAGACCTTAGACCACACTCTGGGGCCTCTCCACCCAGAGTACTCTCCACCCCACTTTCTGCCAACTCCAGTAGAACTCAACGCAAAGTCTTTTCCTTGGGGAGATCTCCCCCAACTCCCTCCTATATGCACTTAGATTAAGTCCAGGACTCAGCAGTACATACTATGAGAAGACCTTGTGCCCTTTCCTCCCATCACTCTCTTTAGTGGCTAGTAGAAAAGAGTAATAACTTAGAACAGGTATCCTAAAAATACTGACTGGGTTACTTCAGAATAGAGCCCTCACAACAGGCTCTTCCTCGCTCGCTTTCTGTGGCCATCTCGGTTCCGTGTTCCCTGTACAAAATGCCCGGTGAAGCCACAGAAACCGTCCCTGCCACAGAGCAGGAGTTGCCACAGCCCGTGCTGAGACAGGGTCTGGAACAGATTCTGAGAGTGAGGAGTCAGTACCAGAGCTCGAGGCACAGGATTCCATGCAGGCAACCACACAAGCAGCCCAGCTGGCAGCTGAAATTGACAAAGAACCAATCAAGTAAAGCAAAGCAGAGTCGGAGTGAAAAGAAGGCATGCCGCAAGGCTATGTCCAAACTGGGTCTACGGCAAGTCACAGGGATTACTAGAGTCACTATCCGGAAATCAAAGAATATCCTCTTTGTCATCACAAAGCCAAATAGTCTACAAGAGCCCGGCCTCAGTTACCTAGTTTTGGGGGAGCCAAGGTTGAGGATTTATCACAGCTAGCTGAGAAGTTCAAAATTCAAGTTAAAGTTGTCTTGAACATTCAAGAAAACACACAAACCCCAACTGTACGAGAGGAGAGTGAAAAGGAAGAGGTTGATGAAACAGGTGTGGAAGGTAAGGACATAGAATTGGTCATGTCACAAGCAAACATATTAAGTGCAAAGGAAGAGTCAGAGCCTTAAAGAACATGATGTTGTACATGCTGTTATGGAATTAACAATGTAACCATCATCTGACACGAAAGACCTTTTTTTGGTGTTTCAAAAGATTAACTGCAGTTTGGTTTGAATTGTGTACTGTTTCTATCATTAATAAAGTTATGGCTTGTTGGATGAAAAAAAAAAAAAAA
>NW_022103928.1:30510909-30520040 GCF_000313985.2 Echinops telfairi | reverse complement strand
GACACGAAAGACCTTTTTTTGGTGTTTCAAAAGATTAACTGCAGTTTGGTTTGAATTGTGTACTGTTTCTATCATTAATAAAGTTATGGCTTGTTAATGGATGGAAAAAAAAAAAGAAAGAAAGAAAAAAAGAACCCTTACCCAGTAGTGCTCTATGGCTAACTAAGCGGCTTTAGCTCTCTGATTTAGGTTTTCTCACATGTGAAAATGAAAATACTTGCCTTGTAAACTTGCTCTGAAGAACAAACCCATTATTGAATAAAACCTACTTAGAGCAAACCCATTATTTAATAAAAACTACTTGATAAAAGTACTGTCCCCAAAGCTGAGACTTTCAAAAGAGCAAAAATACTCAGCAACTGTTCACAGTCCCTACTTTATTTTCATTTGGTCTCACACACATTTTTTAAAAAACCCACACACAACTCACAAAATACCCAAACATCAGGAATTAGAAGGGTGGAAAACATGGGACTTAACAGGCTGAAAGAGTATCCTAGGCTCTAGAACAAAACCATGCCAATCAACCACAGAAAATTATTTTGTTCAAAAAACGAGTGTTATTTTAGTAGGATTTGTGGATGTTTTGGTTTTGTTTTGTTTACTTAAGGCTTTTAAAAAAAAAAGGAAAAGAAAGATTTAGGGACAAGAACTAAGCTGCTTCTACTGCATGAGGCAGGGCTAGGCCTCTCCTTGACGGCTTTTGGAAAATACAAAGGCAGGCCAACCTTCCCACCCCATTCTGCCTGCCATCTGCAAATGCAGGTACCCTGGCCCACCCAGGGCATGATGGACGGAGACTACAGAGCATCCAGGATGTGGTCGATCTTGGTGACCAGCTCCTGCCGTTTTCCTGAGATGAGCTTCTCATTCTCAATGTACGTGTCTTTCTTGAGCTTGCCTGCCACCAGCCGCTCAGCTTCCACCGCCAACTTTAGCACCAGTTCCTTGACCTGGGCATCCAGCTTCTGCATTTCACTCACCTAGCCAAAACAAGAGCAAATCAGGACTTCAGAGTGGTCTTCCCACACCTCCCCTACTTACAGACCCTAGAGCCCCCATAACCAGCCACGAAGGCAGAAACAAGTCTGGGGACTCAGGGTACAATAGAGGGTCTGGCTGTGAAAAAGACAAGCTGACTTTAAATACCAATTGCACTACTTACAAACTATTACCTCCAGCTCTGACCCTTACAAGTAAGTCCCTCATCATCCCTGGGCTTATCTGTAACATGACTGTGAATTAAGTGTAAAAATATGTGAAGCCACCTGGTACAGTCCCATGGCAGGGAGTAGACTTTTTTATTTAATGTTCTTTCTCAAGCTTTCAACTTGCCAAATTAGGTGCAGGAATTCAGTTAGGCTAAATACCAAAGCAGGGAGAGGATGTACAAGGGAGCAGATTGGGAACACTCTTATAGTCACATTTGTTCAGTAGTCAACAGATATGAAGTGAGCCATATTACTGCCGGGCAAAATTTTAGGGTCTGGAAACATCAATCATATACAGAGTACCTTGCCCTCATGAAGCTGACATTCTAGTGGGTAGGATAGATAAGAAACACATAAATGGTTTTCTGACAGGTAAGGAGAGGGAGTGCTGGAGAGTGGCACAGTGGACAGGGTGGTCAGGGACAAGGGCCCTAGAGGGGGAATTTATCACCCTCCCTAACAGATAGCAAACAGGTGGGGTTCTAAATCACTTTATATGCACTAATTAAAATAACAGCATGCTCATTTTATTGAGGAAACTGAGGCTTGGTTAAGTCACTTGCCCAAGTTTACTAAGTCTGAATCAGACTGGATTCAAACCCATGATCCTAAAAATCCAGGTCTTTACTATGGCATGAGAGGTGGGGGACCTTGTCCAGTTTGGTCTCCAGAGAGGAAGAAGCTGCTCTAAATATCAGCCTTAGGACAAGCAGTGCTATAAAGGCTGGCACAGCTTTCCTCTAAACCCTCTTCTCTCACCACAAGGGTCAGCACCAAAACAAGTCCACAACTAGGTATTAGCTCACCCTACAAACTAGCAAGTAAACAAGGAGGTTGCCCAGCGTCTGACCCAGACAAGAGCAACATGCTGCACTAGATAGCAAAAAAAAAAAAAGCCTACCACAGAGTCAATTCCAAGGAACAGAAACACAATGGACAGAGTAGAATGCCCCACAGAATTTCCTAGGCTGTAAATCTTTATGAAAGCTATATCACATCTTTGTCCACAGAGCAGTTAGTAGGCTTGAACGTGTTGGTTAACTGTCGCCTAGGCTCCAGATGTTCTAGGTCCTAAGTTCCCAAATTTATTTGGCCTACAGTTCCCTTTTCAGAAAAACTTAAGTCAGTTCTCCCCCTGGCAATTAGAAACGTTTGTCCTGTAGCCCATTATCCAGGATAAACGTAGATAGCTTGTGTAACCACCCTAAATCCTTCCAGCACCCTCAAGGGGGCACTGTTGCCCACTTTGGGAAACAGTCCCTTAAGCGAAGGATGGAAAAGACAAAGAGCTACACCTACTTTGTCGCACAGGTCAGAGCCCTCTGTCTTGAGCCTGGACTGCAGCAGTGCAATTTCACTGGTCAAGGCCTTGTGCTCTGTCTCCAGGCTCTTCTTGCCGCTATTGAGGGTGGAGACATCCCGGGATTGCTTGTACCTATTAACGACCTCATCAAAGTGACGGTAGAGACCTATTCTCTTGTTGACCAGGGTCAGGACCTGCTCTGTGATGCAGGCAACTTTCATCCTGGCTTCCGCAGCTGGATCCTGGAGGAGGAAAAGATATCATGTATGACAACATGCAAGTTTGAGCCCACACCAGCCTTCATCTCCCAAAGAGCACCCACCAGCAGCAGCTGTCCAAGCAAAAGCAGCCATCTTCTTGGAAAGAAACTATAATCAACCCTACTGACTATCTATACCAGGTCCAGCACAAGACAAGGGGAAACAAAAATGAAGCAGACATTCGCTCTCTTCCAGTCCCTGGTGCTCCGGGAGCTGAGGCGTCGGTGCAGACATGGCCAAGTCCAAGAACCACACCACGCGCAACCAATCCCGGAAATGGCACAGAAACAGCATCAAAAAACCCTGGTCACAACAATACAAATCTCTTAAGGGGGTGGACCCCAAGTTCCTGAGGAACATGCACTTCGCCAAGAAGCACAACAAGAAGGGCCTGAAGAAAATGTAGGCCAACAACACCAAAGCTGCGGCTGCTCGCGCTGAGGCCATCAAGGATCTTGTGAAGCCCACAGAGGTCAAGGCCAAGAACCCAATGGGCGTCAACCGCAACTTCAGCCGACTGGCCTACATTGCCCACCCCAAGCTTGGCAAGCGGGCTCGGGCACGTATTACCAAGGGTCTGAGGCTCTGCTGGCCCAAGGCCAAGGCACAAAGCAAGGCTGATGCTCCAGCCAAGGCCATGACTCCAGCAAAAGCTCCCAAAGGCGCCCAGGCTCCCACAAAGTAGAGTAGAGGGACTGGTGTGAGCCCTGGGCTGCTGCCTGCATGGCGCTGGTGTCTTCTTGTGCTGTTTGTTGTACAAATAAACCCAGGCGGCGCTGTTAACAGTCAAAAAAAAAATGAAGCAGACATTCAATCTGTAGTCCACTGGGGAAAACAACTTTACGTGAAAATTAACAATTATAAAAATAATAATGTAAGATACTAAAAGGAAAGAAATTTCAGCTCAGGTCAAAGAAGTTCTTCAAAGAGGTATAGCTTTCCTTCCTAAGCTCTGCAAGGGTTTCCCCCAGGACCCCAGGCCCTTTTGAGGTCTCTCCACTGGTCTATTTGGTCTATTTCACAAGTCCTAATCTGGCAACTCAAAGGATGAAACAGACCTCCATATTTTATTCCACCAGACATTGCCAAAACTTTAAAGATTTATAAATAGGAGAGATTGGTTAAATAAATGATGGAACAGCCAAATGGCGTTCTGCAGCTATGAAAAACCATGAGGCTACAGTGCAAACCTTAATAAATGAAAAACTTCAGAGGAGGCCCTACCTCAGCTGGAGTCAGGAATAGAGGCCCAAATAGCTCCTGCCCTATAGCCCTGTCCCACTGTCACCCTAGATTAACAGACACTCCTACAATGGTATTTATAGTGAACTTCAATGGAAGTCTTAAAGGCTTGTCTTAAAAGAAGTAGCCAACTAAGTAAGATGCCAGCTAAATTCGCACAGAAGCTCACCACCAAGT
Source organism: Echinops telfairi (assembly GCF_000313985.2). Lineage (NCBI taxonomy): Eukaryota > Metazoa > Chordata > Mammalia > Afrosoricida > Tenrecidae > Echinops > Echinops telfairi. The sequence goes on along the minus strand of NW_022103928.1, from coordinate 30,515,847 downwards.
ATGATCAAAAATTTATTAATCATAAAAAACCCTGATCAGAGGTAGTTGAGAACTGTAACAAAGCTTCCAGTCTGAGCAATCCACTTGTGGAAGGCCGTGATTGACAGTGAAGCTTACAATCCAGTTACAGGACCTCCACATGAGTTCTGACTCCATTACTGTCCTCAGTCCATTGACCAAAGAAGGGAATAGTCTGCTCTCAGCAAAGTACACTGGGAAGTGCACTGCTACAGAGATACTTAAAACTTAACACCTGACTATGTGTGTCCCCCCTTTGACCCAGTTCTAACTTATTCTACTCCATCATTTTCACTTTCTGCTTTCTTTTGGATTGAGTTTTTCCTCCAGTCTTCAGATGCAGTGCTTAATAGAAGCCAAGAGACAGAACACCAAACTATATTTACTGTTTACAACAGTAAAGGACAACAAATAACGTACAAATTGGTGAAGAAACACAACAGAGCCAACAAACACCTCACACCTGCCCACAGAGCAAACTGCACAAGGAAGAACATTTTCAGTAAGAAATGAAGGGTAACACCGCCAGGTGACTACAAAAGCAGAGAATGGACAACAAGCAGCAATGAACCCTTCCTTGCTAAAGGCCAACAGGCAGCATAATGAGACTTTCTAATTGGTGGAGACCCCAAAGAGTTCACACCACTGCAACCACCACACTAATACATATGAATTCAATCCGTATTTAGAAAGCAGCACAGCAAAAAATCCCTGAGAATAAGATGAAGTCATCTTTCCATCTGTCACCACAGCTCTTGATTTGCAACGACACAATTGCAAATTCAACGCGCCTGAATCTTGCCTTTTCATAGAGACCAGAATTCCTCAACAGAAACAACTACCAGAAGAACCGAGACAACAATACTATGACTAAAGGAGAATTGTGGCCATTATTTTCTCCTACATGAATAAAGGGCAGCCAATTGAGTTTTGCAGATGTTGCCCACGGCACTGACCACCGGGCCTGAGCAGTGATGGTGGAGACTCTAGGCCACAGGGCCCTGAGGAGACACACTAGGGAAGAGCCTACAGTTCTTCCCTTGTTTGCCTTTGAAGCAGCATCCTCGTATCTAATCTTTGACTTTACCAGATGCTGAAAAAAACTTAACATTTTCACTATGTGGGTAAAATTCAGTAAGCTGTACCTACAACAGCCAGTGAAATCCTCTCTTCCATCCCCACCAAGCCCACAAACAGGTGTTCCAGGCACAACCCCCAATGCATAAGCACCGGAGCCACCTACATGATTGGATGCAACAACGGAGGAGAGGGTACCACAACACCTGGTGCCACATCTCTACCCAGACTGAAAACAGACAAGCAGGCCACATGTTTAGAGCAAAAGTGTTATAGGAAGGGAAAACAATAACAAAAAAGAGCCCAAAAAACAGATTGAGGTTTTTCTATGTTTTATTTTGTATGATTTTGTTTTATGAAATCAAGGACAATTAAATCTATAGGGACAGTAACTAGGTTGATTAGTTCCTTAGGGTTATGGCAGAGGAAAGTGGGGGGAAATGGAGAGCTATTAATAATGGATACAAGACCCCAAGAAAGCTCTAAAATTAATTGTGATGAATGCACTCCTGAACTATAGTGTGTGAATTTATTTTTACCCAAAAAAATCAGGACGGTCATCAAAGGATTGGTGAAACGGGCTCCTGCCGAGTGAGAATGAAAAGGCAAGGTGGACCCTGAACCCAGGGGGAAAGCGAGTTTTGAGAACGATGAGGGCAACGAATGTGCAAGTGTGCTTTACACAATTGATGTATGTGTGGATTGTGGTATGAACCCCAATAAAATGATTTTTTTTAAAAAGAAAAGGAAAGGTGGAAAGTGGCACCACTTTAGAGTTCTAAATTAAGAACTTGTTAATGGTTTTTCTTTTTGGTTAATGTTTTACATATTTATAACCCAAATAAAATATTAACAAAGATGATGGGAATAGCCAAAATAAAATTCAAACAGAAATAAGTGAACTTGATTTTCTTTCAAATGAGTAACACAGACAAAAGAAAAAACGAATCTAAGTACCATGGAACACAGTACTTTGACAATACATTCTCCATCTGAAAACAGAACAGCCTGCAAATGAATGTTGGGACACTACTTGTTAGCTTTGGTGTTTGTGGTGGTGAGTGTACTCTACAGCAACTATTGTGTGTTTACTACTGTTTGGGGGATTCTAAATGCTCACTGTGGGAAAAGAAAAACAACCCATGGAATGAGAGAACACAGAAGAATTTTATGGACTGGAATTAAGGGGATCACTATTAACTCATGTTTCAAACATTACACGCATTTATTCCCGGTCTGTCTGCTAGAGCCTAGAAGCACAGGTAGGGCAAAGCAATGATGATGACATCTAGATCCCAGATCACAGTCATTAAGTGCCACTCCCCCCAAAATGAAACGGGGCTCATGAGACGAAGTACAAGATGTACCCAAAACATGTTGCTGTGCCAAGGAGTAAAAAAGTGCTCAAAAAAACAAAACAAAATGAAAGACATGTGGAGAAGACATTGTCAAATCTGGAACTCAACAGAGCTTGAAATAAATAACCACTAGTGGACAATAGCCCACTGAATAAAATAAGAACTCATACATCTAAGCAAATAACAAATTAATCAGCCAATAAGAAAAGTTCACCTTTATAACTCATAAATGCAACCAAAAAAAATAATACTTTTGCAATAGTCATACTAATAACTAATCCAGGCAGGAATTAACAATAAATGCTAAAACTAGTGAGAAGATGAGCCAGTCAGGGTGCAGTGTAGCAACGATGAAACATACAACTTTTCCTCTAGTTACTAAATGCTTCCTCCCCCCACTATCATGATCCCAATTCTGCCTTACAAATCTGGCTAGACCAGATGGTGTACACTGGTACAGATAGGAACTGGGAACACAGGAATCCAGGACAGATGATCCCTTCAGGACCAGTGGTGAGAGTGGCGATACCGAGAGGATGGAGGGAAGATGGGGTAGGAAGGGGGAACCAATTACAAGGATCTACATATAACCTCTTCCCTGGGGTATGGACAACTGAAAAATGGGTGAAGGGAGATGTCGGACAGTGTAAGATATGACAAAATAACTATAAACTATCAAGGGTTCGTGAGGGAGCTGGGAGGGAGGAGAAAAAAATAAACTGATACCAAGGGCTCAAACAGAAAGCAAATGTTTTGAGAATGATGATAGCAATAAATGTACAAATATGCTTGACACAATGGATGGATGGATTGTGATAAGAGTTGTATGAAACAAAAAAAAAGTCGTAAAAGCCCCCAATAAAATGATTTAAAAAAACAAACTAGTAAGACTATTTATATGGCCTTAAACCAACTACATGATAATTGCCAAGGGAAAAAAAAAATAATTTTACAGTGAAAAAAACATATGAAAATAATAATCTATAACTTATCAAGGGTTCGTGAGGGAGGGTGGGCAGGTGACAGGGGGAAGAAATGGGGAGCTGATATCAGGGGCTCAAGTGGGAAGAGAATGCTTTGAAAGTGATGATGGCGGCATATGTGCAAATGTGCTTGACAAACTGATGAATGTATGCATTGTGATGAGATGTAAAAGCCAATAAAAGTATTTAAAAAAAAAAAAAAGACATCAATTTAGTTCATATCACCATATTGGGAGCAACTAGTATCAGGTCCCTCCTGACATGAAACACTGAGCATGCATCACTTTGGAATATCCTTGTCAAAATTAGTTCATCTGAATTTAATAAGCAATAAAGAGAAAGAGTGCTAAATGCTTTGTCAGAAAACTATTTCAACAACACACTCACTGCACGGAGTCAATCTGACTCAAACCAACCCAGTGGGACAGGACGGGGCCTCCCCTGTGGGACAAGTCCCAAGAATGCAAATCTTGGCAGGTAGAAAGCCTCCTCTTGAATGTTTCCTAAATGCAGTGGCCAATCATCAATGTGATTTTGAAGTCTGAAAAATAATTGCTGTAAGCTACTATTGGGAAAACAGGGAAAATTTTAATATGAATTTTCATGTTGGTTACAGTACTAAAAATACAAGCTTAACATGGAAACAGGAAACCAACTGAAGAAGTGAGATCAGCGATGCTTCAGTGTGGGTGGCAATGAATGAGATGAAACAACATGTATGAATTGTTGAATGGAAAACTGATCTCTACTGCAAACCTGCACCCAATTCACAATAAAAAGTAAATAAATTCCTGGGGGAAAAAAAACAAGCTTAAGTACGTCAAGGTGGAGAGCATGATGTCTCCAACGAATGTTCAAATGATTCAGCACAAATAATACAAATGATGAAAATAATAATCTATAACTTATCAAGGGTTCGCAAGGGAGGGCTGGCGGTGGAGAAATAGGGAGCTGATATCAGGGGCTCAAGTGGGAAGAGAATGCTTTGAAAATGACGATGGCAGCATATGTGCCAATGTGCTTGACACACTGGATGAAAGTATGGATTGTGATGAGATGTAAGAGCTCACAATAAAAGTATTTTTAAAAATATTATAACAATGTAAAGTAGAAAAATAAAACAAATGAAACCAAATGTTAACAAAGATAAATCTATGTGAAGAATATACTAGAATGGTTATTACTATTCTTGCAAATTTTTTTAAGTGTATTAAACAAAGGAGTTGGCAGTAAGCAAGAAGAAAACTGAGGAAGACAAGAAGCCATAGAGTCTGCCAGTCAAGAGAAAATTGGGGGTGGGGGGGGTTGTGCCTACAAAGCCCAAACAAGAGTAGGAGGAGACTTAACATTAAAGGGCCCTTGATCACAGCAACCGACCTATGGCAGCATCAACAGAAGCTACACATGGAGTTTGCTAGGGGATGGGAATTCTGCCTTGGGCGTGTCATGAGGATCAGTGGTTCTCAGTAAAGCTGGTGAAACTCACTGTATCAAGGAGTGCA
>NW_022103928.1:30506598-30510714 GCF_000313985.2 Echinops telfairi | reverse complement strand
TAGGGGATGGGAATTCTGCCTTGGGCGTGTCATGAGGATCAGTGGTTCTCAGTAAAGCTGGTGAAACTCACTGTATCAAGGAGTGCAAAATGACCAGCTGATAAGCACAGGATCAAAACCAAGAGGTGTGGTACCTTTGTGATGGAGAAGTCCAGCCTGACGTAGATGATGACAGTGAAGAACAAGATGTAGAAAGCAGCCACCACCAGCAAGGGCTCCTGTAGCATGAGGACCTTGTTGAATGTGTAGTGGACCTGTGAAAGGAACCAGGAAGATGGTTTTTACAGGTCTATCTTTTCAGACTAGAACCACCCAACTTGGCTCACCCACAAGAAACTCCTTCCTGCTATCCGCTGCCCAACGAGCCCTAGTGGCACAGTAGTTAACAGTTGGGCTGTTAACTGCAAGGTCAGCAGTTTGAAACCACCAGTGCCTTCTCAGGAGAAAGGTGAGACTTTAAACTCCCACAAAGTTGGTCTCAGAAACCCACAAGGACAGCTCTACCGTGTCCTATAGGGTTGCTATGATTTGGAAACGATGTCAGTTGAGTTTGGTTTAGTTTTTTTATCTGCTGAGCCACCTCTATCCCCAGATATGGTTGTAGGTCATACCACTCCCACACTCCAAGAAGGAAAGAGGGATCACTCTCTGACTCCCAACATTCACTCTGGGAGGAGGAAAGTATGGGAGGCAAAACAATGAAACCACTTACCACAATGTCCTGAATGTGCTGTTCTACCAAATTTTTCTTGTATGCGACAATCACAGGACGGCCAAATGTGTCCAGATAGGTGTAGTGCAGCTCATCTTGGGCCCTGCTGATCTCATAGGGACTATCAACTTGGATGTTTCTAAAGACAGGGGGAAACCAAACATGGTCAGAGATAAACTGCACTGGCAAATGAAATGTAGGGCTGGAAAATTCCAAGGAGAAGGAAGGGGCCTTCAAAGTCACTAAGCTCATACTCCGCCCTCTGCCCCCTTCTCACAACAGGATGCACCACCACCAAAAAGCCTAAAGGACTATCGAATTCTGCTGAGGCTGTCACTGCTCCCCTCCGTCCTCCTCCACTCACAAGTGCTTAACATGTCCACTCCGTGCCTAGAATCACACAGCTACCACATCATTCTACCACAGGATAGGGCTTAAAGCACTTAGAGAGGCCCCTCATGAGTTACTCCAAATATTCTTCCTCAACCCATGACTGAAAACGTGTTATAGGATGTAATGGACAGGTATAGTACAAACTAAAACCTCACAGACCCATTCGCTCTTCTCTTAGTGAATGGCACACTCTAGTTTTGCTTCAAGGAACTACCCTCACCACTTGACTGTCTTCCAAAGGAAGGAACCAGCAAGGCCCCTCTCCTTCAAGTGATTGGAGTATGTGACCCAAAAGAAAGCTAAAGAAATGTCCCCCCTTTTAAATTCATCTAGACTAGGCAGCGGCACAAACAATGAAAACACAAGTTGCTCCCTCCACCCCAGGCTGGTCCCACATCAGGGTGCCATTCAGTTTGTCTCCCACTTAGACAGGGATAGGCTTTGGGCTATCCTTTCCAAAGCCTCGTTCTCAGCTTGGGCTTTGATCTCTTATCCTTCGGCTAGATTCCTGGTTTAAATTGCCCGATAGTCCTATTACCTGTAACCATCCAATGCTAGCACACCTTATTTCCTGTTCTATTCCTCTTTTCTAACCTGGCTGGCATCCATCTTAAACACACATCAAGAGTAGGACAAGAACCATGTCCACGGTTTTCTGTTTTTAACTTTGCATTCTGTCCTGTCAGATAACATCTCAGCAGGTTCAGGCCACATTTCTGACATAATGAGTTGTCTTGGGATACTGCCCTGGTCATGCAACAGCAGTTTTCGCGAATGGATGGAATACTTGTATTTGAACCTAACACCTGTTTGGTTATATTCCCACAGGCTTCTGAGTTATAACTGTATCTTGACATATGGAAACAACTAGTCGAATGGACTAATGGCTCACTCAAACGTCAGCTACCATGACTCTCAGAACAGAAAATCTAGGTGGTGTATGGATACCACTACCAACTGCGATGAAAGGGTTCACATTATAAGGTTATGGATAGAGTGAAAGAAATATGTGGAACAAAACTAGAAATCCTAAGATAGGCCAAGCTTACAGTCAAATCTAGGCTGGTGAAATCCCTGAGAGTATGGCCCCCAGTCACCCTTCAAGTCTGGAAACGAACTCACTCCCACGGCTTATTTTTCAGCCAAACAGTAACACTGGGGAGGTGTGCACATCTTAGAAAAATCAACTATTTGAGACCCAAAGAGCAGCATTTACCTAAGGACAAAATTCAAAGGGGCTGAATAAAGGGAGAAATAGAAGCAGGAAACCCAGGAAGGTAGCAGAATAAGTGATGTTGCATTGAGAAAATGGCAATCAGTGAGATTACACAAGATATACGTGAAATGTCAAATATGAAATGGAGGATCTACTCTGTAAAGCTTCCAATAGTTCATAATGATAAGTAATGCAAAACCTACCCCATGCTCCTAGGAGACAACCCTCTTTCAGTGTTGAAAAGTAGGCTGCAGAGGACGGGTGCAGTCACACTTACTTGGCCCCTTCAGGCAAGATGATCTTCACAGTTAGAGAATCTATCACTTGCTCATCAAATACATGGTCCACAAACCTCATCTTCAGCGCATACTGGTCACCTGAAAAATCAAGAAATCATATGCAATAATATGAAAAACACAAAAAATGGGACAGGTGGCAGGAGAAGCACAGTCTTACAGTGTTTTCATCTTAAGCAGAGGGGAGGGATGAGTTGTTACCCAAAGTCCACAGGCAAGTGGGCGCTGAGGAGACAAAGGGGTGGGGGTACCATGAATTTTGCCTAATCTCTACATTAAAAAGCGAGCAATAAATGAACCAAGCCAAAACCCAGGGGCCTTATTTAACATGCTATCTCCACAGAGTGAGAAAATGAAAGCAACACAGATACACACATTACCTACCAGGGTCTGGGAAAGCAGAAGGAAATAAGAGGGTGACAGATGGACCAGAGAGCAGGAGAATGTCAATACAAAGCCAGCAAGCATGGCAGGCCAATTTGAGAAAAGCCGTTTCCTTCTGTCCCACAGCAGGAGTGTAAACTAAGCTCACAGAAGCTCTGTGGAATCAGACCAATTTAATTCCTATAATCTTTGACAAGCCCACCAGCACAGCACAGCCCTTCCATGATAGTACCGCAGAACAAAACTGTCTAATGCTTATCTGACAACGCCACTAAGGCTCCTTAGAAAAGTGATAGAAAAAAAATTCAAAATGAAACCACTTTTAATGAAAGTGGAAGCATAAAGAATATAAATGTGAAAGAAAAAGAATATAGATGTGACTGTAATCTTTACAGAAGTAGAAAGAGCCTCAAGTTTCCCCCCAGAGTGGCTAATGATTTCAAATTGCTGACCCTGCAGTTAGCAGCCAATGCATACCACCACTCCATCCAAGTGAGCGATCTGCTAAATCCACATGCAAGAAGCAAACTGGACAGTATGAGCCAAGGCTTGTAAATAATAAAAGTCCAGTATCAGAGGAGGTAATTGTATTAGAGCTTAAAACATGAGCACCTGGTCTGTGGGCTTTGTTGTATTGAGGTGGCTGGTGTGTTGCTGTGACGATGAAAACTATGTCAAATACCAACACGATCATCCAAAGTGTGCAGGTTTCTGCAGTTTTTACAGATTAAGAAGAGATTATGAAGAAGGAATAGGCTGTCCACTTCTGAGAAAACGGAAAACCTTGCTGATAGCAATGGAATACTGAGAGATACTGAAAAGCTCATGAATAGTAGCAGATCACTGTCAGAATGTCAGAAGATGAGACCCTCACGTCAGGAGACACTCAAAGTATGACTGCAGAAGAACTGACTTCTCCAAGTAGACTCGACCCTAACAACATGGATGCAGTAAAACTAAGGAGTAAAGCCTTCAGGACCCTGCATTTGCTGATGGGGTACAACTCAAACTAACAAAAACAGCTGCAAACATCCATTAACAATTGAAACCCTGAGTGTATGAATCTAGGAAAATTAGAAGTCATCACAAAATGGAATGCATAAAGATTGACTCCT
>NW_022103928.1:30494687-30506498 GCF_000313985.2 Echinops telfairi | reverse complement strand
AGTGAGAGAGTGAATTAGTGAATGAGAGTGAGGGAGGGAGTGAGTGAGAGAGTGAGTGAGTGAATGAGAGTGGGTGAATCAGAGTGAGAGAGTGAGTCAGGGAATGAGAGTGAGTGAGTGAGAGTGAGTGAATGAGAGTGAGAGAGTGAGTGAGTGAGTGAGAGTGAGTGAATGAGAGTGAGAGAGTGAGTGAGTGAATGAGAGTGAGAGTGTGAGTGAGTGAGTGAGTGGATGAGAGTGAGTGAGTGAGTGAGTGAGTGAGTGAGTGAATGAGAGTCAGTGAATGAAAGTGAGAGAGAGTGAGTGAATGAGAGTGAGTGAATGAGAGTGAGTGAATGAGAGTGAGTGAGTGAGTGAATGAGAGTGAGTGAATGAGTGAGTTAGTGAGAGAGTGAGTGAGTGAGTGAGTGAGTGAATGAGAGTGAGTGAGAGAGTGAGTGAGTGAATGAGAGTGAGAGAGTGAGTTAGTGAGAGAGTGAATGAGAGTGAGTGAATGAGAGTGAGGGAGTGAGTCAAGATTGACTCCTAAAAAAAAAAAAAAAAAGGTTTAAATTACTGTTAAAAAAAAAAGGCTTATATCCTAGATGTCAGAGAGCTAAAATAGACTGGTATTGCTATTTTAAATCACAATCATATGGTTTACTATGCCGAAAATGACAGATTCAAGAGGAATTATATTACACTCAACAAATTGGACATTTCAATATCTATCTTGAAGCACAATGCTGTCTGTGATGGGATAATGTCTATCTGTATACAAGAAAATCCAGTCATTACAACTATTATTCAAATTGATGCAATAACCACTACTGAAGAAATTGAAAACTTTACTAACTTCTAATTTGACTAACCTTACTAAGTCTGAGGTTGACCAAACACACAATCAAGATGCACTGTTCACTACTGGTATTTGGAGCAGAAGGTGAAATGACAATAGTCGAAAAAAACGAGGTCTTGGTGACAGAAACGAAGTTGGAGATCGCATGACAGAGTTCTGCAAGAACAAAGACTTCTTCACTGTAAGTACCTTTTGTCAACAACTCCAATAGTGACTAGCCATGCGGACTTCACCAGGAGACACATAAATCAAACCTACGGCCAGCTCGGGGAAGAGACGATTCAGCAGCAGCTCAGTATCAGCAGCTAAAACCAGGTCAGAGGCCTACTGAGGCTTAGACCATCAATCGCTCATACGTAAGTTTAGGGTGAAGTTGGGGAAAAAATAAAACAAGTTCAACAAGGTGAAAATATAACTTTGAGTACATCCCACCTCAATTCTGAGACATCTCAAGTGCAGATCTGACACCGCACACGAAGGACAGGTGACCTGATGAGCTGCAGAATAACATCAAGAGCGTCACTCATGAACAAAGCAAAAGGTCACTACGACGACATGAAGGTTAGAAAAGATGCAGAAGAGACTCTGAAACGTGATCTTAATCACAGAATAGCTAAGGCAAATAGAAGAAATGATGAAGTGAAAGAGCTGAAAAGAAATGTGAAAGGGCAGCTCGAGAAGACAAAGTAAAATATGATAATTAAATGTGCAAACACCTGGAGTTAGAAAACCAAAAAGGAAAAACAGCCTCAGTATATGTTAAACTGAAAGAACTCAAAAAAATTCAAACCTCAAAGCGTAATACTGAAAGAGTCTATGGGCAAAATATTGAACAATGCAGGAAGCTGCTTCAAAGGAAGATTAAGAACACACACTGTCACTATACCAAAAAGACCCAGTCCACATCCAACCATTTCAAGAGCTACCATATAATCAAGAACCAAAGGTACTGAAGGAAGAAGTTGAAGATGCACAGAAAGCATTAGCCCAAAACAAGGCAGAAACTGATGAAATACCAATTAAAATGTTTCAACAAGCTAATGAAGCACTGGAAGCACTCACTTCTCTATGCCAAGAAATGTGGACGACAGTAACCTGGCCAACTGACTGGAGAAGAGCCATTTATTTGTGCCCATTCCAAAGAAAGGTGATCCGACAGGATGCACAAATCAGAAAATTAGCATTAATTTCAAGTGCAAGTAAAATTTTGCTAACATCATCCAACAATAGTTGCAGCAATAACACTGACAGAGAGCTAGCCACAAGAGGTTCTGGCCTGATTAAGACAACAATGGAACACGAGATATCATTACTAATGTTTGATGGATCTTGGCTGAAAGCAGATGACATCAGCAAGGTGTTTTTTTATTGACTATGCAAAGGCATTTGACTGTGTGGATCACAACAAACTGTGGTTAGCCTTAACAATGGGAATACCAGAACTTCATTGTGCTAATGTGAAACCTGCCTGTACATAGATCAAGAGGCAGCTGTGATACCGGAACAGGGAATATTGCGTGATTAAAAATCAGGAAAGGTGTGCAGCAGGGTTGTAGCCTCAGCAGACTGATTCAATCTGTATGCTGAGCAAATAATCTGAGAGACTGGACACCACATGAAGACTGCACTATCACGATTAGAAGCCGCCTTATTGATGTCCTACACTATGCAGATGACGCAACTTTGCTTGCTTAAAGTGAGGAAGACTTGAGGCAAGCACTAATAAAGATCGAGGACTGCAGACTTCAGTATGGATAACAACTTAATGTAACTCAAACAAACAAAATGAACCTGAGCGGATGCCAACTCCGTGACCCTATAGGTCAGGGTAGAACTGCCCTTGTGGGTTTGAGACTGTAACTTTTCACTGGAGTAAAATGTCTTGTCTTTCTCCAGTGGTGCCGCTGGTGGTTTTGAACTGCATACTCAAGCATCCCCAAAATCCTCTCAGTTGAAACACAGGTAAAATCATGATAAACAGAACAAGGGGCTGGAGTTGTTGAGGATTTCGTTTCCCTTGAATCCAGTCAATGCTCATGATGCAGCAGTCAGATTAAATGATGTACTGTATTGGGTAAGTCTACTGCATAAGATCTCTTTAAAGTGTTGAAAAGAAAGGATACTACTCTGAGAATTAAAGGTGTACATGACCCAAGTCATGGTATTTTCAATAGTTTCATAAGCATGTCAAAGTTGGATATTAAGACTAATGAAGAATCAATGCACGTGAATGATGGTGCTGGCAAAGCACGTTGGAAAGACCAAACAAACAAACAAACAAATCTGTCTTGGAAGAAGTACAGCAGCTCCTGAGAAGCAAGGATGGGGGGAATTCACTCATCTCCTGTTTTTCGGACGTTATCAGAAGAGACAGTAAGTAGTACTTGGTAAGTAGAGGGGTAGTGCAAAAGAGGCAGATCCTCGACAAAGATGGAAAGGCACAGAGACTGCCTCCTTGAGCTGGAATAGTTGTGAAGATGGTGCAGGAATGAGCAGTGTTTCACGCTACTGTACACAGGGTTGCCAGAACCTAAGGTCACATGACTCGGAACCGACTCGACCGCACCTAACAAATGATGGCCGCGAAAGCCCAAAATCCATTTGCAGAGTCCCACCCACATGGATGAATCCTCCACTGAATTCCCTCAGACCAGACCAAGGAGGGGACATGGAAACCTTGCCATCACCCAGAATGCACTGTAAAACAGACTACAAAGAATACAGTTAGGTTCGAATTTGCCCTCCTAGTAATGAGGTCTCCCCTAGCTAACCCCTTTGTTCCCTGCCTATTCTTACCCTTAGCGTCGTTACTAGATATTCCTCTCGTTTGCTTTTCCTATCTTCCCTCCATCCCAACTGGAATGAAAGCAGGGAGTTTGATGATTTACTCACAGCTATAGTTTTATTCATCTTAGTCCCAGCTCAACAACTGGCACATGGAAAGTGCTCAGCATAAATTTGTGGAAAGACTGAAAGTGATCAAAATGACTGGCTCTTGACAATAGGATACACAAAAGTGCAGAACACTTTCCATACAGGCTCCCTTCTGTGCGTCTGGGATCAATCCTCTTGTCAGTGTGTGTGTAGATGGGCATTTCCAAAGGCAAGCAGACTGGCTGTATGTTAGAAGGCTACTGCGCTCAAAAGCATAGATTTCACCCTTTAACACAAAAGTATCTGCAGGTCCTGCTGATGAACTGTTTATTTAGCCACAAGGGCTTTCTCTTTTTGACCAAATTCAAACCCTCCACATACTGAATGGTTCACTTAGCCTTTTGATCTAAAAGTGGTTAGTATTCTTTACAGTTTGGATGTTGTAAAAATTAAGATAATTTTATGTAAGATATGTATGTAAAATTGCATACACCTGTCTGCTCTGAGTGACCTGGTTTTTTTTTTTGGTTTTTTTTTGAGTGACCTGTTTTTTAAGGAGCCCTAGTACAGTGGTTAAAGAGCTCACCTAAGGTTTTGGGATTTTTTAATGCATTATCTACTGAGGACTTTAAATGTCTAATGGATTTCACTGCTTTGCATGTATTGCCCTAATTGGTGCTCAGATTTCCCACGTTTAGACAATCAAGTTCCTGAATCTATTTGACATGGCCCAGCTCCTGTCGTGGGTTATGAATTGGGCTGCTAACAAGTTTGGTGGTTCAAACTCACAATCCACTTTGAAGGAGAAAAATGAGGCTTTCTGCTCCTGTAAGGAGGGCAATTCAGCAGGGACCAGGAAGAGAGGGGATCAACCACCAACTCTGAGGAAAAGGCAGCCCAAAGCTGAGGAAAGGCCCTGAAGCAAGTATGCTGTTTGTCACTTCAGAGGGAAGCATACCTTTCAATACTCCTGAGGTCAAAGGGCAGCACTTACCCAAAAACAAAGTTTATAAGGGTTAGGAAAGGATGAGGAACAGAATAAGTGACATTATGTTGTGGGGACTGCAATCAATGAGATGAAACAAACTGTGTATGAAATGTTGAATGGAAAATTGGTCTGCTCTATAAACCTCACCCCAAATCACAGTATAAAGCTATTTTGTTTTTTAAGAATAATAATAATTGGCCATCTAGCAAGTAAAATGGAATGAAATGTTTTCCTGCCCTTTCTAAATGAACTACAACACTGAAAAAACACAGCAAATGAGATCAAATGTCTTCCTTAAAATTCTACTTAATGAAAAAAAAAAAGAAGCTAGAATTAGACGACCAGCACTTGTAGTTCCCAATAAAGTACTCACCCTAAGTAATGCATACCAATAGCACAAGAGGGAGAGCTAGCCTTTTAATTAAAGACTTCCTCCTCTCAAATCTTGTCAAGGGATTAAAACTGAATCTGACCAAGTCTCCAGACAATTGTCAATTTGCAAGAAATGCAGAGGGGGACAAAGGATTGTGCTGAATTGCACCCTGATTAAGCAATCAGCAAAATCCAAATTAAAGCGGCTCAAGTCCTTGAACAGATAAACTGCAAGGAAAATAAGGACGGAATTCGTAGATTTAAGAGAAACTAAAAGGGAAAAAAAAAATATCAGAAAAGGGCACAACTATAGTGCTGAGAAATATTGATGTAGGCAATAAAACTATGTTAAGAACTTCAAGGAGATTATTACTAAAATTTAAAGTGAAGACTAATGGCAGGAGGGAAGAGGTTTTTAAGTAGCTGGCAAACGCTACTGACTTGGGTAATGGCTACAAGGTATTTCTCTTTTCATATCTTGCTGAAAATGTTGTTTGGTTTTCTGTATTTTATTTTACAGTATAGTTTTTTTAATATTTTACAATAAAAAAGACAAAAATGTCAGTTCTAGGTGATATGTGAAGTGTTTCTTATTAGACAATAAATTTTTCTTTCTGATAATTAAGAAACCCCTCATTGTCAATGAGTCGATGCTACCTCACAGCGACCCTATAAGGCAGGATAGAACTGCCACTGTAGGTCTCTGAGACTGTAACTCTATGCAAGTCTAAAGTCCCTCCTGCCCAGGAGAGGCAGTTAGGAGCCCAATGCGTAACCACCCTGCCTCCAGGGCTCCTTTCTGATGACAAAGGAGTCAGATAGCCTTATTAGGAAGGTCATATAGATTAGTATTACTTTTGCAATAATGATTTGTACCCACTCATGAAAAGTTGTTCCAGATATCCCAGCCTTCCTAGGAACGACAAGAGAACATTCTCTCCCAACCTAGAAGGAAAGACTGACCCAAATTATAAAGGTATTCATAGCTTGGAAGATTGTAGCCAACGATGTAATGGGTCTTCCATCCGCCAAAGAGAGGGAATCGAGGACGGATTTCCATCTCCACAGAGTCATCCAAAATAAGGAGATGGCTAGTAGAAACATTGCCAATCTCATCCCGGTAATAAACATCCTGGGCAGCAGCAGGGAGGATTGTCTGCAAGAGAAGTTGACAGACCGTTCTAAATAGTCTAGAAACCTAGTCTGAAGAAATGATCCCAAACACTCATCTGTACCATAGCATCATTTAATTTAAAAAGCATCCAAACTAAAAACAATCTAAAATTGCCTAACTTTCTCCCCCTAAAGCTTCAAAATGCCTATAAATCACATCTACTTCTCCAACAAGGCTGGCAAGTAGCCGAATTCTTATAAAGAAACTCAAATACTTTTGTGCATGCTGAAGACTTACAAAGACTGTAAAACATAATCTCAGGTTATTTTGAAGAAAGGGAATCTAAAGATGGAAGGAACTATAACAAATCACTTAGTGTTAAGGTTATGGGAAGCACATTCTGAAAACAGGCAAAGAAGGGATAAAATGTAATACTTTTTTTGTAGTGACCCCTTTTGTAATTACGTGGAAAATATAAAATTCCATTTCTATCCAATAAAATGAATTTTTAAAATTCCATTTCGAAGACAAAAGATACAAACTATACGATCAGTTAATGTTTCTTAAAGACAAGAATTATAAAAGATAATATACTGAAAGGCCAGCAATATACTATTGTTCGGACAACTGTACTGTGTAAATATCTCCCTCTCATCCTATTATTCAAAACCACTTTAAAACAAGTTGTCTACTCGTAAATGAGGATTTGTTTTCTTTTAAAAATGTTTTCTGAAAAAGAGATAAATAGAAATGCTTTCTTAATACTCAACTACATGGGTACCAGTCAATCCCAAACAGCCATCTATATTTACCTAGTTTCAAAAGCAAGAGAAAAAGCAAACATGAAGAAGTAATATTCCCTCACAATGACAAGCGTGTGCATCCTATACCTTAAAAGAGCGGATGGAGGCTATCCCACTATCTGGCTGTCTCTGGTAGTCATAGCGCGAAAAAGGCCCCTTGAGCACAGCACCCGTGTGCTTCAAGTCTACGTTTTCTTCCACAGCGATGTTGCCCCAGTGAGAGACCTCGATGACGCGGGTCATGCTGGTGACAGTCAGGAACGGGCTGTTGTTCTCGTAATGTACTTTAAAAGGATCCTGGAAAGGAAGGAAAACAAGTAGCTTCAAGTTTGGGCAACATTCTTTGAGTTTAAAACAACAGGAAACAATCTATGCTCAGCCACAGAAGAATATAGAATATAAAACATATAAAAAATTGCATATATTGACTATGAATTTCTTATGACATATTGAGATGTTCAAATTATTAGTTGGAAAAGGATATATGAAATCATTCTAAATTTATGTCCCGACATAATTTGTTTTTATTAAAAAAGAAAATTATACTCACTGATTTCATAGCCACTATCAAAGGAAGGGAAATAAAAGAGCCTGAGGTGAAATACATGAGAATTTCACAGGGAATGAGTAGAATAATAAATGGTTTGTTTTCTCCTTGCTACTTTTATTTTCTAAATTTTTACAATGAAAACCACTACCTTCTAAAAAATGTTAATGTTTCAAAATAAAATCTTAAATTGGAAATTAAATAGGGAAAAAAAACTGACTAGGAAATACATTAAATCTAATGAATATAAAACCTCTACTCAATCAGTTAAAAAATAAACTCAAAACTAAAGGTGATTCGTAGCATTGTTCAATTTTTCTACCCTTCATTTCTACCCTGAAAGTGACTTAAAAGACTTTTAAGTTAATACATACAAGGGAGCTCCTAAAAGTTTGGTAAAAAAAAACTCCATAATCATTATTTTTATCATTGTATTGGGGGCTCATACAGCTCTTATCACAATCCATACATAAATTCATTGTGTCAAGCACACTTATTGCCATCATCATTTTCAAAACATTTTCATTCTACTTGAGCCCTTGGTATCAGCTCATTTTTCCCCTCCGACCCCCACCCTTCCTCGCTCATGAACCCTTGGTTACTTATAAATTACTATTATTTATTCGTGATTTACACTGATTGATGTCTTCCTTCACCCATTTTTCTGTTGTCTGTCCTCCTGGGAGGGGATTATATATAGATCACTCCATAATAATTTAATCCCATTTTTCCACAAACATTTTGAAGCCCCATCATGTGTGAGAATAAATCAAAATGCATTGCTACTAAGATTCCAGTTCATGTCTGCAATCAGTGGGTGACTAGGAACAAGGTCTCTCAGTAATACACTTGTTTTAGTCTCCTCAGGGCACCTTCAAAACAAAAAAAGATTCCTTCTGTGCAATGGGGAAAACAAGATTTTGAGGTCAGGGCTAATGTCAAATTTTTAACAAAACTTAAGTGGCCATCTTCTCAGATCCCTAAAGCTCTGCAACAGGTCTATAGTAATGCTGCCCAACATCAAGTAACAGATTTTAGATGAAGTGTTGTAAGACAGTCAGAAAGACCTCAAAAATGGTCCATGAGAATGAAGACAGTCAACCTCAACGAGTAAAGAAACTATGGCTGAAGTCCAGCAACTGGGGACCAAAGACTACAGAACTGCCATGGATGCAATAACTACTGAAGTTGGTATCTCACAGAGCTTGGCACTTTGAATTTTAAGCAAACATTTTGGCTTCACCAAGCTTTTGGCTCAATGAGTGTCAAAAGCATTCCGTGGAGATCAGCTAACTAACGAATTCATCTTTCTTCCCATTAGTTTGTTAAACAAGATTGAAGCTAAAGAGGACAGTTTTATGGAATGAATCATAACCAGGAACCAGTCAGATTTGCCAATACAATCCAGAGAGCACAGTCGAATCATAACAACCCTTCTGAGGGGATCTGCTGGAGCAGTTCAATTCAGGCAGAGAAGTGGGCTCAGAAGGTGATGGCAATAGTTTTCTGCGTCCCTACACGGGTCATCTTGATAGATTTCCTCAGAAAACACAGGGCAATAGCAAGAGCTTATGAGAAGTTTTAAGAAAACTGAAAACTGCATTGGTGAGGAAAAGGCCAGGAAAGTTGCAACATGGCTTTTTTTCCATCACGGCTCACATTCTGCGAGTAACAGACTGTTCTGTGAGAATTTCACTGGGAAGCCGCATCCTATCCACTCTACCACCCTGATCTTGCCTGTTCAGATTTTTGTTCCCAAAGCTCAAAATAGTTAAAGAAACAGTGCGAGTCCCTCCAGGATGGATGCCCAACCTGCTGTCTGGGTCTGGTGTGAACTGAAGAATCTCTGGGGAAGTGAGAGATGGAAACAATGCCTTCCAAAGAATATAAACCTGGATCTAAGATTTGTCCCATTCTGATAATTATGTTTAATAAAGTTTCTAATATTTTTAGCAATACTTTTTGACTTGACCTGTATGTACAATTTCTGAGTGTTAAATAAAATTGTATCTCATTTAATCCTCAAAACAATAAAATGAAGTGCTATTTACCTTCACTTTACACACTAAAAAAAAAAACAAACACAAGACCTACCAGTTTTTATTAACTTGTTCAAGATCATAAACCTACTAAGGGACAATATTACTAGGTCTTTAAGTATTCTACTAGGTGGAAGTTCTAGCTCACATTCTGCCTTCCAGTGAGGAAAAAAGTGAGACCTAAAGCAATTCTCCAATTCCTTTGCCAATTTTACCACTGGTATTAGTATTAAAATATCTTTCTAGTCATTAAATAACTACAGATGTCAAAAGGTTCTACCTAGAACCCTACAGAAATGCGATCTAAAATAAAAGTACTGGAAAAACAACCTTATTCCCCAAAACCCACATAAAGAACTCAAGATAAGGTATATTTTGCTAACTCTTTTTTTTTTTTTTAACATTTTATTAGGGGCTCATACAACTTTTATCCCAATCCATACACACATCAATTGTGTAAAGCTCATTTGTACATCGTTTCTCAAAACATTTTCTCTCCATTTAAACCCCCGACATTAGGTTCTCATTTTTCCCCTCCCTCCCCGCTCCCCCCTCCCGCATGAGCCCTTGATAGTTTATAAATGGATATTTTGTCATATCTTGCCCTGTCCAACGTCTCCCTTCATCCACTTTTTGGTTGTCTGTCCCCCAGGGAGGAGGTCACACACAGTTCCATGTAATCGGTTCCCTCTTTCCTACCCATTCTCCCTTTATTTTGCTAACTCTTATAGCTCTTGTTATTTCATTCTTTGATTATGAAGTTCTATTTAATTTATAATAATAATTGATACCATTTAATGTTATACTGGCAATGGTATAAGGAAACTGGCAGTTTCATACCATAGTATAATGAATTGGTGAAATCTCTGGAAAAATTTGGCAACATACATCAAGGTTTTTTTTAATGTTCATGTACTTTAAGAAAATATATCCTAAGAATATGTAAAATGTTTCATGCAAAAAGATGCATACTGTAGTGTTAAACTTGAATTTTAAAAAACCCTAACTGCCCAATTATAGGACACTTGGCAAATAATCTATAGGTCATCCAATTAGTGGGATTTTATGCAGCAAATAACAAGTTACAGGGGCAATTCTACTCTGTCCTACACAGTCACTGAGTCAGAACTGACTTGATGGTGGTGAGTTAAAGATGACTAAGACTGAAAAATAAAAATCCAGGGGAAAACCAATGTTGGTAAGGATTTAGGGAAATTTTCATCTTTATCCATTGCTGGAAGAAATGTAAAATGGTACACATGTTGCGGAAAATGCTTTCCTCAAAAAACTAAAATTGGAACTACCATATGACCAGCAATTCCACTCCTAGATAAATACCAAAGACTTAAAAGCAGAGACCAAAACATGTATTTTTCACCAATGTTCACTGAAGCCCTATCCACAAGAGACAAAAGTGGAACTAACCTTAATGCCCATCAACGAATAAGCAAAACATAGTATATGCATACAATGGATTACTACTCAGCCAGTAAGAAAAATGAAGTCATGATATAGGCTATGAGTAGAACTTAAAAAAAGTCAATCACAAATAGGACAGATACTGTTATTACCTCACTTACATAAAAAGATCACAGTTTCTTTGTGGTGACAAAGGTTGGGAGAAAGGGAGAAGGGGGGCCTACTGCTTATGGAATACTGCATTTCAGTTTAAGGTGAGGGGAAAATTACATTGACTAAGAGTGAGGTTGCAAAGCTGATTTACGTAATTTTTATTAATAAGCTGTGCATTATAAAAAAGTTAACTGGCAAAAACTATGTAACATATATTTATATCAACACCCAGGAAAAATATACATGCTGAGACTTTATACAACCAAACACCTTATGGGATTTGGTTCAGTGCTTTAGAGGTTAAAGAGCATGATTTCACGGTACTCCTATTCTACTTCCTAGTTTGTCTCTGGGGGCTTACAAAGCTTTCAAGTGGCCACCAAAGGCACAGCTTTTGGTCTCTATTTGTATTTGTGTGGAGCAAGAGAGAAAGGAGAACCCAGACAGGAGACTATGGATTGTGTGGCTAATTACCTTTACAAATAACAGTCCCCTCATACAGGAAACCAGGTGGATAATACCCAGCTACCATTGTTAAATGTTTGATCAAAGACCCCACAAGAAGAGCCCGGATGCAAAGGTAAGAAAAATGCAGAATAGAATTTCTGATTCTCATGTAATGCAGACTTTCTTGAGTCCTGAGGGCTAAAATATCTTCTGAAAC
>NW_022103928.1:30484465-30493675 GCF_000313985.2 Echinops telfairi | reverse complement strand
AAGAAATCCTGAGCACTGACACGAGAAAACAAACATTTCAAGTGACACTAGAACACAGCATTTGACTATACATTCTTAGCGACAAAGGGGCTTCCAAAAGCTCATGTGAAAAATCCATTATCTTTTGATTCCATTTTTCCACAAGCTTCATTATATATTCTAAGCACATACAGGGATGGGAAAGGGGAACCTCATCTTAGGTAATATTGAAGTACCTAGGTGAAAGGACGGAGTTCCAAGGTTTGCTTTAAAAATTCCAGCCAAGAAAAATAAAAAAGGATAGCTGCAGCAAATGGGGTTTTATCTCAAAAACCTCAAAGTGATGGACAAATGCATGCTTATATTATTCCACTTTTACTTATCTTTAAACTCTTCAATAAAGAAAATTTGAGTTAAAATTGCTTCTACTGTTTTAAGTCCCAACTCCCAAGTACGGCATTCAATGTCCTCAGCAGCTCACTCAGCTCTAACCCCAGCTAACCCCAGCTTACTTACCCCCGCACCCAACAGTACATGTTGCCCTAGTCTCTAGGTCCTTGGCCCTTTCCTCTGCCCAGAATGCCTCGCTTCCCCTTCTACCAACTACCACCCCAAATGCTTCACAATTTTCCAAAAAGTCTTCTTCAACTCTCCCGTCAGCCTCACAGCACTTCCAATAGGAGAATGTAAACCTTTTGAGTCATTTCACACCAGGTTAAAAATTTTGATGATGATCCTGACAATGACTTTACGTTTCTACCAGCCCACACTACCCCAGCCTATCAACGAAGAGTCTCGCCACCAGACATTCTTTGAAGCGCACAGGGATGGATGCACAAGCCTACCTGACTGTAGGCAGGGATGTCTCTGAAAGGCCCATAATCCAGGAGGTCTTCTGAGCGTGTGGGGTTTCCCAGTTTAGTGTAGCTCTCCACGTTTCGGGAGGCAAGCTTCACACGCATGGTTTGTGTCTTTGTAGGATAGGGAGAATAGAAATAATGGTTCCCCTCAAATACTACAAACTGCTTCTCTGACTGGGTGATCTGTGTTGGATATGGCTGAAGGACATGGGTGTAGACTGTTTCCACAATAACTGAAATCTTAGCCCCAGGATCAAGAGCAAACGGGAGCTTGACCACGAAGAATCTCCCACTGAAAGAACGGGGCGAGAGAACAGAGAAATTAAGGAAATTAAAAACAGAGTTATCAGTTAAGTCAAAGCAAAATTTGGCAACCAAGATGAAAACAGTTACCTTTAAGAGATCAACTTTAATCTATTACACCTTTTAAGATAAGCATCTAGAGGTTCGTCTCATGGTTGTCTGTACTAGTAAAGAGTATAACAACCTAAATGTCAACAATAAGATACCAGTTTAAACAATGTGTTAGAATAACACAATAAAATATTAGCAGCCACTGAAGACGCTTGAATCTACACATAGTAATACAGAAAGATGTACAAGACCATGGAAACCCACAAACGACACAGTATAATTCCATTTTTCATTCCATTTTAAAATATATGAAAATGCAACTACATATGAAGAAAAATATTTCAATAAATATTCAATAGTCCTCAAATTAGAAAGAAAGCTTAATTTTATTGTTTGGGGGTTTTTTAGTTGGTTTTCCAATTTGTTTTACAAAGAAACTATATCACACTCAAGGGTTTTCTAAGCTAGGAGACCAATTTTGGTAGAGCCAGAAACCACTACTGGTACACTAAGGTATTGTAGCAGGATTCCGTGGTCCTGATAGGACTTCACAAGGTACTTGCATGACATGACTTCATCACTCACTTCATCACACTTTATAGCGCTATTCGAAAGTCCACTACTCTAAATATAATAAAACCATAACTTCTGCTGAGAAGCCGTGGTAGCATGCTAGTGCCCTCAGTTAAAAACCTCCCAGTAGTTCCAGGGTGGAAGGCTGGCCATCTGCTCTCACAAAGAAAACCCGATGGGGCAGTTCTATTCTGCACACAGTGTCACAATGAGCCAAAATCAACTCGACAGTATCTAACAGGATGCCTTCTCCCAGGGCAGTCTTATCTACTTCTGTGGCGTCAAATCCCAAGTCTACCTTTCTTTTTTTTAAGTTTAAAATTTTTTTAAATAGTTTAAATACTTTAAAAATAAATTCCTTAAAATATTAACATCCTAACATAGATCCTTTACTTCTTAAAAATCATTTTATTGGAAGCTCGTTCAGATATTAATAACAATCCATAATTCAATTAGATCAAGAATAATTATACAATTGCTGCCACCATTAGTTTCAAAACATTTCTTTCTTCTTGAACTCTTTGATATCAATTCCCCTTT
This sequence comes from Echinops telfairi, assembly GCF_000313985.2. Taxonomy (NCBI): domain Eukaryota; kingdom Metazoa; phylum Chordata; class Mammalia; order Afrosoricida; family Tenrecidae; genus Echinops; species Echinops telfairi. Next base: position 30,491,369 of record NW_022103928.1, on the reverse strand, counting down.
ATCCTCTCCCTCCTCCACCCGACCCTCCAAGAACCCTTAGTAATATATTACATATTATTTTATTTTGCAGTGTTTTACACCATCTATCCATTCATCTACAATTCTGTTATTCATTCCCCTCAAGTGAGATTATAGTCATTGCTATCGGTTCCCCCACACCCCTTTTTCCATACCCTCAGGAAATCATTACTCCCATTACTATTTCTACAGGGTTTATCTATCTTGGATTTCATGCATCAAATTACCTTAATTATACAAATGAATATATGCAGTTCCCAAATCTGCTTTTCATCCCAATCTCTATCCTAAACTCTAAGACTCAAATCTTTAAATGTTTACCTGACAGCTCCATTGACCACCTCACAAGGAAATCAATATATCCAGTATGAAGCTCATCCATAATCCCACACCTCTGTTTATACTGCTACCATCTAACCCACTAATACCATCTAACCCACTTTAATCCAGAAATTTCCCTAACCCTAATATCTGGCCACTCTTATCTTAGAAAGACCTCTCAAACCCATCCCTTCCTTGATTTCCATCATTATGTGTGTCAGGATTAGTGCATCTCTTTCAAATTAATCTATTAATCTCTGTCCCCCTCCAGCCCAGTCTTCATTCTATTGTCAAGTAAAACAACATATCTTATGGTGTGATCCCCATCTTAATCTTTAAAGTTTGCAAATGCTCCCAACACAACTAAATCTTGATCATTAAGCCATGGGGCTGCTAACCAGAAGGTCAACAGTTCAAAACCACCAGCTACTCCTCGAGAGAAAAAAGCTTTCTACTCCTGTAAAGAGTTAGTCTTGGAAACACACGGGTAGTTCTGCTCTATCCTACGTTATTACTGAGTCAGAATCATCTCAATTGTGTTCGGTTTTTTGGTTGAGCATTCAGAAAACAATTCAGAACTTTGCAGAGGTCCAGGGCTACCATGAACATCAATTCTTGTTGAAATGCTTACTTGCCAGCAAGTGATGGTTTCCAACTGACAATTAGTAGAACAGGTAACACAGAATTGACTTTACTACTGCAGGGCAGTGAATTGATAAGACCTTTCTAGTCATAAAGTCTTTGTGACTCCCATACATGATTGGGTGAAACTAAGGTAAATGAAGCGTGTGTGGCCCACCAAGGGGATTGAACCACCTACTAATAATACAAATAAGGTACACAGAATCCTTACCATGTAAATAAGATGTACAGACCCCAAACATGGGGAATTAAGTCCGTTTTGTCATCCCATTAGGCTTAAAAAAAGAGCCAATCCTGAACAGGGAGTAAGGGTAAGGTGACCAGATTTAAAACAAGACACCATTGACCAGGGGTGGGGGGTGGGGTGTGTGTCCTCGATTAAAAATTTGGTCTATATGGACCAACTAGACCGTTCCTTAGCCTGTCGTGCATTCTTTCCAAAAATCGGGACTTTTTTAAAACGCCAAAAGCGGGACGCCTGGTCACCTTAAGTATGGGGGAACTTCATTACAATCAAGAAAGAAGATCCAGGAGTGAAGCACATCCTTGGTACCCAGGGTCCTGCACTGAGAACCTCCTATTCTAAGTGACAGCGAGCGCTGTAACATCACAAATGACATGAGAGAGCAAGTAGCAGCAGAGAAACAGCTGAAGCCGAACCAGGAGAGAGACATGATGGCAAGTGAGCCTGCCTATGGGCATGGCCAAAAAGCAGTCCTAACCAAAGAACATTTCTGATTCTGCATTGTTACTTGTAAATCCCATATTGTAAACATAATCTGTTGAGTTTGTATAGCCACTGCAACAGATTATGACACCTGAGAGAAGGAGAGAATGCTGTTAGAGGGACAGCCGTGTCAGAATCAGTAAAAGGTTGGGGCAGGAAGGCATGTCTGGTCTCTCTCATAGGGCTACATCTTGGGTTGATGTTGCTGGGTCATTGGCCTCCCCTAAAGTGAGACAAGAAGGCCTGATGATGCCCCACACCACTTGTGCAATTTGTGTTTACTGGGCACATTTTTTCTGCCCCAATGGGAGACCATTTAAAAAGAATTTGGTTTTGTTGGGTCAACTAAAGCAATTACTTATGTATTTCCTCAGATTCTTGGGAACACGTCAGTTTCCCTACTCTGCTACTTAATACAAATTTATGTAATATCTGTACTGAGCTAAAAATAGTCTGTTTAAAAAGGTGGGGGGCCTTAAATGCTATCAACTGACTACAGCATAAACTGTGTACTCTAAGAATGCTAAGAATGGCACATCAGGCTCTCTTCAAACTGATTTCAACTCTCCTTTGACCATATTCCACTTCCTCTGAAGGTCCAGTTAACTGAACACTCCATGAAATAAACGTCAAGCTTTCAAGTTTTTACACGATTCCCTCTCCCTTGATCTGAACGCTCATTCTCCTTAGCTAACTCTTTGTTTCAAGATTTACCAAAAGTAGCAGGTCTTACTCTAAGTACATTATGCACATTATATGTATTAACTTTGTGGATCTTAATCAGGATCAAAGGATGTAGACACACTTATTTTACTGCAGAGTAAACTGTGCAACAGAAATGATAAGCAATTTCCCCAAGGACACATAGCTAATAAGTAGTAACCGAGACAAGAGTAGAGCCTAGGCAGTAAAAGCTGAAAACTGCCTTTCCAGGATATGCACTGCAGGCCATCAAGCAAGAGAAACACAGGAAAGTAGGGTCTATTCTTATAGGGACGGGAATTTTAATAATAACTTATTTAAAGCTAACTATAATAGCTGATAACACTGAGGCCAGTGACACAACTATTTCATGCAAACAGATGCTACAATTTAAAAAATCATGGTAATCACCATGCATTAAACTTTGGCTCCATAGAAGACAACACTTTTGTGCATGAAAAGCAACTCAAAGAGGATTAAACACAGGAAAGACAATTATGAGGACCAAAAAGAAACAATGGAAAATATATATGGTGGGGGAGGGCGGGGAATTTATAAAAGATTTCACAAGTGAAACCAGTTGTCATTCAACTGACTATAACTCATGACAACCAGCAATACCAAGGGTTGTCATATGTCAGAGTGGAATAGTATTCCAGAAGATATTAAAAGTCTTATTAATTGGAAATAGATAGTCAGGCCTTTCTTCCAAGGCATCTCTGCATGGACTGAACGCTCCAGCCTCACTGTGAGCTATCATTAGCTGTTTGCAGGTTACCTTGCTTGGGGTCACCCTAAGTTAAAATCAACTTGAAGGTAACTTGTTAAGTACTAAACAACTTTTCCTAGCTTTATATTTCACCCCTGGTAATATAAAAAAAATAGTCAAAAGTGAGGGAAGTTTAAATTATATCCTGAATGCTTATAAGCTTACCTTTTACCTTTAAGTTTGGTTTCTCGTACTTCTAGGTTGTTTTCTTCCTCATCTTCTCCCTTCACCTAAAACAAGACAAATCAGGTTACTTCTTTCTATGTCTTTTAGCATTTCAACTTTGAGTTAATAAGTAGTTGGTTAACTACTTCAAAATGTCCACATCAATAAATCTGAACTTCCAACATTGTTTTAAAATTGAATTGTGATCTCAATAATTTTTTCATCTGAACAAGTATCATCCAGCTTAACTGGCCAGTTTCCACAGCATTGGGAGTCAGCAACCTGTCGTAGTACCTGCCAATTAGGGTCCATCCGTCCCTACAACCATGTGAGTGAGGAGAATCCTCCATACTAACACCACCTGACCCACAGACTGACCACTTGCCAGCCTCTACAACATGAGTGATTTCCTTGACAATGCATGAGCTCTTTGAGACATTGTGGTAAATGATGGACCTTAAGGAGGGAGAGAGAATATTCAGGAGAGGAATAGTTGTTGATATCAAAGTTAATGGAATAGAGCAGTTAGAAAAACTGGTTATTTGGGGGAGATTTTTTTACCACCACCTCAGAGGGAACAGCCTTGTCCTGATCCTTCTAAGAAAGTATTCATGCAGAAAGAGGACACGAATAGCCACTGCTTGGCATATTCCATTATCTTCCACTGCAACAAAACACTGCCATTGAATGGATTTCAACTCATAGAAACCCTACAAAACAGAGTAGAACTCCCCCCCTTTGGGTTTCTGAGACTATAAATCTTTACAAGAACAAATAGCCTCATTTCTCCTCTGCAGAGGAGCTGATGGGTTCAAACTGCTGACCCTGCGCTACCAGGTCAGCGCAGAACCACGAAGCCACACATGTTGTAAAACTACACAGGAGTTGCATGTAATCGCCTCCAACTTCATAAAGGGGGAAGAAAATTACCAGCCCAGCGCTGATTCCTAATAGATGGGCGATTCAAACACACCTCTACCCTTCAACCTTTTTTACCAATTTGACACCAAACATCCCTCCCACAGCATTCTATACTTTTCTACTGGTTCAATAACTCATTAGAAGGGCCACAAAGAACTGACAGAGGATGTTCAAGTTATGGAGCTTATTAGGGAAGTGATGTTACAATTCAGTTTCAAGAATGCTCAGAAGGGTTTTCAATCAAGACAACCTCTTCTCAGCCATACATCCTCACAAAGAGGCCTCTCTTGCCCTCAGCCTCTTACCCTGGTCTCTGCCCTGCTGACAAGTATCACAATGCTCTTTTAGCTCTGCTGATAGGTGCCCAAAGGCATCCCACTCTGCCAGTCAGCCTCAGCCCTGAGGTGCTCAACTCCAGCTTGATGGGTCAGCTAACACTGCTCCCCTGACAAATGCTCAGAGACCTCCCACCCTGCAGACAAACCTCCTGGCCAAAGCATTCTTGTATCATGGGTCAGGTCAGGAAGCCCAAGCCAATGTCTCCTATTGGTTTCCTGGTTCTGCTGTTGCTATGCCTCTACTGCTGCCATTTTTCTTCTTGTGGTCTCTCAGTCTCCAATAGCACAGTTCTGTCTCCTGTCCCAGCATAAGGACCAAGGGATCCAATCCCCTTTGCAGGCCACAATCACCTCACATTTGCCTAACCCTTTGGTGGAAGTTACGAAGACTGTGAATTACTAAGAGCCAGATTAAATAATTCACTGTGCTGCCGAAGTATACCTAGGAAAAGGACGCTAACTCCAAAGACTTCCAGGTATTTCTGAGACACAGTATGTATTCAAATCATGAGACCGGAACTACAGGGGAAATTTTATACAGAAACAGCAATTCCTTTCCCAATTCAATCCCCCTTACCCATGTACCACTACACACAAAAAAATACATATAGGACTATCTTCAAGGCTAAAGCAGTGATTCCCAAGAGGGAACCCATAGCTAGAATGAGGAAGTTATTTTTAATATTTCAAAATGCCTATAGGTAATCCTATAACCATAAAGTTTTTATAGCCTAATAAAAAACTTTCATTACTTAGATTCATGTGAATCTTACCACATGAATATTCAAGTATTCTCTTTATCAAAAAGTCAATGTTCCACTTTATCTCTCTAATAAAAATCACTTATTAATGGAAAAAAATCAGAGATATTCAAAATAGAAATTCAAATGAGAGGAAAAATAAATTGGGTCCTTAGTTGTAAAAAGGTTAGAAACCACTAATGCCTGAGCCAATAATTACAATGGTTCCTTTTACTAGGTCCTGAAATTACACAGTGAGGACTGAGGGTGATGTGCTGAGAAACATTTCAGCAACCTCACCAAGGTTTACCAGTCAATTATTATAAAAAAGCAAGTCTTCTTTGTTAACTTTTATCACCTAGTTATGTCTCCCATTTGGATACCAAACCAAATCTGCTGTAGGAGTTGATTCCAACTCAGTGATCCTACAGGGCAGAGTGTCACTGTGTAGGGTTCCCAGGGAACTTTTCAGACTGGTGAGCTTACACTGCTGACCTTTGGATTAGGAGCTTAGTGCTAAAGCACAAGGTCCACGGGTTCCTCTCACATTTGGACAGAGTATGTACGCAGTAGTACATGGTTCCATCAACTCATCTCTCTGACTTCAGAATTCAGACAACCGATTGACTGAGCAAGGTGATAAGACTGTAGGTCTCACACCAGCAGAACAATCCTACTTCAAAAGTCATCTAGGTCAGAAGCAGCAACATGGAGCAGTAAAGAACTCTCAAAAGTTTGAAACGAAGAATCTAAAACTCCTCATTGTAAAACTTCAGGTAGGAGGAGGGTATTACATAATTTAACCTCCCAGAAAACAGCCTCCTCGCTTACAGAAAGAGAATTATAACTGCACCTCAAAGGTCTGCCATTAGGGTTAAAAGATTGACAAGGTACGCAAACATCACAATATCTGACATAAATTAAATTCTCAGTAAGAATTAAGTATAGGAACCCAGCTTATAATATGGTGGCAAAAGAGCTAGCTTCTGCTGTGGTCTAGTTATACTATTAAATCACAACTGGATTTAACATTCAAAGGTAGCAGAATAAATTTAAGTGGAGTTTTGGTTCATGAAAGCTTCATCAAAGATTTCCACAAATCTTTAGGTAACACCGAGCATTTCATGATGGACAAGGCATGAAAGGGAATAGCAATCATTTCAGAAACATTATCTCTATAAACCCAATTTTATAGCTACAGGTTCTGTTAGAGAATAAAGTGTGCTTACCGGAAATATGAGACCATAATGACTATTCTGTTCTCAGCAAATAACTGGGCAATCACTTAACGGTGTTTAATGAAAATAGCAATAAAGAGCACTGTGCATACTATGTGTATATATATATATGTTTTTTTATATTCCCTAAATCAACCATTCCCTAAGAGTTGTAAAAGTGTTCACTAAATGCTTGGAAAGGCCACACGCCAAACTTCTGAGCAACACTTATTGCTGAGGCGTAATGAATGAGAAGCGGGAGGAGGGAGAGACGTGACTTTACTTTTCTGTCGTTTTTAAAAGTGTCTTCGTGGTTTAAAGAAAAGCAAACTCGATGTTCTTCT
>NW_022103928.1:30483560-30484064 GCF_000313985.2 Echinops telfairi | reverse complement strand
GGCCGAAGCCTCGAGAAGGGCCCCGAGGGCCGGGGGGCCCGCCGGCCGTGCGGCACTCACCTGCACGCCGAGGTGCGCGAGGCGGGCCTCGAGCTCGGGCTCCAGCGCCAGCAGGAACGAAGCGGCGCGGGACGTGGAGCCGCCGCCCGCGTGCGCCAAGACCACTTCGGTCGTCACCTTGGCCAGGTGGCTGCTCAGGTCCACGGTGCGCTTCACGTCCTCGTTGACCATCGGCAGCGCTTCCGAAGAGCCGCCGCCCAGCGCAGGGACCCAAGCCCGGAGCAGCAGGAGCAAGAGGAGGGCGGCGGGAGCCTCCATGACGAGGACCGAGCGGAGCGGCAGGCCTGCACCGCCGCCGACCCGCCTCCTGCCACCGCGCGGCCGCTCATTGGGCCGAGCTGGCGCCACAAGATGGCGGCGCCCGCGGAGAAGGACCCGCCGTCTCCGTGACAACCGGGCGGTCTACGCGGTGCCTGATTGGAAGTGACTTCCCAGAACTCGCCG
>NW_022103928.1:30475133-30483460 GCF_000313985.2 Echinops telfairi | reverse complement strand
GAGAAGGACCCGCCGTCTCCGTGACAACCGGGCGGTCTACGCGGTGCCTGATTGGAAGTGACTTCCCAGAACTCGCCGTGCTGCCCTTTTGTTCTGCTGCTGCTACTACGCGCTGCCATGGAGTCGACGCCGACTCGTAGCGAGCCTGTGGGGCAGGCTAGAACTGCCTCTGCGTTTCCGAAACTAACTGTTTACGGGAGTACAAAGCCCGGTCATGCTCCCGCAGAGCGGCAGGTGGCTTCGAACTGCCGACCTCACCGATCGCAGCCCAAGGCGCCTGTTTGTTTTTTTATTAGGGAAGGATAATTATTATTACCACCCTGCACTTACGTGAAGGTACTCTCCTGATGTACTATGTTAAAAATTGAGTTGCTTTCACACACACACACACACACAAAAATCTGAGTTGCTTAACCACAAAATCACCAGCTGCTCCGTGGGACGAGGCAAGCTTTCTACTCCCATAAAGAGTTATGGCCTTGGTTATCCACAGGGGCAGTCCCTGCCCTAGTTGGGTCCTTTGAGTCGCAAGGGACTTCATAGCAGTGAGGGTTTGCGTCTGCTCCAGGAAAGAGTTAAAGTCTGTCCCCCTCAGTCTCCCCTGACTGCCTTGGTTGGAAGCCCCTGTACCAATCTCATTAGCCTTTCTATCTAAAATAATGTACGGGTCTCAGTCATGGTTCTGTTCCTACTGCTGTAGTCCCACCTGCAATAATGATGTATTGATCTACCACCAATCAAGAATTTGTGACAGATCCCCTTGTTCCTTGCCTTATTGGGAACCCTAGGACATCATTTTGACCCTGTGCTAATGACCGCCCTCATCTGGGTGATGTGCCTGTGCCTAACTCAGCACCACCAGGGTTTATATATCTATATATTGGTGGTGGTGGCCGTACGTGCTATCCAGTTGGTTCCAACCTTTAGCCACACTGTGAACATAGAGCGCACACATATGCACACATCCTGGGCAATTGTACCTGTGCCTGAGCCAATTGTTGGAGCCACTATGTTAATCCATCTCCTGGGGTCTTCCTCTTTTTCCCTGCCCCTTCATTTTACCACGCATGATGTCCTTCTCCAAGGACTGGTCTCTCCTGACATGCCCACAGTATGTAAGATGAAGTCTCGCCGTCCTTTCCTCTAAGGAGGAGGCTTGTCCTCCGGAGGCTCAAAGGGGTCCTACTGAAGGAAGAGCCGCTGAGAAAACCATCCTGCACTGACAGAGGGAAATGTGCTCTACCTGCTTCCTGATCCTGAGTTGTAGCCTGTTATTTCTCTGATAACTCACTGTAAATACAATCTGGGAGTTGTGTGTGACCATTGCAGCAAGTACTTGAACGCAGAAAAGAGAGAGTGCCATGGGAGGAATGGCCAATGTCAAAATTACTAAAAAGAGAGACCTCACCTCACGGAACCTGCTTTGGGCTGATCCTGGTCATTACATACTGGTGACCTTATAAGACAAGAGTGCAACTGCTTCGTAGAGTTTGAGGCTGGAATTCTTTATAGAAACAGACTGCTTCGTCTTTCTCCTGCAGAATGGCTCAAGAGTTCAAACTCTCAACCTTTCAGTGCACAGCTCAATACTTTATCCACTGCATTGCCAGAGTCTCCTCCCCTTGAAATTAAACAGGTTTCTGACACTGCTACTCCCACTCCTCCTCCTCCAACAGCGACTGTTATTGCCACTAAAAGCTTGCAAAGATAGCTAGCTACATCTTAATCCCCAAAACCTGTGAATGTTAGGTTGCATGGCAAGGGGCAATTAAGGTTGAAGATAAAATTCTTGATTAGTTGACCTTAAAGAGATTAATACTGGATGATCTGGGTGGGTCCAATGTAGTCATCTTGAGCGTGCAAGAAAGACAGACCTGGAAGCATTCTGAAAAATATTTGGCCATTGCTATCTTTGAAGATGGAAGATCATCAGGCAAAGAATGTAGACACCTTCTATTAGCTGGAAAACACAAGAAAGAGGATTCTTCTTAGAACCTCCTGAATGAACACATCTCTGCTGACCTTTGATTTTGTAACAACGAAATTAATTTAATAAAATCACAGATTATCAAAGACAAAAAAACATGAGGGCTCCTGTCAACTTGAGTGAAGGGGTGGAGCCTAACCTGTCAAACAGGTCATAGTCCATGATGTCTCTGTGTGGCATGGCCTTCTGAGGATTCTGGGAACTCCTACCTTCCTTCCTGGAGGCAGGACATACACCCTCTACTTCATCTTCCTGCTGACAAGACACATGGAGCCATGCTGATCCCAGCCAAAGCCTTGCAGCTGGAGGAGCCACTTGGAGACCCATGCCAGCACTATGATGCTTCCAGCACCACTGGATCCATAAGACTTTCCACCCACAGGCCTTGATCTTCCTGCATTTGGCATCATTGCATGTGTTGCGTGAGTCTGAAGAGGAATTTATAGACTGGTATTAGACATATGGGCTAATATCATACTTATGGACTTGATCTGGACTGGCCTGGGATTTTTTTTTAATATACAATTACTCTTTGATATAGAGCTTTCTTTTATACACATGAGTGTCTGGATTTGTTTCTCTAGGCAGCCCAGACTAAAACAACACATTAAATTTGTAAATATTATGCTGAATGACATATTAGTTTCTAAACACATAGATGGTAACTGCTTAATATATCACAACAATTAAAAATTATCATAGTAAAAAAGAACCCTAAAAATCAGTATTAGTGGGAGGGAGGGGGAAAAATGAGGAGCTGATATCAAGGGCTCAAGTAAAAAACAAATCTTTTGAGAATGATGATGGCAACAAATGTAAAAATGTGCTTGACATGATGTATGGATGTATGCATTGTGATAAAAATTGTACGAGCCCCCAATGAAATGATTTTTTTTTTAATCATTATTTGTGTACTACCATCTCTGGTTCTCATTCCCAAAGCTGGAAGCCATATTTCTATTATGGTGCAAATAGAATAATTTTTTTGTCCTCTCTCCTCTAGTCCATTTTCTTTTCCTAATTTTTTAAAATAATTTTATTGGGGGCTCATATAACTTATCACAATCCATATATACATCCATTGTGTCAAGCACATTTGTTCATTTGTTGCCATTTTCAAAACATTTTCTTTCTACTTGAGCCCTTCATATCAGCTCCTTATGCCCCACCCCCACCCCCCCACCCCCACCCCCGAGTCCATTTCTTTGGAGGTGTACTGAAACTCACTCCTAATTTTTCTCTTCCTTGCTGGGCCTGTCCTCAGGAACCCCCTGCAGGTTGCAAACAGTTGCAAAAAACGTTAACGCGCAGTTCCTGTTTCTATATAATTTTTTGAAGCCAGATTCATCAACAGAAACAAGGAACTCCAAAAAGGATCTTTACCAGAGAGAACTTGTAGAGGTGAAGACCAGAATCTCCCATCCCAAACTGCCTGGTTTCACATCTCAGCATTGCCACTAGCATTTTCTGTGACCTTGTCATTTTACTTGTCCTTCTTCACTGTCCTCATCTGTAAAATGAGTGGCTGAGGAAGAAGATATGGCAGTCTGAGTTTATAAAAATGTATGACCTAGGAAACTAGGAAGCAGACTTCCCTGTACTATAGGACCTGCTATGACTGGGTTATCTCAGAGTTGTAATGTAAAAAGATAATAAGAGCCTAGTACGTGGTCACTGCTTTTATGTAATCACTGTAGCCCAAGTTCCTTTGTTTACTGCAGGTGCTATGCATTACAGCAGTAGGATTGGAGCAAAGCTTATTAACAACCCACAATATGCAGATAACAACCTGGCTTGCTGAAAGTGAGGAGACTTGAGATACTTGCTGATGAAGTTCAAGAATTGCAGCTTTCAGCATGGATTAGAACTCAATGTAAAGATGACCACAATCCTAACGACTAATTGGTAACATCATGATAAATAGAGAAAAGATGGATGTAGTCAAAAATTTTGTCTTGCTTGGATCCACAATGACTGCTCATAGAAGCAAGAGTCAAGAGATCAAACAATGCATTGCATTGGGTAAATCTACCGCCAAGACCTCTTTAGTGTGTTGAAAAGCAAAAGTAAAGGAAGTTATCTTGAGGACTAAGGAAAGCCTGACCCAGCCATGGTATTTTTGTTCAGTCGCTTCATATGCATGTGAAAGTTGGACAATGAATAAGGAAGACCAAACAAGAATTGATGCATTTGAATTGTGGTGCTGGAGAAGAATATTGAAACTACAATGGACTGCTAAAAGGGCATACAAATTTGTCTTCGAAGAACAGCCAGAACGCTCCTTAGAGGCAAGGGTGTTGCTCCTCATGTACTTTACACATGCTGTCAGGAGAGATCAGTCCCTGGAGAAGGACTTCATGCTTGGTTAAGTAGAGGGGCAACTAAAGAGAGGAAGGTTCTCAACCAGATAGATTGACACAGTGATTGCAACAATGGGCTCAAGCCTAGGAACAATTATGAGACTGGTGCAGGTCCAGGCAGTGTTTCATTCTTTGGGGAACAGGGTCGCTATGAGTCGGAACTCACTCAAGGAAGCCTAACCAGCACCACCTTGGTTAGAGGCAAACAAGGAGAGTGTGGATGTCACCTGGAATTTTTAGGTGTCTGGAATGGGATCTACCTCGGTTCTTTTGCATTGCATGCTGAAAGAATTCACCTGAAGCACGTGGAGTGATCCAAGTGGATTTTTATGAAGAACAAGACAAGTTTCAGGTTTTTCCATCTCAAAAGGGTACATGCTATTTCTGGAAAGCGGGCCAAGAACGTGGAAGCTGTGCTGGGGTTCACAACTGGAAAAGGGCACCCACACGTGTGGAATGGTGTCTGTGTGTTGGAGGGGGATCCTGGGAGGCCAGAAGCCCAAGAACCCTAGAGGCTAAGAGCAAGTGGTCCAAGAGGCTGTGCACCCCCAGTATGCCCAGAGCGGGTGCATGTGGGCCCGGCTGAGGCGGAATGGGAGGGGAGAAACCCCCACACTCCAACAGTTGCTGAAGAGAAGCAGAGAAAAACAGGACTCCTTCCCACAGCCAAGATATTTGAAACCTCTGGCTGGGGAAGCATGGTTAATGGTATTGGTTGACCCCCATTGGCTGAGTTAGTTGTGATGCACTTAAGGAGGGTGTGTGCAAGATAATTGGTTTTGCCTGGGCCTGGGGGCCTTATGTCCGAGCATGCTCAGTTTGGGGTCTTCCTAGGTGTTCAATGGTTGCCTGATTTCTTTCCAACCTCCTTTATGGAGGCCTTTGCAGGCAATGGGAGGGACAACCTCCCTGTCCCTAAGCTAGTTACCTAGCAATCGCCAGGGAAATTTTTATATTTGCTTGACTATTAATGACCAAAAAACTAGGTTCTGCTATCTGATTAATCAACAAAGACCTCTTGAAACTAGCCTAAAATTTAAAGAACCGTATTGTGCTGTGAGCCCTGGTGTAGTGAGTGCGCATTGGGCTGCTAACTGCAAGGTCAGCGGTTCAGAACCCCCCACGGCTCCTTGGGAGAAAGACACGGTTTTCTACTCCAGTAAACAGTCTCGGAAAATCACGGGGGCAGTTCTACCCTGTGAGTTTGGTTTTCCCTCCTCATCCCACCTATATCAGAGCTTCACTGAGTGAACGGAGAGAATTAGGTGGTTTCTCCACGTGTAAGCGGTAAGAGGAGGACCGGAAGTTCGCCGAGCTTCCCGTGGCCAATCCCGACAGTGCGTACGCTTACCAAGGCACGCCCCCAGGGCCCGCTTGGCCGAGCTCACGCGCACAGCTCTATACGCACGCGCAGATCAAAGCCTCGGCCCGATTGGGTCTTCCTGGCCTGCCTCCCCTGACGTCAGAGCCCTCGCCCAATAAAAGCGGAAGCCACGCCCTCAACGTTCCTGTTCCGGTCTCGACGCCAGGGAGTACGCTTCTCTGCCGCGTGAATTCACTCCTGTGCCGCGTGAGTTCACAGCCGACCAGGCCTAGAATTGGGAGGGGTTGCCGTTTAAGCTAACTGCTGCTTTTATGGTTGTGTGAAACCCTGGAGAAGCTGCGCAGTGATTCGTTTTTTTCATAAAAGATGACTGCCGCCGGGTTTCCAGGTTACTTTGCTTGACGGGGAGCTCGGCGAAAGCCTAAGATGGCGGCCCGCGCTGCCGCCGGGAGGGCGGTGTCTCGACTGGAGGGCCGCAGCCCTCGCTTGGCGCGGTGGGATGGGCCTCAGAAGCCGGGTTTTTGTGTTTGCAGTCACTCATTGACGCCCCAAACCCGCCCCGGGTGAGGGCTGCACCCAGGGACTCCCAGCCCAGCTAGTTCTTGAGGCTCTCAAAAAGGGCTTTACCACGTTAAGGCGATTTCAGGCCTCCCAACCACTGATTTGAGCGAGACGCAGGAACAAAATTCCTAGTAGCCTCAAAAACCAGGGAATTGAGATATTAGTCTGTCCTTTCAGAGGACTAATCGGCCATTGTTAAGAAAGCAGCAATTTACATACTGTGAAATGTATTAAGAATGCATAGGGCAGAACATGTTGATGAATGTTATTTGTAGGTTTTTAGTTTTGTTCCCTTTTTAAAATACATAGGCAGAGATATGTTTGCTTGTGTGGGTAATGAATGTTTTAAGAATACTGTGGAGCAGAAACTGGTCATAGTGATTGCCCGATCTAAAAAGAAAAACAGGTAACAAGAGGGCAACTGAGTTTTCACCTTAAGACTTTCTGTGTCTCTTGGAATGTGCTGTGGACAAGTGCTATTTTTTAAAAATTAGATTTGGTGAATTTGAATAAAGACTAAAGGAAAATGAATGCATTCAAATGATGGTTATGATGAAGAATATTTAATATACCTTGGACTGGTAGAAGAAAGAACCAATGGAAGTACAACCCGAATACTCCTTAGGAGTGAGGTTGACAAGACATTGTCGCATACTTTGGGCTTGTTCAGGAGAGACCATTTCCCTAGAGAAGGACATCATGCATGTTAAAGTAGAGGCTCATGCCACTGGTATGACATTACACCTAACATTGGATTGTTAGCCATATTAAATAAAAGGAAGACTCAATGATGAGGATTAACAGAGTGGCTGTAACAATAGACTCAAACAGGAATGAGTGTGAGGATGCTGCAGACCTTGGGGGTTGCCTTGTTCTGTTGTACAGGTAGGGTCCTTATGAGTTGAAGCCCCAAGAGCAACCACTACACTACCAGGGTTCTGCTTCCAAAGGAAGAATAGAAAAATTATAGGGGTCCCCTCTCAAGCTGAAACCAGGATATTTAATAAAGGTTCATGAGATTCAACTTAAAGTGATTAAAATTTCAAGGTCAAAACTATAGTGCTTGCAGCAAAGATCCAAATCCATATGAAAACTTGAGCCCTCTTCAAAGCTAGATATTTGTTTTTAAGGGGAATAGGGGTTTGGAGAAGACATTCAAGGTCTGTTGGTTGAAGTCGTGAATGCCTTTTCTCTACAGAGAAAACTTTCTGTTGGTATATCTTATGCTTTTGAGTTATTGTCATGTAAAACAATGGCATTACCGTCAAAATCTGCCATAGAATCGCTCAGACAGGTGTATCTAATGCCTACGAAATAATGTAGCAGCTTCAGAATTGGAATTGATCTTTTGAGAAAAAAATCTTTGAGAAAATGAGTAGGTACAAGTGTGCATCTTGTACTTACTCAAGTGGACACTAAATAAGTGGGCACATGGGGATAATTAAAACAATTACACATACCCTTTTTGTGGAAGAGACCTGAGTTTAATTCACATCCTGTCAACGCACCTCATGTGCAAGCACTTGCTGCTCACCTCTCTTTGGAGGCTTGTGTATTGTTAGGATGCTGAACCAATTTCATTGGAACTTCTGACTAAGATGGACTGGGGAAAACAAACTAATGCAGTTCTAAAATTCAGTGAAAACTCTGTGCCTCTAACAGTCTGATCTCTGCCCACTCCTGGAGCAGCGGAGGACTGGGGAGAGTTTTGCTTGGTGGTACATGGGGTCACCAGAAGTTAGGGATGATTGCATAGCAGCAAACAGTTGTTGGAAGGCAACCCCAGTTTGCTCACATATGGTATATATTTGCCTCAGACCATATAGGGGCTTTAAATAAAGATGTATAGATAATTATTAACATCTTTGAGTATGGTGTTTTATATGTTTATATTTAACAAAGCATTGTTTCACCATTAAAAAATACAGTAAATAGCAATACCAATAACCAATGCATATAAAAAATTTCAAGAAAATAGGGACTTTTTTTAAATCGTTTTATTGGGGGTTCATACAATTCTTATCACAATCCATACATACATCAATTGTGTAAAGCACATTTGTACATTCATTGCCCTCATCATTCTCAAAACATT
>NW_022103928.1:30469713-30473799 GCF_000313985.2 Echinops telfairi | reverse complement strand
GAATGAAGAGATCTCTACAATAACAAATAAAGCTTTTTTTCCCCCCTTTTAAAAAAAATTTTTAGCATACTTTTTTTAAGTAGTTACTTCTGATTGAACTATTGGATTGTATGGTATGTGAATTACATGCCAATAAAACTTAGAAAATTTAAAAAACAATAAAATACTGCTCGGAAAAAATATATTGTGCATCTTGTGCTTTGTTGGGCCCATTCATAAGATGTTTGAGGTTCAGTGACAAACATGGCTTTTCTTTCTGTCCTGCCATGGATCTTGGAGATTTTGTGGATCATCTTATAAAGCTGTTAGGGAAACCCTAAAGACTCAGTGCATGACCTTAATATATAAAGATCTATAACAAGGCCTAATTTATTAATATGTAAAATCAGGGATAATAGTATTTATCTTAAGAGGTAATTGGGATAGAAGTCACCATGAACAAATGTTGCCAATGATGATAATGGTGGATGTGGTAAAATGTTAGTATATACAACACGTTGAAAAGGAACACAACCTTGCAACCCAGGAGCAGGAATGGGAATAGATGGGTGAGGAGGAGGGGAAGAAGGGGGACCATCATAATGATGGACACAAAACCACACACCCCTCCAGAGGGAAGAACAACAGAAACCATGGGAGGAGGGACACTGGTCTGTGTAAGAAGAAAATAACAAGGGCTCAATAGAGAGTAATTGTCTAGAAAAGAATGGCAACGTGTACAAATATGCCTGATAATTGATGTATGGATTGTAATAAGAATTGTAAGACCCCTCAAAATGATCAAAAGGAACAGGAATTTTGAGTGGAGTACATAGGAATTTTTACTATTGCAACTTTTCTGAAACTTCAAATGTATATTGAAGTCAGTTAAATTACATATGAAATCAAATTGATAAAAAAAAAATCTATGTGCATGTAAGAAATTAGTAATATTTTTTGTCCAGATGGTAATGCCTGTTAACCACCTCCAGGAGATGTTCCTGTTGCACGGGGGACAGTAAATAACCCAATCTAAAGTTCTGTGGACTGCCAAAAGAAAAATCTGTCTTGGAAGAAGTACACTCAGACTGTTCCGTAAAGGCAAAGGTGGCGAGGCTTCATCACATGCACTTTAAACATGTCAGGACAGACCAGGCTGTGGAGAAAGACATGCTTAGTGAAGTATTGGGGAAGTGAAAAAGGACCTTCAACAAGTTGGATCAATGGGCTCAAACCTGAGTAATTGTGAGGTTGGCACAACTGGGTAGTGTTTCATTCTCTTGTACATAGGGTTATGAATTGGATCCGATAGCGGCAATATAGCTTTCAGGTGTTGGGGTTCCACTGCATGAAAACTGCTTTCTACGCATAATGTTAGCTTCAAATGGGTACCCCACAGGTTAGGTCATTAGCTCTCATTGCATCTCCAGCGGAAGCAGGGAATGGCCTGCACTCCCCAGCCCTTCCTCACTTGGGGCTGCTACATCAGTTGGATTAATCACATGGTTAGCTAGCTAGAAATGAGCTCAAGGGATGTACTCAGAGGCCACTATTTAGGATGTGTTTTGTATTGAGACATCCAGTAAGGATAGTTAGTCATCCCACACTCAACCCATCTGAGAACCCAGGCTACCACATCTGGTCTCAAGCACAAGGTCATGGTTCATTGAAAAGCAGTTCAGACAGTCCCTTCCACAATTTTTATATTAGAAATTTTAATAGTGGTTATAATTGACATTTCCCCCATTGCCTTGAGTTTTGTTTATTTTTAAATTTTTCCTAATCTTGCTTTGAGCACGTGTTACATTAACTATGGACTAAAAATATATAAGTAATTGAGATAATTCAAGGCCATGCACTTTATTTTTTTAACATTCTCATTTAAGAAAACTTCAATCAGGAAGGGAGGGTTGGAAAGGGGGAACCGATTACAAGGATCGACATGTGACCTCCCTGAGGGACGGACAACAGAAGAGTGGGTGAGGGGAGAGGTCAGACAGGGCAAAATAAGATAAAATAATTTATAAAAGATCAAGGGTTCATGGGAAAAATGAGTTGATGCCAGGGGTTTAAGTGGAGAGCAAATGTTTTGAGAATGATGAGGATAATGAATGTACAAATGTGCTTTACACAATTGATGTATGTATGGCTTGTGATAAGAGTTGTATGAGCCCCTAATAAAACGATTAAAAGAAAAGAAAACGAATCAAAATAAGGCAGTTTAATTTGAAATCAGCCATTAGTTTCCATCCACATAAAAGGTTATTCAAAGCAGTGACAAGGCACATAGGTAACCAATTAATCTTCATCTTCCTAGGTTCTCTGGATAACCTGTAGTAACCCAGCTTAGCCTAAAGTAGTCCATTTTGTTTTAAATGGCCTTCAACTCTCTGATAACGGTACCCTCCCCTCCGTCCCCTCCCTCCTTTCCTGACATACTTTGACTTTCAAGATGTCTCCAGACTGCCTGCCCAATTAGCAAGAAATTTAAACTATTCTGCTAGACTTTGCATCATCACCTGCAGATAAGAATACATCTGCTGTATGCATGGATTGTAATAAGAGTTGTACGAGCCCCTAGTAAAATGATTTAATATAAAATAAATTTTTAAAAATACATCTGCTTGAACATCCCTCCCCTTAAGGCAGCCCCTCTCCATTGAACTATAAAGTCCTGTATTTCGCCATCTAGCTTGGAAGCAACAAAGCCCACATGGAAGAAGCACGCCAGCCTGTGTGATCATGAGGTGTTGAAGGGATGAGGTATCAGGCATCAAAGAACAAAAAATCATATCATTGTGAATGAGGGGGAGTGCAGAGTGGGTACCCAAAGCCCATCTGTAGGCATCCAGATGGACATCCCCTTATCCCTTACAGAAGGGTCGTGAGGAGGAGAGGAGCCAGTCAGGGTGCAGTGTAGCAACGACAAAACATACAACTTTCCTCTAGTTCCTAAATGCTTCCTCCCCACCCACTATCATGATCCCAATTCTACCTTCAGGACCAGTGGTGAGAGTGGTGATACTGGGAAGGTGGAGGAAGGGTGGGGTAGAAAGGGGGAACTGATTACAAGGATCTACATATAATCTCCTCCCTGGGGGATGGACAACAGAAAAGTTGGTGAAGGGAGATGTCAGACAATGTAAGATATGACAAAATAATAATTTCTAAATTATCTAGGGTTCATGGGGAGGGAGGAGAAGAGGTAGAATGAGGAGCTGATGCCAGGGCCTTACGTGGAGAGCAAATGTTTTGAGAATGATGAGGGTTACCAATGTACAAATGTGCTTTATACAATTGATGTATGTATGGATTGTGATAAGAGTTGATGAGTTCCCAATAAAATGATTTTAAAAAAAGAGTAGAGGGTCACGGAAAAACAGGAAGACTTGTGTGGCTGTTACGTACTCTGTGAAGTTGAGCTAAGGGGTGGAGTCTAGCCCGTGCCACGGAGATAAATAGCTCACTGGAGGCCAGACCTGCTCTCTGCCTTTCCTTGCTGCTGGCGAGACACTCCGAGAGCTGGAGGAGACACGTGGAGACTTGTACCAGCACTGAGATGCTTCCACTGCCACTGGATACACAAAACCTCCTACCCACTGGCCTGTGATCTTCCTGCATTTGGCATCATTGCATGTGCTGTGTGAGTCCAAAGAGGAATTGTAGACTAGTATTGGACATACAGGTTAATATCAGACTTATGGACTTGATCTGGACTGGGTTGGGATGTTTTCTCAATATATAATTGCTCTTTTATATAAAGCTCTTTCTTATAAAAAAAATCCTGTATTTTTTTTTGTTCTGGGTCGAGAGTGTTTTTCAGGATGCTAGTCCCCTCTCAAGTCAGCTGTTATTAAAGGATTTAATTTATGAATAAGTGGTGTGGCTTGATCTTGCCTGGTACATCAAACCATACATGGATATGGTATAGGACATTTCCTCTGGCTCAGACAACTTGTGTTCATTCATTCACACATCTTGTGTTCCCATCTCCTTCATGATAAATTTCCAAGTCTCTTCGTGTCTCAAAGGGGAGCCTACTTTGGGAGCCTCTGCCATGGGTGCATTTGTGAATGTCCATGTATACTCTAGTCATGACTGTTAATA
>NW_022103928.1:30464989-30469430 GCF_000313985.2 Echinops telfairi | reverse complement strand
CCTACTACCTTTTTAAAAAAATAATTGTATTGGGGGCTAATACAACTCATCACAATCCATACATACATCAATTGTGTAAAGCACATTTGTACATTCGTTACCCTCATCATTCTCAAAACATTTGCTCCATTTAAGCCCCTGGAATTAGCTCCTAATTTTTTCACCCTCCCTCCCTCCTCCCACCTCCTTCATGAACTCTTGATGATTTATAAATTATTATTTTGTCATATCTTACACTGTCCGACGTCTCCCTTCACCCACTTTTCTGTTGTCAGTCCCCAGAGGGAGGAGGGTATATGTAGATCCCTGTAATCGGTTTCCCCTTTCCACCCCACCCTCCCTCTACCCTCCCGGTATCCCTACTCTCACTCTCACGACTGG
Source organism: Echinops telfairi (assembly GCF_000313985.2). NCBI lineage: Eukaryota > Metazoa > Chordata > Mammalia > Afrosoricida > Tenrecidae > Echinops > Echinops telfairi. The sequence continues at coordinate 30,469,049 of NW_022103928.1, read as the reverse complement.
TCCTGAAGGAATCATCTGTCTGTCCTGGATTCCCTGTGTTTCCGGTTCCTATCCTTTTTTTTTTTTTTAAACTAGATTAAAAACAAACCATACTCACTGCCATCAAGTTGATTCCAACTCGTAGCAACCCTATAGGATAGGGTAGAACTGCTCTCTAGAGAAGATTTTTTAAAGGCCTAATTCTGGAACAATTATCCTTCCTGCTCACCTGGTTACTCTAGTCCATCCATTTTTCCACCCTGGACATCTTCAGAGCCATTTGCTGAAGTAAGCCCTAGAGAATATTGCTTCAAACCATAGGCCCCTAAAAGATCTTCCGGCAATGATTCTCAAACTGTTTTTAGATCAAATGGAATTTGCTTTCATTGAAGCAGGAAGAGAGGTTCTTCACTGGTTGACTTCTGAGGTTTCCATCCCCTCCCCAAACCGTGTGGAACCTTTGTCGAGTGCACATTGGGGTCCCTGGGAAGCTAGCTAAGACCTCAGCCGTCTTCCATCTGCTGCCTCACAAAGTTGGGGCACTGGGCCAAGTGACTCATTTGGCTTTTGAAAAGGATCTCTCAGCTTGTGGTCAGGCAGCATCCAAACCCCTGCACACTCCAGCTCCACTTTCTCTTCTGTTTTCCTGGGATATAAGCTGCAGCTCAAGATTAAGGTGAGGAGAAGCATTAGCAATCAGTCAGGCCCCTCTTCCTCTCTGACCTCCAGGGCTAATGCTGGCGGCCTGCCTGCCTGGATCCTACAGGAGGCAACCTGGTTGGATAGCTAGGCCAAAGAACCTGTCAGAACTCCTGAGGTCTCTCAACAATGGACCAGCTCACCAGAGGGGAACCAGAATCTGGCGGTTGGCCACAGCCACCAGGAGGAAGTGCGCTGAAGAAAGTTTCACTTCTGCAAAGATACTGGGAAGACTTTCAGAGAGGAAGCCCTGCAGTCTATGTACAGTATAACAAATAGTGTGGAGGTGGGGCGGGATTGAATCCAATCTTTGTTACTGCCCACTACCACCCATATAGCCCTGATAGATCATTTCAAACTTCTAACCCTCACTTTTCATTCTACAGTGGGAGCAAAAATAAGCAAGTCTTAGGGTGTTGTGAGGACTAAATGAGATCTTGTCGTAGGCTTTCCAGATAGCAGGAATTTGCATATACCTGCATGGTTGTGCAATTTCTTCATTCTCATTCTATTATTTGCCCAAATTTCCCCTTACTTTGTTTGTTTTCTAAACAGCCACATCCTGAAATAATTCGAATGCCATCAAGTCGATTCTGACGCATAGTGACCGATAGGACAGCGTGGAACTGCCCCTCGGGGTTTCTGAGACTTTAAACCTTGATTCGAGCGTATTGCCTCGTCTTTCTCTTAAGATCTTGAAGCAGTACTGCTGTCGTTTAGGTCTGCTGCAAAGATGTTCCTACTTTACATTGAAATAAATATACAATGATTAAAATAAAAAATGCTTCCCCTGTATATCACAGTGGGATAAAAATGGCAAGTAACCAGCTCCCCACAATCAGAGTCTCTGGCTCAACACATACAAGCCCCACCTGCCCCACCACCACACACAGCATTTTTTTTCTTTTTAAATCATTTTATTGGGGGCTCATACAACTCTTATCACAATCCATAAATCCATCCATTGTGTCAAGCCCATTTGTACATTTGTTGCCATTATCATTCTCAAAACATTTGCTTGCTACTTGAGCCCCTGGTAGCAGCTCCTCGTTTTTCTCTTTCCTCCCAGGCCCCCTCCCTCACGAACCCTTAATAATTTATAAATTATTATATCATGTCTTACACTGACCGATGTTGATGTCTCCCTTCACCCACTTTTCTGTTGTCTGTCTCTCAGGGAGGGGGTTATATGTAGATCCTTGTGATCAGTTCCGCTTGTGAAATGAATGAGACCCAAATTCTTAGTGATGATAATGGTATTTTAACAATGTGAGTAGAATGTTGTTGTAGACAATTGTCCTAAGTAATTAGCAGCAATTTACAAACACCACCCTTGGGTGTGGAAGGGAGGACCAATGTGTCAGAAGCAGGATCCCTACAGAGACGACTGTGCTTCTGGAGTTTGCCTGCCTCTGATCAGAAGTGGCCTTTCACCTGCGGTAGGACTGGAGCTTTCTGCCCAAGTTACTGTTAGGTTTCTGGAGTTGGTAATACCTCGGTTCTTGACTTGGCACCATGAAAGAATTCACTCCGAAGCCCATTTTGTCATCCAAGTGGGTTTTTATGAAGGACAGGACAAGTTTCAGGTTTTACCGTCTTAAAGGGGTTCACAGCTGGCCCCAAACAACCACATGGAAAAGAGCACCCACATGTACAGATCTTAGTGGGGATCCTGGGAGGCCAGAAGCCCAAGAACCCTAGAGGCTAAGAGCATGTGGCCCCAGAGGCTGGGGGCCCCAAGTAGGCCTGAGCAGGCACATGCGCCCCTGTTGGGGAGGGAGACCCTCCCCCTCCCCTGCCACTAGAAACCAGGTAAGAGAGCATAGGGGAAAGAGCAGCTGTGGGGAGAGGGGATGACAGAGCGCATTGACAGAGTGTGCTCCCAGCCTTTATCCTAGATCACCCCCTGGCTTGAGGAAAGCATGGTTGAAGGTATTGATTGACCCCATTGGCTGGGTTGAGTCCACCTGGGTGATATCATGAGCCTGGGCCTAGTTTGGACCACCCAGGTGTACCTCCCACCTGGCTGGGGGCATGAATATGAGCATGCTCAGTTTGGGATCTTCATAGGTGTCTAATAACTGCCTGATTTCTTCCCAATCTCCTCTATGGGGGCCTTTCCAGGCGTGGGAGGGACAACCCCCTGTCCATAAACTAGCTACCTAACATGACCTCCTGGGGATAAGTGCAAAAGGGACTCTAGAAGATGAAACAGCTTGAAGTAGAGCACCTGTTCAGGTGGAATTCAGCTCTGCAGTCAGTGCTGGCTCTGCATTAAGTGCAGTTTAGTTACAGGAAACAAAAGCCATTCTGTTATGAATTGTATTATGTTCTCCAAAAATCTGTTGTTAAATCCTAACCTCGACCTTTCTGGTCATAATCCCATTTGGGAATGAGCTGTCTTTGTTATGTTAGTGAAGCAAGATGAATGAAGTGTATGCCTTGAGTGATTTAAAAAAAAATCATTTTATTGGTGGCTCATACAACTCTTACCACAATCCATACATTCATCCATTGTGTCAAGCACATTTGTACCTTTGTGGACATCATCATTCTCAAAACATTTGCTTTCTGCTTGAGCTCTTGTTATCAGCTCCTCATTTTTTCCCCTCTGTCCCCGCCGCCCCTCCCTCATGAACCCTTGATAATTTATAAATTATTATTATTTTATTCTATTTTACACTGTCCAATGTCTCCCTTCACCCACTGTTGTCCATCACCCAGGGAGGAGGTTACATGTAGATCTTTGTAATCGGTTCCCCCTTTCCACCCCACCCTCTAGTGAATTTCTTTTGAGAGATTGTAAACAAAGAAGCAGAGAGATGAGTTAAGACAGATGCCAAGACCCATGGAGATCTTCAAATAACCAGGAAGCAGAAGATGTCGAAATAGGGATTTATGTAGAATACCTTCCTCTAGGGAAGGATCCCTGAATCCAGATTTTGAGCTTCCTAAATGGTGAAAAGATAAATTTGTTTGTTAAAGCCATCTATTTGTGAAGACAAATGGGTGCATAAGCAAAAGGGGTGAAGAAAGCTGATGGTGCCTGGCTATCAAAAGCTATAGCATCTGGGGTCTTAAAAACTTGAAGGTAAACAAGCGACCATCTAGCTCAGAAACAACAAAGTCCACATGGAAAAAGCACACCAGCCTGTGTGATCACGAGGTGCCAAAGGGACGAGGTATCAGGCATCAAAGAACAAAAATCAAATCATTGTGAATGAGGTAGAGTGCAGATTGGGGACCCAAGACCCATCTATAGGTAACTGGACAACCCCTTACACTCATACAGAAGGGTTTGCGGGGAGGAGACGAGCCAGTCAGGGTGTGATGTAGCAACAATGAAACATACAACTTTCCTCTAGTTCCTAAATGCTTCCTC
>NW_022103928.1:30462507-30464378 GCF_000313985.2 Echinops telfairi | reverse complement strand
TATGTATGGATTGTAATAAGAATTGTATGAGCCCCTAATAAAATGATTAAATTAAATTTAAAACATCCATCCATTTGTAGTATTTCTGTTACAGTACGACTAGATAATAACTAAAACACCATCTTAAGCCAAAGTGACTTTCATACAAGGGAGTATGCGTGCAGCATAATTGGAGCGCCCAAGCAATGGGCTGTACTAGGCAGGTCTCCCAGAATGCTCAGGTGCTGGCAAAGGGAAGATTTAGGGGGCTGTCCAGGAACTGTGATCCAGAGGTCAGGAAGCCTCTGCCATCACTGTTGTTACTGTCTTTGGATCTCTTTTAGCTCCTGCAAAGCCAGTGACCACTGGGCTACTGTTGGTGAAGCCTGCTGCCTCTCTGGCCATGCTGGCCAACAGTAATAATCAGGACACTGAAGAGATGTCCAGCATTCTTCCTAGATACAATATCATGATCAGTGTGTACTGACCTTGTGGAGCTAAGTCTTACCGAAAAAATGGCAAGAAATGCTGGGATATAATACAGTTTAAGCTTTTCAGCTTTTGTAGCACAGAAGGTACATTAAGAGGTTGAAATGGGTGATGAGAGTCAGTGCACCTTCCTCACCAGTTTGACAAATGAAACTCTTTCTCTAAGACCAACGTCGTCAATCCATCCACCCTTGTCTCATCTCCCATCACTAGTCTAACCATATGCAACCTGTGTTCAGCTACATTGCATTGCTGAAATACCACCAACACATGGTACCTTGCTCAAGATATTTCCTTTGCCTGCAATACTTTCTTACTTTTTCTACCACATGAATTTGTATTACCCTTTCTTAGAAACTTTTTTCTCATTTTGTGGGGGAAATATCCTCTTCTGGGCTCCTACAGCTTTTTTAATGATTGTTTCCCACATGAGATCCAGAAGGCAGAGACCATGTATTATTTATCTTTGTTTACATAAAGGTCTGGGTCATTTAGCTAATTAAAAATGAAGACAGAAATAGTTCCTGGTGTAGTTAAAAGGTTTAAGTTTGAGGTAAATCTATAGCGACAGTAAATGGATTAATACTTTCTTGGTTATGGCAAGGGAGGTTGGAAGGAAATGGGGAGCTAACAAGGGACAAGAATGAAGAAACGTCTACAGTTGATTGTAGCACCACAACGTCTACAGTTGTGATAATTGCACAACTCTTTAGTACGTTAAAACCATTGGACTGTATGATATGTGAATTCTGTGTCAATAAAACTATTTAAAAGGTTTAAGTTTGACAATGTAATGCTTTTGACATAAAAATGGTGATCAGAAAAGTTTCTAAATTTTAAGTAGACAAGTTCATTGAACATATAGTATTCATTCATAAAAATGGATATTGAAATTTGTGAAATTGGATGCTAATTTTCTCCTAAATCAGTTCTCTACTTTTCATACTACCATGACCTCCAATTTTTGGATGAATAAATATACAGAAAACTAGAGCAAATACTACATTTCCCTCTATCTCTTGGAGCTAAATGTGGCCATATGATTAAGTTTTTGCCTATAGGACATAGAACAAAGCAACACATACAACTTTAGGCAGAAGCATTTTCCCAACTTCCATTACACTGGGATGTGGACAAGGTGGTAAGCTCCACTGGGCCATACAGACTAGAGCAGTGGTTCCCAACCTTCCCAGTGCCGCGAGCCTTTTGTACAGTGCCTCATGTTTTGGTGGCCCCTAACCATAACAATATTTTCATTGCTACTTCATAACTGTAATTTTGCTACTGTTATGAACCATCATGTAAATAACTGATATGCAGGATGTATTTTCATTGTTACAAATTGAACATAATTAAAGCATAGTGATTAATCACAAAAACAATATGTAATTATATATTGTGAA
>NW_022103928.1:30459534-30461342 GCF_000313985.2 Echinops telfairi | reverse complement strand
ACAAATACACCCCCAAAGGTATTGCAGTCCTAACAGCACAGAATAGAAGCAGGTATCTTTCTTTCACTGATTCAGGTATTGGGTTCTTTCCATTTTGTGGCATCCCCATTCCCAGAGGACTTGTCATAATCTAAATATGGTTGAGAGAAGAGGGACATTTTCATGGAGTGGAACTTATTTCTTAAATGCCTACTCACATTTCTTTGCTAAAAGCTAATTCATGATCACACCTAAATACAAAGAAAAGAAAAGAAAATCTGGTGTAGCATCAATCGGGACTTGTACCAAACCCGTCTGATAAGCGTAGAACTTCTTCACACAGCTTTCCTGGTTGTAGTCGTAATAAAACACATCGCAGGCCTTTCTTCTGTGGTTCATGGGTGGGTTCAAGTTTCTAACCTTCAGTTGGTTGTGGTGAGGCTTGGTTGGTGTTGAGTCAGTTCTACTCATGTTCAGCCCCTCTGTGCATAGTAGAACTTCCCCATAGTGTTTTCAGGGCTGAGATGGGTTAACAACAGATTGCCAGGCCTTCTTGTTAGGTGCCTCTGGCTGGATTGGAAATGCCAACTTTTGGCTAGTAGGTAACTGCCTGTCTGCACCGTCCAAAGATGTATAAAAGAGGTGGGAAATGGTCTGTTGGTCGGTGAAGCTGCTTTCCAGCAACACGTGTAGCTGTACAAGAGGAACTACGAGTCATGGTGGGCCACTTTCTGTCTCTGTCACAAATGCGAAAGAAATGATAAAGAAAGCAACAGCACTTGGGGACCCCGAGGAGGCCCCGAACCTACTCCGGAAGACAGAGTTCAATAGGAAGGCTTTCCAGAGGTGCAGTGCCGAGGACTTATAAAGGGTGAATAAGTATCTGCTATGCAAGGGAAGAGAAAGATGAATGGCAGCAGAGGGAAAACTATGTGCAGAGGTTTGGGTGCTGATGGTGGGATTAAAAAATATCATAACTCATTCCAGAAAGTGCTGGCTTGCCAGGGGGATGATTGATAATGTTCTCTAACATAAAATGATAATTATGTCCCTAAACTGAACCAGAGACATATATAAACCATAGCTATATGAATGGATTTGGGGCTCACTTATAGCTCTAGCCCCAATATAAGAACAATTAATTCTTATGACATGACCCTACTTAATGCTCACCCTCATGAAGAGATCACTGAAGATATGGGTGCTATAGCAAAATGGGGAAGAAATTAAATATTGCCCAGCTATCAGAAGGAATAGCATCTGGGGTCTAAAAGGCTTTTCTTTAAACAAACAGTGATCTAAGGCAGGCATCCACTAAGTCCACATGGAAGAAGAACACTAGCCTGTGTGATCCCATGATTGTAAATAATATAATCCAAGTCTGAAGGAAGGGATGGTATCGGAACTTAAATCAGCTACCGGAATTGCAAAAGGCTACGGATGACAGTGGAAACCCAGAATCCATTTACGGTCCTCACATGGATTAAGCCTCTGGTGAACTCCCTCTGATCATCACTGAGGGTGTGGATAGCCTTGTTATCAGACAGTACTGAAAAGTCAATGATGGAAGATGTAGTTAAGTTAAAATGCAATAGCTTAAAAAAAAATGCAATAGCTTATTATTTGATCTCCCTTTGACCCATTTTAAAGTTGTTCAATTTCTCACCAGAAAAGTGAAGGAGAAATACACATGGATGAAGCCGCTGGTGAATCCCCTCTAACATTAGACCAGGGATGTGAATAGTCTTGCTATCACGCAGAATATATTGGAAAGTGGATTATTGCAGATGCAATCAGGTTAAAATTTAGCACCTGATCATTTAATGTCC
>NW_022103928.1:30448233-30455828 GCF_000313985.2 Echinops telfairi | reverse complement strand
CTATTGGGATCTGTTTACATTAGGTGACACTGAGAGTGGCAGACATATGGCTTCCAAATGTCGCCGGAACTGTGCGCATTTATACACGTCCACAGGCCTCCAGGAAAGGCACTGGGTCACGTGTATACTTGTCTAAGTAGTTAAAGGGTTAATGAGGGAATTGTGTGTACGGTATTGCCTGCATCTCCCCATAGCACTATTTTCTTCATAATACTTTTTTCTATTTTCATTTTATTTCAGAGCATCGTAGGCCACAAAAAATTACCTCAGGGGCCGCATGCAGCCTGAGGGCTGCCAGTTTGACACCCCTGTGTTAGACCGATCTAAAGGAAAAGAGAGAGTTCTTTAGGTGAATGGAGGGATGGACAGGAGATCAATGGACTCATGATCACTGTTTTAGTTGTCTTGTGCTACTACTACAGAAATACAAGTGGATGGCTTTAACAAACTATAATCATTCCTTCTAACCTCCTTGTTTAGGAGGCTGGAAGTTCGAATTCAGCATTCTGGAACTAGGAGATGGCTTTTTTCCTTTATTGGCATGTGAGGAAGGTCCTTACTTCCTTTTACCAACCATGGGTCCAGTGTCTTGTGTCTAGGAGGTTCATAGGGCAAGGACCCTGGGTCCAAAGACCTGAACGCATACCTGGTTCCACTCCTGGCTCTTATACCTCAGAAAATATTGACTCCAGATACAAGCTAATCCTGTGGATCACATCCTATTTCATTAACGTGACTGCCTAGAATCCCGCTTCATTAACTGTGGGAAACAGACCAGGAAGAGAGTGTATGCGGACAAACTCTCAACATTCATATGTTAAGGAGCCTGGGAGGCCAAGGCTCCCATGGAGGGAACCTTCATGTTCATGGGTTGGAGATGCGTCCCACTCATATTCTCCTAAGTAAAAGTTATTCCCCACGATGTCCCCCCATAATCATGCCTTATCTAAGGTGCTGTTTGCAAACACATGGTCACTTGGAGGTCAACTGCTTGAAGGTTATCTGCCTGGGGGTGGTCAGCCATCTAAGGCAATCAGCCCATATTGTGTATCCCACCCTAAGTAAGGCCAACTTCCTTCTGATAAGGATAATGGATTGTTCCCCTGAAGGAGAGCTCAGACACCTAAGGTCAAGCCAACTCAGGAATTCTGGGATGACAAAGGTTAGGTTGCCATCTTAACTCTAGAGCCCGCCTATCTTGTTACATATATGCTTTCCTGTCACATGGAGTCCCAACCCCTTCCTAGCTAGTCCCCCTCCTGTTACTTGTATGCCTATTGTACAACCCCTTCCTGTTATATATGTGCTTGCCATGGCCTGCATGCCCCAGATTATATAAGGTTGTGAGATTACATTACTCGTTCTCTGCACAGACCTGGCTCCTGAAGTCATGACTGCCAAGGTGAGCACTTGCATGCTTTATCTTGATGTCTATTTAATTTACCTCTTAGTTACACAACCACCCCCTCGGACCCATTCAGTTGTGGGGAGGTTGGTACCCCACAATTAACATCATAGAGATAAGGATTTATAACAAAACAATCACATCACATCACAAACAAAAAATCATATAATACGAAGGATTATGGTCCAGCCATTTTGACATATATTTTGAGGGGATACAACTCACTCTAGTACAATCATTCACTAAATATTCATTGAGTACTTACTATATCCCAACTATATGCCATCCCCAGTCTCACACATCGAAATTACAACTGTGGTGTAATTAAGGTCTCTACGTTCATGGAGCTAAACTTCTATGGGGGGAAACAATGAAAAAGCCAATACAGATGTAAAAAGATCATTTCTAAAAGGGTGATAAGAAGAAAATGCAACAATGTAACAAGGTAATGGGATAACATTAGATAGCATGACCCAGGAAGGCTTCCTTGAAGCATCTTATGAATGAGATTTAACAATGAGAAGAATACAGTTTTGTGAAGATCTTTGAAGGGAAGAGGAGAAGAGGGTACTGTGCTAGATAGAGGGACCAGAAGGGCAAAAGTAGGCATCCTGGTGGCAATGTGGGTTTGGCATTTGGCTGCTAACCCCAAGGTTGGTGGTTTAAGCTCACTAGTCGCCAAATAAGAAAGATGAGGCTGTCTGCTCCTGTAGAAGGGCAAAGGTCCTCAGGTGGGAACAAGCTTAATGTACCTGAGAACAGGAAGAAGGTCAGTGTGACTGGAACGGATTAGGGGAGTGAGTGAGAAGAGAAGGGGGCAGGGTCATTCCCTGCTCTTTATTTTCCTGAATTAAAATTTTTCCTCTGTGAAAATTTTTAGCACTTAATAAAGTATACACTTTACTTTTTTTTTTTTGCTGTTAAATACCCGTTTTACTAGTGTGTGGGGGGCTTTCTGGTAGAAACCAGAAAACCTGCTAGACAAATTCTAAAAGAGCTGTAACACGATATACACTTTACTTTTGACATGGTTTATTTTCTGCCTCTGTAGCTTCTGGGAAGGCACTGCCCTCTCCCCAGGGCCTACAGCAATGCCTGCCACACACACAGTGCTTAAGCTATGTGTATGAAAGGTACACAAGGGCCCCCAATATGGGGTCCTGAAGGCCATGGTAGGGCCATTCTAGGCAGGGGTCCCTAGGGTTGTGTTCTTAGGTGAAGGAAGGACATTCCCCCAGATCCCACACAACCTAGTTAGGATGCAGACAGGTGTTTGATCCACCCTGAAGACAAAATGACCTAAGGAAGCAGTGCTTCTCAGTCCCGGTGGGACTTATTCAGCTGCAGTGCAGAGTCTGAAGCAGACAGACTGCTGTGGCCCAATGTGGCAGACCCCGGAGGGGCATGGTCTCTATACAAGAATATGGAAAGAAACCGCACCTTGCAGAGGGGACTTGCATCACCTCTCCCAGCACTCTCAGCTCAGCGTGGCAGTGGAACTATGAGGCTCAAACTCCTTCTGCAGTCACTAACTGGTCCTTCCTTTAGCCTTTCACAATGTCATTTGATTTTCCCATCAATCCAAAGCTGTCAATAGGGCAAGAATTGTCATTGTCATCCACAGAAGAGGGAAGTGAGGCTATGTTTTCATCAGGGTTCTTTCAGATACAAGAACCCTAACTTGAACGGGCTGACTTGGCTTCCCAGAAACAGAGCATAGGGCAAAGCTCTTAATAGTATAGTAGGCTCAGGCAAATGGAAGAAACGATAAAGTCACAGCGCTGAATGGAAAATTTCAAAGGAAAGCTCAAGAAGACAAAGTAAAATACTATAAATGAAATGTGCTGTGCAATGTGCACAGCCCTAGCGTTAGAAAACCAAAAAAGAAAGAACATGCTCAGCATATCTGAAATGGAAAGACCTCAAGAAAAAAATCAAGCCTTGAGTTGCAATATTGAAAGATTCTATGGGCAAAATATTGAATGATGCAGGAAAAATCAAAAGAAGATAGAAAGGATATAAAGTCACTGAACAAAAGAAAGAAAAACCAATTGATAGTCTACCATTTGAGGAGGTAGAATGTGAGCAAGAAGCAATGGTGTTGAAGGAAGAGGCTTAAGCAGCACTGAAAGGATTAGGCAAAAACAAGCCACCAGGAACTGGTAGAATACCAAATAAAATGTTTCAACAAGCTATGAAGCCCTGAAAGCACTTACTCATCTATGCCAGGAAATTTGCACTAGAGCTACTTGGCCAACTGACTGGAAGAGATCTATATGTGTGCCCATTCCAAAGAAAGGTGACCTTACAGAATGTGCAAAGTCTAGAACAATATCATTGTTCTCACATATCAGTGAAACTGCTGAAGATCACTCAACAATGGTTGCAGCAATACATTGACAGGGAGCTGCCAGAGGTTCGGGCTGCATGAAGAGGAGGGCATGCAACAAGGGATCGTATTGCTGATGTCAAATGGATCTTGTTTGTGTTTCATTGACTATGTCAAAGCATTTAACTGTCTGGATCATAAAGTATGGATCATAACAAAGTATGGATCACCTTGAGAAGAATGGGATTTCCACAACACTTCATCGTGCTCATGAGGAACTTGCCCATGGATCAAGAGACAGTTGTGTGACCAGAACAAGGAAATATTGCATGATTTAAGATTAGGTCATGTGCATCAGAGTTGTATCCTCTCACTACACTTATGCAACCTGTATGCTGAGCAAATAATCAAAGAAGCTGGCTTATATGAAGAATGTGACATCAGGATTGGAGGAAGGCAGATGACACGACCTTGCTTGCTGAAAATAAAGACTTGAAGCACCTGCTGATGAAGATCCAGGATGGCAGCCTTCAGTATGGATTACAACTCAATGTAAAGGAGACCAAAATCCTCACAAATGGACCAATAGGTAACATCATGATAAATGGAGGAAAGACTGAAGTGGTCAAGGATTTCGCCTTGCTTGGATCCACAATCAATGCTAATGGAAATGGCAGTCAAGAGATCAAAAGATGCATTGCATTGGGTAAATCTGCTGCAGGAGACCTCTTTAGAGTGTTGAAAAGCAAGGATGCTACTTTGAGGACAAAGGTGGGCTTGACTCCAAGCCATGGTATTCAATCACCTCGTATGCATATGAATGTTAGACAGTGAATAAGGAAGATCAAAGAATTGATGCCTTTGAATTGGGGTGCTGGTGGGGAATACTGAAAGTACCATGGGCTGCCAAAAGAACAAACAAATCTGTCTTGGAAGAAGTATAACCAGCTATGCTCCTTAGAGACAAGGATGGCGAGACTTCCTCTCACATACTTTGCACCTGTCAGGAGAGACTAGTCCCTAGAGAAAGACATCATACTTCGTAGAAGGCCCTCCATGAGATGGACTGACACAGTAGCTTCAACAATGGGCTCATGCAGAGGAGGAACTGAGGCTAGCGCAGGACTAGGCAGTGTTGTTCTGTTGTGCAGAGGAGAACAATGAGGGTTTTTATTCCTGTAAAGAGTTGTAACAGGAACCCATAAAGGTAGTTCTACATGGATGGTCACTGTGAGTTGTAATTGTCCTGACGGCATTGAGTTTCATTTTGAGAGGGATTTGGGGGGGCACATAACAATGCCTAACACATTGTAGATTCAGGCTTCTGTACTTTCTCCATGAGTGATCTTACTTCCATTTTCATTTACTCCTAAATCTATTTCCAGCCCTGGCAGCCTCTAAGGGGCCCAGATACTTGCTCATATTCCACCTCATCCTCATTTACCTAATTGCCTCCTTGACATCTCTATTCAGCTGACCCCCGATGGCATCTTGTCTCAGGATTTCCACAGCTGAAATCCCTACTTAACCTCCTCAAAGCTGCCTCTCCTGGGCTTCACTCTCCTCTTTCTCACTTTGACCGCCAATGGTCCCATCCATGTCCCATTAATGTGAGGTGACCAGATTTAAAGTGGGACAACATTGACCGGGGCGGGGTGGGGTGGTGTGGTGTTCTTGATTAAAAATTTGGTCTATATGGACCAAATAGACCATTCCCTAGCTTGTCGTGCATTCTTTCCAAAAATCGGGACTTTTAAAAAATGCCCCAAATCTGGACTGTCCCACCAAAAGCAGGACATCTGGTCACCTTACATTAATGTAATAAACTTTGAGTAAATTGTTTCAATAAATCACAATGTCCACCTTTCTCTCCCTACACTCAACCTCACATCCCTGTGTAGCCGTCCTCTTTGCACATCTAGTTCTTGAATTAACTTCTGGCATTACCTTTCGGAGGGCAACAGGTATTAGAGGGCTTCACTTAAAATTGCTGTGGTCGTATCATTCTCTTAACAACTCTGCGATTCCTTCGCATTGCCAACCTGTTCCACACAAGTCTTCTTTTACACAATACTGCCCACTTCTTTCGTTCTATATGGCCTGGTTTCTGAAGTCATGGTGGAGGCGAGCACCCAAAACTTTTATCTGTCCCTTAATTTCTTCAATTACACAACTGTTCCTTAGGACCCATCTACATATGAGAATGATCTCACAATCTATTACTGTGTAAAACAATTTATTTGTACTTCATGAGCCTATAGATTGGAAATGGTCCTCAACCTTTCTAATGGTGTGACCATTTAATACAGTTCCTGTATTAAAATCCTCACAATTGGGGACCCTCCCAATCATAAAATTATTTTGTTGCTACTTCCTAACTGTAATTTTACAACTGTTATGAATCGGATGACCCCTGTGAAAGGGTCATTCAACTCTCAAAGGGGTCACGACCCACAGGTTGGGAACCCATTAGATGTTTCTCATTGAGGATCTCTTGAGTAGTTGCAGTCAGATTTAGGTGGGAGTCTTAGTCATTTAAAGGCTCAACAAGGCTAACTAACCTTCCCAGGTGGCTCATTCACATGACTGGCAGTTGACGCTGGCTGCTGACTGAGAACTGTGGGGGCTGTTGACTAGAATATCTATACATGGTCTGGGTTTCTCACAGCAACGATGCTTCTCAGTGAGAACTTACAGAGAGACAGCATTTTAAGAGACCTGGGAACAATTTGTAGGGCTTTTTATATTTTAACCTTGGAAATTACAGAATATCACCTCTGCCACATTGTACTAGGCTAATAAGATAAAGCCCAGCAAGACTCCTAGGAAGGAAGGAGAGACTCCATAGCTTAAGAATAGTAGTAAAAAACAAAAAGCTAACATCTTTAGCCTACGATAGTCTACCTTCTAGACATAAATTACTTATATTTTTCTCATGTGTAGAATATACTCATCTCTTCCCAAACCAAATGAAGCCCATTTATTCCAAGTCAATTTCAACTCATAATGATCCTATCGGACAGAGTAGACTGCTCCACAGCATTGCCAAGACTAAATTTGTATGGAAGCAGACCACCACACCTTTCTTCTGCCAAGTGGTTTGTGGATTTTGGATTTGATCCACTGACCTTTGGGTTAGTGCCAACTGATTCAATCACTATGCCACAAGGGTCCTCATGAGCTAGCTGTCCAGTCGTAGCTTTAACCAATGAAATGTTTCCATCACCATAAACCAACACTAGTGCTCCATAAGTAATAACTTGTTCCTGGTAATATCTAAGACTCTTAAGTCTCTATACATATCCTGTTTTGGTCTTTTTATATAAATGCGGTCCTACAATATTTGTCCTTTTGTGATAGACTTATTTCACTCAGCATAAAGTCTAAGTGCCATCCCTATGTCACATATATCAAGACTTATTTCTCTTCCAATGTATGTTTCACCACACTTTATTCATTCATCCACTGATGGGCATTTACATTGTTTCTACTACTTAACTATTGTAAACAGTGAGGCAATGAACATTGGTGCACAATGTCTGTGTTGCTGTTTTCAAGTCCCTTGGATATTTTCCTAGCAGAATTGCTAAGTGATATGGTCATTGTATGGAACACACCAACAGACCATCAGTTGATCATATGCAAGTTTAGGTGGGAGGTAAAGAAAATTGAAACAAGTCCAGTGTGTTAGTCTGGGTAGACTAGAGAAACAAATCCATGGACACACACGTGTATAAGAAAGAGATTTATATACAAGAAGAATTGAACATTGAGAAAACATCCCAACCCAGCCCAATCCAAAGCCATAAGTCTGATATCAGCCCATTATGACCAATACCAATCTATAAAATCCTCTTCAGA
>NW_022103928.1:30440454-30448133 GCF_000313985.2 Echinops telfairi | reverse complement strand
CATAATGATCCTATCGGACAGAGTAGACTGCTCCACAGCATTGCCAAGACTAAATTTGTATGGAAGCAGACCACCACACCTTTCTTCTGCCAAGTGGTTTGTGGATTTTGGATTTGATCCACTGACCTTTGGGTTAGTGCCAACTGATTCAATCACTATGCCACAAGGGTCCTCATGAGCTAGCTGTCCAGTCGTAGCTTTAACCAATGAAATGTTTCCATCACCATAAACCAACACTAGTGCTCCATAAGTAATAACTTGTTCCTGGTAATATCTAAGACTCTTAAGTCTCTATACATATCCTGTTTTGGTCTTTTTATATAAATGCGGTCCTACAATATTTGTCCTTTTGTGATAGACTTATTTCACTCAGCATAAAGTCTAAGTGCCATCCCTATGTCACATATATCAAGACTTATTTCTCTTCCAATGTATGTTTCACCACACTTTATTCATTCATCCACTGATGGGCATTTACATTGTTTCTACTACTTAACTATTGTAAACAGTGAGGCAATGAACATTGGTGCACAATGTCTGTGTTGCTGTTTTCAAGTCCCTTGGATATTTTCCTAGCAGAATTGCTAAGTGATATGGTCATTGTATGGAACACACCAACAGACCATCAGTTGATCATATGCAAGTTTAGGTGGGAGGTAAAGAAAATTGAAACAAGTCCAGTGTGTTAGTCTGGGTAGACTAGAGAAACAAATCCATGGACACACACGTGTATAAGAAAGAGATTTATATACAAGAAGAATTGAACATTGAGAAAACATCCCAACCCAGCCCAATCCAAAGCCATAAGTCTGATATCAGCCCATTATGACCAATACCAATCTATAAAATCCTCTTCAGATTCACGAAACACATGCAATGAAGCCAAATGATCACAAGCCAGTGGGTAGAAAAGTCTTTGGGTCCAGTGGCGTTGTAAGGATCTCAGCGTTGGCAGGGGTCTCTCTGTGGCTTCTCTGGCTTCCGAGGTCTGGTTGCGTCCATGTGGTTTGTCTTCTGCAATGTCTCCCAGGAAGTGGAGTAAGAGCCTCTCCTGCCTCCATGGAGGAAATACAGGGCGGATTTCCCAGAATTTTCAGGAGAAGGCCATGCCCACACAGAGGCTTCATTGGCTATTATCTGATTGACAGGTTAGACTCTACCCCTACATTCTTAATCATCAAATTGACAAATGATTATATAACTACCACATCCTGAGAGCCAGAGTATGAATTTGATTATTGTGGGGTATCAGCCCCCACACTGAATAGGCCCAAGGGGGTAGTTGTGTAATTGAGGGTTAAATTTAAGAGATATCAGACAAGGCAAAGCATTCAAGGGCTCACATCTGCCACCATGTTTTCAGGAGCCAGATCCCCAACAAAGCCTATATACTCTTGGGGGGGGAGCGGCGTGCAAGCCTTCTAATTAAAGGTAACCATATACATAACAAGGTGGGCTGTATCCTAACTCTAAAGGTCCCTGAGTTCATTGGAGGAGGAACCTAACACCAGTGCTGGGGGCAGGTAAGGGGGAGTGTCTTCAGAGCCTAGAGGGCAATAGCAAATGTCTGCTCCTATAGTGAAAGCTGCCAGCTGGACAGCTATCAGCCATGTGCTTGTAAAAGGTAACTTAAAAAAAAATCATTTTATTGGGGGCTCTTACAGTGCTTTAACAATCCATACATACATTCTGTCAAGCACATTTGTACATATGTTGTCAGAGGATGCCAGCCTCTAACAACTGAAGGGTCAGAAGGCACAACTGTACGGTTATAATATATAAAGATCATAGTAAAGTCACAGAATAGGAAAGATAGGAGACGGAATAAGATAAAGGAGTCTGACACATTTTATGTTAGCATGCTCACCTCAGCGCTTCTTGATGGTCCATGTGGAGATAGGAGAAGAGAGTCTTTACTAAGTTGAGATATTTATAGGTAGCCATAAGACATACATGTTCAGTGGTTACGTACATCACAAGGTGGGTGATAACCACAGTTAGGTCCCTGAGCTCATAGGTGAGGAAACCTAATACCTGCATTGGGGGAAGGTATGATGGGGGCTGAGTGACACGAGGGAGATAATAAAAGGATTTCTGCTTCTATAGGGAGATATAATCAACCATGTGCTCACTTTAAGGCAGCATTGTTGTTAGGGGAGAATCTGTGGGAACGATATTTAAAGCAGGATAATGTACTTGAACATTATCTCCAACTTACCAAAGTGGTGGCTTTACTACCGTGGACTACTAGCTTTTCAGATTCCCTGTGTTATAAGTTAGGGAATATAGTCCATGTCATATTTCTCTCAGTTTAGTTTCCCACAACACGTTGCCATCATTTTTTTGAAAATAATTTTATCGGGGGTTCCTACAGCTCTTATTACCATCCATCCATCCATCCATCATGTCAAGCACATTTGTACATGTTACCCTCATCCTTTTCAAAACATTTTCTTTCTACTTGAGCCCTAGGTATCAGCTCATTTTTCCCCTCCCTCCACCTTCCCACCTCATGAAACCTTGATGAATTTTCATATCTTGCACCATATGCTGTCTCCCTTTACCTATGTTTCTGTTGTTCATCACCCTGGGTGGGGGGTTATATATGTATAGATCATTGTGATAGGTTCCTTTATCCCCCCACCTTCCCCCTACCCTTACGGTATTGCTACTCCCATTATTGTTCCTGAGGGGTTTACCTGTCCTGGATTTCATGTGTTGAGAGCTCTTCAGTGTACATGCTCTTGTCTAGCTGGATTTTTAAGGTAGAATTGGGGTCATATAGGGAGGGGGAGAGAGGATTAAAGAACTAGAGGAATGTTGTATGTTTTGTCGGTGCTAAACTGCACCCTGTCTTGTCCCTTCCTTGTGACCCTTCTGTGAGGGGATGTCCAATTGTCTATAGATGGGATTTGAGTCTCCCCTCCATCCCCCCTTGTTCACATCATTATGATTGCTTCTTTTGGGTTTTCTGATGCCTGATACCTGATCCTGTCAATACCTCATGATCACACAGGCTGATGTGCTTCTTCCATGTGTGCTTTGTGTAAGAGATAACTTTAAAGCAACACTATTATGGGAGGACATAGTGGGGAACAATATTAATTATGAGAATGTGATTGGGACTGGTCTTCAACTCACAAGGGTGAAGGCCTCCCTTCACCCAGAAACCTAGCCTTCCAGGCTTCTTAAGATATGAGAATAAAGGATTCATCCCCATACACTCTGTTCCTGTTCTCTGCTTCCCACAATTGTATCCCACTTAAATTTTAGAGATTACTCAACCACATATATGATACATTGAACCACATACAATGACCAAACCACATACTTTGTAGGAGGATGTCAAGAATATTACACATGAAGAAAGCAGGTCATTAGATAGGCGGGAAAGAAAGAAATGACCAACACGGATGTCGAAAGAGACCCTAAAACTTGCTCCTAACATAGAGAAGCTAAAGCAACTAGAGGAAATGATGATCTAAAAGAGCTGAACAGAAAAAAAATTCTAAGGGCAGCTCAAGAAGACAAAGTAAAGTACTATAGTAAAATGTGCAAAGCCTCGGGAGTTTGAAAACCCAAAGGGAAGATAATGCTTAGTATTTTTCAAGCTGGAAGAATTGAATAAAAAATTCTAAACTTGAGTCTATGAGTACAATTTTGACCAGCACAAGAAGCATCAAATAAAATTGAAACAATACACAGAATCCTATCAAAAAGAACTGGTTGCTGTTCAGCATATCAAACAGTGGCATATATATGATTAAGAAGAAAATACTGGTATCAACGAAAGATGTTGACACTGCACTGAAAGCACTGGAATAGAACAAGGGTCCATGAATTGACAGACTATCGATGGATACGTTTCAACAAACTGACGAAGCATAGGAATAACTTATTCATCAAAGCCACGAACCTTGGAGGACAGAATTCTGGTCAAGTGACTTAAAGAAATTCACATCTGTGCCCATTCCGGAGAAAGGTGACCCAAAATAATGAGGCAATTATAGAACAATGTATTGTTCATTAATATCTTATGCAAGTAAAATTTGGTGAATATCATTTGAAAAATGTTACAGCAGCACATCAACAGAAAGCTTCTATCAGAAATTCAAGTTGGGTTCAGAAAAGGGCATGGAGTGAGGAATATCATTGTTGATGTCAGATGGATCTTGGATAAAAGCAGAGGATACCAGAAAGATGTTTACTTGTGTTTTACTGACTATGCAAAGACGTCTGACTATGGGATTATAGCAAACTATGGATAACAATGCAAGTAATGGGAAAGGAGACCAAGAGGCAGTAGTTGGCACAGAACTAGCGAAAAATGGTTTAAAATCAGGAAAGGTGTGCATTAGGGTTGTATCCTTTCACCATAGTTATTCAATTCATACTGAGCTAATAATCAGAAGCTGTACTATATGAAGAAGAAGACATCAGTATTGGAGGAAGGCTCATAAACTACCTATGATATATAGAACATACAACTGCTTGCTGAAAGCAGAGGACTTGAAGTACTTACTGATGAAGATCAAAGATTACAATCATTAAGATGAATCAGACCTCAGAATGCAAAAAACAGAAAAACCAAAATCCTCACAACTGGACTAATAAGCAACATGATTAAAGGTGAAGTTGCTAATTTCCTTTTAGGTACTTGGATCCACACAATCAACCTCATGGAAGCAGCAGTGAAGAAATCAAATGACATGTTGCATGAAGCAAACCTACTGCAGAAAGCTTCTTTAAAATGTTGAGATAAAAAAATAAAATAAAATAAAAATTAAAAATAAAAATAAAATAAAATGTTGAGATATAGTTCATTAATGTGACCTTTCTGGCCATAATTCCTTATAGGATGTATTATAAATTCTGGGCTCTGTGCCTGTGGCTGTATTCTCATTGTGGAGGGAGTTCTCTTCTATGTAAATAGAAAGGATCCACAATTGATGTGTGTATGGATTGGGATAACAGTTGTATGAGCCCCTAATAAAATGTTAAAATAAATAGATAAATAAATAAATAGAAAGGATCAACATGAATGATGACTCATATAGATCTTATAGGACAAGGTAGAACTGTCCCAGTGAGTTTCTGACACTAACTTTTTTTTCCCTGAGACTAACTCTTTACGGAAGTAGAAAGCCTGAATTTTCTCCCACAGAGCAGTCAACAGGTCACTGTATAGTCACTACCCCACCCGGGCTCCTTTTCCATTTTAGTAATGGGTGTGAACCAAGTCACTGTCCCTTAATTCTTTAGGGGTATGTCTGTTAAAAGACGAAAACCACACCTCCACATAAGAATGAGACCTCAGACACAGGAACAAACAGAGAGAAATAATAGGATCATAAAGGAGGGAGAACACCGGTGGAATACATTCAAGATCTCTTTCTGAAGTGGTAGAGGCCAAGACCAGAGGCACCAGAGGCCTCAGCACAGAGACCACGGGGCAGAGCAAAGGAGCCAGGTAAGACCAGAGAGAGAGGCAAGCAGACCACGAGGAAGAGGAGGAGCAGTACTGAGCCTATGAGACTGTAAGGCAGAGTAGAAGGTTAACTTCCTGGCTCATAGAGACAGAGGCAAAGGGAACACATGGCTGAGAAGCTGAGGACCTGAGAGAACCTTGGAAGCTGGCCAAGAAGAGGCACTGCCATGGACCAATGACTGCACACTTACGGTTTACTGGTCCTGACTTATGGTAAATGGCTATCTTCCATAATAAAGCCCCATAACTATGTTTTATCTAGGAGTTCTCTGTGGCCAATGCAATGACTTAGCAGACCCAGTAGCAGTAGAGTACCATGGAGGTTGGTGTTAGGACAGGGAAAGGAAGATGGAGGGTGGAGGTATGTTGGACATCTGCCTTGTAGGGATGCCAGAAGATGTCAGATATGACACCTATGCCATTTATCCAAGTGTCAAAAAAGTAAATATGTCACTGAGGACTGAGGGGGTTCCTGGCCCAAGCCATGGAAAGGTGGATGATGAATCAGGAAGGCTGGAGAAGAAATGAATCGTGAATATACTATGAACTGTGTCGGAAGTGTGTATCAATCTGTTTGGAGGAAGTACAGCCAGAATGCTCCTTAGAATAGAGGGCAGTGAAACTTTATCAGGAAGGACCAGTGGAGGGGACAATATGCGTGCACGCTCTGTAAAGCAGAGCAACCAAACCCACTGCCATCAATTCTGACTCATAGCAACTCCTATATAGGGATTCTGAGACTTATAAATCTTTGAAGTGTATATATCCTCACCTTTCTTCTGCAGAACAGTTGGTGGGTTTGAACTGCCAAACTTTTGATTATCAACTCAATGCTTAACCCACAGCATCACCTGGGAGAGTCTGCAAAATAGTAGATCTCCAATGAGATGGACTGGCACAGTGGCTGCAACTATGGGTTCAGACATAATTGTGGGGATGGCGCATGAGTGGCAGTGTTCTGTAGTACATAGGATCCTCCACTGAGTTGGCATCTAACAAAGAGACAGGAAGGGCCTGTGATAAGGGTATGTTGTTGAAGATCTGGATCTTAGTCTTGTTCAGATGGAGCTGGGGTTTGGGAGGGTGGGGCACTTTGTAAGGGTTCATCTTCATTGCTTCCCTTTTAGTCCTAAATTAGAGAACTATGAAATCTTTTTCAATTTTCTTGGGCTATCTCCTGTCTTCTGGCAATGTCTGACTCACCTCTGTGTCTCAATCACCCAGGTGCACTTATTTGAGATCCACTAGGAAAAGCACACACATTGCCACGAGACAGACCTTGACTCACTTCCCTGGCGCTGCCATTTACCGTGTGAGCTAGTGTCCAGGGGTTTTCTGGCTCCTTCAGGTCTTCTCAGTTCTCCATTGGCGAATGGTGGTACCAACAGCCTTTCCTTATGGTTAAAACAAGGACTGATAGAGTCGACTGAGTCTAGTATGGGTACCAGTAAACAGTGAGTGCCCATCCTCACCCCTATAAGTTTACAAAATAACCCCTCTGTCTCTCACTAGGGGCCCTGGTGAGATCGTGCTCTCCTCAGTAGGGTGGCTTACTACAAAGTGAACAGTTTGAATCCCCAAGCCACTGAAGGAAAAAGATGAGGTTTGCTCCGTGAAGATTTTAAGTCTTGGACATCCAAAGGAGGCCATTCGACTCTGCTCATGCAGTCGCCCTGAGTCAAAAGGGGCTCGGCACACCGCGTGAGGTTTTTGTTTTGTCTGTACGTCTCTCACTAAAGGAGCCCTGGTCAGGCAGGTTAAGGACCGGGTGAAAGTTCTGCTCCCTGTAGGTTGGCAGTTCGGACCCACACCCGCCACTTCACGGGAGAAAGGTGTGGCCATCTGTTTCTGTAAGGCCGACAGCCTGCTCGGTCCGATCCGGTCGCGGTGCGCCGGCATCGACGCCACGACACCGGGTTTGGGTGGTCTCTGACGACGGAGCGCTTCCTCTCCTCACACAGCGGTGCGGTTCCCGAAGAGCTGCGTGGACGAACCCGTGCTCTGGGCGCGGGGCACTTCCGGGGGGCGAATGTACCTCGCCCCCGTCCTCGAATTCGTCTTCCTGGGGAACAGCAAGTGGTTCGGGAGTCCATTTCCAGGTCCAACATGGCGTCGTCCAGCTCCCCGTACGGGCCTCAAAGATGGCGGCCACCTGTGCGGGAAGACATGTCGGGAGTCCACCCGGGGCCCA
>NW_022103928.1:30419277-30439874 GCF_000313985.2 Echinops telfairi | reverse complement strand
GCCGCCGGGCCGGGTGGGGGTGGGGAGCCGGGGCCGCGCTCGCGGCGGGGTGCCCTGGCCAGTGGCATTCTTGGAGTGGAGAGCCCCGGGTGCCGGAGGCCACCCAGCTGCAGCCTGGCCCGGTCGCACGGGCTCCCGTAACAGGCCTCGGCGCCTTCGGTCGCATAGCCCGACCCGGTCGTGCGGGGCGGGGGAGGGTCCCCGACGGCGATCCGGGTCACGTGCTCGGGACTCGCATCAAACAGACCCGGGCGAGACGCCTCTGGCCCAGGGAGATGTTTGTCCAAAACTCCTGTTGTGGTCCACCCTGAAAGAAGTTTTCAGACTTCCTGGTGGAAGATGGAATGGTCGTGATGACATAATGGCCACTAAAAGTGGGACTGTGGAGCGTAAGAAGCATTTGATCGCTTACTGTAGCGGGCGCTGTGCCAAGACATTTAAATACATTTTTATGTTTAATTTTCTAGGGATGTCATGTGAAAGCTTCATGAAGTGGCATTTGTTTTACCCGAAAGCCCAGAGTGATTCCATTTGCAATTAGGACTTGTGCATTTTATTAAAGCCTGTCAGCGTATTAGGAGCTCTTTTTGTCAAAATACTTCATTGAAGGTGGAAAACTTTTGCTGCTTACAACTTTTGTCAAAGGATTCAGGTCTAGCAAGCCTGTCTTGTGAACCTTTTTGACGGTCTTTAGCAGAGATGTGGTTGTTTAGCCAGTTGGTTCTTTCCCCGCGGTCATACTCCATGGATTCTGAAAGAACAGGCTCTTGTCTCCTGCTTGTGATGTAAGCAGCTGATTAGGCACATGATTTCTCATCCATGGATTAATAAAGTCTCCTGTTAGTCTCTTTCCTTTAAACTTTGGAGGGTTGGTTCCGGTTTGAGTCAGCACTGAAGAGTAAGTTGTATTTTTCCTCCTGAGGACATTGTATACAAGTTAAAGTTTAGTACTCACAATCCCAGGATGTTCTAGTTTATCTCGTTTATCTTACTATTCAGCCTAATATAGTTGAGAAATCGTATGAGAGCCTTAAATAGTGTTGGGGTTCAGAGGAAAATGAAGATAGGCACCTTTTAATTCATCAGATGTTTTGAATATCGACATCAGGCATGATTCATATTCTTAAGGAATTTTAAAATGATGAATGATCATGGCTAGGAATTTGGTTATGGACGACCAGGCTAACGAACTAAAGGTTTTTAGAAAGGCGTTAGTTTCATCTTGGCAAGCGAACCCAAACTGGTCGTCCAGATAGTCTATTGTTCTGGCTAAATGGAATGATTTATTAATTTCAGCCACAGTGTTTATATGGCTTGCTTTTGAAGAGACCGAGGAACACACATTACAGTTTCTAATTGATCCTGTTTTGAAAAACAACCTTCAACTTTCCAAATTTGTTTCACCTTTTGCCCAAGGGGCATTTTTCGTTCACCCCAGAGGGAAGCCATGTCCTTGTTACTTCATTGCACTGCAAATGTTAGCTGGTGCAGTCTGAGAGCAAAGGCACACTTGGAATGTTGTTTTTTTTCTTCAACCGATACAGAAAATTTCATGTAGCCTAGCACCTAGATGAAACACTGTGCCATCACCTCCAGTAATTGTTTTGTGTCATCTTCTATAAAAAATTTGGGATTTGCATTGGTGGTTGAGCTGCAATCATAGATAAACAAACTGAAGAGTGGGATGTGGGAAAAGGTGCTCTAAAAGTGGGATTACTAGTCTAAGCAGTTCTGAGCAACCACTTTGGGCATTTCCCTACCCTTCACTGTACCTAAGCACCCAACCCCCTTGCTTTAGACCAAAAAGTTTTAACTATTTGACTAGCTTTTAATCTCCAAATAGCTCTGCTCTGATATTTTCTGTACAGTATATATGATATTAGTGTATTAAACCTACTTGTGATAGTAGTCTGACATACTTTTCTCTCTGAGATTTGACATAAATATTGTATCATTGTTTTTATGACAAATTATCCAACTCTCCATCCTTATAATTCAAATTTGGCGATATGTTGGACTGTAGACAAGATTTTCGGAAGTAGTTAGGAGGAAGTATCCTGTATAAAGCTGAAAACAATGGCTTGCTCCCCTTGATCCTGATGTCATCCTCTGGAGACTGAAGCTGTAGAAATGAAATACCTTCCCCATTCCCCAATTATGCAGTTGTTGGCATTTTGCTAACTTACCTTTGGTATAAGGTTGCCATTGTATTTTCAGGATCGATTCTTATGTGTTATCAAACACCTATCCATTAAAGCCATCTATTAGATTTCAGTGCCCGTGTGCCTGCAGTTTGCGGCAGAAACATTTTTGCAATGGGTTGGTCTCCGGTTATTTGCTCTCACGTCTTCCCTTGATGCCCTTGCTTTTTTCTTTCCACCCTTATATTAAAAAATAGGAAAAACAATTTTTTTTTTAAAAAGGAAGTTTTTATTTATGTTTTAAAACTTGTTAATGGTGGTTGTGGTCAGTGTGATTTGTGAATCAATGGTAAAAGTGGTGTGATAGGTGAAATTAGAACCAGAGTTTTAGCAGTGTCGCTGACTCGTTTCAATTTTAGTACTCAAGTCTATGATTTCAAAAACAAATTTAAGAATAGCTATTGCAAAATGTCTCTGTGGGGGAGGAAGAAAGCTTGGGAGTTCGTTCCAGTGGTGACATACAGTATTTGCCTTGTTCATTTGCCTGGAGATGCAGTACTTAATGCAGGGGGGCCCTCCTGAGAGCCTGTTTTGATGATGTCATCCCTGCTGTGGAGATTAGCAGCCTGATTCTGTTGTCCCATTCCACGAGACAGAGCAAATCCGAGAAAGTATATTAAGGGAGTTTGGGGAATGCTGCAACCTTGCCTGGTTTTCAAATGGCATTTTGTGTCTGACTGCTGCCAGATAGGGTGCAGGAGGCCCTCGCCTGTCCCCCACACTTTCTTTTTTTTTTTTAAACATTTTATTAGGGGCTCATACAACTGTTATCCCAATCCATACACACATCAATTGTGTAAAGCGTATTTGTACATCATTTCTCAAAACATTTTCTCTCCATTTAAACCCCCGACATTAGGTCCTCATTTTTCCCCTCCCTCCCCGCTCCCCCCTCCCACATGAGCCCTTGATAGTTTATAAATGGGTATTTTGTCATATCTTGCCCTGTCTGACTTCTCCCTTCATCCACTTTTCGGTTGTCTGTGTCCCCCACACTTTCAAGCAATGATGGTTTGCTTGCTTCTTGCAGTTGACATCCCTGAAATTACCCAGCTCAGATCAGGAGTCCTTTAAAAATTACCTTGTGAAATAAATAGATAACACCATTGTTTAAGTTTCATACACATGCTATTTATTTATTTATTTTTCTTCTTTTTAATCATTTTATTGGGGGCTCGAACAAATCTTATCACGGTCCACCTATCCATCCATTGTGTCAATGTACATTTGCTGCCATCATCATTCTCAAAACATTTGCTTTCTACTTGAGCCCTTGGTATCAGCTCCTCATTTTCCCCTGCCTCCCAGCCCCCACCATGAACCCTTGATAATTTTTTTTTTTAACATTTTATTAGGGGCTCATACAACTGTTATCCCAATCCATACACACATCAATTGCATACACATGCTATTTAGTTGGTCTACTACCAGCTACAAATCTGGGGACCCTGAAGTAACTCAAGGAATCTGAGCAGCCTTCTGAAATCCTCTAACACAGCGGTTCTCAACTTGTGGATCGAGACCCTTTTGGGGGTCGAACGACCCTTTCCCAGGGGTTGCCTGATTGATAACAGTAGCAAAATTACAGTTATGAAGTAGCAACGAAAAACTTTTATGGTTGGGGGTCACCACAACATGAGGAAACTATTAAAGGGTCGTGGCATTAGGAAGGCTGAGAACCACTGCTCTAACATGTCCCATTTAAACTGATGGTTAGTCAGAAGATTAATACTTTATAGGAACCTTCCTACACAGTATTCTCCTTTAAATGTTTTTATTTAATATTTCTGTAGTGTCATGTGGCGAATCTATTATTTCATTT
This sequence comes from Echinops telfairi, assembly GCF_000313985.2. Classification (NCBI taxonomy): domain Eukaryota; kingdom Metazoa; phylum Chordata; class Mammalia; order Afrosoricida; family Tenrecidae; genus Echinops; species Echinops telfairi. Next base: position 30,435,851 of record NW_022103928.1, on the reverse strand, counting down.
AGGTTTAAAAGGTAGAAGTTTCTGTATTTCTGCCAGAAAAATCTGATGGGGTCAGCTGACCCAGCAAGAATGCAACCCATCTTAGTATACTTCCTGGTTTACTGTTTAATCCCCTTCCTTTATATGAAGGGGTTTCAGAAAGTTTGTGAGAAAATGGAATTAAAGCATAATGGAATTTTTCCACAGACTTTTTGAAGCCCTCCTGTACATGATTGCCCTGGAAGCCTTAGCATTTGATCCCTCATAAGTATGCATCTTTGCTCTACTACTTTTTATTTGAAATGAAATTTCTCTCTTGCCAATTATAAAACTAGTCAATTCTTTAAAAACAAAACAGCAACAACTAGGAAAAAAGCCCAGAAGTATAAAGAAGAAAAATGTATGATTTATAGTACTCAGAGGGAGACCAAGGTGTGAGTTGGTCATTTCCTTCTAATGAATATATATTTTAATACCTCTTTTTAATGAAATTAAACAACAACAAAAAATAACCTAAGCATTTAGTTGTGGAGTGGACTGGACATGGTTCTAAATCCCTTGGGACCTCTCTTTTTTGTTTTTGTTTTTTTGGGACCTCTCTTAATAGACATTGAGTCATGCAAAGCTGATCATGCCTGGTGATCATAGGACTAGCTATATTTTTCAAATGTTTGATACTTCCAGCTCCAGAATAAGATTTGTTTGCTGAGGATAACCAAGATGATGTTGCCCTTACCTGAGTAATTTCTTCTATAGTAAACTTTTTAATTGAAGTGGAAAATACATACAGAAAACTGTATAAATACATTAACACATCTAAGAATTTTCTTAAACTCAGAAGCCCCCTTGTGTTTGTTTCAAGTCATTACCATTTTCCCAAGGGTGATCAGTCTGTGGACTCCTAACAATATAGATTAGTTTTGCCTGGTTAAGAACCAAAAGCTTTGTATGCTTTGCATTTAGTTTCTGACTCAACATTGTGAGACCTTTTGTATATGCAATGGTAGCTCCATTTAAAACAAATTATTTTATTGGGGGCTCGTACAATTCTTATCACAGTCCATACATACATCCATTGTGTCAAGCACATATGTACATTTGTTGCCCTCATCATTCTCAAAACATTTGCCTTCTACTTTAGGTAGCTCCATTTTTATTGTTGAATAGTACTTCATTTTGTGACATAACCGTCATCATGATTATGGACATTACAGTAGCTTGTATTATAGTTTGTGGCTCTTACAAATAGTGCTGCTATGGATAGACTTGTACATGTCTTTTACGGAATATGTGTGTACGTGACTGGAGTAAATAAATACCTAGGAGTAGGATGGTTGAGTTTTGGGGTGTGTGCATTCAGCTTTGGTAGAAAAGGCTAGCTTTCAAAAGTCAGGCTAACTTGGATTCCACCTGTTTGTTTTCCACGTTTCACCTTTGTCAACCCTTGTCTCGCTCTATCTTTCTCCTTTTCACATTCTGGTAGGGAGGGGCCTATTTCTTTATGGCTCATGGTATATCCTATTTATCAGTCAACAAACTTGTTGAAGAGATAATCCTGTTGTCCCTCACAATTTAAAAATTACTTGAGAGCCATAAATATATTTTTATAAACAAATGAAATCACCATTATCTAAATAATTTTAAAATGTTCAGTTTTACTGAAGCGCCACAAATATGAACCTAGAGAGCCACCTATGGCTCGCAGTTCGGCGACCCTGGTCTAGAGACACCTTTGGGGCCAGGAGAGAGGGAGGGAGGGTGAGAAGAGCAGAGTGGTGGCAAATAGCTGTAGTGATGTTTGATGGCGACAGATGTTAGCCCTCCAGAGATGACCTTGACAATTAGTTTTACTTTAATAATCTGGACCCGTTCCTAGTGGTGGCATTGGCCAAAAGGTGTCATGTGGAGAATAAATCTAGCCATCAGAAACATTGCTTTCATTCAAACTCTTATTTGATCTGACAGGTGGCCCTTATCACTGGATTTTGTCTTACTACCTGCTAGAAATGTCTTATTTTGCATGTTCTGTCCATTTGACCATGAATAGCTTTCTGGCTGGGTGGTAATGAACTTTGTTTTCAAGCCTTTGCACAGACATGGGTTCTGATTATAAAAGCGTATTACAACATGCAGAGAGGTAAGGTGGTTCTCAAGAGGGTGAAGCTTAAACAGATGAAGTTATATTTTTGAGAAAAAAATCTGAAAAAAATTTTTATAACGGCTTTCAAAAACTGTTGATGTTTGTCAGATATTTTTGAAGAATGAAATGATTTAAATTGTCACTAAAAGGAAAAAAATTGTGAAACTGCCCCTGTGGGTTTCCGAAAATGTAACGCTTCATAGGAGTGGAAAGCCTCATCTTTCTCCCGTGAAATGGTTAGTGTTTTAAAACACCTGACCTTGCAGTCAGCAGTCCAAGAAGTAACACATTATGCTACCAGGTCTCCTGATTTCTGTGGTACAAATTGTAATTATCCTGACAATTAGAACTGAAAAAATTTCAGCCATCTAGCTGAGAAGCAACAAAGCCCGTGTGGAAGAAGCACACCAGCCTGTGTGATCATGAGATGCAGAAGGGATCAGTTATCAGGTATCAAAGAACAAAAAATCATATCATTGTGTGCTCACCCCTCCGATATGATCGCTGAAGACAAATGGGTGCATAAGCAAATGTGAAGAAAGCTGATGGTGCCCTGCTATCAAAAGATAAAGCGTCTGGAGTCTTAAAGGCTTGAAGGTAAACAAACAGGGATTAGGTATCAGGCATCAAAGAACAAAAAATCATATCACTGTGAATGAGAGGGAGTGTGGAGTGGGGACCCAAAGCCAATCTGTAGGCAACTGAACATCCCCTTTCAGAAGGGTTGCGGAGAGGAGTCAGGGTGCAGTGTAGCAACGATGAAACATACAACTTTCCTCTAGTTCCTAAATGCCCCCCCCCCCCCACTATCATGATCCCATGATCTGGCTAGACCAGAGGATGTACACTGGTACAGATAGGAACTGGAAACCCAGGGAATCCAAGACAGATGATCCCTTCAGGACCAGTGCTGAGAGTGGCAATAACAGGAGGGTGGAGTGGAAAGGGGGAACCGATTACAGAGATCTACATATAGCCTCCTCCCTGGGGGACAGAAAAGTGTTTGAAGGGAGACATCGGACAGTGTAAGATATGACAGAATAATAATTTATAAATTATCAAGGGTTCATGAGGGAAGGGGGAGCGGGGAAAAATGAGCTGATGCCAAGTGGAGGGTAAATGTTTTGAGTATGATGACGACAACGAATGTACAAATGTGCTTTACACAATCGATGTATGTACATATGAATTGTGATAAGAGTTGTATGAGCCCCCAATAAAATGATTTTTAAAAATGAAAAAATTTAAAACAAAAGCTTAATAAATAATTAATGTTTCAAGAACACATCTAGAATAATGATTCTTTCCTGTCCTCGAGAAGCTTAGAGCAGGAGGAGGTCAAAGCCATGTAAAATAATTGCAAACTAAAGTCTAAAGTAGACACACAAAGTTCAGCATCACCCAAACACTCCTCAGGAGAAAGACGTGGCAGTCTCCTTCTGTGAAAATCTATAGCCTTGGCAACCCTGTGGAGCAATTCAGCTCTGTCCTGTTCTATAGGCGCATTGTGAGTCAGAATCTACTTGGTGCCCAGGGGGTTCAAGTGATGGAACCAGAGTCTGACGGGAGGGGAGACATGACATTGCCATGTTGAGTGGTTTATGTTTAACAAAATGATAATTTTAAGAACTTAGGGCTTTTGTTGTTTTGTTGTTGTTTAAGCCAGTGGTTCTCAACCTTCCTAATGCTGCAACCCTTTAATACAGTTCTTCGGTTAGGAAACTAGGTTAATGCAAACAGAGCAAATAGGATAGAAAAAATGAGAATGCTAAAGCATTATACAAATATAACCAATGGGGGTCGGGGAGGGAGGGGAAAAATAAGGAGCCAATACCAAGGGGTCAAGTAGAAAGCAAATGCTTTGAGAATGATGATGGCAACAAATGTACAAATGTGCTTGACACAATGGATGGGTGTATGGATTGTGATAAGAGTTGTACGAGCCCCTAATAAAATGATTTAAAAAAAATACAGTTCTTGTTGTGGTGACCCCCAACCATAAAATTTATTTCGTTGCTACCACTTTTATAAATCTTACTGGTTCCATTCTGGTAATGAGTTGGGTCCAGAAATGTGTCATTTCCAGACTGGAACATGTAAACGGAAAGAGCAACCAACCACTGTCGTCGTCCGCCCCACCCCCCACCCCCCATCTCCCCGAGACAGCCAGCAATGCTCCTTAGTGGTGGTGTTCTTCAGCTGAATAAAGACACTGAGTTCCTGGAAAACCTAAGCTCAACTAGGCTGCACTTTTAAGACCTTCGTTGTGAAGAGCAAGTTCCCTATCATCTTCGCTTAAAAACCATCTTTCCTGTCCCCAGAGGTTTCTTTCTTTTAAGTGGTGTCAGCTCAATTCACTCACCTTCAAATAGCCTCTTCAAAAAGTAGGCAGAAGATAAGTGATTGACTCTGAGCCCTGTTTAAAAAAAATTGCATAGTTTCATAAAGTATACAATTTGATAAATTTTGACATGTGCACAACCATCTTTTTATACTTTGTATCTCATTTTTCTTTAAATCATTTTATTGGGGGCTCATACAAGTCTTATCACAATCCATACATATATCAATTGTGTAAAGCACATTTGTACATTCATTGCCCTCATCTTTCTCAAAACATTTGCTCTCCACTTAAGTCTCTGGTATCAGATCCTCATTTTTTGTCCCCTCCCTCATGAACCCTTGATAATTTATAAATTATTATTTTGTCATGTCTTACCCTGTCCAACGTCTCCCTCCCTTCACCCACTTTTCTGTTGTCCATGTCCCAGGGAGGAGGTTATATGTAGATCCTTAAAATTGGTTCCCCCTTTCTACCCCACCTTCCCTCCACCCTCCGGCATCACCACTCTCACCACTGGTCCTGAAGGGATCATCTGTCCTGGATTCCCTGTGTTTCCGTTTCCTATCTGTACCAGTGTACATCCTCTGGTCTAGCAAGATTTATAAGGTAGAATTGGGATCATGATAGTGGGGGAGAGGTAATTTTTTTTTACCAGCGCGTTGAACCAGAGAGCTGTAAGGTTTGAAGTGTAACTCGTGCAGTAATTTTAGGCAGGCCTTCAGTGCAATAGTCTCAAGAGTTCTTCCAGTCTCAGAAGATCCAGTAAGTGGATTCTTGTAAGAATGTAAATCTCAGTTCCCCTTTTTCCCCCTTTCTATCAAGATCCATCATTTTGTTTTCAAGCAGAATCCTTGGTGTGGTAGTCAGATGCCAGCTAGTTCTGCTGGTCTCAGAGGAGGCAGACCTGTCGTCTTGCTCCTCCTCTGATGTATGGAGTACCTTCTTTCTCCCAACTCAGGACCAGCTCTCGGCAAACTGCAGATCTAGAGCCTTATGTGGGCTTTTGGTACGCACATGTGGCTCTCAAGTAAAATTGAAAACCTTAAAGGCTATTATTCAGATAATGGAGATTCTATTTGTAAATATATATTTATGGTTCTTGAATAGTTTTTAAAATTCTTGTGAGGGATAAGATTTACCAACTTTTAGACAGAGACTAATAGTGGTAGCTGAGATGGCCAAGCATAAGCTCCTGAAATTCCATACACTACTCACCATAATGTTTTCAACTTTTACTGAATCCCTGTGAATGAATTTCTGTATTCGATATTGTCTGTGTTTTACTTAAGAGAGTTATGGGTGGCTCCCTAGATATAATTATAATACATTTGTTGTGTTTCTTGAAAAAGAAATGCATGTAAATTCCTCACATTGTTTTGACATCCATGGACTAGACTCGAAGCTCTAGAATTCTGGAGGCTTTCTTAATAAGCAGGGCTGCTTTATGGTTCTCAAGTGTATTACTAATACTCAGTTCCTACCTCTGAGAAGGATGTCATTGGATCAGCTATCAATACTCTCAGACAGTTTGAAGTTCTTTGACTTACATTTGGTCCTACTCCAGTGGCCTTTGCAATAGTCTAAAGGGCAAGATGACTGCACTAGAATCATAAAAGACCCTCTATATAGCAACCTGCCCATGAAAATCCAGAAGATCTTACTCCTAAATGATTCGATTTTCCCTTCCCCCAGTCAACTTGTTTCTGAATTACAGAAGCAGTGTAGAAGTCTTGGTTTAAAGGTGACTTCTGGGAATAGTTGAAGATTTGAAGAACGTTTGAAGAGTAATTCAGTGACTCCTCCACCCCAGGAGGCCCAAATCCCAAACCAAACGCACTGCTGTGAAGTCCAATCCTATGGGACAGAGTAGATGCCCTTGTACATTTCTTAGACTGTAACTCGTTCTCGGAGTTGAAGAGCCAGTCTTCCTCTGGAGGAGTGGCTGGTGATTTAGATTTGCTGACCTTGCGGTTCGAAACCCCGCACTTGACTACTACACCACAGGATTCCACTAAATGTGAATTCTTTAACAATCTGAACATCTGTTCCTATTTAAGAATAATTTAAAATTTAGAATCGTTTTCTCTATCATCCTACTGGATAAATTTGGAGACTATACTTTCAGATTTAAACACTTATATATTATTTTATTTTATTTTTTCCATTTATGTGTTTAATGGAATCATCTGTACCCATTCTCCTGTAACTTTTGTAAAAATCTATAGTAGGTACTTTTTTTCATGTCAGTGTGTTCTTTTTTTTTTGCTGTGTAATTTGACATTTAGTATAGCTTAACTGTTCAAAAGAACAATTCCATACTTCTAACGTCTCTCTATAAGAAAATTATTTAATGTTTATCCCTGTGTACATAGCTGATTATTTCCTTAAGATACAGTGGTTATTTCTGTATATCTTAAGATACAGGGTCCCTGGTGGTGCACTTGTTAAGTACTTGGCTTCTAATTGACAGGTTAATGTTTCAAGTCCAACTAGCAGCTTCATGGGAGAAAGACCTGACAATCTGCTCCCATAAAGATCACAATATAGAAAACTCTGCCAAGGCAGTTCTGTTGGACAGTATTATCAGTATGAGTTGGAATCTGCTTGAACAAGATAACGGTGAAACGTACTTGTCAGATTGCTTCTCGGAAGATTATGTACTTGTAATTATAATTAGAGAATTCTATTTATATAGTTGCCAAATTGTCAATATTTTAATGTTTATCAGTTTAACTCGTGGGGAAAATTTAAATAATGTCTCATTTAAAACTTACCTAGTAAAACAAAACAAAACAAAAATCTTACCTAGTTAGGTAAGGGTGACTGCTAGGTACCATTGAATGACCCCATGTGGCAGTAGAACGGCCACAGAGGGTTTTCTGTGTTCTACCAGCACCACAGAGCCACTGGGCTTACCCACCTATGTTTATTAGTGATTTATATTTGTTTTCTGAATTAACTCTTTTTCATCTCTAAGGCCCAAGCCAGTTTTGTTTTTCTTGATCAGTTTACAAACTTTATCATACTCAGGAAAAGGAAGAAGCTAAATGATTTTCTCGGTTCCAGTGTGTCTGGGATAAATACTGTCTTAACTGCCTATCAGTCAGTAGCTTTCACTGAGTACCCACCAGGTCCAGGTCCCAGGCAACGCAGTAGCTATACAAATGTACGGGTGACTGCTAGGTACCATTGAATGACCCCATGTGGCAGTAGAACGGCCACAGAGGGTTTTCTGTGTTCTACCAGCACCACAGAGCCACTGGGTGCATCCACACCGGCTGCCTCGCCCTTACTAGCTGAGCACTTTGCTGTGTGCCACCGGGCTCCTTCAGTAATCAAAATATCATTTATTTTATGTTTTTATATCTCTGTGTGTATTGAAGAAAGACTGGAAAGCAAGTAATAGGTTTTATGGTGGGTGTTTTTTTGTTTTGTTATTTTTATGGCATTTTAAGCATTTCATGATACCTTTTTTATTTTACTATTTTGAATGTGTGTAAGTTCTATGTAACCTCTGATCTAAATGGGCTTTTATTGTTCTTATCTAGTTTTGATAAATTAGATTTTCCACTCCTTGGAAAAGAGTGTATAATAGCAGGTTCCATAGGAATATGCAGCTTTTTCAAACATTAATGTTTCTTCTACCTTTTTTGTGAATTTTAACAGCTAAAGAAGGTTAATTTTCACAAGTTGTGTGTAATTGCCTAGTGCAGTTTTAAAGAAATGTTAGCCTTCTGAATCAGGAAATACTGTTAGTTTCTTTTAGACAGGAAAAGGTACACAATGCTAACCAAGACATTTTCCCCTTTGTTATGAGACTAAATCAGTAAGTATTGTTCTAGGATTCCATGTCATAAATGCATTGGTTTATTCCAAGCAAAACATTTAAATATTTTTCTGCAATCCGCAGATGACTACAAACAAATTTTCTCAATGATGCACTTGTCTTAGACTCATTATGGTGCCTTTAAAAAGAGATAACTTTAGCGGCGTCATCTTTCCCATTAGCCTATCGCAAAAGCCGCTAGAGTAGGACCAAGAAATAAGTCAAAGAACTTTAGAGTGTCTAAGGATTTGAGGGTAGCTGATCCAATGGAATCCTTTTTCAGAGGTGGAAACTGAGTATTAGTAATACTCCTGAGAACCATAATGTAGCCCTGCTTAAGGAAACCTCCAGAATTCTAGAGCTTCTAGTCCATGGATGTCAAACAATGCGAGGAATTTACATTGCATTTTTTTCCTTTTTGGTGGCCTAGGAAAAACGATCTCAAGGCCAGGGCTGATAGGAAATTGACAAAATTCAAGTGGACATCCTTCCAAATCATTGACGTGGTGCAACAAGTTTTCGGGAATGCTGCCTCACATAAAACTACAATTTTTAGATGAGTTAAGACTTTAAGAAGATTGCTAAGACATCAAAGATGAGCCAAGAGAGGGAAGACTATCGGCTTCAGTTCAAAAAGAAACTAACCAAAGTCTGGAAACTGATGACGAGACCATAGAACTGCCATCTATTGCATAGCTACTGAAGTTGCGATCTCATGAGAGTTAGCATTTTCACTTTTAAGTTAACATCTTGGCACAGTGGTTGTTAAAAGCATTGAATGAAGACCAGCAAGATCAAAGCTAATGAAAATGATTTTTATGGAACAAATTATAACCAGAGACTAGTCTTGAATTTATCAATACATTTCAGAGAGCAAGTTCCAGTCAAAACAGTGGCTTGTGAGGGGATCTCGTGGGCCAATTAAATTCAAGGTAGGGAGGTTAGCGCAGAAGGTTATGCAACTATGTCTTGACAGAATTTCTCAAAAAACTCTGGATCATCATGGGTAATTATTAGGAAGAAGTTCCAAGAAAGTTGAAAAGTATTGAAAAAGGCCAGGAAGTTTGTGTTGGGGTATTTTTAACATCATGAAAGTGAACCTGCTCATATTTACAAACAGCAAAGACTGCCCTTTGAGGATTTTGTTGGGAAATCTTACCATATCCACCCTGTAGCCTTGCTCTTGCTTCTTTAGACGACTTCTTATTCCCTAAACTCAAAGAACATGCAAAAAAGGAACGCTATTTGGATTCCTGTAGGGTAACAAAATTGCCATTTTGACATGGTGTAAATTGAAGAGAGCAGAATTCTTTGGGCGAAGAGTTAGAGAGATGGAAACACTACTTCACAAGTGTATAGTATAGCCTTAGATGGAAAAGAAGCAAAGGGGAGAAACAGTAGCTTCACATTCTGATGTTTGGGGTTAATAAAGGTTTCAATTATTTTGAAGTAATACTTGTATATTCTAAAGGTGAACTATCATTTCTTGTTAAATGAAATTGTTAAATCCTATGTACTCTCCAGCTGCTCATGCCAAATGATTGTGTTTTGTGGCCTGTAGCTGTCAGAACCCATTAAATTGTCTGGAGTCTTAGAATGCCAATGAATAAGGAGTATGGAAAAAGTTCTGTCTGAAAGGTAGTTGGGCTCCTCTTAGCCAAGTGAAGAGGTGAGGCACTTTAGAATGATTCCCCGTATGGGGGTGGGGGGGTGTACGCGCACACACGTGTGCGCAGGCACAGGGACTTTGTATTGGCAAAACCCTGTAATGGACACCATCCTCTTATCCCCCACAACTAGGAAGATGATGTATAAATTAATTAGTATGTCCCTATTGTATATGACAGAATGTAAGACGTGAGTTTTTTTTCTGCTTCTGACTGCTGTGTTAGGAATTACAAAGGTCCAGTCCTGGTGATACAGGTCAACAGGGTGTGTGGGCAACATGCAGGCATCCAGAGCATGCGGAGTGACTGGTGCATAGGAAGGAAATGCCAGAGGAGTAAGACAGTTGTGGCCCTGGAGGGATCCATCTGCTTGACTGTGAGGAGCTCCTATAAAATGTGATATAGTATAAACAACGTTAAGAGTTGGTAGTAGGCTTCAGGACATAATATATATTTAGAATAACTTGTGATCTATTAAATATATTATATATTAAATAATTTATATAAACAAATATTTTTAACAATGTAAATAAGTCTTGCTATACTTGATCAAGCCAGTTGTATCAAAAGAAGCTTTAGAAACAAGTCGTTGCCTCTTTCCAACCCCTGCCTCTCTAGAGCAACCACTATGCTTGTTTTTGAAGTTGAACCCTATCAAATTGCTGGTTTGGGCTGCAAAAAAAGTTTCATAGAGTTCAACCTGATAAAAAATACAAAAGGGAGTATTCCTTGTTCTGTACCCTACTTATTCCCCCCAAAATATTCTAACAACAATTTAAAATGCTCTCTAATAGTCCATGTAAGTCTGCCTTACGTAGATTATATATTTTGAATTGAAGTAAGAGCAGATATTTTTCCCATCTCCACTAGGGTTTGCTTGGCTGGGGAGGGTCTATCCAAGGGAAGAGAGGAGAAAAGGATCTGTGGTCTTCCCGGTATGCTAATATCGCAGAACCAGGAAGCAGGCTGTCCAGGTAGGGAAACAGTTGGTCAGTGATTTGAGATGGTGGCAGAACTTGAAGTGAGGGGGGAGAATTGGAACTTTATACAATAAGAAATGAGCGTGGTATTCAATGATTTCAAGCATTTGGGGCTTTGTATTTTTCAGGTATGTTACTAAAGATAGGAAGTACTGTCATGGTGGCTAATACAAGCTGTTTTGTGATACCCAGGTTTTCACATGAACCACGTTTTGTCATGATAACCTGTTTTGAAATATTTAGAGTGAAACAACTAGAACATGATCTCTAAGGGAGATCGTTCTGGCAGAAAGGGTTTACAACTGAGGTAGGGCTCTGATCCCAAGTTGTACTCTGCTACTTCCTTAATAAACCTGTGAGTTCTATTGAACCTACCAGAGAATTAGATAGTGCTTTGGGGGGATGACTGGTGTCAAAATTGGTTAAAAGTTTGAAGACAAGATATGTGAGACCCTGCCCCTCCCTAGGAATCTTTTGACTTTGGCCCATTCTTGATCCTCATTAGTCTCCTTGATGCTACCATTACTATTGTAATGCCCTGGAAATAGATCTTTCAATAGAAAGATGGTTTTCAGATGATGGGAAGTGCTATGGTGACAGGGTAAAGTGAAGGGTGTGTGGCAGTAAATACTTTTTGAGGGATAGTTGTAGACTGTGGCTTTTGAGCAGAAGCCTGGGAGAAGGGAGTTAAGTTTGATATTCTTAGTAAAGCAGGTTGTGCTTAGCATGTCTAAAGAAAAGTGAGAAATAGATGAGGCCAGAGGCATGGAGCAAATTAAAATCAAGACATTCTGCTTGCTTAGAGAGACATTGGTAAGTAATGAATGAATTTTCCCCCCTGTAATTTACTCTTAGGCAAATATGTTTTCCTTTCTGGCTATGAATTTATTCATTTGTAAAGCAACTTAGACCACATCAGTGGCTTTCTGATTGCATGTAAAGTCTTATGATTCCCTGCAATTGATATCTTTGTGTAGTAGGTGTTGGTTTCGTCTAGCCCACCCCAAGAAGTGGTCCTGCTTTATCTGTATTTACTTAAAATTCCATGTAAGAGTTCTTTTGAAAGGAAAGAACTTAAAACCACCCAGCCAGAGCTTTAAGGTACCGTTTGAGTGTACTTCAGGGTGTACTTGGAATACTTTAGCTTATAAATTGAGTTTGATTTACACCTTGATGTTCTTTAATGAGAGTTTAAGACTTGTAGCTCGTTTGTGTTGCAAATGAGGAAAATAAGTATCTTTTCATCAACCAAATTCTTCCTCAAGAAAGACAGACACCAAATTATACCACTGACCAGTCTGTGGTGATGAAGTATGGTTTTGTACTTAGACACTGGTGAGGAGCAAAAAGGAACTGGAAGCTTTGATTCTGAAATGACTGTGTTGCCTCAAGAGTTATATGAGGTGCACTCAGTAATTCCAAGGAAAAGCATCTGAGCCTGCAGTAGTATGAGTAGTATGTAAAAAAAAAACAAAAAACACCCAAAACCTCTCACTACCAATATCTGAGGCAAGCTGTTTATTGGTAATCTTGTGAGACAGGCAGATGTTTACCCAAGATCTTGTAGGCAGAGTTGGAAAATTGTTTTAAGCTTGAGTCCCCAAAGCTTGTGTCATGTACCTTTTTGAAGCAGCGTGTGGTGAAACCGTTGACATTATGTTTTCACTACTTCATTGGACTGCTTGCCGTAAGGCCAGTGAACCCGCCAGCCGCTCTGCAGCATAAGAATTTACAGTGCAGAAACCACGTAGGGTGCTGCAAGTCAGAATCATGTACTCGATGGCTAAGCTTCATTTTGGTTTGTATTAACCTAAACCTTACAAGGGTGAGTACCAAGAATTGTTGTTATGGACTGCAGCATTAGCAGAGAGGCACTTTCCAGAAGCAAGTTTTGTTCCAGAAACTCAGAGGAACAGGGACTGCTTCACAAATACATTTAGTAGTTCAAAGCACTAGATTCTGGTTTGTGAGCATCCCAATGGCTGGCAGAAAGACTAATGCTTATTTAGCCAGGCTAGTGGGTAAATTGTTTAGGCAGTTCATCCAGCACCCAAAACAGAAGCAAGCTGTTGAAATGAAAGAGGCTTAACTTCTTGGTTAGCCAGAGTTATAGGAAAAATAAAACCAGAAAGCAACACTTAAGTCTCTAGGTTAACTGTTTCTCACAGTTACTTTGAGGTCTTTCTTAGCCTAATCCTTTTTGTAGGGGGAACGGTGCAAAATCATGGTCTTCCTTGCTGTCATTTCCATTACTACTACTACAGTGTTAAAGACGTGTTTTTGCCTATGAAATCCTCACCGCATCATGGAACAAAATGCAGGAAGTCTTTCTCACAGCTAAGGAAGGAAATTGAGGCACCGATGTGGGTTATTTATAAAGCATATTAGTAAGCACAGAATCCAGGCGTCAGATTTTTCCAGCCACCAAATCCATTACATAAGAGAATAAGCAAAAACAAAAAAGTTAAGCAAGTAAAAAGAGTAGTGACATTGGCGGCTGTGTTGGGCTGCAAGGTCAGAAGCCCAGGGCATAATTTAATATTGTCATTTTTGTTAATTCCTACCCACTTGTGGAATTACCTTCATCAACATACATTTATTGTGCACTTATGCCGAGAGCATGGAGTCTTTAGTGTTTTCTTCCCTCTTAGACTTAGCACCATATATAATCTGATGTTTTGCCAGTTGCCTTAAAATGGGATTCTAAATCTGTTGTCAAAAATAAATTTAGAATGTAATGAGAACTACAGTAAAGTAAGAGTGCTTTCTGTAGCTTTATGCTAATGTATTTGAAACCTGAGTAGGAGCCACGCTCCTGGCAGTGGTGACCTAGAAATGCTGGGTTAGTTTGTTCTGCCCACAAGTGGGTGGGTGGTAGTGTATGGAGATTAGAGGTATAAAAAGATGGAGCGGAGATGGGGTTTAGGGGGTGAAATAGGAAACCCTAAGGGTTTCTGCTAATTATTCCCGAAGAATTAGAAAGAATGTAACCACACGTCACATTCCCTTTTAAGTTCTCTTCCCGCACTATTGGCAGTCATCTCTCTATATAAGCAACACAATAAGTAAACTCTGTTACAAACCCTCCACACAGACTCTTTTTTCTTGACTTCCTGAAGTCTTCCCATACTCCCCACCCAAAAGAGATGGGAGCTGGCTGGTATCAAAGCAAAAAGTAATTCAATTGATTTCTAGAAGGGGGAAGATCCTGGTTAGAAATACTTGGAAGTCCTTTGAAAGATTTAGTTTGAAACATTTCTACTTGCTGAAGTAGCTTTATTGATTGATACCACATTGCTGGTTCAAACAGCCCAGTTTCTGTGGGGAGGAAGGCAGGTATCAGGATTTCTTAACCAGGAGCCAGTACTGCTGAGCTGACTCCAGGTGAGTGGGGACAGAGGGAAAGAGCTGTGCTGGCAGCTGACGTCTGCTGACGAGGAAAGGGAGAGGGTTCCAGGTGGCACAGTTGGCATGTGGGGCAGGACTGATGCTCCATCACATACTTGAAAGGAGGTGGATCGTCTCAGCCTCTCTGGACTGGTGTCCAAAATTGGTGCAGTAGACTGGCTTAGCTCAAGACCTGGGCCAAATGTGATGGTTGGGGTAAAGGAGCATAAGAAATGGTTTTGAGTCTGAGAATAGGCTTGAACTCTTCCCATTGGGAAGGATAGGTTTCCTTTCTGACTCCTGGAAAGCCTACAGGGTCACAGAATCAGAATTGACTCCACGGTAGAGTGTTTTGGAGGGTGCCTAATGTAGTTGCAGTTTGAATTTGTATTTTTCCAGTGAGTAATGCTGAACATATTTTTATGTTCTTATTCCCCATCTGCACATTCTTCTTGAAGTACCGCATATACTAGTGTATAAGCTGAGTTTTCCAGCACATTTTTAATGCAGTTTTTGTGCATTAAATTAGGTGCCTCAACTGATATTCGGGTTGGCTAAGACTCAAGTATGTATGGTATTTGTCTAACCTTTTGTCTATTTTATTGAGTTATTTTCTTATTGAGGAGCCCTGGTGGCCAAGTGGTTAAGCACTTTGCTACCAATCGAAAGACTGGTGGTGAGAACACTGTTCTGCTGCAGAAAGACGTGGTAATGACTTCTATGAAGATTACAGCCCTAGAAACCAACCCTAAGGGCGGTTCTTCTCATGTCCTATAGGGCCACTTGAGTAGAGTAGAAATGGACTCCACGGTAGTGGGTTTGGTTTGGGGTTTTCTAAATTGTGTTCCTCATTCCCCCCTCCCCCTTGGTGCAATCTGTTGTATTTTTGTGTATGTGTGTCTTTGGTAAAAGTTTAAATAGCAAATTGGATTCCCAGTGAAAAATTACTACCTTTGTCATTTGTTACATTTTTCTGAATGTGTCAATATTCTCATTAATTGCATTGTAAATGTTTCATTTCCAATTATCTAATTTCCCTGCTCCCTTACCCTTCCATCTTTGCATTAGAGTAATTATTGACCCTTTGGTCTCACATAAGTGATTTTTTTAAATAGCACAGAACTCATGGGTGAGATTCGTTGTTTTATGAGCCAGTCTATTATTGGCAAAAGCATTAAAGAATATCTCAGAGCAACAGTTCTTAGTGAGTTTTAAACATTTTTTATGAATTGGTACAAGTCCTTTATCAGATAACCAGCATACTAATATTTTCTACCACTCTCATTTCACTTTATTAAGTATCTTTTTGATAAGCAGAAGTCCTTAATGATGAAGTCCAGTTTATCAGTTTTTCTTCTTCAGTGGGTTAAGTTGAACCCAAGAGTCTGACAACTTTTTGAAATGAGACTGATAGGGTTCTACTTAGTAACCAGAGGACATTAATATTTATGATCTCCCTCCCTGGATAAATTGAAAAGCCAAAATATTGGGAAGAAATGTAGAAACTGTTTTACTTGGTCATTTGTCATTTATGGGCAACACATCTCTACCACCAGACTGCTTAGCTTAGCTAGCTTTATAGAATATGTGGCATTTTGCATTCCCTCGTATCTGTCTCCAGAGAGAGATGTTGTCTAGCCCACCTCTTTTTGCTGTCAAATGAATGTATAAGGAAAAAGGAACCAATAGTCTTTTTTATCTTTTCAATTAGCTAAAGCAAGTAATTCTATAACTCCCCTTTCCATTAAATATCTGCGTGTTGACTGCCTGTTTTAGAAGCCCGAAAGCGGTGTCATGTGAGATACCTTCTGTTCATCTTGGATGCCATTGTCTCTGAACTAAGGTGAAGAGACCAAGACTTAACCTGAACCATATTCTTTGCCATTTTAGAAAGTTTCTTGGGTTACTGATTTTCTCCCTTTGGGTTTAGCCTCTTAAGGGTCTACATTGCACCGCTGGTGTGGGGTGGGTTGGGTTCTCTGTTTAAAAGAGATCAATGGCAAAGATCATAGGAACTCTCACACTTTGAGACCTTCTCTTCTGACTGCATGCCTTGCATTTATTAGGAAAGATAGCTTATTCTTGGGATGAGAAAGCATCTGATCTTTTTCTACGTCTTTTCTGTGCCAGCATGCAGGGTCTTGTCTGATATCTTTACTTTCCTTCTCTTTTTAGGTGGTGCTTCATCTTAGCCTCACACGTTCCAAAGGAGATTGAAATCTCTGCCATGAGGTTGAGCATTTGGTCCATA
>NW_022103928.1:30396328-30419142 GCF_000313985.2 Echinops telfairi | reverse complement strand
CAACTTTTCTTGGCCTTTTCCTCACCAGTGCAGTTCTCATTTTTCTTAAAAACCTCTAATAGCCCTTGTGATGGTCTTGTGTCCTTTGAAAAGTAATCTCTCAAGGCTATTGTTTTACAATTCTAAAAACCAATCACCACATAACCCCCCACCCCCCACCCCCCCGCAGTTTTATTTGGCACAGAACTTACATATCATGTAATTCGCTAACTCAGACATTCAGTCATATCAAGGAAAATTGTACATTCATCACCACATCAATTTTATAGCGATCCCCCCTCCCCTCCTACTATAACCTTGTGAGTTGACCTTTCTGTAGTGAATTTAATTGACCTCCTTGGAAGGCACTGTTGATTAGACTTTGCTCTCTATATCATATTGGTAAACCATCTTCTATTGATTCATACCATAAAAATCATCTTCCTTAGCTTAAAATTTGCTTAAAAGACTGAGGAGGATCAGATCTTTGAGCAGCACCATCCAATTATGTTCACTTAAAATTGAAAATGCCGAATCATTTGAGATCCCCACTTCAGTGGTAATTTGAGCCCTAGCTGAATGGGCAAATGCTGCCTATGCCAGAGCGGTTCTCCTTTGTGGCATAGGCCTACGTCTAAGTTGATGAGGAAGCATACCGTCTGCCTCCCTGCTCTCTACACTTGTGTTGAAGTCAGTGTACAAGGTAATCGCTGATGTATTGTTGGGTGCTGGCAAGTCCTCACAATTGTTATCTTTGTCCCCACTGTTGCAGCTACTGTTTCAGTTCATCTCCAGGGTCTTCCTCTTTTGCTGGCCCTCTACTGTACAAGTCACTGTGACTCTATAATGTTTAGCCTGTCCTTCCTGTGAACACTTGCCTCTGTTATTCATGGTAGGCTCTGGTGAGATGTGGGACTATCAGCGAAGATTACTGAGCTTCGATAAGGAGAGAGGTAGGTATTAAGATTTTCAGTGGTTACATTGGGTTGCTAACTGCAAGGTCAGCAGTTCCAAACCACCGCAGGTGTAATTCTCTACCTCTACTCTTGGAGAGAATTACAGCTCTAAAAACTCACTGGGGCAGTTTTACCCTGTCCTGCAGGGTTGCTGTGACTCAGAATTAACTCAATGGCAGTGAGCTTGAGAGTTTAGCCCTTTGGCACTAAAGGATTACAAGTCACTGAGTAACAGGATGTAATGTCATGCACAGGCGACATTTACTACCATTGAATGCTTCAGAGAACTCTGACTCTAGAACTTTGAGCCCACCTCCCCTCCTAAGTGATATGTGAGCTTTTGGGGTGGGCAAAAGGCTTACAGTCTACATGTGAATAAGCAATAGCCCTGTGCTAAGAAACTTAGCATCAGTTGTTGGTTGAGCCGAGTGGATGACACTACTGTCAAATTGTTTTTGACTTATAGAGACCCTAGGAGTTGATGGATTTGAATTGCTGGCCTCTTGGTTAGAAGCCTGGTGCTTAATCCTCTGTGCTATTGGAGTTTGCAAAAGCAGGGCTTGGAATTGTGTGTTTAAACCAGGAAGAGTGCATATTATTCATGCCTTTCTTAGCCTCCCTGCTTGTGCAGTGTTCTTCAGTAGTGTTTCTGGATGAAGGGAAGAATGCCTATGAGGAGGTGTTACCTCTCTTCTCCCACCCTTACAGCCTCAGTTGGCAAAGGATGCAGGTAGTCATGATCATAAGAAAAGGCATCCTGAGACCCAGATCCTTTGGGAATTAGAGGTGTCTTGCAAGGTAGGCAGGCTCTCAAGACTATGTAGACATATCTGTAGACATAAGGTGTTCACGGGGTGAGAGTGAGGCATAAACTGGAGAAAGGCGACAGAAGTTAGACTAGATGTCATCCCTAACAGAAACATGCCAAGAGAATTCTTGGCCTGCTTCATTAACTCAGAAACAAAGTAGTAAGTACAGCTTCTTGGCTCTGTTAAAGAGAGAATAGAATTAAAATTTTCCTGTAAGATTTTTTGGACAACTTTTATGTGTTTCTCTCGCTAAATCTTTTCATTGTAAAGATCTCTGATTCTTCTTGAAGGCTTCTAGAGGCAGTAGTTTTAGTAAATAGACCAGTAACCTGTTTACTAATTTCAGTACAGTCAATGTCTTACTCAGAGCCAGGAAGTTGTGCATTAAACTGTATACTTTTAAGTCCTGTAAATTCCAGCATCTCAAACACATGGAGGCAACCCCATACATTAGCTTAGGTATAAATGGAGCTCTGTTCAAGAATGGTGTTCCTCATTTTTAAGGATTCTTATCAAAAGGGGTGGGTGGAAGAGAGACAGGCATAACAGAATTTCAGATTCTTAAAGAATATAGATTTGCTTGGAATCAAGGCAGCTGATGAATCTCTGAAACTTTTGCTCTGAAATAGTTTTCTGATATTTTCTTTTTTCCCCCCTGATATTTTCTTAAAACCAAATAGTAACTCAACCCAAACTCACTACCCTAAAGTCCATTCTGGCACATAGTGACCCTATAGGACAGGGCAGAACTGAGTGGCAACATTCTCAGCTGCCACACACCCACCCCCATTTTGTTATGGTTTCAGTGAAAGTTCCCACAGCAAATGGGTTTTCCAGTCAACAACTTGTGTATAAACTTCTGTGGCATTAACTGTAGTGTGCCAGCGAACATTTGTCTTTGTTAGTTGGTATAAGCCACTAACTCGTGGGTGTTTTATGCCAATCTGGGAGTGATTTCAGTGTAAGATTTTGATTAAGAGGGTGATAATTTTGAGGGTTCCTCCAGTCTATATCATAGCCCTCAGCCTGGTCTTTTCTTATACATTTGAATTTTGTTCTGCATTTTTCTTCCTTTCTGATCTGGCCCTTTTGGTGTGTCCTTGGTGAGACTAACTCTGGGACTAGACAGCCTCATCTTTCTCCCACAGCCGCTGCTGGTCAGCAACCACCTCCAGCCCTCCTAAAGACAAATAGTAGCTGAGCTTAATTAGTAAAGAGTGTCTGCCTTGAGCCCTGTGAGTTTTCAGAATCTGTCTAGATTAAGGTGACCAGACGTCCCGCTTTTGGTGGGACAGTCCCGATTTTAAACAATTTTCCTGCCTCCCGCGGCGTTTTTTAAAAGGCCCAATTTTTGGAAAGAATGCACGACAAGCTAGGGTATACGGTTTTCGGCTGCCATGTGGCTATTTCGCCAGGATATGAGTTTTATCAGTGGTGTCCCGCTTTACCAATGTTAAAATCTGGTCACCTTAGTCTAGATGGTATCAAACTGATAACAGCAATTTGAAAGATTAGCTAGGAAGAAATGTAAAGGGCTGTGAATTTATGTTAATGAGTAACAGCTCAGGAGGGGTGTGAAGATGGTTGCACAACTTAAAGAATGTAATCAGTGTCTGAATTGGTGTACGTTTTGCTGTGTACATTCTCAAAATAACAAAGTCAGTATGTGTGGGGAATCAACCCCTAACAAATAATCACGGGTCTGGTAGGCGCAATTGTATAGCTATAATATAGAAAGAGTACAGTAAAGTCATAGAGAATAAGAGAGAGAGTAAAATGAAGGAGTCAGACATATTTCATGGTAGCATGCTCTCACTTCTTGGTGGTCCACGTGGGGATGTGGGAGGAGGAAAGGGTAGGAGAATGAGAGGAGAGGGAAGCAGGACAGAAGGAGAGGGGACCAGAGGAGAGCACATCTTTATTGTTTTGGGGCTTTTATAGGTAGCCATTAGTCATGCATATTCAGGTGTTACAGATGTCACCAGGTGGGTGGTGATCACAGTAAAGTCCCTGAGCTCACAGGTGAGGAAACCCAATACCTGCATTGGGGGAAGGCATGAGGGGGATGGGTGCCTTGTTGGGAGGAGATAATCAATGAATGTCTGCTTCTACAGGGAAACAGAATCAATCATTCACTCACTTTAAGGTAGCATAGCTGTTAGGGGAGAATCTGTGGGAATGGTATTTGTTAGTTTCCCATACCAATAAAGTTAGAATTTTAAAAAATCAAGTAAAAAATGGAATTCCTTTCTGGGATGGCCACAGAAGTGGAGAATGTCTTACAGATAGATAATGATATTTTCAGCCATTACTGCCTGCAGGCTTCTCTCTGATCAGAAGGGCAGCCCCAGGAATGCTCTGGCTCCTGCCCCAGCTCTTAAGCTGAATGTGACAGAGGGGCAGAGCATTTGTAATACAGGAACTGTATCAGGTACTGCAGGTGAGCGTAATAGCAACTTGAATAAGGAAATTATCTGGAGTCTTGTGTTGGAGGAAGGTCAGAGGCAGCTTCTTACTGAAGGCAGCATTTGAACTGAAAGGGAGAAAATAAACTAGCTCAGAAAAACCCTGGGAGTATAGAACCTAGATTTCAGGTTTTAGGATTGTTTTGAAACATAGCTGTGCTGAGTAAAGGCAAGTTAGGGGTTGGCTTTGGGAGTGCCTGGCGAGGGAATAATGTGTGCAAAGATGTGGAGGCCAGGAAGCCTGAGAATAGAATAGTAGTGGGAGGAGAAACTAGAAGCTCTGAGACATTTGCACTCTAGAGAAACCCAGATGAGGCCCAGAACAGTCTGAGTTACCACTTGGGGGATGGAGAGGGTGACTCAGCAATGCTTAGTGACCAATTGAAAGTCAAGGTTAGTCAAAGGTGATTTGCACCTCTGGTGAGGGTGTGGCCAAAGAATCCCCATCTAAAAACACACTTAGAGGCCTGACAGCCTCCTTGTGGAAGGTAAAGGCTTTCTGTTCAACGAACAGCCACAAATAATTTACAGAAGCAACAAAGCCGACATGGAAGAAGCACAGCAGCCTGTGTGACCACGAGTGTCAAGGGATCAGGTATCAAGCATCAAAGAACAAAAAATCGTATCATTGTAAAGGTGGTTGAGTGCAGAGTGGAGATTCAAAGCCCATCGTTAGGCAACAGGACACCCCCTTACTGAAGGGTTGTGGGGAGGAGATGAGCCAGTCAGGGTGCAGGGTAGAAACGATGAAACATAACTTTCCTCTAGTTCTTAAATGCTCTCCCCCCCCCCCACTTTCATGATCCCAATTCTACCTCTACTTCAGTACAATTATCATGTGTTCCCAATAACCGCACACAATTGTTCAATCTCCAAGAATTGAACAATTCTCTGAAGTTGTCCGCTGACCTTCCTATCCTTCCCTGCCGGGTTCATTTTACCATACTAGCCTGTTCTCATTGCTCCTTCTCAAACGACTTTCTGACTTGACCTGACCTCTTATTCAGTCATTTGAGCAGTATTTTTAGCGACCTTTCTACTTGCTTAGTTTCTTCTTCTTTTACACGCCTGTTGTGTTTTTGAGGGGAGGAAATTTCATTTTACTTGAAGGAAAAAATTGTTTTGGGGATATATAATACATATTGCTAGGGTTTAGCAGTCCCCAAGTGATAATTCTTACAAGGAAACTAATCCAGAATAGGGATAGAAGGTTTGGCTTGACATTAGAAAGAAGAAAGTTTGTTCTGAGTATACATCATTCTAAGAATACTTGAGAGGCTTAGAAAATAACTCCTGTTTTAACAGATCAGTGGGTATTATATAAAATGTTCCTTTCCAAGGAAGAGGAGTCACAGACATTGTAAAACTCATTCTTTCCACTCTCAGCTTACCTGTTTGGGATTTTCCTGGGGAAGGAATGATTCGGTGTTTTAGAAAACATGCTTTCCAGTTGAGTTAGTTAATTGTGCCAGCCTGGCCGATAATCATGTGGTACTGGTTGAAAGGCGGAGGGATAAATGGGTGGTGAAGCCTCGCCTTTCTAGTTCTCGGGTCTCTTGCTTTGTGATGGTTGTATCGGGTGCAGCTGCCTTAGCAGTTCCCTGCTTCAGCTTGCAAGATTGACTTCCTCCAAGACATCCCCAAGGAGAAGCCGCATGGATCTATCCCGATGCAGCCCTGGGTGCTGGAGCAGCCATGTGGAGACCCCTGCCAGTGCTGAGATGCTTACATGTTCACGGACTCAGCTTTCCTCCTGCAGTCGGCATCATTGCCTCTGTTTTGTGAGGTGAAGGACTTTGTGGACTGGTGTTGGGTATGGGTTAATGTTGGACTTGTGGGCTTGGGCAGCATTGGGTTGGGATGTATTCGTGATGCACCTTTTCTTTACATAAAACTCTCTCTTATACGTGAGTCGCCGTGGATTTGTTTCTCCAAAGTACCCAGACTAATACACCAGTTAACAAGTTCTTCAAACTTTGTAGGATTAAAAAATAATAATTTTAGTTTCAGAAATCCATGGAGGAGTGTTGAGAAGGGATAGCAGAAGTAGAAACTGCCAGTGGAAAGTGTGAAGCTACCCTTGTTGTAGAGCTTCTTGGGACAAAGTATGTTCAAGTGTTTTGGCTTTTTAAAACATTTTTCTAGAAGCAAGGAGAACATTATGTACAACAACGTAACTCTAAGCTCTTGCCAATTTAAAGTTAGCAACATCCAAGTTAACCCAGATGTGAGATGCCTGAGTACCATTAACCACCTCTGAATGTTGGTTCTTGTTGGCTGCCTGTGAGTCCCCCTACTCATGGTCACTTCATACACAAAGGAACAAAGTACTGCCCCATCCTGCATCACCCCATGGTTTCTCATGTGTTCTTGTGATTCCTCAGGGAGATGATCATCTAGGCTTTCTGCAGGCTGTGCTGAAACCTGTTTAGTAGCGTACCTGGAATCAGTGGTTCTCCACCTTCCTCATGCCACGACCCTTTAATAGTTCCTCATGTGGTGGTGACCCCTCATCCCCCAACCATAAACTTTTCATTGCTACTTCATAACTGTAATTTTGCTACTGTTCAGAATCGGGCGACCCCTGTGAAAGGGTTGTTCAACACCCCCCCCAAAGGGGTCACAACCCACAGGTTGAGAACCGCTGCTTTAAATGAAGATGAAAACAATGTTCATTCAAGTGTAGTTTGTCTTTTGTGATCAGAAAAGTTATTAGAAAAATCAATAGATTGGCATTTTCTTCTGCAAAAATGGAAATTGCTTTCTAATTAAGTGTAAGGTGAAAGGTGTCTTTAAACCAGAAAAACTTACTGATAAAAAGAAAGGCTTCAAGGAACTACAGCTGGAGGCCTAAGCATAACAATTGTGAGGATGGCGCAGGGCCCGCAGGGTTTCCTTCGGTGGGACGCACTCAGTTACTGTGTCGGTCCATCTCCTGGAGAGTCTTCTTAGCCTTAAGTCCCCAAACTTACCGAGCCGTCCGCCCCCTTTTCAGAAAAAAATTGCTCAGTGCCCCCAGCAATAAGAATGTTGGTACTATAAACGAAGATAAAATGTAGTTAACTGCTTGCTTAGCCCCCTTAATTGCCCCAGCCCCCTCAGGAGTGCTGTCACCCACCACTGCTTGCTGCTCCCGCTCCGTGAGTGGCAGACTGGGTAGGTCCTCTTCACGCCACTGGACAAGCCATGTTTGTACAGGCAGTGCTTTGCTGTTCAGAGGTTTTGCTGATTCATGTTTGGTTCCCTAGATTTTTCTCTCATTATCGATGTTCTCTATTTGTTCATTTGCTGTTTTGCTCATGTGGTTCTCTGTCCGGAGTCTCTTGTAGCTCACTGAGCATGTTTGAGACCGCGGATGGGATGCAGTCTCTTACTAGTTCTTTCAGCATTGGGGCTTTCTCAGAAAATTGGACAAAATTTCTCTCAGTTTTTGTCAACAATCTATACTTGTTCATTTTTTTGTTGAGAAGTGGATAATTTTAAGTATTTTAATGTAATAGCACAGATTCTCCCACTCAGAGATTGCTAATGTTTGCCAATTGAGGGCTATAGCCATCCATTTGTGACTTTCCTCTAGTATTTTTGCAAAGTATGTATTTCTTGAGTGTGGACAGTGAAGTTTATGTTCTATTCTGTGCCATCAGCGGGTGATCTGACACAGATTTCTTTAAATCTGACACAGATTTTAAATACATGGCAAGAAATAGGGTTCTGTTGCTTTAAGTCTTATGATGAATACCGTTAGGGAAATGCTTTGCAGCTCAGAAGGTTTGATTCCTTAGGGAACTATAAGACTAAGCAAAATATAGTACCCTAAGTGGAGAGAGAGCAAAAACAAGGTGTGTACCACCTCAGACATGCAGCCCACAGCCCACAACCAACCTTGGCAGGGCCAAAGCATTGGGGGAGGTAATAGCACACTGCTCTCTTATCCACAGCCTCCTCTTCATAAAGCAAACCCGTCAGGATCCAGAGTTCCAAAAGAGTTCATTTCAAATTTACCTTTCCAGTTGAGTGGTTGACTAGATGGAGGGACCAAACTCCTAGAGCTTCCTATACCATTTTGTGTGACCTGACAGTGAGGCAGTCCCTAGGGAGGAACATGGGCACTTAAGGGGATCTACTAATAAAAATGGTTTGGGGTTTGCCTCTCACCACTGGTAGAAAAATTACTAGATATAAGACAGAATGAAACCAGTTTTTATGTTGTCCACTTTATCCCCCAATTAACACAAATGGCCACGTAGGAATGAATACTGGTGTAAGTGCTTAGAAAACGGTTTCTCCAAGCTGGTCCCTTCCCACACTGTTACTACAACCACGAGACACAGACTCTCAGAAACCCCACAAGACAGCAGGCTTCAAGAACATAAGGCCCTCACTGTCAGTTCTTGGTTTATGGGATTGTGGTTAGGTCTACTATTTCCTTTCAGTTTGAAGTCTTGGAGCAATACTACCTGTTGAGAAAGAGGAAGAGAGTTTGCAATGAGCATTTAGAAGAGGGAAAGGCCGCTTACTACCATGCGTTGGTTCTGTGACCCTCTCGTTGCCTTCTGGCCTATGTGTTCTGTATATATTCATCTCTGCATTTGGCACATACTAAGATTTGCAGCCGATGTTTACTAAGCACTTAACTGTATTCTACTCCAGTCCCTTTGGACCCAACCAGTAGTACTGTGAAAGAAAGGCCAGGTAATAGCTTCCAAAAAGATTATAGTCATTAAAACCCTATAGAACATTTCTACTCTGAAACACATAAGTTCACCAGGAAAGTGAAACATCTCAACAGCAGTGGGTTTGGGTGTATTTTTTCTTTTGATCTTATTCTGTGTATATGTGGGACACTTAACACTGAGGGAAATATGACGAGGACTATATTCCGTAACTTATAACAGGGAATCTGGAAAGCTAGTAGTCCACGGTAGGAAAGTCATCACTTTGGTAAGTTAGAGATAAAGTTCAAATACATTATTCTGCTTTAAATATCGTTCTCACAGATTCACCCTTAACAGCCATGCTGCCTTAAAGTGAACGCATGATTAATTTTATCTCCCTACAGAAGCAGACATCTTGTTGGTATCTCTTCTATCTTGTCTCCCAGCCCCTCTCATACCTCCCCCCAGTGCAGGTATTATGTTTCCTCACCTGTGAGCTCAAGAGAGCTTACTGTAGATTCCACCACCTTGTGAAGTATGTAGCTAATGAATATACATGTCTTATGACTACCTACAAATATCCCAAGAAAGTAAAGATTTTCCCCACTCCTCTCTCCCACTTCCACATGGACCACCAAGAGGGACTGAGGTGAGCTTGTGTGTCTGACTATTTTATTCTCTCTCTTATCTTTCCTATTCTCCATGACTTTATTTTAATCTTTATGTATTATAACCGTACAATTGTGCCTACTGACCCTTCGGTTGTTAGAGGCTGGTTTCTTCTAACATCTATATTGTAGTCACTACCAAAAACATTTTCTTGATTCAATCTTCACAGCATCCTTACAACATCAGAACTATTTCCTATGCCAATAGAGAGGTTAAATGACTTGCCCAAGATCACACAGCTTATAAATGGCAAAGCCAGAATAAGAGCCCAGGTAGTCTAGGTTCATTCAGTATTTGCCTGCGTAAGTCACATATGTTGCAGGTAGTGGAACTGTGGTTAGGACTGTCAGCCCCAACCTACAAGAAGCTAGTATTCTTTTCTTTTTTTTAAAATCATTTTATTAAGGGCTCATACAACTCTTATCACAATCCATACACACATCAATTGTGTAAAGCGCATTTGTACATTCATTGCCCTCATCATTCTCAAAACACTCTCTCTACACTTAAACCCCCGGCATCAGGTCCTCATTTTTCCCCTCCCTCCTCGCTCCCCCCTCCCCCATGAACCCTTGATAGTTTATAAATTATTATTTTGTCATATCTTGCCCTGTCTGACGTCTCCCTTCACCCACCTTTCTGTTGTCCGTCCCCCAGGGAGGAGGTTACATACAGTTCCTTGTAATCGGTTCCCTCTTTACTACCCACTCTCCCTTTACCCTCCCAGTATCACCACTCACACCACTGGTCCTGTAGGGCTCATCCCCCCTGGATTCCCTGGATTTTCAGTTCCTATCTGTACCAGTGTACATCCTCTGGCTAGCCAGACTTGCAAGGTCCGAATTCGAGTCATGGTAGTGGGAGCGGGAAGGAAACATTTTTTAGGAACTAGAGGAAAGTTGTATTTTTCATTGTTGTTACAAGGAAGCTAGTATTTTTGAAGTTGAAACTAAAAAGTAGCTCTCTGGTTTTCCCAAACTATAGAAGAATAACCAACTTAATTACTTGCTTTACATAGAAACATTGATTTCCTCCAGTTTCACTGGAAGTAAAAGTTGGATGTTGACCCTTGCCACTGTCACTCCAACTCCCCTACCCTGGCTATTTCAGTGTCTGCTGATAGTGATGGGGCAGAGCCAGAGGTTTTCAGAAGACATACTTCATGAACTTTTAGGATGTTCGTATTCGATCTTGAAGTCTAGATTCTGGGAGAGAATGTTAGCCTCTCGAGCCTGGGATTTCAACTCTCTATAAAGAAGAGTGTACCTCTAGCATTCTTAGGGCAAATCGGTAACATTGGGGTCACGAAATTAGGACTCAAGACTTTTCTAGAAACCACTGATTTCTGTCTCTAGACTCTGGGATGAATAAAGCAAGAACCCTTCTTAGTATGTAGGTTGCCCAAAGTTAGTTTTTCTAGAAAAGACAGTTGAAGCAACTATAAGAATGGTGTGGGGACATTTGTCTGGACTCTTCTGACTTTACTTGGGGAGGGAGAATCAGACTCAGCATCAGCCCAAGGCGAGTGGAAGCCAGACATACTCTCCAAACTTCTTAGCCAATTCAGATATCAACCAAGGAACCTTCCTACTTGGTTCAACAGTACATTGCAATGGACACACAGAACTCACAGACTATACTCATAATTATGGTGTCTATTAAGGAAGTTAGCAGGTTACAGTTCAGGATTAGAAATGCTCAGGATACAGTTCTTCAGTTAATAACACTTCTACTCAGGCAATGTTACCAGTGCTCTTTTACGAACTCCGTTCTGTCATTCTGCCTTAAGTAAGCCTCTGCCCCCAAACACACTACTGTAGCTCCACAGGCCTGCAAATCTAGCACCCCTGAGTTTCCTACCTAAAGGCATTCAGCTTTTTCACTCCACGGCTCAAGAAGCCTGCCACTCTGCTTACGCTCTTGGTGCTGCTGCCTCTGTTGCTACCGCTTTTCTAGTGTCACAACTCTGTCTCCTGGATTGAGAAGGTTCAGTGTTCAGGCATCTGGGGTCCAAAGGACATTCCGTTTTTGCCTCTTCTTTCTTGGTGGTAGTGAAATCCTCCCTTTATGCTTCTAAGAGGGCTCATTTAGACCTAGCGGGATAGTGTAGTGGTTGTGCTGCTAGCATGCCATAAGGTCAGCCGTTTGAACTCACCAGCCACCCCATGGGAGAAAGATGAGGCTTTTTGTTCCCATAAATATTTATGGCCTCAGAAACTTATAAGGGCAGTTCTACCCTGCCATTGAGTCACTGAGATTCAGAATTCACTCAGTGGCTGTGAGCTTGGTTTGAAGGATAGCAAAATTGAGCAATCCCCTTGCTAGTGTTCCACATATGTTCTATGCGTGGCCCCACCACACGAATACCATGAGCCTTATTTACCTTATTAGTAGGGTATCTGGTCTCCTTAGTGGGACACACATGTCTCGCATTTGCATAATCCTGCCCAGTCATGACTAAAAGAGCCATGTCAAGTACCACACCAATATTTGGTTATAATTAATTCTCTACCACACACTGAAGATACAGTAAAAAAAAAAAAACCCTTTGTGGAGATTATTGGAAAGAAGAAGACAAAAATATAAAACTAGTAAATGTTCTGAAGACAGTTAAATCAGGTGTCTTGAGCAGGGTTCTATTGAAATGCAAAACCAGCTAAGCATGTATGTACATTTAGAGGGAGGTAAATAGCCAGGAAACAGCTCACATCATTGTAGAAGAGGGCAGGTTGCAAGTCTGTAGGTCAAATGTTAGACTAGAGGTGTCTCTTGACCCAGTTAGTTAGCTGTAGAAGTGGTAACAGGTTTTGGCTATGGAGGCAAATGAACCCAAAGATCAGTAGGCGATTAGCTCAGGTCCAAAGAGCTGGTTGTGGATAATCCAGATACAGGATCTAGAACTGGGAAAAGGCACAGTAAGTTGTTCCATGTGTTCCATATGTGAGGGGTACCCTCAAAAAACGTTGATGCTCATTTGGTTTTTTGATATAAGGGAGATAGTGCATTTGGAGTTTGTTCCACCAGGTGAGACTGTTCAAGCTTTCTATTTAGAGCAGTGGTTCTCAACCTTCCTAATGCCGTGACCCTTTAATACAGTTCCTCCGGTTGTGGTAACCCCCCAACCATAAAATTATTTTCATTGCTCCCTCATAACTGTAATTTTGCTACTGTTATAAATTGGGCAACCCCTGTGACCGCTGGTTTAGAGATTCTGAAAAGTTTGACAGTGTGTAACCAAAAAGGCCTGATTTGTGACAGATGGGGGACTGGTTTTGCCAGCATGACAATGCACCTGCTCACGCAGCCATCTCAGTGTGCCAGTTTTTGGCAAAAACAGCATGCCTTTCTTGCCTCACACACCTTACTCATCTGACATTGCTCCATGCCACTTCTTGTTTCCGAGAATGAAGAGGGACATGAAAGGACAGCAATTGACATAGAAGAGGTCAAGGAAAAAATTAGGGAGGTGCTGTCAGCCATCCAAACAAATGAGTTTGAAAAATGTTTTCAAGATTGGAATCACAGATTTGACGAATATATTAAGTGTAATAGAGAGTACTTTGAGGGTTACAAGGTTGTTTTTTAAAAAATATTTAATCACATAACTTTGGGGAGAATTCTGGGGTTTGGGGGGGTACCCCTCATATATTTCCATCTATTATTTATATTGAAAGCAGACCACACACCCTTGAGAGAATCTCATCACGGGAGGTTACCTAGTCTTAATCACCAAACATAGAATCCTGGCCCAATCCAATTTGACACCAAACCATTATCCTGTCACACAGGAAAATGAAAAGCATATGAAGAGGAATGGAGTGTTAATTTAGAGAAAATAAGTGGAGCCTTTGTGGTGTAGTGGTTTCACATTGGGCCGTGATCCACATAGTCAGTAGTTCAAAACCACCAGCAACTCTGTGGGCTTTCCACAGAGCAAACTGTCAAACATTGTTGAATGTATAATTTAGAGAAAATGGTCACCTTTCTGGGGAAATTATATTTGAGTAGAGACTTGAAATAAGTGAAGGAACAAACCTAAGCCACTGGGTATATTAGCATTAATCCAAATTGCTGTTAGCATTATCCAAGCTGAATATATTCTTTTCTCTTTTTTTAATAGATTAATTTATTTTTATTACTAATTATTTCACTCTATTCTTTTTTAAAGATAATTTTATTGGGGGCTCTTATAACAATCCATACACCAATTGTATCAAGCATATTTGTACATGTTGCCATCATTATTTTCTAGATATTTACTTTAAAAAAAAATCGTTTTATTAGGCGCTCATACAACTATTATCACAATCCATACATACATCAATTGTGTAAAGCACATTTGGACATTCATTGCCCTCATCATTCTCAAAACATTTCCTCCCCGGCATCAGGTCCTCATTTTCCCCCTCCCTGCCTGCTCCCCCCTCCCTCATGAGCCCTTGATAATTTATAAATTATTATTTTGTCATATCTTGCCCTGCCCGACGTCTCCCTTCACCCACTTTTCTGTTGTTCGTCCCCCAGGGAGGGGGGCTGAATATATTCTTTCAGACTACTCATAAGGATTGTTTTGCTTGGCTTTCTGGTCAAGATGAGTGGTGATGCTTTTTACAAAGCCCCTTGGGTGGTAGGAAAACAGGGCACAGTACTCTTGGGGCTGCCTAGATGTTTCTGCCTCGGGAGTGTGGTTCACCTTATTTGATATTTCCATCACTCACAGTCTCTCTCCTTTCTTCTTTCAGTTTGAAGCATGACTTCTCGGAAGAAAGTGTTGCTGAAAGTTATCATACTGGGAGATTCAGGGTAAGTGTCCTCATGGATTGCAGCTTAATGCTTTGTGTTGGTCTTAAGCCTTGGAACTTGTGCTCTCCGTCCCGATATTTACCACTTCCTTCTTTGTCTCCCCGCTTTTTGGAACATGGCAGAAGTTTCCATAAGCCCTTGTTATGTTACACTCCCTTTTCTGATTTTAAGCTTGCTTTCCTATTTTCTGTATTGAATATTTTGTTTTTTAGGTAGAAGTTTATACAATTAGGTTCCCTTTTTAAATTACTCTTGTGTCGATTGTTCCATGACGTTGATTACAATTTTCACCATGTGCCAGCATTTTATTCTGTCCATTATTCTGTTTCCACTGATGTCACTTCTTTCCTCTCGTCTTCCATTTTGCTTTTGTTTCAATGTTGACTGTTTGGTCTCAGGTAGTTAATTGTTTCAGGAACACATTACTCAAGAATGATTTTGTTTAGGATCCTATCGCTATAGGAAGGTGGCCTCCAGGAGTATTTTTAGTTCCAGGTTAAAGAGCATCTTAAGGTAATGGTCTCAGGAGTTGCTGTTTGTCCAGTAAGTTAGGTCTTTTAAACAACATTTGAGTTTCATTTTACATTTTTATATTTAGCAGGGGATCATCTAGTTCTGTGGAGTGCAGGTTAAAAGAGACTGTTAGTCTGGGTAGACTAGAGAAACAAATTCATAGACACTCATGTGTATAAGAAAGAGCTTTATATACAAGAGCAATTGAGTATTGAGAAAACATCCCAGCCCAGTCCAGCGCAAGTCCGTACATCCGGGATTAGCCCATTGTCCGATACCAATCTATAAATTCCTCTTCAGACTCATGCAACACATGCAATGACGCCAAATGCAGGAAAAGATCACAGGTCAGTGGGTGGAAAGTCTTGTGGATCCAGTGGCAGTGGAAGCATCTCAACACTGGCAGGGGCCTCCATGTGACTCCTTCAGCTCCAGGACTCTAGCATAGCTCCATGTGTCTTGTCCACAGAAATGTCTTCCAGGGAGTGAGCGAGTGTCCCCTCTCTAGTGTGCTATTTATCTCCTTAGCAGCTCCATATGAGGTCCTCAAGCTATGACCTGATTGACAGGCTAAATTCCACCCTTCATCTTTTTAAAAAAATTAAAAATTTTTTCTTTTAATCATTTTATTGGGGGCTCTTAGAATGCTTATCGTAATCCATACATCCATCCATTGTGACAAGCACAGTTGAACATTTGTTGCCATCATCATTCTCAAAACATCTGCTTTCCACTTGAGCCCCTGGCATCGGTTCCTCATTTTTTACCCCTCCCTCATGAACCCTGTGTAATTTACAAGTCATTATTATTTTGTCATATCTTACACTGTCCAACGTCTCCCTTTACCCACTTTTCTGTTGTCCAACCTCCAGAAAAAAAGAGTATATGTAGATCTTTGTAATCGATTCCCCCTTTCCACCCCACCTTTGGTCCACCCTCCCAGTATCACCACTCTCACCACTGGTCCTGAGGGATTCATCTGCCCTGTATTCCCTGTGTTTCCGGTTCCCTTCTGTACCAGTGTACATCCTCCGGTCCAGCTGGATTTGTAAGGTAGAATTGGGATCATGATAGTTGGGGGGAGGAAGCATTTAAGAAGTAGAGGAAAGTTGTGTGTTTCATTGTTTCTACACTGCACCCTGACTGGCTTGTCTCCTCCCCGCGACCCTTCACTCTTAAGTCTCAAATTGATAACAGGATATGTAACTACCGCAGAGACTGTGGGCTATGTGGGGCTTTAATCCTGTGGACTAGTTTCTAACTTGAGTCTTGGGTTTCCTTTGTTTTCATTTACTCCAGACAAGTAGATACTAATAATTGTATCTAATTTGGCTGCTCACAGCCTTTTAAGACCCGTTAACATGATTTCCTGGTTGCTATTTGAACTCTCACCTAAGTAATGGCTAACATTTTAATGGAAGCCCTTTGCTTCACACTGGCTAGATAGGGAGCCTTGCTTATTTAGATTTGTTGCCAGTAGCCTTATGACTGCCAAATAGAGGTTTTAGTTCATTGTTCTTGAATCAGCCCTATATGCAGAGGAGACTGGGACTGGAGAACTGGGTCCTCCTCCTCAGTCACCCTCTGACCAAGTAATTCTTGAGTAGCTCGTAAGTGTATGTGGCAGTGCTTTTCAGACTTGGCATCTGAAGTGCCCATGAAAGCAAGCATTGACTGGAAGCCATGCAGTAGTAACACTAATAAATGCAGGTTGTTGTTGTTGTTAGGCGCCATTGAGTCAGTTCCAACCCCATGTGTCATCTGCTCAGTGGAGTAAAAAACAAACAAACAAAACTGACATCGAGTCAATGCTGAGTCATAGTGACTGTACAGGACAGGAGAGAACTATCCCTGTGAGTTTCCTAGACCATAACTATTTATGGGAGCAGAAAACCCCATCTTTCTCCAGCAGAGTGGTTGGTGGTTTTGAACTGCTGACCTTGCAGTTAGAAGCCTAACCCATAACCACTGTGTCACTGCTCAGTGGAGTAGGGGTTAGTAAAAAATAACTGGGAGACAGCACTTGGAGTCTCCCGTGGAGATTGGAGAGTAGGAGTGACGGATAAGAATCTCACTTCTGATACCAAGATGTTTTGTCTGGCACAGTACTCTTTTTCAACTCTGTTGCCCCCCAGGATGCTCTCCTTTTTCTGCTGGGGTCTGTAACTCGTTACAGTGACCACATAGAATGCACAGACAATGTTTGTGATTACAGGGTTTATTGGGGAAGCTAACCGGCTACGATTCCGGTGGAAATGCTCCAGATAGAGTTTTCAACAGGACATTGCTAGAGTAATCCAGCCTTTAACAATCGTGGGGTGTCCGTAGGTGCAGTTGTATGGTTATAATATATAAAGATCGTAGTAAAGTCATAGAGAACAAGAGAGGTAGGAGAAAAGATAATGTTAGAGTAAACCAGTCTAACAGCCATGGGGGGGGTGTAGGAGCAATTGTACGGCGATGATATATAAAGATTATAGTCAAGTCATAGAGAGGTAGGAGAGAAGATAAAATAAAGGAGTCAGACACATTTTATGGTAGCATGTTCACCTCTGGTACAGCCATGATCTCAGCATCCAGGTCCGCGCAGAGAGAGGGAGGAGGAGAGGGGAGAGAGCCTCTTTATTTCTGACCAAGGCCTATATATACTTAGGGGTGTGCAAGTCCCCCTGATTAGAGGTAACCACATACATCACAGGAAGGGGTTGTACAATAGGCATACGTGTCCCAGGAAGGGGATGAGCTAGGTACACACGTAATAGGAAGAAGAGGGATGAGGGGTACACATGTGATAAGATGGGAGGTCCCTAGACGCAAGACAGCAGCCTACCCTGGGTCATCTTTGAGTGGGCTTGACCTTGTCTCTGGGCTCTCCTTCAGGGAAGCAATCCACTATTAACAGAAAGGAGTGGACCCTACTTAGGGTGCGACAGACTATACAGTCTGATTCCTTTAGATGGCTGATAATCCTCAGGGAAGTTAACATCTAAGCAGCTTGCGTTGACTACCAAGTGTACAGTCATTTACCATGTGATGCAAGCAGATTCCTAGGTTTGGCATATATTTAGGGGTAACCTGGAGGAAAACCTTTCTGTATCCAACAAGATAAAATAAAGGAGTCAGACACATTTCATGGTAGCATGATTACCTCCGGGACAGCCATGATCTCAGCAGCCAGGTCTGCACAGAGAACAGGAGCAGCAGAGAGTGAATCTTTACTGTCTAGCATTATTTGTAAGCAGCCGTAAGACATGCATATTCAGTAGTTACCTATGTCACAAGGTGGGTGGTGACCCCAGTAAAGTCTTGCGCTCACAGTAAGGAAACCTAATACCTGCATTGGGGGAAGGTATGAGGGGAGATGGAGATACCAAGAATGTCTGCTTCTAGCAGCATATCTGTCAGGGGAGAATCTGTGGGAATGCTATTTGAAGTAGGATAATGTACTTGAACTTTATCTCTAACTTACCCAAGCGGTGGCTTTCCTACCGTGGACTACTAGCTTTCCAAAATGCCCTCTGTTATAAATTAGGGAATATAGTCCTAGTTATATTTCCCTCGGTGTTAGTTTCCCACAGGGCATATTAGGAAGTTTTTTCAAAGGTACTAATAAATGCTGAAGGGCCATGCCACTCTGCTGTGCACCTCAAGCCCAAGGCACGCAGCTCCAGCTGCACAGGTCAGTGAGCCCAGTTCCCTGAGTGAAGTGCCCAGGGAGGCACTCAGCTCCAGGCCCATGGGCCAACAAACTCAGATCCCCCAGCCTCCTGCCCCAAAGCCTTCCGCTTTCCTTGCTCTGTGAACTGGAAGTCTACCGCTCGGTCTCCTGCTCTGGCCTTGGTTCTGTTGTTGCTCTTCTGCCACTTTCAGTGTCCAGCTGCTTTTCTGGGTCAAGGAGGCTCACGTACGGGAATCTTGGGTCCCGGGGTGCACTCCTTTTCTACTTCTGAGGTGACTGAAGCCGTGGCTTACCACCATGCGACTTCTTCAAACTGCAGAGATAATTGTTAAATAATAGCGATCTTAATGTTGCTTTTTTTTTTTTAAGTAGTTTTATTGGCATCTACTTTACATATCATAGAGTGTAATCATTCAGTCAGATTAGGTTGAGTTATATAAAGGTCATCAAAGTCAATTTCAGAACATTTTCTTCTCATATATTGCTCTTTTAGAAGGAGAATATATGTGGTGTCCTTCAGAAAGGGGAAAAACACTAGGTTCTCCCCTTTCTCCCCTTTGAGCTCTCGGTACCAACATTGAGCAGCAGTTTTTCGACATCTGGCTCACATCTATGCTGTGCATTTTTATCTCAAGAGAAGGTATACTCTAATAGAAGGAATGTTGGGAGATTTGCTGGTATCTTTTATTGTGGGGGCAGTTCCTTGTTCTTCAAAACAGACAGGTTCCTTTTAAAACTGCAAATAGAAGAATTGGTTTTTAGTTCCTTCCTATTTGACTTATGCATGTGGTTTTTCTCCCATTCCAGAGTTGGTAAAACATCACTCATGAACCAGTATGTGAATAAGAAATTCAGCAATCAGTACAAAGCCACAATAGGAGCAGACTTTCTGACAAAGGAGGTGATGGTCGATGATAGACTAGTTACGATGCAGGTACGTATATGTCTCAGCTTTGCTAACCAAGCCTGTTCGTTTATATAGTCACTTCCTTGTTACCTGATACCCAGGAGTTTTCTTCCCTCTTCTTTAAATCCCCAAATTTGTATACATGGATATTTGGTACTGACTGGGTTATCAGGTAGAACATGACACCTAGTTCAATTTCAGATAAAGAGCAAACAGTTTTTTAGTATTAGGAAAGTATGTCAAAAATATTGGGTGGAATATATTGATTAAAAATAGACTATAAACATTACTTGCTGCTTATCTGAATTTTGCAGGACTTATGTTTAATGGACAAGATTTGGGCTTGGTTTATTGCTCCTCATTGAGTAATTTCATACCTATATTCACATGTGTATGTTCTAAATTGACATGTATGGCTTAGAAATCTCTGTTGTAAAGAATTTAACAAACTCCTGTCCCTTCCAGCAAAAACAGATAAAATCACTATATAGGAACACTTCCAATAATCTTAGAACTTAAGTAATCTCTGAATATGAGTTCATAGCCACATGAGGAAATAATGTACCACAAGAAATGTTCATAATGACTAGAGATTTTTATATAAAGGAATAGAAACCATAGTGGAAAGGGATACTGTAAAAAAAGGGTATAGAAAACTTAGAACTAGAAGTGAAAAAAATCATCATTGAAATACAGTTGAGCATTAGATTAAGGACAGAAATTTATAAACAGCAATAAACTACAAGAGCTGATAAATTAATCTAGAAGAAAACACAAAATAACAGAATCCAAGAAGTTACAAGAACAACTAGAGAGAAAAGGCATTCCGTTTGAATAAGCAAAGATGACTGTATTCAGCTGGGTTCTCTATAGAAGCAAAACCAGTTATACATAAAGGGGGGGGGGAAGTAGTGGAAGAAATTATATCAAGAAAATGACTCACAGTTGTAGAAGCAGATCTGTGGGTCAGGTGTTAAGTTGGAGACTTTCATGCTGTTGTAGTTTATGGGGCCGCTGAATCCAGGACTGAGCACAGGCTGCAAAGGTGGATATACGAAAGACCAGCAAGTCAGGCTTGCTAACTGGAAAGGCAAATAGATCCAAGGCCAGATGGCAGGCCATTAGTGGCCCCTGGGATCACCAAGACAATATGGCAGACAGTTCCAAAGAATCAGAGCTCGACTAGGATGCAGGATCCAGACCTAGCAAGAAAGCAAGCAAGTTTACCATAGCATCCACTTATATAGGAATTGGACCATGCTCCCGAGGACATGTCCTTTAAGTTCCATCAGGTCTGTGACCGAGTAAGGGAGTTGCACTCCATCTACTCTTTCTTAGTTTTGATTGGTTGTTTACAGCACATCCCATTATGGAGTTCATTGCATTGTGTTACATAATATCATGGGAGATTACCGAACCTGAGCTGCCAAACTACTGAGGATCCTGACTGGCCAGATTGACCAAAAACCTATCACAGCGGAGGCAGTGGGGGGAGCAAAAAAAAAAAAAAACCTATCACAGCTTGCCCCTTGTCAACTTGACACGTTACCTTAAAGTATACATAATCTCCAAACAAAGACAATAATAAAGCCACACTTGAGCCTAACTAGATAAGGAATAACTGCAGTCTTTGTTTTTGCACTGATTACGTGGCCATAGCTGGTAGTTAGAACTGTTCTGTGTTCCCTTTGCGTTCAGCAAGCAAGCGCCTCAACTAGTCATGCTTCTTTGCATGATTGGGTGACTCAAGCTTTTATCTTGAAGGGTCTGTGCCATCAGTAGCCATGTCAGAACTGAGTTGCTGTAGTTTGCCATTGAGTTTAATTGAATCGCATGGCATTACTAAAGGAATCTCTTGGATTGCGGATATTCTTCATTACCTTCACTATGCAGTAGCAATCTAGTTTCCCCTTGGTAATCAGGATCAATCGCACCACTCGTCGATATAGTGACATCCTTATTGCCTGTTGCTCTAGAGTTAGCAGAAGTCCAAAATGGTTAGGAGACATTCTTCCAGTTCAGCGGAATCAGGCTGTTTCCCCAGATTTGGAGTATTCTTTCCTTTGGAACTAAGACTTCTAGACCCAAAGAGCATGGGATCACAGGGACAGGAAGCAAACGTGTGAGTGAGTTACACCCAGGACCAATAGTGATTAGTGCCAGCCCCATTTCTACCCCGTAGTTCCAGGACCCATGAATCTTGGCTGTTGGAGAAATAGCACCATATTTTGCCTGCAGTTTTAGAGCACTTAAAACAACCCTCCTAAGTGTTGCCACCTAGCAGGCACCTTAATTCTGTCTTTAGAAGTCCATTCCATTGTTCTGTCAAGACAGCTGCTTCAGGATGGAGAACACGTTAAGACTGGTGGATTTTGTATTTATCCAAGCATGTCGTCTTTCTCTAGGAATTGTCGCTCCTGCTAACATGTCCAAAGTATGTGAGATGATGCCTTAACATCCTTATTTCTAAGGTAGCGGACCACATTAAGTTTATTATCTATGAGTAACAAGATTCCCAATAACAGAGACAAATAATAGACCAGGAAGAAATGGTGTAAGCAGACAGTTAATTGAAGAAACCTTATGACCAGTACTTTGACTTCAGAGAATTATAAAATCAAAACGCTGATTGTGTGAGTGTGTTTGTGTAACCACTTCAGTGGAGACTGCCATTTTGAGCTCCAATGTGAACAAAAACACACCTACCAGTTGTCTTTGTCTGTGTACATATACCCTAGGAAAACTTATAGACATAAGGAGAGAGATGTGGGAAAAAATGTATCATGCAGCCTTGTGTCTAATAGTGAAAAACTGGAAATAAGTCAAGCAACCAGGGAAATATGTATATGAAGGCAGGGAATAGTACATACTTTTTTATTTTGGAAATTGGGGCAGAGGCCAAGTTTCAAAAAATGTACATGGAATCTTCTTCCTGGGGAGGAAGGAAAGGAATTGCTACAGGGGAGGTTTTCTGTTTCCATAAAAAACTAAGTGACAGAGAATGGCAGTGTCAAGATTGTAACATGAGAATGGTGGGTAGATAAATGTGTGGATGTAATTTTTTTTTTAGATGTAATTTTGAGTATAGAAAATAAATTGTTTTGATTAAATATTAAAAATTTTAAGGATAGCCATTGGACTTTGCGTTCCTAAATGTAAAGTTAAGTTTTGTGGAAACTTACTAAGAATAACCCCCTAATTTTTCAGTTTTTCTTTCTTTTTTAATCGTTTTATTAGGGGCTCATATAACTTATCACAATCCATCCATACATCAATTGTGTAAAACACATTTGTATATTCATTGCCCTCATCATTCTCAAAACATTTGCTCTCCATTTAAGCCCCTGGCATCAGGTCCTCATTTTTCCCCTCCCTCCCC
>NW_022103928.1:30388255-30394958 GCF_000313985.2 Echinops telfairi | reverse complement strand
AGATTGTTCATCCAGCCTATCTTATTTAGACAGACCTGCAGAGATAATAACATGCACAAAAACAAGACAGAGCAAAACCAAGCAACAATATACAACAAAACAGCAACAACAACAAACCACTGACAACAAATCAAAACACAACAAGAAAGAAAAACTTGTAGTTAGTTCAAGGATCGTTTGTTGGCCTTTAGGAGTGTTTTCCAGTCCAGTTTGTTGGGGCACCACGCCCTGGCCCCAAAGTCCACCTTCAGCATTCCCTGGGGACCTCACCGCTCCATTCTCTTGCTGTTCTGTCACACCCCCGTAGTGTTTTGCCTCGGTGTGGCTGGGTCAGATAGGGTGCAAATCCTACACTGTGTCTATGGTGGTGTTCCCTGTAGGGCTATGGGTCAGTGAGGGGCGTCACGTCTCATAGTGGGGCCTGGTCATGTGGTCCTCTCTGTTGACTGGCTACTCTAATCGGGATCATCGGCCTCAAGGCCTGGTGGGCCAGGATCAGTTTTTCTTTATTATTCTTTACTTTGCCTTCTTTGAAGTCCTGGTACCACAGTGGGTTACATGTCAGGCTTCTGAAACCCCCAGCGACTCCTTGGTAGAAAAATAAGGCTTTCTACTGGTGACGAGTTATAGCACCAGAACCGTAAGGGGCAATTCTACCCCATCTTCGAGGGTTGCTGTTGGTCAGAATTGATTTAATGTCAATGATGTGGGGAGTTTTTTCTGCCTCCTTGAGTTCAAAATATATATTTGTTTTCACATAAGAACAACATAGGGGAATTCTTAAGCACATGTTGCAATTCTATCTTAAAGAAGCAATCTGAAACACAGAAAGATCTATATAAATCTCCATTAATGGGTTGTTTACAATTGTAGGAAATGTCACCAATATTATAAAATAAACAAGCCTTTGGGTTGGCTCACTGTGTTTTCTTAGTTTGTTGGGACCTGTGTGGAAAATAGTGCCGTGATGTGAGTTTGTGGGAGAGAACAGTGCCGTGGAAAAGAGGTTGTACCATGATGTGCAGGCTAAGATTTCAGCTTCATCAAGGCTTAGTTTGTAAACAGTCAGAAGCCAGAGATAGTAGGGGTTTTGCCTCCCTCCTACCCCTTCCCCGTATGTTTGAAATGAACTTGTATGTCACTAATGAATCCAAGTCCACTTCAGTTTTAACATTTCTCTTTTTAGCCATTCAGACTGATGTTTAGACCCAAGGGGTGGGTTAGGAATTTGGGGGGTGGAGGCGGAGTTTGTAAGGCTGTGAGCCTTCTCTCTTTAATTTTAAATTTATTTATATATCTTTAAGAAAAGCATACTGAAAAAAAAAAAATAAGAAGAAAAGCATACTGTGTGTAGTTGCCCTGCTCAGCTCATCAAAGGAAATCAATAATAGTATCCCATTAAACTTCCCATAAATGGGGTCCCCCTTTCTCCCTCCCTCCATAATGACTTGTTCCTCCCTTGTCCCTGGTCTCTCACACTCTTTAGAGCATTTTCTTTGGGTGTGAAACCACCTTTTAAAAGTGTTTCCTTGTAATAATGAAGTTATTAAATACGTACTCTATCAGATTGACTGACTTTGAAAAGTCAAGGGTTTTCCCTTTGCTTTTGCTGTAGTTATTTCTTAGACTAATAACACTCTACTAACAATGTTACTTCTCTAATAGACGCTTTCATCTTTATTTTATTCAAGCCTAAATTTAGGTTGTATTTGTAAACTTACTTAACTGCTTTCTTGTTGTGGGACAGTTTAGGGGGTTGTATATCACACAAGACACTGCTTGTCCTGTCCCATCCTCAGGATTGTTGTGTTTGAGCCTATTGTTCAGGCCACTGTGTCAGTCCATCTCCTTGAGGGGCTTCCTCTTTTTTTGCTGCCCTTCCTGTTTACCTAGCATGATGCCCTTTTCCAGGGACTGGTCTCTCCTGATAACATGTCCAAAGTACATGAGACAAAGCTGTTGCCATCCCTGTTTCCAAAGAGCTTCTGGCTGTACTCCTTCCAAAAGGAATGTTTGTTCTTTTGGCAGTTGCTGCTTTAAACATTCTCCAGCAGCACCAGGCTTCTCCAGTCTTCCTTATGCAGTGTTCACTTTCACATGCATAGGCTCTATTTCAATAGCAAAGGTGACATCTTGATCTCGAACACTTTAAAGAGGTCTTTGCAGCAGATTTAACCACTGCAGTGCATCCTTGGATCTCGACTGCTGCTCCCATGAGCATTGGTTTTAGATCTAAGCCAGAGAAAATCTTGGACAACTTCAGTCTTACTAGTCCAGGTCTCACAATTTCTGTTGGCTGTAATTGTAATGCATGTTGAAGGTGGCAGCCCTTGATCTCTATCAGCAAGTACTCAAGTGCTCCTGACATTCAGCAAGTGCAGGTTGTTTTAATAAGCATTCCTCCGATCCTGATACCACGTTCTTCTTCATGTCAGCCAGTTTTTCAGATTATTTGCTGAGCATACAGTTTGAGAAAGTGTGGTGAGAGGATACAACCCTGTAACTAGTGACCCATTTATTTGGGTGCAAACGTCTGGCCTTTGAGGCAGTTGGCTGGTGATTTGGGTCTAAAAGAAAAGTTAATTAGGTTTGAGAAGGATCCAGTCTCATTTCATAAAGAGCCGTTTCCTCAGTGACCATTCACTGTGTGGCACCTGTCACTGTCTTAACCAGTGCTTTAAGAGAAGGCTTGTCACCTTTGGGTGCTAACAAGAGTGGCGTATAAGGGGAGACTTAGGGCAGAAAGAAAAGCCAGCCTTGTCTGTTCCTAATTAAAACTTTCACAATGTATAATCTCTTTCTTTCTATTGACCTATCTGCCAACATTGTTTTTTAATTTAGGTCTGGTTTAAATACACTTTTTTTCTTTTTAAGGTAAAATTTACATAGCGTGAAATGCAGAGATTAGAATGTACAGTTCAATGAATAATTAACTCATATTTCCATCCCCCCAAAAAAGATCTAGAGCACACAAATCTTAAGTTTCCAGCTTGAATTGTACATACTTATGTGCCTAGATTACTATTTCTTGCACCCACAAAAGGGTTCTTATGTGTCTCTTCCCAATCATTGGCTCTCTTTTATATACACACACAGTTTGTCAAGGCTGGTCCCTGAATTCTGAATCCTTAGAGGCCCCATTTCCAGTCCCTTTCTTTTCTGCCACTTCCCTGTCTCCAGGGTCTCTCCTTCTATGGTGCCTTTTCCACACGCTCTGAAGATAAACATTTTGTCTCTTGCAGATCTGGGACACAGCAGGCCAGGAGAGGTTCCAGTCTCTCGGAGTGGCCTTCTACAGAGGCGCAGACTGCTGCGTTCTGGTGTTTGATGTGACTGCCCCCAACACATTCAAAACCCTGGACAGCTGGAGAGATGAGTTTCTCATCCAAGCCAGTCCCCGGGATCCTGAAAACTTCCCCTTTGTTGTGTTGGGAAACAAGATTGACCTTGAAAACAGACAAGTAAGTGTTAACAATAGTGGAAATCATGAACAATGCAAAGGCCTAAGAATCTGCCTTCCTGGAGGCGGTTGCTACTGCAAAGACCTTTTAAGGGGGCTCTTTTGGGGGTGGTAGATGTTTTTAACTTTGATTGGTAAAAAGTCACCTGTCTTAAGGACAAACACCCTTAGGAAAAAAGTATCGTATGCCTGTGTGTGTTTATGCTCCCATGGCGGTGTAATGGGGAGAATGAGTGGTCAGCCAACACTTAGATTAGAAAGACCAGCTAACTAGTTGCCTACATAGTCATTGAAATAGATCTTTGCTCCCTAACCTAATGCAGGCATGCCATCCTGTACATAAAACAGAATGGTGAAAGCCCCTTTGAAATCGTGTTAATAAAATACTGGATTTATTCTGTTGAGTTTCCTGCGCTTGCTGGCCCCTCACTGCCCCAGTGGGATGATTTGATTTAGGCAATGCTGTGCTATGCGATTGGCTGCCAGTATTTCAAGGCAGATTTATTGGAAAGCCTGGTTCCTGCTTGGTGAAAGCTTGTAGAGTTTGAGCCTTCACTGTTGGGTTACACGGCACTCTGGGATTAGATGAGTGAACCCTGGAACACAGGCGCATAGGTGGAGCTTCCTAAGAGCCAGCAGGGAGTCTGGACAATTGTGCAAGTCTCTCCCCAAGCCTCTACACACCTACCTCCCCTAAGCCTCCCTTCTCAACCTGTGCCGTGTGTAGTCTAGAAGTGCTGGCCCTTGCTGTGAAGGAGTCAGTGCTGTTGCTCCTGTGGTGAGCATTCATAGGCCTTGCTTCCTCTTCCAGGTTGCCACAAAGCGAGCACAGGCCTGGTGCTACAGTAAAAACAACATCCCCTACTTTGAGACTAGTGCAAAGGAAGCCATCAACGTGGAGCAGGCCTTTCAGACGATTGCCCGGAACGCACTTAAACAGGTAGGCC
This sequence comes from Echinops telfairi, assembly GCF_000313985.2. NCBI lineage: Eukaryota > Metazoa > Chordata > Mammalia > Afrosoricida > Tenrecidae > Echinops > Echinops telfairi. The sequence goes on along the minus strand of NW_022103928.1, from coordinate 30,390,551 downwards.
CTGGTCTGACCCCCGCCCAGCCGACGTCCTAATGTTCTTGTCTAACGGACGGACGCGCTGCTTCCCTGTATATCCAGGTGGTGTGGGAAGGTAGTGGCGTTTTATACTTAAACTTCTAGAAAGTGTACTTGTGTGTGCAAATCTATAACTGCGGAGACCGTGAAGACCTTGTCTGAAGCCTGTGCTCGGCTAGGCATGTTAGGGGACCAGGCCAGCAGAATGCTGATCTGATTGCTTCTTCCGCTAAAGAAGAGATAAATTTGAGATAGAATCCCAGCTCTGCTATTATCGATTATTAGGTCTATTTATCTAGTATATATTGTTTTAATCTTCTCATCCATAAAATATGAACACCTGCTATGTAAGGCGATTTTGAAAAATAATGTAATGGATTTACTTTGTCACTCTCATAAAGGTCATCTTTAACTGCAGGAGAGATTAACCAGAAGCTCTAACATTTCTCAGTTTTTCTTACTTGTGCTGTTTAAGTTATTCCTAAACAAAAGTTCCTTTATGTTGGTATGTTACACACCTTGAGGGAGCAGAGACTATTCTGATTTTGACTTTGATTGAGCCACCTGTGAGAACCTGACGTGAGTTTGAACAAGCCGCGCCGTATCACCAGTCTTCTGTTAGTCGGTCACAATGTGCATGGTGGGGAGCAGAGAATGCTCAGAGGTTAGATGGAGGGTGCGGGGTGAACACTTGCAGGACTGCAAGTGGTGGTCATCCCCAAACCTGACCCCAGGAGACGGGGTTTATCAAGCTCTGTAATCTCAGCAGAATTGCGCGCAGGAAAATATGTGGAGTGGGCTGTCCCAGGGACTAGGAAAGGTCCTTGTTTCATAATGAAAGGGACAGCTATACAAATACATCATTCCATTCCAAGTGCCAGCAGAGCTCTTACTAATAGACCCTGTTTCTTAGTTATCTGATGTGTGTTAACGGCAATACCACAATTGGGTAGCGTTAACAAACAAATGCATGATACTCATCTTCACGAAGTGACTGAAGACAAAGCGGGTCTATAAGCACATGTGGTGAAGAAAGCTGATGGTGCCCGGCTATCAATAGCGTCTGGGGTCTTAAAGGCTCGAAGGTAAATAAGCGGCCATCTAGCTGAGAAGCAACAAAGCCCACATGTAAGGAGCACACCAGCCTGTGTGATCATAAAGTGTCGATGGGGTCAGGTATCAAAGAACAACAACAAAAAATCATTTCATTGTCAATGAGGAGGAGTGCAGAGTGGGGACCCAAAGCCCATCTGTAGGCAACTGGACATCCCCCTACAGAATGGTCTCGGGGAGTTGATGAGCCAGTCAGGGTACAGTGTAGCAACGATGAAACACACAACTTTCCTCTATTTCCTAAATGCTTCCCCCATCCCCCCAACTATCATGATCCCAATTCTACCTTACAAATCTGGCTAGACCAGAGGATGTGCACTGGTACAGATAGGAACTGGAAACACAGGGAATCCAGGACAGACGATCCCTTCAGGACCAGTGGTGAGAGTGTCAATACCAGGAGGGTGGAGTAGAAAGGGGGAACCTTATATGTAGATCACCAGGATCTACATATAACTCCTTTCCTGGGGGATGGACAACAGAAAAGTGGGTGAAGGGAGACGTAGCACAGTGTAAGACATGGGAAAAATAATGTATAAATTGTCAAGGGTTCGTGAGGGAGGGGTACGTGGAGGGAAGGGAACAAAGGAGCTGATAGCAAGGGCTCAAGTAGAAAGCAAATGTTTTGAGAATGATGATGGCAACGAATGCACAAATGTTCTGGACACGATGGATGTATGGATTGTGATGAGAGTTGTACGAACTCCCCAATAAAATGATTTTAAAATAAATAACCTCCAAGTTATCTGTTGCCCTTTTGAAAAATTTTTCAGTATTACTCATTGAAATCCCAAGAAATAGTCACCGTAACTTTCTGAGCTGACCTCTGTGCCTTGAGTTTAGCTGGCCTGGCCGTGCACCTAGGAAACCTTGTTTGATTGGAAGGCTCCAGAATTAGGCTAAGACATTTTTGTCAAAGGCCCAGGTTAGTCACTAACAGTTCCTGGCAGGTAGATGCACAATGCTTAGTGACAAATTGTTTTCTTGCACCAGGAAACAGAAAGGACTGTTCACTGGAAACATGCTCATTTGAGGTGTGGGGCTGGGCCACAGTCACTGTTGATAGTCCGCTTATGGTGACCCCATGTGGATCAGAGTAGAACTGAGGCCACAAGGTTTTTCCGAAGTAGATCACCAGGCCTCCTGGGGTGCCTCTGCATAGATTCAGA
>NW_022103928.1:30376229-30388155 GCF_000313985.2 Echinops telfairi | reverse complement strand
AATGCACTGCTACTGAGTCAATTCAGACTCATCATGTCCCCTACATAAGATTTATGAGATTTTAACAGGTACAAATAGCCTCATCTTTCTTGGAGAGGCTGGTCGCTCGACTGTGCCGACCTCGCTTTTAGCAATGCAGCACTTTGTGCACTGCGCACGCACACCCCCGGGCTTCTTTGCACCCACACCATGCTGTCTACTGATTCCTTACCCAAGTCATGAGAAAATGCATCCACAGCTTGCATGTGGCATGCACGTGCAGCATTTGAGATAGGACTGTCTTAAACCTCCAGAAAGGAGCGGCCTTGGTGGCATTACTAGGTAAGCATTGCACATCTAACTGGGTTAACTGCATGGTCAGAGGTTCAAAACCACCAGCCACTCTAAGGAAGGAAATAAGGCGCCTGTGGGGGTTTATAGACTTGGGAACTATATGGTAAGGCCACTATGAATTGGAATTGATTCAAAAGCTGTTTGGTTTTGTTAAAAGTGTTATCAACTACATGCATCATACAGATAGCTTCTGTGAACTGAATGTGATTCAGCTTGCAACCTGATAGAGTATCCGTCAGCTCTCGATTGTTGCTCTCGCTGTCTTTATTTCTCTCTTCACATTGATCTGGAGCTGTCACACACTTACCTTCCCATCTCCCATCAGAGCCCACCCTTAGCTGCCTCTCATGTTCTGTCCTCTTGCCCTGGCCCAGGCAAAAGTATGGCATGCCTGGCAAAAAGAACCAGAGCTGGGAGATGGAATGCCCCTGTCTGACATCCCTGAGTAACCAACCTTTCTCTCTCGGTCTGTCCAGGAAACAGAGGTGGAGCTGTACAACGAATTCCCTGAGCCCATCAAACTGGACAAGAATGACCGGGCCAAGGCCTCAGCGGAAAGCTGCAGTTGCTGAAGGGGCAGTGAGAATAGAGCACTGAGTCCTTCACAAGCCAAGAACACACTTAGGCCTTCAAACACAAGCCCCCTTGCCTATTCCAAACAAAACCTGAATTGGTCTCTCGTATCCAGCTGCCAAAAGAACCCCCACCCAACAAGCTCACCCCGATAGACAACACAGACACAGACGTGACATGAGCAGACAAGCAGCCTGCGCCTGTGACACCGCTCCATGGGTCTGCACACCACCACCTGGGCCCTTGTCTGGCAGCAGGACAGGCCATCAGCAGACTCCGTTCTGGCACGGAGTCAGCACGGAAGCTTATTGTCCACTGCGGGGGGAGAGAGAGAGAGAGAGAGAGAACTGTTTACAACAGTTAATCTGTGTCTAATTAGTTACTGATTTTTTAAACGGTCTCGTGGTCTTTTTACCCTCCCACCCCGTCCCCTCCTTGTGAAGGCCACACCTTGGGAAGGCTGGTGCCCATGTTTCATCACAGGCTCACACCCAGTCTGATTAGGCTGAGTTTTGTATGTATCTGTTGATGCTTGTTACTTTTCACTAATCAGATCTTTTTACAGTATCCATTTATTATGTAATGCTTCTTAGAAAAGAATCTTATAGTACATGTTAATATATGCAACCAATTAAAAATGTATAAATTAGTGTAAGAAATTCTTGGATTATGTGTTTAAGTCCTGTAATGCAGGTGTGTAAGAAGGAGGGTTGAACCCTGTCTGGATTACACAGTGTTTGCAATTCAGAATTTGAAAATTCAGTTGGAGGCAGTATTCTGTACAGTAGATACTGAGAATTATGTACACCTTTTATCAAAGACTTAAGAGCCAAACAGCTTTTCATCTCTCCAGGGGGAAACTGTCTAGTTCCCTTCTGTGTCAAAATTTTCCAAAAGGTTGATTTGCATAATACAGTGGTGTGTGCAAGTGGATAAAATGGCCGTTTCAAATATTTTTTAAAATAAACTTTCCCCTGCTCCACACTTCGTCGTCCCCTGGTAGATCAGCATCCCACTATAAGAGGGAAAGGAACATCCTAACAGATCTGTCCTAGTGATCTTACCTTTGTTCTAGAAGGCGCTCCTTCCAGGATTGTGGTACCCTTAGGTTAGCACTCCTTTTCTCCAGCCCACTCTCCGATATTGCCCACCGTTCATTAACCCGTTTCTTTGGTATGGAACCCTGGCAGTTCTGCTCCCCCGAGGAGCTGCCCCTGCATTGTAGCTTGCTTAACGGAGCACTTCTCCCTTTTTCCCAAAGGTCTTACATTCTAGGGTGTGGGCCAAGTTCTTCTGTAAAGAGATGAACGTGATGCCAATAAAATTTAACAAGAACAAAGATCATCTGCCTTTGCCCTGTCTTTTTTCCTTCTTCCCGACTCTTGGCTCAGTAGAGACCACATGAAATAATCATGGCTAATGTTTTTTCAAGTTTTAAAGCCCTCCATATGGGCATGGGTGGTGTTTTTAGGCAGAAAAGTCTTCTCCCTTTCCACCCTGCAGTAAATATTTCTAACTTTTTTAAAATCTAATTATAAGGAGCAGAGAAAGAAACTGAATTAAAAATATATTATCCATTAAAAAAATATATATATATATAAATATAAATATATTATCCCTTCATGGGAGCAGCCACAAGTTATCATCTATGGGCCACATGATCTACTTAGCCAATGTGTTGTGTTTTGATTGACCTAGTTGATAATATAGCACATAACTATAGATTTTGGGGTTTTCACAAAAGGACAATCTATACCAGAATCCCTGTATTAAAGCATCTATGACAAGACTTTTAAAAGTTTAGGGGAAAACGGAATTAAAAGTGATACAGAATTTTTCTAAGAGCATTTTGAGTTCCCCTCGTGTGAGCCACTGGCTGGAACTGAATATGGGTGTTAAAAGGAGAAATGGCCATCAGCGTAGGTTTTACAAAAGCGCCCCCTTGTCTTGGGTCTTTGCTACCGTTTTTGTTTCCACTTCTCAGAACCCTCGGTTGGTGTCATCCTCTACTTGCTCTTGCCATATATACAAATAGCATTCTCCGGAGCTCAAAGGTCACACTTTGAGCTTGTACACAACCACAACGCCACCAGTGAATAACAGCTGAACACTGTCAGAGATTGTGCCAGATGATGAGCCCTCGGGTAGCAGGCCTTCAAAACCTGACTGCGAAAGCTGAGTTGACCGTCGTCATTTGAATAACGAAGCCCTCGGGAGTAAAGCCTTCAGGACCTGCATTCATCGTGGAACACAAAAGGAGAAGAATGTCTACTGATACTGGAACTTGGAATGGATCAAGTATGAATCTAGGGGAAGTAGCAATGTTCAAAATTGAAATGCAATGCATAAAGATATGCTAGGCATTAGTGAGCTGAAATTGACTGATACTGGTCATTTTGAATCAAGCAGTCAGATAGTTTACTCTGCCGGGAATGGTAGTTACACAAGAAATGGGGTCAGATTTATTAAAAAAGGACACTGTATCTTGAAGTATGCTGTGAATAGGATAATAGCTGTCTGCATATAAGAAAATCCAAGTAATACCACTATTTAGTCAAATTTAGGCACCAGTCACTAAGAATAGTGAAGAATTGACGTTTTTATCAGCTGCTTCCACCTGAAATTGATCAAGCAAAATAAAGGTGCATCGATTTAATTATTGGTGATTAATATGCAGAATGTGGAAACAGGAACAGTAGTTGAAAATATGGTCTTGGTGACTGAAGAGAAAGCATGATAGAATTTTGCAAGACCTACAATTTCTTCATCGCAATACCTTTTAATAACACAAAAGGTGACTGTAATGTGGACTTCTCCAGATGGAATACACAGAAATCAAATTGACTACATTTGTGGAAGAGACACTGGAGAAGTTCAGTATCGGCAGCTAAAAAGAGACCAGGGGCCAGCCGTGAAAGAGCCCATCAAGTGCTCATATGTAAGTTTGCATTAAAAATTAAAACAAGTCCTCCAGAGTCAAATTGTGACCTTAAATTGATCTCACGTGGTTTTCAACCCTCCTAAAGCCTCGACCCTTTGATACAGTTCCCCCCCAACCATAAAATTAATTGCTACTTCATAACTGTAATTTGCTGTTATGAGTCAGGTGACCCCTGTGAAAGGGTCGTTCAACACCCCTCCCCAAAGGGGTCACGACCCATAGATTGAGAACCGCTGATCTAGAGAAGAGATTTGCGTTGAACACTAATGACAGGATACCTGATGAGCTGTGGATGACATCAAGAACATCATTCATGAAGAAATCAAGACTGCATTAACAGGAAAGGATTGACGAAGGTATAGAGACAACCAGCAGAACAAGGGTTCCTGGGGGTACAGCGGTGGGAGGGACAGGTAAAGGGCAGCTGATATCCAGGAGTTCTAGAAGGAAGAGAATGTTTTGAAACTGATTATGATAGCAATTGTACAATACTGCTTGATGTGACTGAATTATGGAATGATATGTGTTAGCTTCCAATAGAATGTTTTTTTTGAGGGGGTTGGAGATCCAAGTAGATGTCAGAAGAGACAGACTTGGTCAACTGTAAGGTAGCTAAGCAGGGAAGCAATGAAATAGAGACGAACAGAATTGTGCAAAGACCTAGACTTAGAACAATAAAAGGAAGAATATGCTAAGTGTATCTTAAGCTGCAAGAACTGAAAAAAATTCAAGCCTCACATTGCAATCTGGAAAGAATCTATGGGCAAACTAATGAACCATGCAGGGGGAAAAGGAAACCAAAAGGAACTAGCTGATATTTCACCATTTAGCTGGTAGCACATGAGCAAGAGCCAGTGGTCCTGAAGGAAGAAGTTCAAGCTGCACTGAAAGCATTAGGCAAAAACAAGGCTCCTGGAATTGATAGAATACCAATTGAAATATTTTCACAAGCTGACGAAGTACTTACTAGAAGCACTTGTTTGCGGTGACCCGCACCTGCAGAGGGTCCACACGGGCAGAGGTGGAGTGGGATTCCTAAGAAAGACAACAGCGTTAGGACTGGTGCAAGTGCAGCAACCAGCAAATTGACTTTTTAGCCAGCAGATTTTATATATATATATATATATATATATATATATATACATACATACCATCAGTATCAGGAAACGGTACAATAAACCCAAGTGCAAGTGCAGCAACCAGCAAATTGACTTTTTAGCCAGCAGATCTTATATATATATATATATAAATATAAAATGGTGTGTGTGTATATATATATACCATCAGTATCAGGAAACGGTACAATAAACCCAAGTGTTTATTCAAGCTGACTAAGATGCTCCGTTACTCTTCTAACTTAAGAATGACTAAAGACCATTCTGTAGCAAAAATGTTCCTTTCTTATCTAACAACACTGCACAGGCTGTTCTCTACAAAACAAACTCGATAGACTTGGCATGAACTCCTTAACTAGTAATATGCCAGAGGTAATGACGGGGAGAGTTCAGGGCTGTGCCGAGTCCTCTCCACTGCTCAGACTTTGCCTGTAAAGCGATGGTCCCCAACACTTGCTTATGCTGCAAAATTTGTAAGACAGCTACCTGGTTAACTAACTGGAAGAGATCTGTATTTGTGCCCATTCCAAATAAATATGATCCAACAATGTGCAAATCATAGAGCAACATCATAAATATCAGAATATGGCATCAGGATTAGAGGAAGGTTTATGAATAACCTGCAATATATACTTGGCCCAGCCTTGCTTGTGTTAAAGTGAGGAGGACGTGACTGAAGCACTTCACGAAGATCAATGATTGCAACCTTTAGTATGGGTTACAGCACAGTTTGAAGACCAAAATCCTCAACCAGACCAGTGAGTAACAAGTGGAAAAAAGATTGAAGTTGTCCAGGACTTTGTCTTGCTTAGATCCACGGAAGCAAGTCAAATGATCGAAGGACACATTGTATTTAGTGAATCTACAAAGACCTATTTAAAGTGTTGAAAACCAAGGATGTCACTTTGAGGACTAAGGTGTCCCTGACCATGGTATTTCAATCGCCTCGGTGCATGTGAAAGTTGGACACTGACTAAGGAAGACAAGAAAATTCGTACTTTTGAATTTTATGGTGGCAAAAATATTGACAGTACCATGGACTGCCAAACGAATGAACAAATTATCTTAGAAGTACAGCCAGGATGTTCTTTGTATGTGTTACCAGGAGCGACCAGTCTCTGGAAAAGGACTTCATGCTTGGTAAAGTAGAAGGGCACCGAAAAAGAAGAAACGCCTTGACAAGGTGATTTGACGTGGTGGCTGCAACAGAAAACTTGAACTTAAGAACAATTAGGTTGGTACAGGACTGGGCAGTGGTTTCATCCTGTTGTACGTGGGGTCACTGAATAGGAACCAATTGGATGGAACGTAGTAGTACCACTACCGTAGACGGTGGACCATGGCTTCAGTCTTCTCTCCATAGTTCGGCCTAATCAGACATCGTGTTTGGCCTAGGGAACAGCAGAATCCTCCCCAGTTTGGGGCCCACACATAGTCTGTGTGGTGTTTACCCCGCGACAAATTAGGATACCGAAACTTAACTGTTCACCTGGCCCTGAGCTTGAACATGACAGTGAAACTTTAAAGGATCAGCTTGACGTTGACTTTATGACCTTGAACTTGAGTGTGAATGTGTGCCTTGACCATTGTATCTACCACATCGCACTCTGATTTTAAGATTGATTTTGAACTGACTTCATCCTGGGTCTTGGCAGTCACGGTGATGCCCAGCATGGGGCTGTGAAATTACTTTCCATCTCTACATTCGTATGGCACCTTTTTTCTTAGATTTCATCATGTGCTTTCAAGACAGTGGAACGGCACAAAACGGAGCGGTATGGTCTCATCTCAGTAAGCTCAGGAGAGAAATTTAATCATCAGGATCAGCTGCTCAAGTCTGATGCCTCTGAAGCCAAACGTTTCCATCATCAGCAGCCTTACTGATGCTGATGCCACCCTGCCTTCCCACAGCACTCTGCTCCTGGGTTCAAAAGTTCACTGCAATAGGCACACACACTTGGATGGTACTCGTAATTATGGAGTTTATTAAAGAAGTTAACAGATTATAATGTAGGTGAGAAGTACTCCGGATACAGTTGTTCTGTCTGGGCAGCCTCTTTGCCCTGCTTAGGCATTGTCGCAAAGCCACTGTGCCAGAAGCCTGGAGCAGAGGAGCGTGGCTCTAGTTCTGAGGGTCAGCAAATCTGCATCCCTGAATGAAGTGCCTACTTGCAGGCATTCAGCTTCAACTTGCTCTGTGGGTTGGGAAGCACACTGCTCTCGCTCTTAGTTGGGCTTCTGCCACTCTTGTAGTGTCACAACTGTCTCCTGGACGGAAGAAATTCCATGTGCAGGAGCTTGAAACCCGAAGGACTGCTCCACTCCTCACCCTTCTCTTGCAGGTAGTGAGACACCCTTGCCCCTTCCTGTTTCTAGAAGCTATGTACAGAATGACAGTCACTCAGATGAATGACATAATTCTCTCCATGTAGGCCCATCAGAGGGCTTTTTAGACTAATTTTTTTCCTGATTTTAGTTTACCTTATTTTTCCTTTTTAAATTTTAATTTATAAAATTTTTAATTTTAATAAAGCATTTTGTTGGGGGCTCTTAACAGCTCTTATAACAATCCATACATCAATTGTATCAAGCACATTTGTACGTATGTTGCCATCATAATTTCCAAACATTTTCTTTCCACTTGAGCCCTTGGTTTCAGCTCTTCTTTTTCCCCCACCCTTGATAATTCTAAATTATTTATATATTTTACACCATCTGCTGTCTCCCTTCACCAACAACTAATTTTTTTGTTGTTGGGTTTTTTTCTTTACACTATATTACATTGTTTTCCTTTCAGGAATGTCCTTTAGGGCCATCTAAAATTTTCTACCTTAGTAAAAATGTAAACCTAATTGAATGTGTATGCCTTTTACACATTTATCTAATTCCTTTTTTTATAGAACATTATGGTTTGGGGTAGAAATTTCCCACCCAACGATTATACACATTTTGGTTTGTGATATTATTTGTAATTCTTCACACTTCCTGGCCCCCAGGGAAGTCACCTCCAGATAAGAGGCACTCTGCCAGGGTCCTTAGGTGCCCGCATCTCTGAGAAGTGCAGATACTAGTGGACTCTGCTGCTCACCGGAAGGTTGCGCTTGAACCCACCCTGAAATGCCACGGAAGAAAGGTCTGGTGATCTCTGAAAAATCACCTGGTGCCAACCCTGCGGAGCACAGTGCTGCTCTGACAGACGTGGGGTCTGGTTGGAAGCCACCTCCAGGCACCACTGAGGCTTCTCCAGACAGGTGCTCCTGTCCATCACATGGTGTCCATTCTGTTGTTTCCTGCTCCATGCCTGCAAGTGCCCAGGGCTGTGCCAGGTGCTCATGGTGGTTAACCTGGCCCTCAGGGCAGCCTAAGGAGTTGGCCTTGCCATCTTAATATTACTTACCGTATATACTCTTGTATAAGCCGCGCTTTTCAGCACATTTTTAATTTAGTTTTTGTGATAAAATTAGGTTCCTCGGCTGATATTCAGGTCGGCTTATACTCGAGTGTATACAGTCAGACATTGTGGAAAAGTTTGCCCTGTCTTTGGGTTATCTTTTGACTTTTCAGGAGAAGTCATTTGACAGGCTTACACGATTAGCTCTTCAGAGGTCCGCCGGTCATCAGGTTTATCTAATGTCTGAAGATTTTTAGTTTTGTTTGATTTTATAGGAAGTTACTTGTGAGAAGAATATCTGGGAATGAGTTTGCTGGACTCATACAGATGTGTTTTGATAGTACTGGTTAGTTTTATCCAGATAGTACCATGGGGGGGGGATAGCTTTAGGAAATTCTTGGAAAAGTGGAATTTTTCCATGGAAATTTTGAAGACCCTATACATTCTAAATGTATGAATTGTGTGCCCCTATGCCTGTTTTTATTTGCTCCAACATGCTATTATGAGAAGGTCATTTGGGACTGAGTAGAATTTTATCTATATTGCTCAGATTCATCCTAAAATCATACTACTCAGTAAAAATATGCCTTTAAGATGAGTATGTATTACACTGTTAAATTAACTAGCATGTAAGATTTTACTTTTGAGAGAATTTTTTACATTGTGCTTATTTGCATGACTGGGTGATTCCCAGTAGCGCTAATTAGATTCATCCTAATATGCTCCACCTCACAGAAAGAACACCTCGAGGTGAATGTACATTGCTTCCATTCATCTGAGTTTACACTAGCAAACTAGGAGTTACACAAGTCAAGTGATTGACACTGAGTGTCCTTGCATTCACACAGACGATTTTCACTACTGCTATTTGCTCTCACCGACTAGACTGAGGGTGTGTTTTAGAGAGAAATGTGTATCGCTGGGTCTGCATGCATCTAATGTCACTGATTCTGACACACTCTCAAGACAGGACTTGGCTCCCAAGATGGCCCGCCTGAGGTCTGACGATGACTGATCGTTGTCTTGATTCTTCATCCTTCCCTGTATCTTGACCACAAAGATTTCCAAGGGCCTCGCATCAACAGACCCTGACCTGTTGCTTCCATTTTGAACCTCACTTTAGCCTGCGCCTCACAGAGTTGGTGTGGCACTGCTCCACCAGGAGAGCGCTGCTCCCTCTCTCCCAGGACGTCTGCCTCCATGCCTAGATGGCCTGTCGGATGACATTTGGTTTGCAGGTGTGTCTCCTACTTTCAGAAGCTGGCATAGCTTTCACTTCAGAAATGTGCCCAGCTCTCCAGCCTTTTTTCCCCTCCAGAAAGGACTGCTTGAGTCTCCTTTTGTTTAGGAGTGTGGAGAGATGAGAAATTCACGGTCAATTCTCATGATCTAGGTGAGCCCCCAAACCCTATTGTTTCTATGGGAACTTTCCCAGGGATCCAGGAAACTGAACTCACAGGGTCAAAAGCAAATCAGTGCCGAGAGCACTTCTGTGTGCTCCCCTGCCCACGTTAGCCACTCTGCTGTCTGCCGGGCTGGGCCTTGCGTACTTAGAATGACCCATCTTCAGGGTTGATACTGACTCCCTTCTGCTCCTTAGCCTCCTGCTGCAGAACTACCTCTGCAGCCCCCATGCCTGGAAAGGGCAAGGTTTTTACAAGGTATGTGTGGGGAGAATGCAGGACTCATTCCTTGGCCACACTTTAATAGGAGCCTGCCTTTACTCTCCTGCCTGTTTCGCTTGCTTTATCAGGGGCTGCAGAGGGCTACAGAGAATGGCTCCCTGAACCATCAGCAGGTACCTTGGCCCTATGAAGCAAGGCACCTTCCCCTTTCTCCCAGCTTCAGATTGCCTTCCACCTTTGCAGCCAGGCCCTGCGTTCTCTGCTGACCAAACCAACCCACTGCAACCCCGAGAACTAATTGCCCATAGGGTTTCCAAGACTGAACTTTCCTACAGCCGATGGCCCTGTGTTTCTCTTGAGAGCAGCTGATGGGTTCACACTGCCAGTCTTCCTGTTGGTGACCATGCACTTTAACCACTGTGCCACTAGGGATCCACACTGGGATACTCCCAAACCAAACGTGCTACCATGGAGTTGACCTCAACTCATAGTGACCCCATACAGCAGTGGTTCTCAACCTTCCTCATGCAGCGACCCTTTCTTAGTTCCTCATGTGGTGGTGACCCCCCCAACAATAAAATTATTTTCGTTGCTACTCCATCACTGTCATTTTGCTACTGTTAGAATCGGGGGACCCCTGGGAAAGGGTCATTTGACACACACACCCCAAAGGGGTCGCGACCCACAGGTTGACAACAGCTGCTTTGGAGGATTTTTTTGTTTTGTTTAAAAAAACCCTGCTATACCAAAACGCCACATCTTTGTAAGACTAGACAGCCTCATCTTTCTCCTACAGACAGGCTGGCGGGTCTAAGCCACTGGTCTCAGGGATGAGCTCTTTATTCCTGCGTTCTGGCCCTGTGGGATGGCAGGTTGGGCAGGGGAATTCAGTAACAGCAGACATATGGCTTTGTCTATCTAGGGGTGGGGTGGGGTGGAGGTTTCTTGGGACCTAGAACCTGCACAGCTTCTCTTCCACATCTCCCTTATTGTTCACCCGTGAATATGGCTGGTGGAAGGAGCCACGTGGGTCCCTGAGCTGTGAGGTGCACCTAAGCAGTGTTCTAGATTTGAGGCAGAGGCGGCTGAAGTTAGCATAGAAGGCAGGCAAAAACGGGTACCCAGGTTTGTGTGGCAGTTTTGTAGGGCTGCGATTAGGCACCTCAGAGCGAGGTGTGGGCCAGGCATGGGAAAATGGCCCTCTGGGGGCATGTGCTGCCAAGAGCCGGAGAGATGGTTTGTTTGCCAGTCTGGGGTGTTAACCACAGTGAGAGGCTCAGGCTGAGTGGGACATGCCCTCAAGGCTGGGTCCGGCGCTCTGTTTGGTCAGGAATCTGGCTAGCCACGTCTTCTCTGCCAATAATAGGCACCCATGGACCTTCCATCCACAGAAAACCCGCCCTCTGGGTAATTAGTACTCACCGTCCTTCCGGGGCGGGGCGCTGGGGGCTCTCCGACAGCAAGTTCAAAGGGAGCCTCACGAAAGGCAAGGGGGAGGGCTTGCTAACAGACCCTGCCGGCCTGTCCCGAGCGCTGGAAGCCGTTTCCCGCACGGCTTCTTGTGAATAAACTACGGGTGGGGGGCGGGGGGTGGGCACCGAGCAGAGGGTGGTGGAGCGAGAGGCCAATTAACCGGAGAGCCAAGGCCGCGGAGGACCTGCTGCGCCGAGGGCCGAGTTTTGGGGGACCCCGCGGAGAACCTGCTGCGCCGAGGGCCGAGTTTGAGGGACCCGAACTTAAAAAACAAAAGCGCTCACGGTTCGTTTGGGACAGTCACGCCCCTCCCTGAGCCGAGTGGGCGGCCCGGGCGTCCGCGTGCGAACCAGCCCGACTGGAAACCGGAACCACTCGCTCCAGACGCGCCTGCGTTCGCTGCCCGCCACGCGGCTGCGTCACGTGCCGCTCAGACGCCAGCAGGGGCGGGGCCCGCCCAGCGCCTCCCTCGCGG
>NW_022103928.1:30361511-30374785 GCF_000313985.2 Echinops telfairi | reverse complement strand
ATGAGGGAGGGGGGAGGGGGAAAAATGAGCTGATGCCAGGGGCTTAAGTGAGAGCAAATGTTTTGAGAATGATGAGGGTAATGCATGTACAAATGTGCATTACACATCTGATGTATGTATGGGCTGTGATGAGTTTTATGGGCCCCCAATAAAAAGATTTAAAAAATAATAAAAAACAAAGGCTCAACTGAGGCACTTTCTTTTCCTCCTTGTGAGTATAGACGTAGTTTTGAGATGGCCTTGTAAAGACTTAAGTGCACTAAGTTTAGTTAATTGTTCTAACTAGTTGAAAACCACATTAAATAATTCATATTGTTTGTCAAGTTATTACTATGGACATATCCCCCCCCACCCCTTCAAAAGATGTCATTGGGAAGATGCTACCCTTCACGAGATGAATAAACAGTCCTCGGAGAACAGGAGGACACTTAAGAAACTGTCCACATGCGTATGATGCTTATGAGAATTTTTTAAAATGTGCCCTAGGCGTGACCCAGCTCTGGCCACAGCCAGGCATCAGCTAGGATGAACAAAGGGCTTCAAGTTGGCCCTGGCCCTGACTGATGTAAGAGCACACCACCAAGCAGGGGTCTCTTTGCCCAGAGGCTGGAAGGGTGAAGGGGGGGGGGGACAAAAGCTTTTTTAAGCATAGCATAGACATACTTCTACAATAAATGAAGCGGTCCCCGTTGCAAGTCGAGAAAGGACGCTTTCTTGGGTAATGTCTCCTGTTTTCACAGGAGGGTGGAGATGACAGTGAAGCACACGGGCAAGCAACTTTCTAATGCGTTCGCTGAGACCGTCCTTTTTTCTTTTCACATATTTTCTTTCATGTGTATCTGGGCCACCACTCTGTGTCAGGTTGTTTGAAATCTATTGTAGCTCCGGTTCTGTCAGGGTGCTCGCCCGGAGTTCACCAGGGCTGACCCCCGAGGCCAAGACGCTGGTCAGGCCTTTCGTCTCAGGGTCCCTGGTTCACTTCCTTCACAGGGAAGTCCCTGTTCAGTGCCTGTCAATACCACCGTGTCTCCCGGGAAGGAAGGATCCAGGGGCAAACCCTCACTTTCAGGAAAAACAAACTCCACTGCTGCCGTGTGGATTCGGACTTAGAGTGACCCCAGAAGACAAGTAGAACTGTCCCTTCACATGGGGAGCCAGCCCCACAATCGAATGGGCCCAAGGGGCCGTTGCGTAATTGAGGGGTAAAATGAAAGAGACATCAGACAAGATAAAGCACGCGAATGCTCACCTCTGGGACTGCCTTGACTTCAGGACCCTGGTCCATGCAGCGAGAGGGAATACATTTCCAACCAAAGTTTATATACACTGGAGGGTGTGTGTGTGTGCAAGCACCCCTAATTCCAGCTAACTACATAGCTAACAAGGTGGGCTGTACCCTAACCCTAGAAGTCTCTGCGTACCTAACACCAGTGCCAGGGCAGGTAAGGGGGAGTGGCTGTCTTCAGAGCCTAGAGAGCAATAGCACGTGTCTGCTCCTATAGTTAAAGCTGCCGGCTAGATAGCAGTCAGCCCTGTGCTTGTAAGAGGTAACTTTAAGGCAGCACTATTATGGGAGGGTACAATGGGGAGCAACATTAATGATGAGAATATGATTGGGACTCACCTTCAACTCACAAGGGTGAAGGCCTCCCCCCACCCCAGCCTGCCAGGCTTAATATAGGAGAATAAAAGATTCATCCATGTACACTCTCTTCCCCTTCTCTGCTCCCCACACCTTAGGACAGTGGTTCTCAACCTTCCTAATACCGCTACCCTTTAATACAGTTCCTCATGTTGTGGTGACCCCCAACCATATATTTATTTTCATTGCTACTTCTTAACTGTAATTTTGCTATGGTATGAATCTGGGGACCCCTGTGAAAGGGTCGTTTGACCACCCCCAAAGGGGTCCCGACCCACAGGTTGAGAACCACTGCCTTAGGATTTCCACGACAGTAAATGCTGTCAGAAACAACTCCTCATTGTCCTCGCTGGGCGCCCACTGCTGACTTTCCCGTTAACCACTGAGCGCTTTCATCACTGGCCTCCGAGCTTCCCAAGCCCTCACTGCAGAAGATAATGCAGAGCAATGCAGAATTTCCCTCCCATTACAGGCATTACTTACAGCAGTGGCTAAAAGAAGCAATTGTGACAACCAGTTGTTGCAGCCTCTCAAACAGAACCACGTAGGCCTTTCACTACATCCTGATCTGGACCCAGCAGCAAACACCTTTCAGATGAATCTCTGGGATTTTTCTATGTGCCCTTAAATGCCTCCAATACTGGATCCTGGCCTTGGTCAAACTGATCTGTCAAAAGCAAAAACAGAAAACAAACTTGTCTATAGTTCTTCACTTTCTTTGGGTCTACTCCCTCAATGTCATCCTGTCAGAGTAACCAGCCTCGGACACTATCACGGGTTCATAGGCGCAATTGTACAGTGGTAATATATAAAGATTATAGGACAGTCATAGAGAATGGGGAAGGTAGGAAAGAAGATAAAATAAGGGAGTCAGGCACATTTCATGGTAGCATGCTCACCTCTTGGGCGGCCAGGATCTCAGCAGCCAGGTCCACGCAGAAAGTGGGAGGAGCAGAGAGGAATGAGGAGAGAGGAGAATCTTTACTGTCTTGGGATATTTGTAAGTAGCCACAAGACACAAATATCCCAAGACATGCATATTCAGGTGTTACATACGTCACGAGGCGGGTGGTAACCACAGTAAAGTCTCTGAGCTCACAGGTGAGGAAGCCCAATACCTGCATTGGGGGAAGGCATGAGGGGGATGGAGATAACAAGAATGTCTGCTTCTACAGGGAGACAGAATCAACCATGTGCTCACTTTAAGGCAGCACAGACGTTAGGGGAGAATCTGTGGGAGTGATATTTAAAGCAGGATCACGTACTTGGACTTTATCTTTAACTTACCCAAGTGATGCCTTTCCTACCGTGGACTACTAGCTTTCCAGAGTCCCTCTGTTATAAGTTAGAGAATGTAGTCCTCACCACCTTTCCCTCTGTGTGAGTTTCCCACACCATCCCGCTCCCCAGACACAAACCTGCCTCTGAGAGCATCCCTGAGGGCGCAGCAGTCCTCCTAGATACATGGTCAGAGGCTCTGGCCCGGGGCAGAGGGATGGATCCCTCCACTAGGGGCGGAGATAAGACTCCGCGCAAGCTGTGTGCAACCCGCAGTCCCCAACCAAAGTGTCTCCTCACATCTTCACCCTCAGCCCCCCGGTCCACCTAGCACCTCTGGTTTCATGCCTTGGGCAGAAGAGAGCAGGCTGCGTCTCTTCTCCAGGACCACATGCATGTCAACAAATGTCTATTGGTTGTTTCTGCGTGCTGATGATAGACAAGATTGCCTTCTCACCAAAGGTAAATAGTGTTACCTACAGAATCACGCAGGCCTGGTCTTCTATGCGTATATGCAGGTACAGCTACGCTGCGCAGACTGGGTGTGGGAGGGAGAGTGGAAGAACAAAGAGAGGGGGGAAAACTCAAGCCTTCTGTAGGGACGCTCCCAAGGACAGAAAGAAACCCCACTGAGTGCCGAGTGCCGGAAAGAAACTGCCCAGAGAAGTCATGAACGAGAGACGAGAGACGGAACTCTGCTTCCGACAGGAGTTCAGGGAGGGCCTCTGAGGAGGCGATTCTCACTGGCAAGCCATTCTGAGAGCAGAGAAGCAGCGGGGGAAGCACTGTTGGAGGATGGGGCTTGGTCATCCAAGGAAGAGAAAGAGGGCCACTCAGGGAGGTTAGCAACCTCCAGGGCCTACGAGGCCTGGGAGGCATTTGGGTTTGACCCTAAGTGTAAGGGAAAGCCACTAGAGTTGTGGGGCAAAGGCAAAGGCAGTCTCGTGGTGTGGCGTGCGGTGAGAAATGGCCTAGCCACAAGAAGACCCACAGGCAGGCTCTCAGTCCAGCGGGGCCCATGGGAACACAGGCTGGCCCAGAGGCAGTTCCGGGTGCTCGGGTGCCGCGTGAGTTCAAGGGCTTCTGTACCTTCAGCTTTTCCAGGAAGACAAACTATGGGTCTCCTTGCCATCAGGTGCCTGGCTTCAGCACACAGACCAGGAGGGCACAGGCTGAGTGGCTGGTCTCACAGGGGAGCTTCTCTCCAGCCGTGTCTCCCTCTGACATGCTCCCACCCAATGCCCTGGTTTCTTTCAAATAAGAGCACTGCCGTGGGAATTAGACTTGGAGTGTAATTCAGAGAGCTCCCACCCCTGCGATCTTCCTGCACTTTGCATCATTGTATGTAACTGTGTGAGTCTGAAGAGTGAGTCCTGGACTAGGATCAGACTTACAGGCTAATCTAGGACTTGTGGACTCGATCTAGACTGAGCTGGGATGTTTCCTCAATATACAATTGACCTTTGAGATAAAGCTCTCTCTTACCCACGAGTGTCTCTAGTCAACCTGGTCTAACACATGCATTCATGGTCGAAAAGAACATTTCAAAATCCATCTTGAAGTACAATGCTGCCTGGGATAGGATTACATTTGTCCTCATTCAAGGAAATCCAATCAATAAAACCCGCATTAAATTGCGTAGATCTGCTGCCCGAGCCCTCTGTAAAGTGTTGACAAGCAAGGACTTCGGTGAAAGTTGGGCCGGCTCTAGGGAAGACAGGAGAAGAGTGGATACCTTTGAGTGACAGTGCTGGTGAAGAATGAGGGTCCCATGGACTGCCACAACACACCATCTGTTTTGGAGCACATACGGGCAAGGCTGGGGACACGTGCTCTCGCTGACTTTACACATGCAGTCAGGAGCCACCAGGCCCTGGAGAAGGGCACCGTGCTGGGTCATGTAGTGGGCAACGAAAGAGAGGAAGGCCTTCCACAAGACAGGCCAGTGGCTGCGTCTCTGTGCTCACACAGAAGCACGCTTGTGAGGGTGGTGCCACCCTGGGTAGGGTTTGAGTCTGCGGCAGGGGGCTGCCCAGGGAGAACCGGACAACAGACTCCAAGAGGAGACTGCCACACCCAGAAGAGACCAGGGTGACAATGGGATGATGGGGGGAAAGAGACGCTAATGATGAGGTGATGGTGTGTGTCCTGGAGTCGATCTTGACCCATAGTGGGTACCCCGTTGGGAACAGAGTAGACCCCCCTTCCACAGGGTTTCCGGGGTGCCATCTCCGCCGAGTCTCTTCTCCCACAGAGCCCCTGGGGGGTTGGATCATCCGCCTCTGGTGGAAAATGGCAAGACTGGGTCCAAGGTAGAGAGGAAAATGTGGAGGGAGAGGAGCCGTCCGTGTCCTCAGAGTGGGATGGTGGCAGTTAGACACAGCGCCCCCCAGGGCACACACAGCCCCGCTGGGTGCGGGGCTGGCTCCGTGGGGGCCTGGTGTGTGGAAGCAGGTGAGCCGGGCCGCGTGGGCCCCGAGGACCTTGGGCAAGGGGTAGGTTACCAGGCCCTTCCACGGAGAAATTCCGCCAAGAGGAGCCCCCGAGAACGTGTGACCGCACCGCAGGTCCTGCGAGAGAGGAGGGGGCCAGCACACGGTTTGGACCGCTCTGTCTGCGTGCCGATGCTGATGGCCCAAGGACAGTGTTCAATGCAAAAGAACAAGAACAAGTTACAGGACAGTTACGTCATAGCCCGCTTCAGAGAATAAGAAAGCGCTCAGGGTTGTCTGACCTCGTCGCCCAGCTGTGTCCAGTCGGTGGTCCAGGGCTACGCGGCTTTCTTTCCACCGACCTCCATCCTACGGCCGCTGGGGGCTTGTGGCAGGAATGACTATCAGGGAAAACAGAACCGGTGCCCGCCAGCAGCGGCACGCCAGGGACTCAGACTGCTCACTCAGGGAACTGTCAAGGAAGGGGGGTCGAACCTTTCTGGGGATGAAAGCCTTGTCTCCAAACCCCCTGCCCTTTCACGCCTCCCTCTAGGGGGGGCTATGACCTGGACACCTGTGGGTCCTCAGCTCCCGGCCTGGGGTGGCCTCACCCTGAAGGTAGCGTGCAAAAGCTCGCAGGTGCAATGCCTCCTTGGGGGAGGAGGGGTGTGTGTCAGACTGTTACCTTTAAGGGCTGTGGGAGAGGGCACAAAATAGCACTAACGGTAATACACATCAAGCCCAACAAAATTCTATTTCTCTGTATCGACTATTAATCCCATTTTTGAGAAACTACAGTAAACATAACACTGAAACATTCTGTCTGCCATCAGGGACGCTTCTGGTTGTGGGAGAGGGAACTTGGGGTTTGGGCCACTTTGGATGCAAGGCACTCACTCCTTTCAGCCTTCGGTGCATAGGAAGCAGGCCTGCTGGACTGGTCACTCTTCGTCTCCACTTTGCATTCTGTCAGCATCATCGGCCACCACTTCTTGGATCCTTTGATCTTGAAGTCCTGTGTTCCCCTGAGATCACTTCCTAACCCGAGAGATGCACAGGTGGCTCCAAGCCCCTCACAAGTTGCCCATCCTGAATGCCAGTCTACGACATTTGTGTCTTAAAGACTGCCTCCCACCTGGTCTCTACAGTGCCTGAAGAATGTCCCTCTACTTATATTTTAAAGCTCGACTTCCCCTTCGGGGGAGATAGGCATGTGGGCTCTCCCCGTCCCAGGTCACATACCCCACCCAGGGCCAGCCTCTGGCCCCGTTCTGAGCCTCCAGCTGCAGCCGCCCTTCCTGCTCTGGACAGTGAGAGTAGAGTCCCTGCAGTCCACTCTCACCTCCCTTTTCCGAGGATCCAGAGCTGGGACCCACATGGTCCCTACCTGCCCACCCAGCCTCCCACCCACCCGCCATCCTTGGCCTTCAGATCCTCTCCTCTGGTGAGTCCACCCAGGAGGGTCATCCTGCCTTAGAGCTTAACTTCTGGGCGCCCCTTTGCAGGCGGCCAGGGATGACAAAGAAAGCCCCCAATCCATTTGCTGCGTCCCCACTTGGATTTTAAGGCTCCATTGACTTGTTCCTGACCATTAACCTGCGAGGCGAAGGCTGTCTAACTCTCAGGCAGAGTGCGTTGGAAAGTGGATCACCTCCACTGACTCCGGCCAGTCCCCCTCAGATTGTGCCTGGGTGTGTTCTGGATGCACTGTACGCTGGTCGCACAGTCCTGGGTCCTGCCCTTTCAGTCATGCCCTGACTGCTTTGGTCAGAAGGCCCTGGACCAATCTTGTGAGCTGTTCTAGCATAATGCACCTGTCCCGGCCATGGGTCCAGTCCCACGTGTAACTCGGAAGTACTGATCAGCCACTAGTGATGCTGTGGTGACAATCTCCTGGCTTCCTATGCCCTTTGTTTGTCCTGGAATCTCAGTACACCCTTGGACGTCCTTTTGACCTCAAGCTAATGGTCTCCCTCATTTGGATGAAATGCCTGTTTTTGTCACAAGACATAATAAATGTTCCCTTGAATGATATCAGAGCTTTGGAGTCTCTGTGCCCTAAAACAGGCCCGGGAGGCAGAGCCAGCCCAGGGTGCTGACATCCGGGTCCCAGCGTTCATGCCTTCTCTCTAGCGAGGCCGGATTCTTTGTTGCTGTGTAACCCTGCTCCTCCTGAAACCACCTCATCTGCCCTGAAGCTGGAGGGTCATTGACACACCAGACAGCCACCACGCCTCTCCCCAGACCCCGCTGCCTTCTTATGCCAGCACCATTTGTTGAAGAGACTGTGTCTTCCCATTCAACGTTTTATTTTTTAGAAGTTTTATGGGCATATAGTTCACACATCATACAACTCAATAGTTAATTACATCCAGAAATGTACACTTATCATCACAATCCATTTTAGAACTCTTCATTATTTGCAAAATTTTAATAAAAAGACCATCTTATTGGGGGCTCTTACAACATGTCTTCATGATTATTAGCTCCCCACTGCCCCTCAAGCCCCCTGTCATGTCCTCAAGG
Organism: Echinops telfairi; assembly: GCF_000313985.2. NCBI lineage: Eukaryota > Metazoa > Chordata > Mammalia > Afrosoricida > Tenrecidae > Echinops > Echinops telfairi. The sequence goes on along the minus strand of NW_022103928.1, from coordinate 30,366,907 downwards.
ATCCATGAATCCAGTTACTGTCTCTATAGATTACCGATCCTGGGTTTCATACACAGAAAAATAGTAAAACAACAATAACAAAGACAGAGAAAAGCTCAACAGAAAAGAAGGCAGAAAATATTCAAATCTGGAACAAATTTAAAATAGATCAAAATGGAGATCAAATGCTAAGGTGTGACATTTTAACCTAACTGCATCTGCAAGAATTCACTTTCTAATGCACTCCCCAGCAAGCCTGTCCACATCCTGGCCTACGGTCAGAGGGGATTCACCGGAGGCTTCATCCATATGTATTTCCCTTCACATTAAAAAAAATTGAAACTTTAAAATTGGTCAAAAGGGAAATCAAACGATATTACATTTTAACCCCATGTCTGCCATAATCGACGTTACAATGCTCTCTGTCTGGTAACAAGGCTATTCACATCCATCAACTATGGTCAGAGGGGATTGACCAGAGGCTAAATCCAGGTGTGGACCCTGAAAATAGACTTGGGGTTTCCACTGTCCTCCGTAGCCTTCTGCAAACCAGGTACTCACAATTTAAGCTCTGATACCATTCCCTTCTTTGGATTTGAATTTGATGATTTGCAATCCTTGGATCACACAATGCCTCTCCCCATTAAATGGTAAATCTAGTCATCACGTGCTGATTTCGCAGCGCTTCATTTCAAACGATGTCGCTGGTTTCCAAAAGCGCCCCTGGAGCATCCTGGCATCACTCACCCCAATGCCTTTGAGGGCTGATAGGTGAGGTGCGCTTCTAGCATGGCAAGTCGGATAATCCAGCTCGGTGGGTTGAAAAGCAGGGAGGTCTTGAAGACTAAGCTGTGCATGACCCAAGGGATGGTCTGTTCTTTTCTTTTAAAAATCATTTTATTGGGGCTCATAAGACTCTTATCACAATCCATACATACATCCGTTGTATCAAGCACATTGGTACATTTGTCACCATAATTGTTCTCAAAACATTTGTTTTCTACTTGAGCCCTTGGTATCAGCTCATTTTCCCCCTCCCCCCCTTACGAACCCTGGATAATTTTTTTCCACCACCCCGCTCACCCCTGCCCCCCCCTTGATAATTTATAAATAATCTTGTCATGTCTTACACTTTCCAGCATCTCTCTTCACCTACTTTTCTGTTGTCTGTCCCCCAGGGAGGGGTTATATGTAGATCCTTGTGATTGGTTCCCCCTTTCTACCCCATCTGCCAATCCCCCCACTCCCTGGTATCACCATTCTCACCAGATGAATCCTGAGGGGTTCATCTGTCCTGGATTCCCAGTTGCTATCTGTACCAGTGTATACTCTGGTCTAGCCGGATTTGTAAGGTAGAACTGGGATCATAATAGTGGGGGGGAAGGAAGTATTTAAGAATTTGAGGAAAGTTGTTTTATCCATCATTGCTACACTGCACCCTGACTGACGCATCTCTTCCCTGTAACCCTTCTGTAAGGGGATGTCCAATTGCCTACAGATGGGCTTTGGGTCCCCACTCTGCACTCCACCTCATTCACAATGATATGATTTTTTGTTCTTTGATGCCTGATACCTGATCCCATTGACACTTCATGATCACACAGGCTGGTGTGCTACTTCCATGTGGGCTGTTGCTTCTGTGTTAGATGGCCGCTTGTTTATCTTCAAGCCTTTAAGACCCCAGACGCTGTATCTTTTAATAGCCAGGCACCATCAACTTTCTTCATCACATTTGCTTATGCACTTGCTTTGTCTTCAGCGATACTGTGGGGAAGGTAAGCATCATGGAATGCCAGTTTAATAGAACAAAGTGTTCTTGCATTGAGGGAGTACTTTGAGTGGAGGCCCAATGTCCATCTGCTACCTGAATACTAAACCTATAAATATATGCACATAGATCTATTTCCCCATCATCATATATAAATATATTTACATATGTACATGCTTGTAGTTAGTCCTCTATAAATGCCCTTTGCCTAGTTCTTTCCTCTATTTCCTTTTACTTTCCTCTTGTCTCACTACCATGCTCAGCCTTCATTTGTGTTTCAGTAATTCCTCTGGGTTACATTGCCCTTGATCAAGTCCTACCAGACCTCTTACACCTCCTCGCCACCGATTTTGGATCACTTGTTTCCTTGTCCCAGGGTTTGTTAACACCACTTCCTTTCCCCCACCTCCCCCTTTGTCATGTCTTCCCCAACCATTGGTCCCATTGTTTTCTCCTTCACATTGTTTAATCCCACCTATCTTGAGAGACCTGCAGAGATAATAATATGCACACACACACAAAAAAAATAATAATAATATGCACAAAAACAAGACAGAGCAAAACAAAGCAACAAAAGAAAACAAAACAACAAAAAAACCAAGGACCAAAAGGAAAAAACACACAAAAAGAACCAATGACAAAAAAAGTCTGTAAATAGTTCAAGGTCGTTTGTTGACCTTTAGGAGTGTTTTCTGCTCAAGTCTGATGGGTTGCTATGCCCTGACCCAAAGTTTATTTTTGGTATTCCCTCATGACTTCCTTGCTCTGCTTCCCTTGCTGTTCTGTTGCATGCCATTAGTGTTTTGCCTCCGTGTGGTGGGGTCAGATCGGGTGCAATTCCTACACTGTATCTCCAGTGTTGTTCCCTGTGGGGCTATGGGTCAGTGAGGTATGTCAAGTCTCATAGTGGGGCTACAAGATGGTCCTCTCTGTGCACTGGCTCTGAGCAGGGATATCGTCCTCAAGGCTTAGTGGGCCAGGATGTGCTCTGATATCTCCCCCCCCCACCTTTCATTTGCTCCTGTGTGCTCTAAACAGACATATCCCTCTCCCTGAGCTGTAGCTTCAGTGCTATCTTCTGAAGTAAATTTTTCTGGGGGGAGGGGTACCTGTCCACATAGCTGGGATTGGGGCTGGCCCCTCATACCTCTCTACTGGTTCCCTGCTTCAGCTTGGTATACTGCATTCACATCTTGGAGCATCGGGTTGAAGTCTGGTCTCTCTTTCCCTGTGAAGCTATAAACAATACCCTCCCCTTGGGTGGGTTAGTGCCCTGTTCCCCATTTCTTTTTTCTTTTTCCCCCTCCTTTTTAGTTGGCTACCATATATATATCCCTGGATTTGGTCTGGCCCCTGCCATACTACCTGGACCTCACCCCAGGCATGTTTGTATACAGTAGCTTTGGGGATGGTCTTTTCAGTAGCCTCCTGTGCATGTGGAAGTCGGACGTTGAGTAAGAAAGAGGGAAGGAGAATCGGTGTGGAGGGGCAGTAAAGAAGAGGAAGTAATCAATGATCTGGAGTGACACTGTGGCTCAAGCATAGGGGCACCGGTGAGGCTGGCGCACGACGGGGCGGTGTTCCCGTCCACTGTGCACAGAGTTGCCATGGGGTGGAACCAACTGGACAGTACCTAACAAGTCCAAACTCCTCTCTGCAGGGCCCTTTGCTGTCCCCCTCTAGTGTGTTTCTTGGGGCTGTCCGGTTCCCATTCCACCTCTATGTGCCCTGGGTAAGGTTTGCCACATCATGCCCTCATCACAGACCCTTTTGGATAGCTCCAAATTCCTTGGGACATTTCTCCCCTGAGCCTCATCTGGCCCCAGCTGGGGCATATGGCCTCTGCCCTTGCGTGGCAGCCCATCCCGGAAGGCCTCATCCTTCTGCAGCAGAAGGTCCATAAGCTGGCTGACCTACCAGGCACTCCACGGGGCAGCCTCCAAGGTACCACTGGTGGCACTGTCAGGAGCCCATCCTCCTGCCTGCCACCTATTAGGGGATCGAACAATGTCACCACCTGGTCTGAGTCCTGTGGATCCTCAAGGTCTGCCTGTCCCTCAACAGAGGATCCGTTCAGTGGCCTTCTTCCTTCGGCACACCACTGTTGGAAGTGCAGAAGCCCTGACCTGTGGATTCAGGTACAGTTGTTCCTGGGCCTCAAACACCACCCCCCTATGTACAACCCCCCCCTCCAAACACACCAGGTCCTACTTCTCCCAGCCTCACTTTCTCCATTTCTGGGGGTTGCCTCTCTAGCCTGTTAGGGGGACAGGGCAGCTAGGGAGTCTGTGAAGGTGTTTAGAGCGCAGTGGGTGTGGGGAAGATGCCTAAGACTAGGGGGCCTCGCTCCAGGAGCCTCATTCCAGGGCCCAAGTCCAGAACCAGACTGTGGGAACTGTCTCCTGTGTGCCCCTGGGGTCTCCTCCTCACCAAATAGCCCTTCCTGAAATCCTAGAACTCCAATTCCCTGGGCTCCCGTCCTGCTCCACCACTTTATTGCCCACCCTCACGGTGCCTGGCTCTAAAATCACACTCCACATAGGGAGGGTCTGTGGTCCTCCTCCAGTGTCGGCTCCGTAGCTGGGAGGGGTTTCTTTGGTTTAGTACCCTAGCCACCCCAGCCCTGGGCTCAGCAGAGGTTTGCACAGGTCTCTGAGTGACTGTCACCATCGGGCCATCCTGCGGGGCTCGGCTGCCTGCAGGCCTCTCCACAGGGCTCTCTCTCCTTGGCAGTGTCCCTTGGATAATTTTCCTTCTCAGACTAGAAGGGGAGGCTTGGGAACAGAACTCTGAAGACATTACCCTCCTCCGTCCGTCCACGGAGGCTTCTCTGGGGGTCGCAGCCCTACAAACACCCGCCTTGGAGTCCTCAGTTGGCTTTAAGCTGTACAAGGTCCTGTCGGATTTTGAGTTATAAAATAAGTGGCATCAGCAACCGGGAAGGATGGCGGCTTGGAAATGTCGCCGAGAAGCCCCGCGGCCGTCCTCTCCCACCCCTGATGTTGCACGCGGACCCCAAGCGCGCAGTCCCAGGCTGCCTCCCACACTCTGAGCCCCTCCGGATCTGCGGAGACCCCTCCCAAGGCCCCAGTGCACTTCACATTGCCCCGGCCGACCACGTGAGGGCGTGCCCTGTGTTAGTTGGGACAAATTAAAGGCCATCCCGCGAGCACACCCGGTGTCCCCGGGGCCCGGCCACGGCTCGGGTGTCCGTGGCGCACTCTTGGCTGCGGGCCGCTGAGATCCGGGGCCCGGAGCTCCCCCCAGGGCCCTCGCTATTCGCGCCCAATCAGGGTACCCCCCTCCTCGCCTGCTCCCACAGTCTGGGGTGACCCTCTCCGTTGCCTTTTGCGGAGCCCATTCTGGGCGCAGGCCGCCTCTCCGCGGCTCCACGGCCTCGGGCCGGGTCCCGGGCGCGCGGCTGCGGGCACGGCGGCGCGGGGGAGGCCAAGTCCGGGCAGCCAGCGGCCAGGGAAGGGGTTCCAAGAAGCACAAGTTGGCGCGGCCTCCGGGCCAGGCTGTTGTTGTTCTCAACTTGGTCCGCGGCGCAGCCATAAAAGCAGAGAGGGGCGCGCTTCTCGCGAGCAGCACGGCGCGCACGCCCAGTGAGCGCGGGCGGCAGCAGCGGCCCAGCGGCGTCCCCGGCCCG
>NW_022103928.1:30339269-30360183 GCF_000313985.2 Echinops telfairi | reverse complement strand
GCGCGTGCGGCGTAATCTGGCGTTTCACTTCACTCAGCCCCATTGGTTTCTTCCCTTTTTTGTTTTTTGGACACAATAAATTGTTTAAACCTTTGAGCCGTTCTGCCTCTTCTTTCCAGTGCACTTGGGGTCGCCACGGTGGGTGCATGGGTCGGCTTGGGTGGTGGGCCCGGCCCTGAGATGCAGGGTGGCAGGCTCAGGAAGTTGGAAGAGCGCCTGGAGCTGGAGGGTTCTGAGAGGTGGGCAGATGGCTGTAATCCGGCACCCGACCGTCCCTGGGAGCGGAGGAGCGGGAGGCTGGACCCGGGACTGGCTGGTCCCGTTAAACTGAAGGGGAGAGCAGTGGATTTGTGGGGCCTACTGGTAACCCAGTAAGGGGAGTCCTTTTGCATCCCTTGGGAAAGCTCGACCAGGTGGTCTTGGGTATGGATTGAGGTTATTAATTCTGAATCTAGGTAGACTTTGTGTCGGTGTTACTACAGAAACCCTAAGGTATAGTCAGGGAGGTGAGGCCCTGAGACTGGCCCACCGTGGCCACAAATTGATCATCTTTGAGCCTGCTGGCTAGACAGAAGGTATGTCATATAAACAGTGCTTGCCCCAAGAGCTTCTAGAAAAGTTAGGAACAGAATGGCCCTAGGCTCAGGGACACTTCTAATGTCCAGCTGATGAGATGGTGGGATGGTTGTTCATCCAGGTGGTCAATAGGCTGAGACCTAGTCTGACAAGGGAAAATCCCTGCCAGTCGGGGAAAGCTCTGGTGGCAGTAGGAAGCCAGGGAAAATCCCAGAACAGTGGGAAGCATGTTCCAGGCTGGGTAGGTCTCTGCCTCAGCCACACTTCATTCTGAAATCAGCCTAGGGGACAGGGAGACCTAGAAAACCATAGGTTCTCTCCGTGAAAGTAGGTTTGGGAGTAGAGCATCGCTGGAGAGTAGCTTTCCCCCATTGCTGGTACCCAAGACCTGAGTCAGGCCATTGCCTTCTAATAGGGTAAGACCAGGACCGGACAACTCCAGTGCACAGCACTCTGCAGGGCTAGTCTAGACCCTTTGCTTGGGAGTTCCCTTTACCCATGCTGGTTGCTCCACTCTTCTGGCTCAGGATTCTCCCCAATTTGGGGAACTACAGAAGCCACGTGGCAACATGAGCCCTGTGCCAGGTGCTCAGAATGTAACTGGGCAAAACCAGTGTTAGTGCTTGCCGTTCCCAAGGTCCCATGCCTTTGGGAGACAAGTCATTACACACTCTCCTCAGCACACTAGAACTCTGTGAGCAGAAGTTCAGAGATTGTGAGGGGACCTGAGTGTGAGGCCCTGCTCTGGCTCTGGTCACTGAAGTGGGCAGAACTGGAAATGTGATCCTGGACTTGACTGTGGCTATTATGGGGGCAACAAATCCACCCTCCCTGCACCTCTACTGACTAAGAGTTTCAGCAACTTAAAGAGTTCCTGTCAGAGAGCAGTGTGCCTGTTCCAGGGCCTCTGGGCCAGCCCACCCCTGTCCAGACTGCTACAGGAGCAGTAGAAAGGACATCAGCTAGGAAAGCCCTTGGCCTGCCAAGATTGATGGGGTGGAAGTAGAGGTGCTGACCTGCTAAATGGGATGTTTCAGGTTCCATTTGCCCATCAGACAGCTAGAGGGCTTGTTTTCCATGCAGATGCAACCTGGGCTTCAGCTAGTTGTCTACATATGAATATCTGGGGCTAGACCCGGGACTCCTGTCCAGTCCCTTAGGTGGTTCCGAAAGATTAGGACTGTTGCAGGCCCTGAGCCTCTGCTCTCCATGAACTCCGATTCTTCTGGATGACTCATGGCCCCCTTTCTGAGCCTCCACCAACTACTCATGCTAACCAAAGTCCCTGCCCAGCTGACGGCCGGTCCGAGGACACCCTGGGAGTTCCAGAGTCCTAAAGTGCCCTCTGCAGCGGTACGTTGACAGGGAGCTGCCAGAGGTTCAGCCTGGATTCAGAAGAGGATGTGGAACAAGGGGTATCATTGCTGCTGTCTGATGTCAGAGAGAGAATACCAGAAAGATATTTACTTGTGTTTCACTGACTATGCCAAGACATTCAACTGTGAGGATCATAACAAACTATGGAAACCCTTGAGAAAAATGGGAATTCCAGAATACTTCATTGTGTTCATGGGGAACTAGTACCTGGATCAAGAGGCAGTTGTGCGAACAGAACAAGGGAATCTTGCATGGTTTGTTTCAGGGTTATAGCCACTTAATATAGTTATTTAACCTTTAGGCTAAGCAAATAATCAGAGAAGCTGGATTATATGAAGAGGAATGCTGTATCTGGATTGGAGGAAGGCTTCTTAACAACCTGCTGATATGCAGATAACACAACCTTACTTGAAGGTGAGGACTGACCCACTTGCTATGAAGATCAAGGATTGATCATCAGTATAGATCAGATGTCAGTATACCAACTCAACTGACTACCATTGAGTCAATTCTGACTCATAGTGACCCTGTAGGACAGGGTAGAACTTCCCCCGGTAGATTTCTGAGACTGGAACTCATGGGAGTAGAAAGCCTCTCTACGATGTAGCGGCTGGTGGTTTGTTAGCAGCCTCCTGTGTGCCACTACCCCAACAGGACTCCTGTGCTCACTGTAAAGAAGACCCAACTCCTCACAACGGGACCAGTAGGAAACATCCAGGTAAATGAAGCAAAGATCGAAGTTGTCAAGGATTCCATCTTGCTTGTGTCCACAATCAACGCTCAATGCTCATGGAAGCAGCAGTCAGGACTCCACCAAAGTCTGTCCTTTGATGCTCACACAACCTGGTGTACCAGCTGCTCCCTCTGGATGCTGCTGGCCTCTCCCCTCCACATTGCTTCCTCTCTCTTTCCTCTTACCACCTGTCCACTCCTTGAAGACATGTGCCCTGGTCACCGTCTTCCTCGTCCTCAGGCCTTCAATTTCCGGAGAGCCACTCCCGAACCCCACTCTCAGGCCTCTGGTCTGTTGCACCTCCTCCCCAGGGCTGGACTTGTAATACCAGAGCTTCAGAGTTCACTTGGTCACAAGGATTAGATCAGGGGTCCTCAAAGTTTTTAAACAGGGGGCCAGTTCCCTGTCCCTCAGACCTGTTGGAGGGCCGGACTATAGTTTAAAAAAGAACTATGAACAAATTCCTATGCACACTGCACATATCTTATTTTGAATTAAAAAACAAATGGGGCAAAAACACCCGGCAGGTCGAATAAATGTCCTCGGCGGGCTGCAGTTTGAGGACGCCTGGATTAGATCATAGTTTTGTGGCACCAGTTGGTTCAATGTGAGTCAATCTTGGCATTTTCCCTATAATTACTGAGAAAGACCTTTCCCTTGAGATCACAGAACTGTGCGGGGATATGGAGTTAGAATTGCCAGTGGTTTCTTGTCAACACACAGGGATAGTCTACCTGAAAAGGGGGCCAAGAAGTGGAGGGACAGAAGCCGGCCAGCAGAAGAACACCTGGACCCAGCTATGCCTGAAGACAGCGTAGACCTGAACTGTTACTATAAACGGATACATTGTTTGTTTTTAACTTTTCATTGTGAATTAAGGGAAGATTTACAGAGCAAAACATCAGTTTTGCAATATGGTTTCAACTGATCCATTACAATCTCTTCAATATACTCACCCCACTTCCTCCCTGTGTTTCCTGATTTCATTCCTCCCTTTTTCCCAACCCTCTTTATTTTGTCCATTGGTAAATGCTGCCCTTTCAATCTCAACCGTTGATTATTCTAACTTGGGAATTAGTTCCAGACCTGCAGGCTAACTAACGGCCATTGTCTTGGCGGTTCCACCATTCTCTATTGGACAACAAAGCCTTTTATGATTTGGGGGGGGGGTGTTCCACATGTTTTTCTCACTCTATCCAGCTCCTTTTCAGAGCAGTTGGTGGTAGCTGGTGGACACCCTCTAGTTCTTGCTCAGCATCATGGATCCATTGCTTTGTATGTACCACAGTTTGCCTGGGTTTCTGTCACTTTCATCCTGGTGTCTGTCTGTCTTTGTCTCTCTCTTTCACTCTCTTGATTTGCCCTACATTCTCCCATATCCATTCTGAATCGAATCACCCTCGGATATGTCTCCCTGCAAAACCCTCATCCAAGTGTTCCACTCTTGATTCATAGGTTGCTCCTCTCTTCCTATCTTATTTGCTCTGACTCTTCAGCTAAGCTGTTCTTTGCCTTCCTGGGCCTCCCCAGAGTGCATGAGGTCTTAGCCCTGAAGGGTACCCCAAATTAAAAAACGGATAGCAGTAACCAGCCGCATATGAGCATTCTCTGAGGAGGATCACACAGATCTTATCTCAAGTCTCCACAGCCTTAATGAAGTGGCAGCAGAAACTATGAGATGTCAAAGAGCTAACAAATGGCTAGCCAAGAATTTATACCTGGTCTACCCACCTCCAAACAAAGCTGACACCACATTCAGCTCCTACTGGGGCAGTGGGGAGGGAGGTCTTGGCCACAAGGACTGGGTCATAACAAAGTTGTGGCCCCAGTGGGTTCAGTGAGAGTCAGTCCTGGCGTTTTTCCTGTACTGCCTTGATTTGGCTCCAGGAAGCATCCATTTGCACACTGGAGACACCTGACATTGCAAAGGGAAAGAGGAGGACTTCCTAGAGATGTGATCCTGGTGCTGAGGTGAGACAAAGGACCATGTGTAACACTTTCAGTTTACTTTTCCGGAAAAAAGAGGGAGAGCAATAACACACCTCACCCCTCTGCACCCACGGATCAGGATTAGGTTAGTGGGACCAAGCCCCTAGAAGTCGAGGTCGGGGTTCTGAGTCTGGCTCCATTGTGCTCTCATTATGTGGTCCAAGATTGTTCTCCAAGCAATTACAAGTGGATCCGTAAGCTAGCAACAAAAATTGTCTAACTGCATAAGAAAGATAATCACACAGGACTATGAAGAACTATACTGCCCCAAAGTTCAAACCCTAGAAGAAATGGACAAATTTCTAGAAAAAGGCTACTTACTTTAACTAGGATATGATTTTCAGGGGCATCTTCCTCCAAAGTGGGGAGCCGAGTCCTTCTTCATTGTTCTTAGTCAGGAAGCTCGGCTGAAACCTGTCCACTTTGGTGACCCTGCTGGCCTTTGAAATACCAGCGGCATGGCTTCCAGCATCACAGCCACACACAGACTTATGTAAAAATTGATCCATAACAGGGAGAGCAATCGTTAGAACTGATGATGATTACACAACTCATTTAAACAGTGACTTAACCATGGAGGTGGGGAAAATGTTCTAAAATTGATTGTGATAATGAATGTACAACACTTCCTGTCAAGATTGAACTATTAAATTGTGTGTACTAAATGCCAATTTTTAAAAAATTGACCTATAACAAAAGAAGAAATTGATCTGATCGTTTAAAAAAAAGGAAAAAAAAAACTCCCAACAACAAAAATCCTGGGCCAGGCAGCGTGACCACTTCTATCCAAAGTATCCCAGACTACAGACTACAGAAGAGGACGTCGAACTCCTGAATTTATTTTATGAAGCAAGCATAAACCCTGATACCAGGCAGACATCATGAGAATAGAATAGACTAACATGTCTTATGAACCTAGATACAGAAATTCTCAACAAAATTCAACAAAATAAAATCCAGCAATATATTTAAAAAATATTTCGTGACCAAGTGGATTCATCCCAGGTATGCAAAGATAGTTAAACATAGAAAAACACTCAATGTCAGACACAAATAAAGGGGAAAAACTGAATGATCCTATCAACTGATGCAGAAGAAAAATGTTTGACAAAATCCAGCACACATTCCTGAAAAGCACCCAACAAACTAGGAAGAGAACTGAAATTACTCAGCACAATAAAGGAAGGATATGCAAAAGCAACAGCTAACATTTGGCTCTATGGGGAGAAATGAAAGCCCTCCTCAGTGAACGGGAAGCAGAAAGAATAATCTATAACTTATCCAGGGTTCGTTCGTGAGGGAGGGATAGAAATGGAGAGCTGATCTCAGGGGTTCAAGTGGTAAGAGAATGTTTTAACAATGATGATGGTGGCATATGTGCAAATGTGCTTGACACATTGGAGGAATGTATGGATTTTGATAAGAGATGTAAGAGCCTCAATAAAAGTTTTTTTTTTTTAAGTTTCTTGCTTTGGGATTTTCTATGTATAGAATCATATCTGCAAAAAAGAGAGGGTTTTACTTCTTGGCAGTTTAAGACTAAATCACTGGCATCAAATAAAGTCTGCCTCATAGCGATGCTGTAGTCAGAGTAGAACTACGGCCGTGGCTTTCCCAGGGTGTACATCTTTCTGGGAGCAGAAAGCCTCGTCTACTTCACTTCTGCCCCCTGTGAAAGCTCTGTACCCATAGTAGTCCCTCTACTTACTTTGTAATTATCTTCATGACAAGGTGATAGCGATGGTCCCCTATTTTCGGTCTTGTGGGCTGGCTTTGCTTTAGATACGCGTTTGTCTGGGTTGACTTTGGGAGATGGGATCATGCAGAGTAATCTGAGGTTGTGTCTACGGTTGTCATTTTCTATCCAAAGAATCCGCTTTAGAATTTATGGTAAGGTTGGTGAGGTTTTTCTGATCCCATTAATTTCAGTTTATCTGGAAATGGTCTTGATTTCACCATTGTTTTTTTAAATCATTGTATTGGGGGCTCATACAACTCTTATCACAATCCATACATCCATCCTTTGTGTCAAGCACATTTTGTACATTTGCTGCTGTCATCATTTCCAAAACATTTGCTTTCTACTTGAGCCCTTGATATCATCTCCTCATTTTACCCCCTCCCTCCCCGCACTCCCCTCCCTCATGAACTCTTGGTAATTTATAAATGATTATTATTTTGTCATACACCATTGCTTTGAGGTATAATTTTGCTGGATATGATTCTTGGTTGGCAATTGTTTCCTTTCAGAGTTTTATATATGCCATCTCACTGGTGATTGCTGAGAAATCTGAGCTGAGTCCTACCGGTTCCCCTTTGGGGGGACTGTTCTGTTTTCCCTGACCTACTCTTCCAGTCTTTCTTCATCTTTGGCTTTGCCGAGGTTGATATGCTGTGGTGATTTTCATTTGGGCTCCGTCTTGTCTGTGGTTTGTTCAGCTTCGTGACTGCCTATAGTCTCATCTTCCATGATGCCATTCCCAACTACCCTGGCCGTTGTCTCTGTGTTTGGTTGTTTCCTCCTGGTCCGTAATTCAATTACACATAAGGTCAACTTCTTGAAGATGCCCCACATAATTCTTAGGCTTTCTTCAGATTTTAAAAAATTGTTCCTCTAACAGATTAGTATTGAGAAATTTGTCTTCAAGCTTCAATCAGTGATTGATTCAGTTCTACTCCTATGCTGTATCAATGCATAATCTATTTCAGAAATTGTATTGTTTTTATTGATTGCTATTTGCTGTTTTTTTTACAAGTTCTCATTTTTATTTTGTCAGTGTGTTCTTGTTTTTGTATACTTTTCCAAAGTTTATTCTCCTATGTTTCCCCTTGATTTCATCTGCAGCTTTCTCTCTCAATCCTTTGAAGAAATATGAATACTATGTAAAAATTTGGCCTCTAGATCAGTTACGTGTTTGAGTCACTATTTTCTCCCTGAAAAGTGAAATGATCTTCTCTGAGATATTGTGGGGTGGTTCAGATTAAGGGGACCAGATTTTAACACTGGTAAAGCAGGACAAAAGCGGGGCACCATTGGTAAAACTCATATCCTGGCAAAAATAGCCACATGACAGCCGAAAACCCTATACCCTAGCTTGTCCTGCATTCTTTCCAAAAATTGGGATTTTTAAAACGCCGAGGGACGTGGGAAAAATTGTTAAAAAGCAGGACTGTCCCGCCAAAAGTGGGACGTCTGGTCACCTTATAATTTGTATTTGAGAAGTAAAACCAAAGTTGTTCTTGTTAGGTGCCATCTAGTCAGTTCCACCTATAGCGACACTGCGAACAGAAGGAAACTGCCCCGTCCCGCGCTCACCTCACAATCTTTCCAAACCTGCGCCCATCACTACAGCCACTGTGTTAATCCGTCTTTTTCTTGTCCCAGTGCATGGGAGCCAGCAACTGTGACCACAGGACCAAGTCGCAGGCATTCATCCTGCAGCCACACCCACTCCTATCACCTGATCAGTGATAACCAAAATAAGCCAAACTACGCCCCCCAGGTGCTGAATGATCAGCAAACAGAAAAATGCCCTACAATCCTATTCTCTATTACACCAGCCAGAAGACAGAGTGGCTAAGGTCTCACCAACATACAGTCACCAGTTAAACACCAAGTGTGGGGTGACATCAATGGCATCAAACAGGAAGAAAGCAAGGGTCCTTAGAGACAGGAAAGAAAGACCAAAATGGATGCCAAGGAGGGATCCTGAAACTTGCCTCTGAACACAGATTAACACATAGCGTAAACAGAAGAAATAAAAGCTGAGCAGAGGATTTAATTTATGTAAGCCTGGAATCATAAAACATTCTGTTCTTTGAGAAGAGCACGTGTCTGTGACATTTCTGTGGAAGTATAAAATCCTGAGTGAAAAAGGTACACCCAATGCGAATTTTTTCATAAGACCTCACCAAACTGGTAGGCTCCTGTGAAAACCAGTGAGGTAGGCTGGAGAAGGGGGATTTCATTTTGTTATGTTTATTAAGCCTAAAATAAATCCCACACCAACGGACCCAAAGGACACCGGCGCGGGAGGCATTCCGCTCTTCCCAGGAACCCCCACGCGTCAACCCCGCCTCCACCAGCGGAAGGGAAGGCGCTCCATGAAACTGCTTAAAAGCCGGCCTGGCAGCACAGAGCAGGCCGAGGCCATGGGGGGACACTGCACACCCGGGGCCGCCTCGCGTCCCTCGGCGCCAACGACGGCGTGCCGCGCCGCTCGCCCCGCCCCAAGTCGGGCTCGAAGCTCTCTTCCAATTGGTGAACATTCCGATCCCTGATTTGCATAGGCCTCGACCAGACTCCGCCTCCGCCCGCATTCCGAGCTGGCGGAAGGCGGAGCGTGCTGGGCCGGCGTGCGCCGACCTGCGGTGCGTCCGTCCGAGAGCAGCCAAGGGAGCTGCCCCTGCGGCGCTGGTCGCCTCCGCCCTTCCTGTCGCCGGGGACGGCTTCCTGGTTCAGAGTTCTTACCTCCTGGATGCTTCAAGAGGGCCGCGGGACCTGACCCTGATGCTCCTTGAGGGTCTCCCACCCCCCGTTCCTGTCCCTGCCAATCCAGCAGCACCACTGTTTCTTTGAACCATCTCTCCTCCCCTTGGGGTTTACAGAACAGCCCATCCACAGCTGCCCCGTTTCACATCTCACTGTATACAATTAATATACTAGCATGTACTTCATCGCAAGGTGTGTTATCTGATTATTGTGCACCCCCTGCTGTGTAGTCAGGTTCTAGCATACTCTAACAATTAATTGGCACAACTATTAGGGGCTCTGGGAACACAAGTGTAGTGGCCCCTACTGTCATGGAGTGAAGTCAGGGTGGGGATTTCCCGCCAGGCAGTCTCAGAATAAAACCCCTAAGCCATCCACAAACCCATGGCACCCTGTGACTGCTCTACCCAGCGCCAGAATCGCTGTGGGCTGATTAGGGATTCTCTACACACAGATCCTGGTAACAAGAGGCTCAAAGCCAGCTTCTTCCCCAGCCCCTGCTGATGGCAGGTACTCAATCAAGTTGGTTTTAAGTTAAAGGATTTATACAGCCACGTATTATGTGAAGGGAGAAGCAACAAGTTGTCTCCAACCAAATCTTTTTATTTCCAAAACAATTTTCTCCACAAAAGGCCCCAGGACTCCCGGTTTGTAATAAAATCCATTCCTTAGAACTGAAGCCAGGAGACAGGTGGTAAAATCTAGAATGCCATCCCCAGCATCATTTTCCAAAATGCGAGTAATTAAATATCATTGATACCATGAAAAAACAAACTGATCTTAAGAACTTATTCTAAAAGACAGGGCGACCACAGGCGGACAGTGACCAGCCTCTGCAGGGAACAGCAGGCTGGACTGTGCGCTCCCGCAGGCAACGCTCAACCAGAGACCAGGAAAGGTCTATCCACAGTGCCTTGCCGGCCCTGGGACCTTAGATGGCAGCGGTCTCTCCTCCTCCTTTCAGGAATACTCCTGAGGACACCAGTCAGCTCCACACTGGATGCTGAGTTCCCAGTCACAGCCAGGAATAGCCACTCCCTCCCTTTCACCCCCTTCCCCCCATAAGCCCACACTGTCAACTAAAACTGCCACCTCTTTCATGTCAGAAAGAACCCAAGCAAATGACCCTCACCCTCACACCAGTGTGTACACACACACACACACACACACACACACACACAGAGAGCCGCAAACTGAAGTCCTGGGTTATTTATTGGCAGTGAGGCCGTTTCTTCAGGGGCTCCTCCTGCTTTTCCCGCTTCAGCCATTGCTCCAAAAGTGCGGCGCTGCCTCTCTTGGTGGGGAGCGGGCTCCTCTGCAGGAACTGACTGGACCACTGAGGCACATCTGACTCTTCCTTTTGCAGTGTTTTGTAATCTTCCTTTTTGGGCGACTTTGTGGCTAGCCACTGCAACATTTTCTGGCTGCTGCCACTTGCCTTCAACTCCTAGGAGGAAGGAGGACAAAGTACAAACATCTGCTCCTAGAAACATTTCTAGGGCCAGATGGGGTGCAGGCAGCATCTATCTCCTAATGCTAGAGCCCATAACAAGACAGAACATTTTTAGATTAGGATTAACTTCTTGATCATTTCTTCCTTCTCTATACATGTAGGCCTCGTTGTAATAAACTTAAACTGAGGGCCAACAATGAGCTATGTGGACTTTATGATTTAATCTTCTCATCAATATAAGTAAATACTATTCTACAGCCTCATAAAAAATGGAAACCAACGTTCTGGAAAGTTAACTCGCTTTCTGAAAGCCACACTATGCTTGCTGGTAAAGGGGCATGGATTTGAGTCCACGCTTTGTGATTCCAAGACCTATAATCTTAATAGTAATTAATTACATTCATCGCAACTGCTTCACAAAAGGAAAAGGAGCCCTGTTTACCACAGGGTGAGACTGTTCAAACCTACCAGCCACTCTAGGAGAGAAAGATGAGGTTGTCTGCTCCCATAAAGGTTTGCAATCTTGGAAACCCCTGTAGGGTTGCTAAGAGTCAGCATTAATTCGATGCAGTGGATCAATAAGCATACTTCTTAATTTTCCTCATCTCCATAGCCACCTTCTTTTCCTTCATTCAGTGATAGTTGAAGAAAAATATGGCCAATTCTGAGGGTTCAGTGATGAATAAGGCACAGATTCTAACCTCAAAGAACTCACAAATATGTGAAGGAGATCACCGTCGGTAAGAAATACCAGTTAAGGCATGTGGAGAATACAGGAGAAGAAAGGAGCCGTGGCGTGTGCACCAAGCGGTAGGAGAGTAGGTTTCCGAGGAAGTGTGTTGCACTAAGCCCAGAAGATGGCATTCCAAACATGTGCAGAGAATGAACAAGTGTGTAAGTCAGTGTGACTCAGGAGGAGTGTTGGGAAATGAGGCTAGAAGAGAGATGGATCCCTGTCCACCTGCACTCTAACCCTGAACTGATGGGCTCTGAATTGATTAGCATAATGCAACATCTCTAAAGCATGAGCTTTTCCAGAGTAAAGACCACGGCAGAGACAGAAATATCTTTATAAATAGCTACAGGCAGCTGGGGGAGGGGGGGGGAGCATCAAAAGTTGAGTGTGCAGATAAAGGAGATGACACTGACTGTGGGGGCTGAAAAAGGGAAGGGACCATTGTTCTTGTGATCACCCTCTCTGATCTCTCTCAGGCATTCTGAAATGCCTATTCCTGAAACACCCAGAGGAATTTCCTCCTTCAGACCCTCCATGTCCCTTAGAAACAACTGCTTCTCTTTCACCTCTCTCCTGAAATGTGAGTGGGGCCAGTGTAGGGGTTAGCCTGGCCATTTTTGCTCTGAACGTCCCTCCCCATTGCAGGCCTTTTGTTTGTTTACCCTCCTTTCAAAATAAACCTCGTTAACTTTGGATCCTTGTGAATTTTAAGAGGCGAGAACCATATATAGATGCTCTCAAATCCTCCTGCAGGAGACGGAGACCTATAACACCTTCTCCAGCTTGTAGCTGGAAACAGGGGTAACAGAAAAGGGATATGACAAGGCACACCATGAGTGTGGTTTGGAACCAGAGATACAATTATGAGCTTTTACATTAAGAGTTCTCCAACTTGGCTTATTGGCAGTATCACTGAGGAAGCATCTTAATGATACAGAAGCTTCAGCAGGTGTAGGGAGGGTCCGCAGTTACACTGTGAGAGATCCCCTGGAGCCTCTGCATCGCAGCCCCGTTTGGGACTCATCGCTCTACTCCACCTCGCCATTCCACACACATGGAATATGTGAAAAAGAGTTTTTGGTGGTTCCCATTGAAGCTCTGAGTGTAAAAGGCCATATCCTAAAAGATAAGGCTATGCAGACAGAGAGAAAGCTCAAGAAGGACTGTACTGATCATAGGTCCGTACCTTTTTGACGAGAATGTCAACAGGAGCCAGACACTGAGGAGTGTTGTTTCGGGAATTGTTCACCAGAGAGGAGACTGGATGGAAAGTGATGTTTTCTGTGGGGTGGATTAACTTCAAAGCTTCTTGAGTGGAGACCTCACCAAAGTCAAGCCATTTTGAGACTGCCTCATCCCCATCCAGTAAGGCAGGCATCCTAGCCAGGGTGGTCACAACATGGGTTGGGAGAGGTGGGGTGTGGGTAGTGAGAGAAGGGAGAAAGACATGAGTCTCCTGAAAGCTCAAATCATCACAGGGTCGAGTGCCCCAGACAACTTGACAGGACACCAAGCACAGCCCTAGAAGAACAGTGCTTTGACTACAGCCCAGCGTGTCCAGCACATGCACTCGCCTGCAGGTGGACTTTCCAGGACGCCCTAGCACAGAATAAAGTAGATGCCGGAAAACGGGCCTATCCACAGCAATCCTGCCTCACCTGAAAGAGTCACAGTAAACAGGGCTAGTCACCTAATCTGGCAGCAAAAGAACAGCAGGGACATTCCAGGATGACTTGTGATGGCCAAGAAGATATTTGGACAAACCCCCAGCGTGAGTTTCCAGTGTGTATCCTCAGCCAATGGGAAGTGTGGTACACACCTCATGGGCAAACAATACTGTTGGTTTCAAAAAATATAATCGACTTCAAAGAGTTTCTGGGGAAAAAAACGTTTCTGGAAAAATGACATGAAAAATATTTTTTCTATGAAAAATTTGAAGCTCCCTCATATATTCATAAACATCTATTTTAGTTAAATGCTGTAATTTTTTCAAACAAGTACTTTTAAAGTATTCTAAAATCTCTGAAACCCAGATGTATTTTATGAGGAAGTTTTGTATTGTATTATATTTAGGTGGCAGTGATTGCCAGCACTGTACCTTTCTTAGCATATGAAATATGGAACACTTAAAAATCAGTAGTATTCTATTATCAGTAGTACTTTAGATTGGAGGAATTAAGGGAATTTATTTTAAGATGAGCTAGCAAAAATATTACTATTTCAAATCAAACTATTATTTCATAGATATACTCAGGACAAGGTTAAAGTAGGTAATCCTGATGTATGAAATGTGGCATACTTTGCAGCAAGACATTAAAAAATCAATTCTAAGGACACTGGCAAAAACTCCAAGTGTGACACAAATATAGTTATTTTTGCTAGTGTTTGTTTTTAAGATGTGAATCTGTTCCAGTGTGACTAACTTATGAGAGAACAATCTGAGCAAAACAGATTATATATATATATTTTTAATTAAATACTTTTATTGGGAGCTCTTACATCTCTTATCACAATCCATACATTCGTCCACGATGTCAAGCACATTTGCACATATCCTGCCATCATCATTCTCAAAGCATTCTCTTCCCACTTGAGCCCGATATCAGCTCCCCATTTCTTCCCCTCCCCTCCCCCGCCTGCCCTCCCTCAAACTCTTGATATGTGATTGATAGACTATTATTTTCTATATACTTGTTTAGTTATGCTTTTGTCTGCAAAAAAACAGTAAGTGAACACAGAACTGCACTTGTTTAACAGAGATTGGTAGGTACACAAAATACACACAGAGTATTTGCATGTCTTGTCTTAAAAGTTATATTTTGTTATTATTTTGCATCTGTGAATTTTTCTGTATTAAGAAAAGTTTAAAATATGCCAAGCAGTGCATGAAATAGAAAACTCCCAAGGACGGAGGAGAAGCTTGAACTAACAGAGCATCTTGAAAGAAGGGCTATCTCTGAGCACTGGGCGTAACGGTCCTGGTGAGGCAGGGAATAAACCACAGACTGCGAGAAGAACCCACACATGCACACTGGAAGACGCAGTAAAGCCAAAAGGCTCTTGAGACGCGAGAGACCTGGACTTGCTACCGGGAGGGACCAGTCCCTGGAGAAGTACAGCATGCTTTGTAGAGAGAGGGTCAGGATCATGCTTTGAAAAAGAGAAGATCTTCAACGAGATAGATTGACATAGTGGCTGCAATAATGAGTTCAAATATAGCAACGATTGTGAGGATGATGCAGGACTGGGTAGGATTTTTTTCTATTGTACACAGGGTCGCTATGGGTTGTAACAGACTAAAGGCATCTAACAACATAACATTAATTGTTGATGCATCATTGGTGAAGTTAAGTGTGCTCATCACCTCACTTTTTCCACAAATACTGTGTTTTTTATTTATTAAGGGTTTTTTTTGGGGGGTGGGGTGGGTATAAAATTTCACCCAGTACAGTGATTTTTTAGGAATGCATGTCATGTTATAGCAGAACTGTACAGTTGACCCTTGAACAACATGGGCTTGAACTGTACAGGTTTCCTTATATACAGATTTTTTTTAATGACATGTGATGCTAATCATTTTCATGAGAGCAGTTCATCTCTAGTAAATTATGTATTGTAGTAAAAAGTGATCTCTTGTGGTCCCCATGTATTTTTTTCCTTCGTGAAACACCATGAAATCCATGCAAAATACCACTTCCAGTGATTCTGGAAGTATCCCCAAGTAGAGAAGTCATGACAATACAAGAAAAAGTTCAACTGCTTAATTTCTACTGTGGATTGAGGTCCTCAGCTTCAATTCACTGCCATTTCAAGATAAACGAACCCAGCATAAGGACCACGGTATAAAAAGAACAGTATATTCTTGAAGGCATCGCTGCAGCTCTGCCAAGCGGCACCAAAACCTTGTACCTTTTGCAAAACTCCTTTTAATCTTGGACTGAAAACGTAGTTTTCACGTAGGTGCAGTATATAAAGTAATGTTATATACAGGTAACATATGAACTATGTGTCAATTTACTGTTTATGCTATCAGTAAGTTAAGAGTAGGCTGGCTGGCTACTGGTAGTTAAGATTTGGGGGAATCAAAAATTAGTTATACTTGAATTTTCAACTGCCTGGGGTTGGGGACTAGGGGTAGGGTGGTTGGTACTACTAAGCCCGTATTGTTAAAAATGTCAATTCTATCTGTATTTTGCAAATTGTCTTAGTTTTCCATTCCTTAAATGTATGCCTAGGGAAAGTTGCATTTCAAAAGCTACTTATCTAAAAATGAAGACGCAAACCCTCCTCTCAATCTTTTTGGACAGAGGATTAAGAGTGTGACTTGCCTGTGGTGAATGTCATTCAGGCCTTTGCAGGAATCCACTGTGATGATGGTATAGGAATACAGGGTATCTCCCCCCTCTGGGGGTGCCCAGCAGTCAAAGATCCCCGCCATTGTCAGTAGCCTCCAGTTGTCCCATACTTTCTCCCACTCCTCAGGACTGTCCAAGGCACCAACACTGTCTGACTGGGAGCAAAAACACAGGGCACATTAGATATTCAGCAGCCTCTTCTATACAAAGATTGGGTACTACTGACCAACTTAAGAGGCTTGGTGGCAAATACCTTCCAAAACCCTAGATTCATGGCTCTTCAGTACTTTTGGAATTCAATGTAACACCTTCACTGGACATTCCGGTCCTTCTAGGACCGAGCCCCTATTACTCTCGACGGACATTCACAATGCTAATTTGTAAATGAGACTTTCATGCAACTTATTGCCCCTTGCTCAAACATCTTCCCTACTCTTTTCACCATGCTAACGACGTGCACGCACGGACAGAGCTTCATTCTGTGCATAAGGTCGGGATGAACTCCATGGCCTCTAACAACAACAACGTTGATGTGCCATTTAGTTCAAGACCTACAACGGAACACTGGAACGGGGTCTCACTCCCACCCAGAAACAACATTAGAGGCCTAGATCATCTTCAGAATTACAGCTTTTGTTGAACTTATCAGTGAACTAACGCCACAGGCTCACCAATTAACCTGAGAGGAGCCTCCAAGGAGGGACAGAAGCAAGACAAAAAAGACCCCATACAGGAAGACAAAAACCTAGAGAAAAGTATCACATTGCTAAAACTAATGTGGGCTAGAGTGGGAATCCAGAATCCGTGGGAATTGCAGACCTTAGGGGAGAATACACCAGCCTCTGCAGATGTCCCTGAGTGTTCAAAAGAAAGACTAGACATCAAGCAGGAGACTGGACATAGCCCGATTTGGGGTGTTTGTCCAGAAGAGGGGTAGGAGGACCCCTCTGCCCTGGGAAAAGCATGAAGTCTCACCTGATTGCTTCTTCCCTAAAGTAAAAAAGCCTTAAGTTGTGGTGTGAAAGGCAGTGAGCCCCATCACCCCTAACTTACAGGTGAAAGTTAAAAGCGAGCAAACAACACTGGTTGCCTTGCAGCGAGCAGGGTCAGGCAGACAGCCTGGGCCTGAGCCCAGAGGCAAGCGCTAACCTAGACTGACTTTGAATGACAACAACACTCTTACTCAGTGCCATCAGCTGGTTCCAACTCACAATGACCCTACAGGACAGAGTAGAACTACCCTTTTTAGGTTTCTGTGGCTGTAAATTTTTCTTTAAAACAGTTTTATTTGCACATAACCCACATATCATATAATTCAATAGTTCAATCATATCAAGAACAGTTGTACAATCATTACCACAGTTAATTTTTGAACATTTCTTCTTTCAAAATAATTTTATTGGGCATTTCTTCTTTCTTGTGCCATTATTAGCTCCTATTTTACTCCCCAAACCTTCCCTGTCAAACTCCTAAGTAACCATTAATCTGGTTTTTGCCTATAATTTACCTATCCTGGATTTCATACACAGAAAAACATACCAAAACCAAAACTAACAAACAAACAAAACACAAGAAAACCAACAATAAATAAGCAGAGAAAAACCTCAATTGAAAAGTAGAAAATATTGGAAAACTAGAACAAATTTAAAATGGGTCTAAAGGGAGATCAGATAAGGAGTTCAATGCTAACCTAACTACCTCTGCAATCATCCACTTTCCAGAGCACTCTGCCTACCAGCACGGCTATTCATGTCCTTGGTCCATGGTCAGAGGGGATTCACTGTATTCACATGCATTTCTCTCCCTTCAGTTTTTTTCTTAACTGAAAGGGATCATGAGAGATCAAATGATAAGATGATAAATGTTAACCTAAATCTATCTACCATAACTGATATTATAATGCTCTCTGGATGATGACAAGGCTATCACATCCCTATGGTTGGAGGAGATTCTTGGAAGGCTTAATATTTGTGTGGACCCTGCAAATGGATTTTGAGCTTCTACTGTTGTTCAGCGCCTTCTGCAAACCAGGTGTTCACAATTTAACCTTTGATACCGTTCCCTCCTTCAGGTTTACAGTATATTATTTATAATCCTCACATGCTGGTGGGCTTCTTCCATGTAGTCTTAGTTGACACCTCACTTAGATGGCTGCTTATTTGAAGATAAGACTCTATGGTCCCAGACAATACTCTTTCATACCACGAATTAAGATCAATTCAAAGACCTAAATGTAAGAGCTAAAACCATAAAACTTCAAAAAAGAAAACATAAGTTACAAATCTTCCTGACCCTAGATTGAGCAATGGATTGACTCTTGGCCATCACAACAAAAGCACAGGGAATTTACAAAGATTATCCCTCAAAATTAAAACCTGTGTGCTTCAAAGGACACTACCAACAAAGTAAAAATGCAATCCACAAACTGGGAGAGAAAATATGTGCATATTATATATTTGGTATGGGTCAAATGCTATAAATCCCTTATAACTCAAAAAACCAAAAAACAGACAAACCAATCAAAAAACAGTTAAAAAGAACAGGGTACGATTAAAGAAATAGTTGCGACACTGTGGAAAACTTAACCAATGCTAGTGAACAATGTGAATGGAAATTGTCAAATAGGATCCAAACTTGCTGTATAAAATTTCCCAAAAAACAACGGAATATTGGTGGTGGTAGAGAGGGCAGGAGAGAGGCAAAGGACCTGATCAGGCACTTTCCCAAAGACAGACAAGTTGTCAATTAAGCACATGAAAAAATGCTAAACATGATTAGTCAGTAGGGAGATGCAAATCAAAACCACAATGAGATACTAACTCACCCCTCAAACCAAACCAAACTCACTGCCATTGAGTCAATACTGACTCATAGCAACCCCCTGTGGTTTCCAGGCCTATAATTGTCAAGAGTAGAAGAAAACCCAGTCGTTCGTTCTCCCGAGGAGCTGCTGGTAGTCCCTAAATGCCAACCATGTAGATCGTAACCCAACTCATATCCACTACACCACAAGGGTTTCTTAATGAAGGAAATGAAAAAGAACAAGACTTGGTGAGGAAATAGAGAAAATAGATTCTATCTTTATTCGTTGCTGGTAGGAATGCAAAATGGTGCAACCTGTGAAACTGTGAAAAACCCGTAAGTGGTTCTGTAAAATCTTAAACAGAATTCTCATATGAGCCAGTAGTCCCTAGCTTAGGTAAATACCTAAGAGAAATGAAAACCTGTATTCAAATAAGAACTTTCAGTAAAAGAATGTTCCTAGTGGAATTATTCATCACAAACAACCCAAATGTCCATTAACTGATGAATAAACATTTACCACAAGTTTGACAAATTGTGTTACAACTATATAATTGAATATTATGCAGCCCAAAAAGAATAAAAACTGGCACATGTTACATTATGCTTAGTGAAAGTAGCCACACACAAAGGGCACAGATTGCGTGCTTACCATTTGGTGAAGTAGCAATATGCAAATCTATAGTGACATACAGATTAGTTGCCAGGGAACAGATGATGGGGTGAAATAGGGAGTGACTGCTAATAAGTACAAGTTTGTTTTTTTCCCTTCTTTTTTGGTGTGATGGAAATGTTCTAAAACATAGTATGATAGCTGCACAACTCAGAATTTAATAAAAGCCGTTGGATCATATACCTTCAAAGGGTAAATTTTCTGATTAACTATATCTCAATAAAGCTGTTACTAAAAACAACAATAACAAAAAATGTTGTGAGGGAAGAAAAAAGAATGCTTTCCTAGGATTAATTTGTTTCCCTCTATCTTTCCACGCATCTACTGAGAGTTCTGTTTCGGATACCTTTTCCGTCTTGATTTGGGGGAAGTAGATGAAATATGGCTGCCTCTGGCTTGTTCCCTGACATCTCTGCCACTCGTAGAATCCATCGGCTAGAATGACACAGCGCCGTCCTTTTCCCAGTGGCACCTACGGCAGAATATGAGAAGATATGGTCTTGGTGACAATCATGTTTTATGGATTTGAGTTAAAATCTCAGCTACACCAATGTGCGACCGTTAGAACAGTTATTAACGTCTCTGCATCTCAATTTTCCTATGTATTAAGTGGTGATAACATACCCCGTTACACAGACATTGAAAAAATTATATATAAGTATAAAAAAGCAACTACCTTTCTATGTAACAAGTAACAGATACTTATGATGTCTAGTCTCCTAAATTGGCCCCCCAGTTGAACATGGAACAAGTCAGAGGCAGCCATCTTCACATAGTGCCCGCCCAATCTACATGTGGCCTGTCTCTGTATAACCAAGAGACTGTAGTAGACACGATTCTTCTGACCAAAGTAGGTGACAAAGCTGTGCAGCTTCTGCCCTGGTGTCATCAACTCTGAGCACCGCATTAAGCGAGACACCATGTAAGCTGCTTAAGACTCTGAAGCCGCATGTGGACAGGATGCCAGTTGTTCTAGCCTTCCCTGATGAGGTACCAGGTTGTGGGTGAAAAGCTCATATTGGACATCCAACCATACCGTGCTATCTCATCTCAGTACAACCACAGAATTCCCAAGTGAGACATGTCCAACTAAGCCCAGTCAACCAACATAATGTGAGCAATGATAACAAACTGTTTTAAACCACTAAGTTATAGATGGTTTGTTAAATGATATAGCGCTCAACATTAACAACTAGGAATATGATTTGCAACCTGAAACCCCTGGTTATCAAGTCAGTATGCACAGCTGACCCTACAGGATGGAGTCAAACTATCCCACAGATGGCCAAGGCTGTAAAACTGTGCAGAAACAGACGGCCACATCTTCCACCTGGGGAGCGGTTGGTAGGTTCAAAACTTTGACCTGCTGGTTAGCAACTAATTGCTTAGCCACTTTATGACCAGGTCCTCTTTGTAACTTCGTCCTCTTAAAAGGTTCCAAAGCAAACCTCATTTTATTTCTCAGGTATACTGGACAATACTAGCTCTGTTAGAAACAAGATACAAATACTGATGCTAAGTCAAAAAGTATCAATACTAGGGTTATTCAAGTTCATACACACACAGGTTCATTCTAAATAAAACATGTTTAAACATGTCACTGCCATCAGTGGATGGCTACACACAAATTCTATCAGTATGACACATGTCCCAGGAGCCAGAGGGTGCCTTCAAAAAAAAGTTAAAAGCAAAGCAGAGCGGTTAGCTCAGAAAGTTATGGTGACTTTT
>NW_022103928.1:30333195-30336757 GCF_000313985.2 Echinops telfairi | reverse complement strand
TAAAATAAAGTGTCAGTGATTCCAACTCTTAAGCTGCTTAGCAGAAGAAAAGACATGGTGATCTGCTTCCTGAAAGATTACAGCCTATGAGGCACTTCTAGATCTACTTGGTCATGAATCAGCCTGAGAGCATACAACTGTGGGAGAAACAATGCTAAGCTCTGTACTTCATACAGTTCCAACTCTCATGAAGCAAAAGCTATAACCATAAAACTCGTGTAATGAGGTATAGACTATGATCAAGGGGGATGCACAAGGTATTAATGGGACACTCAAAAGAAGAGTGTCTAACCTAAAGAAAAGTACGTTAGGACAGAGAGAAAGCCATTAAAAATATAAGATTCTATAGGATAAGAATCAGATAGTGGCTCATACAATGACTGTCTTTAATAATTGGGTTTTGTGTCGACTTGATTATATTTGTGGGAAGATGTGGGTAGAGTCCAACCTATCCATTGGGATACAGTTCCCACAACAAAGAATTATTCTGCCCAAAGTGTCAATAGGACTGAGGTTACAAAAGCGTGCTCTTTCAAATTCTAATGATCATCTTTAAAGGCATCTCTGGAATGTATTCAATACCAAACCCTCACTGCCAATGAGCTGATGCTGACTCACAGGCACCCGATAGGACAGGGTAGAACTGCCCGTGAGTTTCCGAGACGGTAGTGTTTACAGGAGCAGAAAGCCCTGTCTTTCTCCCTTGGTGGTTTCGAACTGCTGATCATGCAGATTGCATAACCACTACATAAGCAGGACCCCTCTAAATGTATTCCATGGACAAGTGTAACTAAACTTAAACATAAGGAACAATGAATAGAAAGTGTCTGGTGGCCTAATGGCTAAGTTGGACAGCTAACCAAAGGTCAGCACTATGAAATCACCAGCTGTTATTTGGAATTAACAAGTGAGGCTGTTTTGGGTTTGCCTTTGTTTTTTATAGAAGCCCAAGTGGGCTCCTGTAAAGATTGAGTCTCAGGAATTCAGTAAACTCCTAGGCTCATTGTGAGTCAGAATCAATTAGATGGCAGTGGATTTGGTTTTTGACTTGAGAAGCCAAAATACTGAAATATTACTCAGTACCAGTCATCTCTTCCTCCACCATTTTGGATTTCTGACCAGACAGCTGGTGGCACTGGGGTAGAAAAATGAAAGCGGAAACCATGTACAAATCAGTGGTTTCAAATGCAAATATTGCAATCTGCACTCGTGTGCTGGCCGTTGATGATCTGGATGAATGAACTCCTGATACGGTTCTCACTTTGCTTTACAATTTACAAGTCTGGGGAAAATAAGACCCCATATACTTATTAGGAAGGTTTACCAATCTTAGTAAAACTTAACAACAAATACATACTGGTCCAAAAGAAGGCTGGGCTTACTGGAGGCTCTACCCTCAGAAGTACTCAGGGGAGAGATGTCTGGACTTGAGTCACAATTCTGCTCCCATTGACTAATGATCTACAACAAATCACAACCTTCTATACCTGTCTATACATCTGTTAAACTTTTTTGGCCCTTCCAGTTAACATTTAATCTATAATTTAAAGAAAACCAAGGATAAAAAAGAGCAAGCTCACACATTTAGTCTGCTCTCCTCACTCCAATTATGCCTTATTCTGAGGCATTTAAAATTTTTCCTTTTCTTGTTCCAAGTTTCCCATGCTTATCTAACTTGATTCCCTCATTAATTTAAAAAAAAATTTCAATAAGGAAGTATGTGTCCTCTAAAAGTGACTCAAAGTAATTTAATGCAAATTACTTCAACCAAAGAGATCAATGTTATTTGGCATATTTATTTTAGAATTACTGTATCTGTATAATGTAGAAATAAGTCTTTTTAACTATCTTAAGAGTTCTGAAGGAAATGTACCAGAAATATATCCAACTTTATAAAGTGATTTCAACACGTGGGCCAAACATGCTGGGGGGCCAAAATTCAGGGGGGGAAATATTAATTTTTAGAAATATAGCAAGTGAATTTAAAACAATCAAGAGCTGGGAAAACTATTACCCTCAGGAATGACATAACTATTACAAGAGACACATACTAGACACATTCAAGATATAAGGTGAAGAACTAAAACATGATTATAATTATTGGTTACACTAACAGTGTGTGTCTAGTATAAGGTAACCAGACGTCCTGATTTTTGGAAAGAATGCATGACAAGCTAGGGAATGGTCTATTTGGTCCATATAGACCAAGTTTTAATCAAGAACACCCCCCACGCCCCCCACCCTCCACCCCACACCCCCACCACCCCTGGCAATGGTGTCCCGCTTTAAATCTGGTCACCTTAGTCTAATACAAGGAGGCTTCAAAAAGTCTGTGGAAACATTCCATTATCTTTCAATTCCATTTTTGGGGGGGTTTCTTTAAAAAATTTTTAAATGAAAAGATCATATTATTGGGGGCTCTTACAGCTCTTATAACAATCCATACACCAATTGCATCAAGCATATTTGTAAATATGTTGCCATCATTATTTTCTAAACATTTAACTTGCTATTGAGCCCTTGGTGTCAGCTCCTCTTTATTCCCCTTCCTCCTCCCCAACACACAAACTTTTTGAAGCCCCCACATATAAACATAATATCACAATTAAACTTCAGATAACTGAATTATATGCACCTGGTTCTAGTACACTTAAAATTAAGATTAAAAACAAGAGAAGCGTTTCAACATTCAAAATTATCTGAAATGTTTAAACTGATTTAAAATTAATCCCATCTCAGTCCTTAAGATTCTGAGTCTGGTCATGTGTTTAGGAAGATACTCAAATGTCCCTGATGATCAATTAGGATTAAAAGCTGGCCACCTTTAAAAAAAAAAAGGATTTTAAAATATAAGGGTTATGTAAATTTGACATTCATTCACTAAGGCCTTCGATAGCAAAGTTATTTAAATTGACCCTAAAGAATCCTAAGATTCTAAGGCAGCGATAAAACTTCTTTCAGTGAAGCCCAGGGAGGTTCTCAAAGTGGGGGCCACCATCTGTCAGGAAGGTCGTCTCAGGGGCTGCGCGTACACCAAACCACGAGGACCAGATGACCGTCCGGCAGCGATAACGTGGCTACCTTATCAAAGTGCAGTCGGGACAGCAGCACGGGGCTACTGGACTGCGGGCTCTTGTTGTAGGACGGCTGATACTTGTCGGCGTCTCTCCACTCGGGGACTTGCCGCCGGCCCTGCCGATCCCGGTAGGCACAAGCCCGTGTGAGCACCTCTCTGGGCAGGTGACAGGATGTCCGCCCACACATTCTCCAGCACCGCTCTCGACCTGGAAGTGACAGGACCTTAGGGAGAACGGGGCATCTCAGCTGCATCGCCGAGCCAGCCCAAAGCGCTGTCGCCGAGTAGGTTCCAACTGGGCGGGCCGCCCGGGGCATTCGAACCGCTGACTTTGCACCAGGACCCCTTCCTCCAATACATAGTGGGTCTGGCTGCTTTACGCCCGCGAGCACCCTCGAGGGCCCCGGGGTGCCCGCCCGCACATCACCCACTGTGGTCCCGACTAACGACTGCCTGGTTTTCCCGGACCTCCCCTCAGGGCAGGGG
>NW_022103928.1:30327002-30332034 GCF_000313985.2 Echinops telfairi | reverse complement strand
CCAGCCCTCTGAGCCTGCTCCTTGAGACCTTAAAGGAGGGAGTTCTCTACCTGCAGCCAAGAGAATGTTCCCATTTCTTCTCCTAGCCACATGGTTGGACTGAACCTCAGAGCAAGCTTACCTCAATCAAAGGACGCAGGTAACACTCAGGTATCGCACCCCAACCGGTTGGTGGGGCCTCGGTTGGTAAAGCACTCATGAGTAAGAGTGCTAACTCAGTACCTGTTGGAATTTGTTCTCAGCAATCCTTTTCACTGCTCCGGTCCCTGTTCTCAGTGCCAGGGACATCCTTAAATACAACAGCCAAAGTGCGACAGCACTAGTGGAGGTTGGGGAGGCAAGGGGTCACAAAGGGGAAGGGGAACCACTCAACATGAGTCTGGAGAAGTAGCAGCTGTTTAATAAATACATGCTGATTTATTTATGAGATGGTGATTTCAGGATAGTGAAATTCAAGAGGTATAAATATTTTATTCATTTACAATGTCCCTCCCCCTGCAGCCAAATCCTGGCACTCTTAGGAATGGGAGGACAGGGACAGGGGGTGGTTGGCAGCAGGCGACCTAAAAAAAAAACAAACCTAAACAATTCTTAATCATTTCTGAATATAGAAGCTGAGGGAGGGATTTTTCACTGGGTTCACCAGGAAGGCAAGACTTCTGTGTAGTGGTGAGGAGAAATGGGCAGGAGAGGGGCTTCTAAAGACTGGCCCCTTAGCCCACAGATGCCAAGATGATATCTACTGGCAGTTCTTCTGAGCTTCGGGCTGTAACCTGCATTGTCACTGTGTCCAAAAGCAGCAGCCGGGAGCGCACCAGGATGTCATGACCACCCCGGAACACACCTAGAAGGGGCAAAAGAAGTGGAAGCGTTAAAAGGCAGGAGGAGGCTGTAGAGAGGAAGCTGGGGTGGCAATTGTAGCCACGGATCAATGAAGTGGGCAGTGAGCCTGGAACAAGAGCTGGGC
The DNA here is from genome assembly GCF_000313985.2 of Echinops telfairi. Classification (NCBI taxonomy): domain Eukaryota; kingdom Metazoa; phylum Chordata; class Mammalia; order Afrosoricida; family Tenrecidae; genus Echinops; species Echinops telfairi. The sequence goes on along the minus strand of NW_022103928.1, from coordinate 30,331,067 downwards.
TGAAATCCCTGAGTAAGGAAGGCCTTGGGCACGTCACTTTACCTCCCAGTGTGTACAACTACTAAGTGGAGGGAACACTACTACTAACTATATCTCCGGCCCCTGCTAAGACTCAAAGGATGTAATGACACTGTAAGACTTGTGCTTGATTGGTCAGAGGCTCTCTCATGTTGGCTGAAGCTACGAACAGATGAAGGGGACTGTCCCATGAGAGAACCACAGAGCAGGTGTCTAGGAGGCCCAGGGGACTGGGATGATTCAGGGCTAGATGCAGATGGGTTTGAGGGCTGTCAGCTGAGAGCAGGGCACTGAAGCAGAGCATCCTCCCCCAGCTCTGTTTATAAACACTGGTGCAGGTGGGGGTGGTCCCATCCGTTAGGTGTGACAGTTGTACTGACTTTTTAAAAAAAGGTTATTTAATTTTTTTTAGTTGTACTGTGTTGAAGGTGGGTTTTTTTTGTTTTTAAGGGTAATATCTTTTAGTGAAATACAGATATGGAAACAATTATGATAAAATGCTACATTTATGATAAAATTTGCTTTATTGTGTGCAGGGGAAAATGGATAGGGGCCTAGCTATTGTTAGTTGTTGAAAACTGGAAAATGAATACATGGGGGTTCCTTATATTATTTTTGTGTATGTTTGAAAATATCTATGATGAAATACTTTTTAGAAATCGTACTCCTGCTAGGAAAGACCTATAGCCAACCCAGTAGAAAACTGAGCAAAGCACATGAAACCAATTCATAAAGGAAGGAATACAAATGGCTCTTCGATCCTTGAGAAGACAATCAACTTCACTTAAAATACAAGAAATTAAATTAAAACAACCTCGTCACTGAACTGTACTACTAAAGATTGCTGAAATGGCAAATGTTTTGTTATAACAAAAAACAACATACATTAAGATACTCTCATGTCAGCGAGACTGGCACAGGTTCTCCTTTGATTACACACGGTACTGGCCAATGTCACCAGAAGGGGCTATCATTCCTACAGAAGGCAACCTGGAACTATTCCCAAAGGAGAAATGCAAATCAGCCTCACCTGGGAAAGCCATTTTTAGCACTTTAACCTACAGTTGGCCCCTCAGTGCACACATGCAAAATAAGGGCTCTGGGGGAGGGGGTGGGAAGGAATTAAAAGTAGGCACACACGTGTGTGTCTATATATGTGGATGTAGCATAGTTTAATAATAGATTGGAAACAATCCAAGTGTTCATCACTAGGGGACTGGTTTCATAAAACATGGTATATCCACACAGTGAAATACTGTAAAAGTTCTAAAAAAGAATGAGGAAATTATTTGTATTAATAGGGAGGAGCTCCAAGATGTACTGGCAGGTGAAAAGCAAAGTGCAAAACAACACATTCTACTTGTACATAAACATTTGAGTCACAAAAGGGGGAGTGGGATTCACACTGGTTCTTATATCTACTGGAAGGCTGTACCAGCCTTTCTAACTGGAGTAGTAAGTGCCTGTTGGGAAGAGAACTGGCTGCCTTCCAGTGGGGAGGGAAATGCTTTATTGTAAATCTTCATACTTTGTGAATTTGAAACGATGGATTTTGAACCCCCCAATTGCCTGTGGGTGTCCTCAGCGTAGGAGACAGTGGCATCCAGGATGTAACTACCCCCTCCCCACTTTGAAATGCTGCTTACCAGCCAGGAGCAACGTGTGGGTGTTCTTGTTATCCGGTACTTTGTCTGACCTCTCACAGGGATGCATTCCCAAGAATTTCACGATATTACCCACAGCCTCTGTAAGGAGAAATCCCAGCACCATTGAGTCATACGTGTTGTCTACCCACCACTCTCCTATCCCCAACCCTGCTCTAAGGGGCTCTTTATGAAATGGCCTTTGAAGCGTGTGCTCTAGACATGGTTCTGGACTCTTAGGGGGAAAGAAGGGAAAGAAGAAATGAGGGGCATATCCATAGCAGCCAAGGGTCTTGAAAGGCAAGCCAGCCAGAGACGGCATCCCTAGGACTTACCCTCAAGTGTTTTGATGGTAGACAGAGTGAAAGTTTCTTCTTTCTCAAACTCATCCCCTACTTCATCCCAGGCTGCTTCAAAGTTCATCTTCATAACTTTTTGAATATGATCAACTACAGTGACTTCCAGATCTTCCAGCTGAGGATAGGGGTGGAAGTTAGGCACACATCCCCAGGTGTCCCATGAACCCTAGCAAGAGTTTACTACCAAATTTTTACTTTTCCTAGGGCTGTCCACTGAGAGACAAGTAGCACTCCTTCAAAGCCTGCCTGCAAGCAGTGCCTCAGGGATCTAGGGGATCGCAAGGAAGGCTCCTCAAGAGCTGCCCCTTGTCACCGTCCATGGACCCGCACATCTCAAAAGTCAGCAGCCATTTCCGATTCACTAGACCCTTCCTTCGGCCTCAGCTCTATCCTCTGGCCTAGCATATATAAGACCCCCAACTTCCATCTTAGCAGGGCCCACTCTGAACCTGACACATTCACACACCACCCACCTTGACTAAATCGACAGAAAGGTTTCCTATTCATCCCCCCAACAGACCTTCCCTGAGCACTTGGCCTTGTGGATGTTGAGTGAGTATCATTAAAGTCATCTTCACAGTAGGAGGAATACACCTTGGAAACAGCTTTCCTAAAGAGCTCACTTGGTCTTAGGGCAGTTCTTAATCTGACTCAGGCATTTCTGACTCTAGCAAGGGCCATTTGCAACTGTGCAGGGAAGTGACTGACCCTCTAGTCATGAAGTACTCTAAAAACACCTATTCCAGGCTGAGCATACGGTCTGCATTTTAATGGCACTAAACGTCTATTCCATGGTCAAACCCCAAAATAAGTCTTGCACTCAATTCTACCCAAGATTAGAAGCGAAACTGAAAAGGTGATTTCAGTATATAAAAGAACTACCACAAAGATGCAAATTGGCCCGATCTATCCAGCAAGCAATTTGATGATATGAATCAAAAAGTCTTGAAATTGTGCCCACCCTTTGACCCAATTATTCTCCTGGGGATCTCTTTCTAGGAAATAATCTAAAATGCAGATAAAAATTATACTTGAGGGAGGGAGGGGGAGGGGGAAGAGGAGCTGACACCAAGGGCTCAAGCAGTAAGAAAATGTTTTGAAAATGATGATGGGAACAAATGTACAAATGTGCTTATGACACAATGGATGTATGGATTGTGATAAAGAGTTGCACAAGCCCCCAAATAAAATGATTTCAAAAATTATACTCAAGGGGACAAATTTAACAGTTAATGTAGCATTAAAAAAGTAGAAATTTGGAAACTCAAATGTCCAGCATCAGAGGAATGAAAGGCCTAGTGAGTTATGATATCTCTATGTAATGGAGTATTTTGAAGCCATTAAAAATTTGTGTTTACCAAGTATTTGTAATTATGTGGGGAAATTACTTACATTATAATACCGGATCTACAATGTATAGAATTACACTGTATAGAGCTATGCTATTCCTCCTGACCCCCCAATAACCCACAAGGATAACTGGTATGTTTTCTGTTTGTTTACACTTTGTTTTTGTACTTCCAAAGTTAGGGAGCCCTGGTAGTGTAATGGGTGACATACTGGGAGACATACTAGGCTCAGCCATCTGCTCCTCAGGGGAGAAAAAAGGCTTCTGCTCTCAAGATTGACAGCCTCGAAAACCGACGGGGCAGGTATACTCTGGGCCACTACAGCCAGTGCCCAGTATGAGCTAGAGTGAGTCTGAGTGACTTGAAGGGTGTGTGTGTGTGGGTGTGTGTGTGTGTGTGTACGTCCCCACCTCCAGCCAGTCCTGGGGCTTTGGGGCTGGGCTCAAGGGGCGTCCCGCTGGGACATGGGGGTGCAGTGAGTGGTGTGACCCTTTGCTGGCATGCCGACACAGTAGGGGATGCTGGGCCCCTCTGGGGTTTCCTATATGGGCTCCAATACATGTTTTCCCTTTTGCTTAAAAAAAATTTTTTTTAAATAAAAGAGACCTACCATGCTAAGACTAGGAGCCCTGAGGAATAGTGGTTATAAGTTTGGCTGTTAACCAACCACAAGGCCAGCAGTTCAAAACCATTAGC
>NW_022103928.1:30316690-30326091 GCF_000313985.2 Echinops telfairi | reverse complement strand
CCCCAATAAAATGATTTAAAAAAAAATTAGTTTCTGAAACCCACAGGGCCAGTTCTACTCTGTCCTATTGGGTTGCTATGAGTCAGAAATGACCTGAAGGCAGTTAATTTGGTTTGGTTTATAATGTCAGGAAATCAAGTCTGGTTGCCAGCTCCTGGAGGGAGTTGCTTTGCAGTCTCAGGCACCAAACAAAGTCTCTTGACCTAGCATCTTACCACGTATTCATCTTCATATCCTTCGTCATCGGTCTCCCCAGTTGTGGGGTCACAGTCCTTCACAGTGAACTTCATCATGCAGCTGAATGTGCAGGCCACTGCAGGAAGAAAGGATGAGTGGTCAGGATGTACCCAGACATTGCAGGAGACAGCGCCTCCAAGCAGACAGCGGGTCTAAATTTATATGGCTGGCTAGAGGTAGAATCCAGCTGCTTGGTTCGCAAACAAGTGCTCTTTCATTATGCCATTGTGTTTCCCAAAGACCGCTACCTTTAACTAACTATCCAACTCAATTGTGATCACGTCTAAGTAGTCTCCAGTACCCAGCAATCAGAAGAAATCTAATAAATAACAGTTTTTACTCTTATTCCCAAGGGAGCAACTACCCCAAAGCTGAGGAAACAGCCTGCTTCCCAGGCTTCGGCTACATGAACAGCGGCAATATGCCAATCAATCCAACTCCTCAGTCGGGGGAGACAAGTTACTTACCTGGTGTTTCGTTTTCCTCACGCATGAAGAGGGGCACCCAAACCCAACTTCCTGCCATCGAGGCCATTCTGGTGAAGCTGTACGTAAATCTTTAGGGAGAGGACACTCTCATCTCTCTAGTAGAGCAGCTGAGGGGTTTGAACTGCCGAGCTTGCTGTCCACAGTCCAATGCTTACCCCACTGTGCCACCAGGCCTCTTTTTTTTTTTTTTTTTCACCAGGGCTTCTTATGAATAGGGATCGTAATCCTTATTCTCATAGGTTATAAGAATTAAATGAGATAATAGATGGAAAGTACTGAGGACGTAGCCATTATTATCTTTTTCTCAGGACTGAAATGTAGGAGTTGAAGCTCTAGTAGCTGTCAGACAGCTGGTGCCCAAGCTGCCCACCCCAGCCTAATCCCAGGGTGGTATCTAAAGGGGAACTTGCCAGCTGTGGGGTCTTCCTTGGGCAGTGCCACCAGTGTGTAACAGGTCCCCGGCTGGTTGTAGGGCAGGCTCCGGGCCGGGACATAACAGAGCACCTCATAGGCCTCAGTGGGCTCCATCTGCACTGTGACGTTCTCCAACGTCTGGTCGTTGAGTGTGTTAATGCAGTCAAACTGGACCAGAGAGGAAGGAAAGAGCTTAGGACAGGCTGCAGGGAAGAGCCAGAAGGGTACACTTCTCACCCCATGGGCCAAGCAGCCTCTATCCCAGTCCCCGTCTCCCAACTAACACTCGAGCAGAGAGGTTCTGGGTCAAAAGGTACAATAGTCTTACCATTTGGTAATATATCTTGTCATCAAGTAGGTCTCCCAACTAGCTCAATGTGGGGTGCCATGACCCATCGGAACTGGGACACCCATGGGGCATGCCCCAACAAGACCAACCCCTCCCTGCTCACCTGAAACACCATGTGGTCAGTGAAGGTATGTTTGGTGCAGCGGATGACGTACTCTGTCTCTGACTCGGTGAGGGCCACAGGCTCAGGCGAGGACTTGAAGAGGGGCCCTAATCCACGGAACTCTGGCACTGCTGCCAATTGCTCTGAAATCCACAGGTCACACAATCAATTAAATTCTTGACTCCCAGACTAACTTATGAAGGGGCCTAATAAATTCTCATGGCCTGGCAATTAAACAGTTTCCCTTTAAAAAGAATACAGGACCAGAGAGGATACCAAAACAGAAATTGACAAGGCAACCTGGACTGGATACAACTGGAATCCCCCAAAAAAGAGACAGTTTCTTGAGGATCCAACTGTAATACATCATCTACCCTGAATGAGTCTGGGCTCCAAGGACTCCCAGGGCTTAGGTGGAGTGGCTGCTCTGATCCGGATTTGATCTGGATCTTAATTTTAGCCCCTCCCTTTCAGGCTGTGGAAACTTAAGCAAATTACTTTCTCTTTGGACCTCTAAATCCTCAGCTATCAAGTGGACCTAATAATCTCTGCCTCTAACTCAACAGTCTATGCGGTCTACCCTTCAGAAGAAGCTCAATAAATTACCATTTTATCCCCGAGCTGAAGAGATGGCGCCTGAGAGTCTCACCCAACATTGTACTCACCCTGGAAGATCTCCTGGCGAGAGGCTGCCACTTTCTCAGGCTGCTTGACTGCTGTGATGGGGGTGCTCTCTGCAGAACAAATACACATGGAGGCTACAGTCAGGAGAAGGCCCATTGGGGATGAGAGCTTGCAACACTCCAGAGGCCACATGAGAAAGAGAACAGGGTGTGGGTGTACATGTGGCTCTGCAGCTCCTAGAGCCAGACCAGACAGAGGAGGACTTCTCCCTTCTCTGGAGAGGGCTAGGGCTTCACAACTCGTGCATACTCTCCAGGGGAGGACAGACCTGAGGGCCCCCGAGAGGAACACGGGCATTACCTGTTCTCTGCTCTGCAATGGGTGTGGTGGCCAAGGGGACAGACTTGAGGTCAAAAGGTTTCTCCGATGGTTCCAGAGTGTACTGCTGTAGAGCCCTCTCCAGACCAGGGATGGACACAGTCAAACCTAGAGACCAGTGGGAGCGAGGTCACAAGTCTGGAAGGCAGCACGACAATACTCTAGACCAAGGTGCTCAAGTCCTCAAATTACGCATCAGGGTTGTAGGACCCTGAGTCACTTAAAATTCTGGCCTCTATTTTCTCATCTACATCCTCTTTCATAGGATTCTTTTCTATTGATGACTAATGTTTCAACCCAGTGGGCTGTTTTCACCCAGATTCGAGTGACCTGCATGACTCTGGGTCCTCTGAGGTTAAAATGATGCCATGATGTCCAGCTGGGAGCAATCTGCCTTGGCTTTCTCTGCCCAGGGATGCCTGTTCTCAAATGAGGAAGGTCACAGCTCCAGCAGGGCTAGGTCAAAGACAGTCAAGGGAAGACTCACCATTTAGGATGTAGCCTGCACTGAAAGCCTTTTGCTTCTGCTCCAAGACTTTGAGATAGAAAGTGGCTCGGTCCCTTACTTCATTGTCATCATCCATCACGCACCTGCAGACGGAACACAAGGTGGTGCCGACGGGGCCCAGCAAGTAGCAGGAGGATTCGGATTCTGCAGGGTTTCATCAGGGGTAGTGAGAAAAGGCAGGTCTCTTAAAGCTCTCAGAACTTAGTCCCTAGATGTGGTATTGCGGCGTCTCTTTAATGAGCTATCAAATTGCACTGAGGGGCCCATAAGACTGGAACTTGGAGGTTATCTTGTTTCCAACAACAAATGACAGAAAAATTGACTTATGACCCAGCAATCCCACTCCTAGGTACACACCCAAGAAAAATGAAAATGTATGCCCACACAAAAACTACAAAAATGGTCATAGCAGCACTGGTCCTAACCACCAAAAAGGAGAAACAACCCACTAATTGATAGATAGATGGGCACAATATAATATGCCATTGCAGTATATCCAGACAATGGAATATGACTTGCCAAAAAAATAAAAATGAGGCACTGATACAAGGATGAACCTTGAAAATATCATTCCAGATGAAAGAAGCCAATCACCAAAGGTCACGTATTGTGTGATTCTATGTATGTGGAATGTTCAAAGGGCAGGGGCAGGAAAGTTGGAGTGGGCGTGGCTGTTGGATAAGGTCCTTCTACCTGTAGTTCCTCATGTGATGCGTTACAAGTTATGGGCACTACGCATGTGGCTATAACCCATCTTGGAGGGCGTTCTCTGTTATGCTGACAGCACGTTTGAGCTGAGACTAAGTCTCTACCTAGTAGAAGGTACGAACCAAATCATAACCTTTGTTTCCTTGGGGGGATGAACTGCTAAAAGGCAAAAACCATCTCCCTATCAAAGCCATCCTCTGTGTATAAGAGTGATCTTGGAGGCACAGAGAACAATCCCAGGACCATTATAAGTGGGGCATGTTTGAGATCTCTGTCTGAAGTGGTGGAGGCCAAGACCAGAGGCACCAGAGGCTGCAGCACAGAGACCATGGGTCACAGGAAAAGAACCAGAGGCCGAGGCAAGGCGGCATGAAACAGCAGAACAGAGCAGCAGCATGGGGCGTGAGACTGAGGGAGAACAGTGGGAGGCTCCTAGGAGACAGAAGCAGAAGCCAAGGGATCTCTCAGGATGAGAGGCTGAGGACTGGAGAGCAACTTGGCTGCTGGCAGAGGAGAGGACCAATGCCTACATCCTGGCTTGTAATAACCTGCTACTGTCTGTAGTACACCCCCTTAATTACGAGCACTGTCTGTGTGGCCACTGCAGCATTTATTGAGCCCAGCATAGATGTAGTGCTGCGGGGGGAACAGTTGGTGTGAGAACAGGTAAACTGAGACGGAGGGTGGAAGTGTGCCTGACCTCTGCCTCGAGGCCCCAGGGAAGACAGAGGAGGGCCGATATGGCCCTCCTTGGTTTACTCCCTGTTCATGGTTACGGGGTTTCTTTTTGGGGGTGATAAAAATATTTTAAATATGCTAATTAAATCTCAAAACTTAAAATAATCATGTTAATTCAAGTTAACAGTCACCTCTAGATTTTACATGACAATTTCCCCCTGGCTTTCCTATATTTGTCTAGTTCCCCCCTGCACCCTTTCTTATTAACCATATATTTTTTCTCTCCCTTTTTCAGGTTTAAAAAAAAAAAGGAAAGGAAAAGCTGCTGGGCTTGGGGGACGCTGTTTCCCCACCAGGGCCTCTGGCAGAGACTCACCTCTCCAACAGCACCAAGATGCTGGGTAGCATCTCTTCATTCTGGGCTCCAAACTTGGCCAGGGCACTCACAGCACCTGTGTGGAGGAGGCAAACACCATTCATCTAAGCGCCCCGACAATTCACCACCCAGCCACTTCTGGTGTTCTGTGCGGCTTCTGGTAGAAGAGTCCTTAAAAACAGTCTGGAGCCACAAGGCCCAAATCTTTTTAGTGCCTCTTGGGTCTCAACTTCCTCATCTGTGTGATGGAACAAAAGAACAAGGGTTCTTGTTCCAGGGTTCTTGCAGCTATTTTTCAGCATTCACTACAAGGCCACAGGAATTGGCAACAGCATCAAGCTTCTCAGCTTCTGAATCCAAGGGGCCACAATTTGCCTTACATTACTATAAATGAGAAAACGATCTAATGCTTGATTGCTGAAGGAAGAAAATCTGCTCAGTGTTAGTATGAGAAAAGTAAATGAAAACTAAAAATTTAAATATGGCCGTACAATGAGTTGCACACTTTTAATGGGTGAATTTTACAGTATGTAAATTAAATCTTAATAAACCTGTTATTAAGTGTTAAACACTAACATAGTGAAACTTAAAGAGAGAAAAACAAACCAAAACAAAAGGTTAGGAACTACCTAACGGGTAAGCTCTAAGGTCATTACCATACTAGTATTAAAAACAAAAAAAAATCTGTGAGACAAGGCCTGGGTGCTTTGTCAAAGGCAAACTAGAAGCAGCCAGATGCAGCCATGGCTCAGACCCACCTGCCCGGACCTCCTCATGCTCCAAAACCACTCGGTTGTAGATGAAGCGGATGTACTTGGAGGGGTTGTTGGTCTTGGGTCCCTCCTGGCCCAGGAGGTGCAGGATGCGTGTGGCCAGCACAGTGAACTCGCAGTCTTCAATGAACTCGCACAGGTGGGACAGTCCTGTCTCCTTGCTCTCCGAGTTCTCCTCAATGATGCTGATGATGCAGTCCACAATGGCACGCTTGTACTCAAAACCACCCTGCGGGGGACGGGGAGAGAGAGAAAGAGTGGGCAAGGGGCCTGCTGTCTCTGGAAATGAGCTATGAGGCCCCGAGTCCAAACAAAGACATGGCTCCTTGCTCCAAGTGTGCTACCAACTCATGAGGCCACCCTGAGTAAGTCCTCAATATCTCCAGACTTCTGCCAACTCTCTGTGTTAAATACAAGGCCTGGACTGAAGGCCAGGGGAGCCCTTCCAGTTCCAATAGAAGATGGCTTACTAGAAACATGTGGGATTCTGTTTTCCTTCCCAACTTTTGAGGTAAGACAAAAGGTAGATCCTAGGTCAAATTAGTGCTCTGCTACCTACAGACTTAATGACAGAGGTGGCAACTCAGACACCAACAGGTGCCAGGCATGCAAACTGGTAGCCTGAGGCTGGCTGGACGACACCCTTGAGGCAACAGAAGAGAGGCCTCTTCTAGAGAGAGAAGCCCTCCAGTTTTCGGTTGCCAGACCTGATGCATCTTTCAAGAGAAACGGATCATCTGTTGAAGTGTTGGCCGTTGTCTTTTTAACTTCCTGCTTTCGAAATGTTGCTGTTGGGTGCTGTCGAGTCAGCTCTGGGTCCCAGTGACCCTCGTACAACGTAGCACCACACTGCCCAGTCCTGTACCGTCCTCACGATTGTTACGCTTCAGACCACTCTTGTCCCCGTGGCGGCAATCCAGTTCCTTGATGGGCTTCCTCGATTTCCCAAGCATGATGTCCTTTTCCTGAGACAGGTCTCTCCCGATAACATGTCTATAGTAAGGGGGACAGTCTCACCATCCTTGCTTCTAAGGAACATTCTAGCTGTACTTCCATCCGGCAGATTTTTTTGTTCTTTTAGCAGTCCCTGGTATCGCTGGAAGAACAAATGCTCCCCGCCAACACCGTAACTCAAATGCGTCCATGCGCTCCAGCCTGCCTTGGCCAGTGTCCAGATTTCATGTGCACACGAGGTGCCTGAAATATCATGGCCTGCGTCAGGCACACCTTAGTCTTCAGAGTCACATCTTTGCTCTCTAACGCCTTAAACAGGTTTTGTGCAGCAGAATTACCCAATCCAACCCATCATTTGATTCCTTGAGTGTTCCTTCCATGAATATTAATGATGGAGCAAGTAAATGAAATCCCTGACTTCAATTTTTCTCCAGTAACCATAATGCTGTCTATTGGTGCAGTTGTAAGGATTTAAGTTTTCTTTACATTGACTTGTAATCATAATGAAGGCTTGATCTTCATTTTGAAAAAATATTTGACACACCATACAATTGTTCAATCATATTAAAAAGAGTTGTGTGCGATCATCACCACAATCAATTTCGGAACATTTCTTCTCTTACTCCTTGTTCTTAGCACCTCCTTTCCCCCATCCTTCCCTGCCACGCTCCTAGACAATGGTCAGTCCAGCTACTGTCTCTCTAGAGCTACCTGTCCTGGATTTCATACACAGAAAATCATACAAAACCCAACCAAGAAGCAAACAATGACTAGACAAAACATATAAAAACCTCAATCAAAAAGAAGCAAAAACATCAAACGTTGAAACAATTTTAAATGGGTCAAAAGGGAGAACAAATGCTAAGATATGACCTTTTAATCAAACCACATCTGCCATAATTGACTTTACAAAGCTGTTTGACAGCAAGGCTATTCACATGCCTTGACTATGAGCAGAGGCGATTCACTGGTGACTTAGTCTACGCAAGAACCCTGCAAATGAATTTTGGGCTTCCACTGGTCATCTCTAGCCTTCTTCAAACTGAGTGTTCACAATTAAAGCTCCAGTACCATTCAGATTTGGGGCTTATTATTTACAATCTTTGGATCACACCAGTGATATGCTTCTCCCATGTGGACTTATTTGATGCCTCACTTAGATGGCTGCTTGTTTGAACATAAGCCTTTAAGACCCCAGACGCCATTCTTTCTGATACCCAAGCAACAGCTGGTTTCTTCACTGCACTTTGCTATAGCGTCCATAGCTTTAGTGGTCTCCTCATGAGAGTTAGCATCACCAGCGGCCTGATTTTAAAGAGGGAGATTAGTATCTGCCAATGAGACCTGTTGTAAGAATTATAAGATTGTGCACACCTTGTAGTGTCTACAAAGTGCCAGGCTGAGGGCGCACCAAGCATTAGTGCACTTCTCCCCAACGTTACAGGCCCTGTACTGCCTCAGTCCAAGGCCACTGTAGGGAAGTGGGGGTGTGGGGATGTCCAAAGTATCTGTTCCTCTCAATTAACGAGTGATGTTGTCACATCTGAGAAAGCCTGAGAAGTGATTTACTAATCAGTGTTAGGAACAGAACAGAAACAATGTCCTATCATTACTCTCAGTTTCACAAGAAACCACCCTTAGAGCACTTGGAATGGTCCAGAATGTTTATGTACTTACTACACTACACCATCAAAGACAGTCATTTCCTCACCTCTGCAGAAGCACAACCTGAGGGCATCCACTGCACCTTTAAAGCCAAGGTGCTGAATCATTATACTTATTATGGTTATTACTACCAGGTGGTGCCTGTGTGCACCATCCATCCCAGGAAAGGACGTGGGCACCAGGAATCCACCAGACTGGTTCTCTAGGTGCACCCAGGGAGAGCATGGAGCCTGCTGCCAAGTCCCTCCCTCTCTCAGGAGATGCTCCAGACCCCAACATCCTCTCCTTACCTCCTCCCGCAACATGGTGAACAGGAAGTTCATGAGGACGGCGTGCTTGCGAGGATACTTCTGACACAAGGCGCTGATGGCCTGGACAACCACCACCTGAGTCAGACAGACAGACAGACATATGTGAGCAGGAGGCCTTCTGCCACCAGGCCAGTTACTTGAGTCACTCCATTTACTAAGTGCCACCTGAGTCCTGCTTTATCCTACAACGAGGACGCAAGAGTACGTCCCTCTCCGCCCTCATGGAACACACAAGCCTGGCTCACTCGGTAGGGTGGCGTGCAGAGCAGTCCCAGCAGCCCCAAATATGGACTCTGGGTACCCAAACGGTCTTCCGACTTAGACTTCAAGGTAAGTCTGAAAGCTTCGTTCCATTCCACTTTCCTTGATTATTTTCCTACCCGTTGCCCTTGCTGACTCCTCTTTCATCAAGCCTGCCTCCTTCGATACTCCGTCATTGGGCCTCTTCTCGTCTCCAATAGCTTCAACCATCTTGTTTGCCAATTTCTTGTCTGAGCTCGAAACCCAGTAGGTTCAAATGTCTAGCTAACAACTTCACGGGGTGGCCATACCCCAAAAGCCAAGCCCATTGTCACTGTGTGCACAGAGACCTGAGGGGAAGGGCGGAAGTGTTCCGCAGGGTTTCCAAGGCTGCAAATATAGTTTTTGTACAGCTCTTAAAACATTTCATACACCAGTGGCGTGAGTGGCAAAACAGGGAGGGTAAAGGGAGAATGGGTAGGAAAGAGGGAACCGATTACATAGAACTGTGTGTGACCTCCTCCCTGGGGGACACACAACCGAAAAGTGGATGAAGGGAGACGTCGGACAGGGCAAGATATGACAAAATACCCAT
>NW_022103928.1:30314774-30316573 GCF_000313985.2 Echinops telfairi | reverse complement strand
TTTACACAATTGATGTGTGTATGGATTGGGATAACAGTTGTATGAGCCCCTAATAAAATGTTAAAAAAGAGAAAACAAAACAAAACAAAAAAAAAACATTTCATACATCCACTGTATCAAGCATATTTGTACATGTTGCCATCATCATTTTCTAAGCATGTACTTTCTATTTGAGGCCCTGGTATCAGCTCTTTTTCCCCTTTCCTCCCCTCAAGGCTGTAAATCTTGATAGAAGCAGCTGCTTCACCTTGCTCCTATGCAGTGACTGGTGTGTTCAAACCACTAACCTGGCTAGCAGCCCAATCCTCCAGCCATAGCACCCTCAGGATTCTTTCTGGTGCCCACAGGCAATGTGTCTGCAATCAACGGCATCATATGCCTCCTCATTACCTAAGACCAGGTCCTCTTCCTAATTCCCCAAACTGATTAACCACCAGCAACCCAACTATAAAACAGCATCAATCTTTGATGACAATTGTACCCTCACTCATTTACCCACGCTGTGTCAACTGCTTCTAGTCTTCAAGGAGCTCGGAGTCCACCCCTCCTCTCCCGCTCTTACTGCCCAGCTTAGGCTGCCCATCTCTCTGCCTCTGGGATTCTCCCTCATCGACCCCTCAAGCTGTGCCAGAAGGGCTTTCTGGTACGCGGCGCTCTCCAGGTTACTTCGGTCTACAAAGCATTCTCGCATGCCACAGGCAGTTTCCGCCCGCTCTGACTAAACCACGTCTATAAGACTCAGCACACTGTATTATAATTATCCGTATTACTGTATGCTCTGATTAAAATTCTCTATAGGATTCCATATATCTAACAATTATGAAATAATTATAAAAATTAAGAACAGCTTAGTGGTTTCCAGGGCTAGGCACTGGGAAGGGAGTGGGTATGGCTAGAAAGGGGTAACACCAGAGTGTCGCACTGGTGACTGTATTGGAGTATGGTGGCTGTGACACAAAGCCACACACGTACAAACCCGCAGCAGCACGTGCACATGAGGACATGTATAACTGGTGAGAACGGAATGGACTAAGGATCGTGCCAATGTCAGCTTCTTGCCTTTGACACTGAACTATCGTGATTTGGGGTGTAGGCAGGAGGCAGTTCTTGAGAGAGAAAAGAATGGGTATTTCTCGGTACATTTCTTTGTGCTCTCTTATGAATTATTTCAAAACATAGTTTAAAAAGAACTGTCATGGATTAAACTATGGCCCCCCAAAATGTGTGTCAACTTGGCTGGGCCATGATTCTCACTGGCCTGGCCAATCAGTTGTGAGGGAATGAGAGTTGGGGCATACACTGATAAAGGGAGTTTTCCGGGGCTGTGACCTGAGTCACCCTCCATCTGCTAAGACGGAACCGAGAAAGAAGAGCTGGGAGTCAGTGAGGCCCTGGGCCCTGGGCTCCTGGGCGGTGAGCCGCCTGGAGCTCGGGGAAGACTGATGAGTATTTCTCAGGAAGGCCAGGTACACAAGTATGGAAAGGAGCCGAGGACCTTTCTCCCAGGCCACCACAGAGAGAAAGGCTTCCTCTAGAGCCAGTGCTCTGAGTTAGACTCTGAGCCTTCCAAACTGTGAGAGCCTACATTTATGTTTGCTAGAGGCAGCGTGTGATATTTCTATTAAAGTAGCACTAGACCACTAAGACAAGAACCAAAGAGCAAAAACTCCTTTGATTTAGAACCATTCATCATCACCCACAAAGGCAAACACAATCTAGCCCCTGGCTGCTCTCTGAAGTCACTGCCTGCCACAAACGCACCGCCTGCCTCAGAACTCACAGACCTTCCCTGGCCGGCC
>NW_022103928.1:30311989-30313288 GCF_000313985.2 Echinops telfairi | reverse complement strand
TTCTCAGCTGCCAACTGCAAGGTCAGCTGCTCGAATCCACCAGATAAAGAGACAGCAGGTCTGCTTATACACAGAGTCACAGGCTTGGAAACCCTGTGGGGCAGTTCTACTGTCATACTATAGGCTGGCTATGAGTCGAATCCAAGCAACAGCAATGGGCTAAGATGTATGCACAGGGCCCAGTACACAGCAGCAGCTTAGGAAGCACAAAATCCTTTTCTGAACACTGGATGGTCAAGTACCTTTCCCCCAGTACCTGGGCCAGGGCCCCACCCCTCACAAGCACCCCAACAAACGTGAAGAGGGTATAAAAAAGGGTGTGGTCACCTGACACAGCCGGGGCCAACTCTTTGGCACTGCAGCCAGGTAGGTTAACGATGGCTGAGGCAGCTTCGTACACCACCATCTCGTGTTTGTTGCGCAGGCAGCTCTCGATGAAGTCAAACAGCGGGCTGTCGTGGCTACAAACAAACACGGGTAGGGAGGTGGGCTGGGCCAGCCACACGTAATGGGAGGATGGCGGCCTCATCTTCCAGGGAAAGGCAGGCCCCTTACCTGCCATCCTCCTCCTCCAGTTGCTTGCTGGCCACCCGGATCATCATGCAGTAAGCAAAGGGGGACTTGAGGCCATGCCTGGTGAACTTGCTGATCATCTTACTGACAGCGAGGCGGTCATTCTTGCGCACATGGTACAGAAGCCCCAGTGCGTGGTACTAGAAGGCAGGGCAGCAACAGAGGACAAGGGTGTGAAGCCCAGGTTCCTGCTTCTCTCTCAGAGCCAGCCTCCTCATCTATCACGCGGGCAATCTCCCAAGGGTACTCCAAACATACAACCCCTCGCACAACTGCTTAACAAAGCACACAAATGTGTCTGTAGTTTTAATCCCAACGGCAGAAAGTCCCTGACAAGCAGCAGGAATATAGCTGCAGGTGTGACAACAGAAAGGTGGAAGCTGGGGCCCTGGGCACTGCTATGTGCTGTACAGGTCCGAGCTGGACTCCTGGTACTTAAACCTACCTTAAACCTCCCAACAACCTTAAAGGTAAATGTTCTTATCCCCGTGAACTTGCCCATGGACTCATGGCAGGGGCTGGCAAAGCTAAGTCTGTAACACCAGCAGCCCAGGGGTCTCTTCATCTGAAGAGATACAGTATCCTATGGACAGTTAATTCCTCTGTGCGCTGCTCTTTTCTGTTTCCCTACCAGGTTGGCATTGAAGCTAAGATGTGGCAGCTGTGGGTAGGATCTATGTAGGAAGCTTCTCTAAGGGAAATATGGGTGAGGAGCCTGAAAATAAG
>NW_022103928.1:30304968-30311177 GCF_000313985.2 Echinops telfairi | reverse complement strand
CCCAGACCTCAAATGCTGTCCTGATCCTCTGTGACCATGGTACCAAACTCAGGATGGCTCTCACCCTCACACTCCCTACCATGACTGAAGATTTGCTGGCAGCTTCAACCTTCAACCCTCTGTAGCCCCAAGGGATAGGCTAAGGCCATCCTGTCCTCCCACCAGGCCCCACCACTGAGCCAGTTTCCCGATCTCTTTAGTGAGAGGGTAAGTGAGATCCGCATCCTCAGACGTGGGGATACAACACACTTTTCTTCTAATGGTAGAGTGGTTCTGAGATTTTCTCCGAGGTTCCATCCCACCTGCAGATACACACCAGAGAGGACACCAGGGCGGAGCTGGAGACGCTTGGCACCTTATCCACAATGGCCTGCTTCATGTAGCGCTCAATGGCCTGCAGCATGGTGCTCTGTGGAGAGGAGGAGTGGGGGCAAGGGCACCCGTCACTGCTCAGCAGCCCCTGGAGGGCAGGCGCTGGGCTGTGGAGGAGCATGTGGGAAGAGGAAGAGACTAACTACTTCCATGTGTTCCTACACACCACCCTCATCCCAGAGCTCTGGACGATGCCCAGGAAGTGAGGGCCCCCCTAATGCAAGCCAGGCCAAGACCCAGTTCCCCAATGAGCAGTAGGGCAGCAGGGAGGAAAGGGTGGCGGGCAAGACTCACATCAGTGATCTGGCAGAGGGCACGCACAGCTGGGCCCCGGTAGTTGTCCTCCTTCCCAGTCATGTCTTTTGTCAGGCTGTGGGGGAAGAAGCTCTTTAATGTGGGTGGGGGCCGGCCTGCCTGCTCAGTCCTGGGCCTTCCATTCCCCAGTTCCCGTCCTTTCCCACGTCTTGCAAGGCTCCATTATCCCCTCTCCAAACTATTCTTGCTCCTCCAAACCAAACTCCACACAGCAGCTCAAGGGAGCTTCCATAAAACACACCAACCGATTTGGGATCATATGACAACAGTGGCTTGCTACTGTCATGAACGTCAAGCATACCTCTTTACGGTGGAGGTTCCCCAGACAGACTGTGTTTGGCCTTCAGGCCTTTGCAGGCGTGTTACCTCCGCCTGGAGCATCCTTCACCCCTCACCTCCACTTGGCCAGGCTAGTTCACACTCATCCTTTAGGACTGTTTGGACAGCTTCTTCTAGGAAGGCATTTCTGACCCAAATTCAAGTTGAGGGGTGTGGTAGTAATATAATCTGTAATTTGTCTCCTGAATCACCTAAAGCAGTACACAGTAAGCATGCCTGTCGGTATACCACTTGGATTCTCTATTTTTCCTGTTACTCTCTCTTAGTACTCATTAAAGTCTTCGTGGAAGTACAAGGCTGGCTTGGTGACTATAATGAACCAAGGGAAGGAAAGGTTCATGCCCGTTATTGCCAGAGAGGTAGAGGGGAACAGCACCCCCTGAAGGCTGGCAGCAGTAACTGAAAGATGAAGAGGCAGAAGCGGAAAGGACTCCAGGCACCTATGCCAACCCCAAGTCTGATACACATCAAAAATGTACACACGAGGGAAAATGGTCTGTGTCAGTGGACCCATCAAAGGAGCCACGCATTGCCCTAAAGACTCACCTGCTGGTGACAATGATGACATCTTCTGCGATGCAGGACATTTCCTTGATAGTCAGGTAGCACATCCGACGGAGTGTGGGCTGTCAAAGAGAAGGGGAAAACCCTCTCACTCCTTGCTCAGCACGAGGGCCAGAGTCAGGAGAAAACTCTGCACAAAGGCAGCCCATGCTGACTGCTGGGATTAGCTTTCCAGGGCTCTCCCACCAACCTAGGACTAGGAAGGCACAAGCCACGGCCACCCCCAAGGAAAGGTGGGGCTGCGGCACTTACATCATTAGACTGAAAGAGCTTGGTCATGGCAAAAAAGGCCTCAGTTGCTTCGGTGGTCCCCAGATGTTCCCCCTGTGGTAATCAAGAGCGAGACATCAGCCTGAGCCAGAAGGGGCCAATGGCTCCTGCCAGGTCAGCCTAAGCCAGATCCTCAGACCCTGCAGAAGTTCCAGTAGAGACAACACACTAGGATAACATGCGTAACTCCCCCAACCTCCCTCAGCACGAGTTTCCCCATCTGCGAGTCTCGCCCTCTTACCTGGTTTATGAGATAAAGGATCTTGGTGAGGATATGGGCACATTTTCGAGGGTTGATGGGAGTTTCGTTAAATACACGGGCCTACGAAGAAGCCACCAAAACGATTACCTTCCTGAGAAGTCCCAGGGTAAATAAACACACTTGCCTAGACAAGCTTATTTCCGTACGGAGTTTAAGTTTTCTTAACTCATCTTAACAATTCTCCTTACTGTTAGGGATATGCACACCTACTGATCAGCAAACAATTAAGAAACTATCACAATGACCTACCTAGAATGCCTTCCAGGGGAATGGACAACAGATAAGTAGGTGAAGGGAGACATCGGTCAGTGTAAGACATGAAAAAAATTTTATTTATAAATTATCAAGGGTTCATGAGAGAGGGGAAAACTGAGAAGCTGATAGAAGGGTTCAAGTATTAAGAGAATGATTTGAAAATTATGATGGCAACAAATGTACAAATGTGCTTGACACGATGGATGTATGTATATATTGTGATAAGAGTTGTACGAGCCCCCAATAAAATGATTTTTAAAAGCGTTTATTAACTGGAAGGAGAACAACAAAATTACAAACATGTAGACACAATCTGTCTGGGGAAAAAGTTTCTCTGTCTTTCTAGGCACAGGTTTCTCTCCTATTGCCTTCTCAATCAGTACTGAACATGGTTCTATTGAAGGAGCTCTGGTGGGGTGGTGGCCATGCGTTGGACTGCTAACTGCAAGCAAGGTCAGCAGTTCTAAAACACCAGCTGCTCTGAGGGAGAAAGAAGAGGCTTTCTACTCCAGTAAATAGTCTCTGAAACATACTGGAGCAGTTTTACCCTGTCCTATACAGTGGAGATGAGTCGCAACCGATTTGAAAGCAGTGAATTTGGTTTTGGTTTAGTGCAGCAGTTCTCAACCTGTGGGTTGAGACCCCTTTGGAGGTCGAACAACCCTTTCACAGGGGTCGTCTGAATCATAACAGTAGCAAAATGACAGTGATGAAGCAGCAATGAAAATAATTTTATGGTTGGGAGTCACCACAACATGAGGCACTGTATCAAAGGGTCGTGGCATGAGGAAGGTTGAGAACCACAGGTTTAGTGGCAGAGTGAGTTACACTTTGGGCTGCTAACCACAAGGTTGGTGATAAAAAACACACCGGGCTTTCCATGGGAAAAAGATGAGGCTTTCTGCTTTCTATCAGGATTTACAGCATCAAAGCCCCATTGGGGTTTTGTCCTATAGGGTCAATAAGCATCAGAACTAACTTGACAGCCGTGAGATGGCTTTGGCTTGGGTACTATTTCCCTAACATCCATCATGAGCATTTACAGTGGGAGATGGGGTGGACACAAACGACACTTGCCTCCTGGAGTACCGCACTCTTCTCTAGGTGTTGAAACGGGTTGGAGCCTCCACCTATAGGCAAGGAGAAGAGAGATTGAGGACCATTCTGTCCCTAAATCTTAAAAACTCTGTCAAACAGAAAGAGAACAGACATCCTTACTGTCTGTTTGGTCAAGTTCAAACTCCTCAGGGCTGGCTACCCAGGCGCTCTAATCGGCTCATAGATGGACTGCAAGGATCCTTCACTCCAGCAGTCCTGGGACAGTCCTCTGCTACGGGGACATGTCTTGCACTCGTTCACACAACCCTCACTTAACGGAGTACCCACCACAGGCAAGAAACCACAGCTTCTCATGACTAGGTTTTCACTGCAGAGTAATCAGGTGTATAATTCTCAGGTTGATGCCTGTGAGCATCGTACTCGGTGCATTAAACAGTTGCAGCTTAAAGCATCCCAGGTCTACTTTGTTTTCCCGCTCCTACATCCAGGGGTCAGAGCAGTGCCGGGCATACAGTAAGGGCCCCAAATACATTTGCTAAGTGCATAAAGGAGTCAAGGTCCTCAGCCACCAGACAGCGGCCCTACAGATTACACTTGGGCTTGGCAGGCAGCAACGGCGTCCCAGAGGGCACACCGGAGCATCTAGCTCCGTTCTTCCGCTGACAGGTGCGGAAACAGGTCCAGGGAGGCGCCCTGCCCGTGGTCATCAGGCAGGTCAGTCCGAGCTTACACATGGGGGCCCTGGAGGATGCGCGGTCAGCTGCGGGCCTTGGCCAAAGCCCCTCTCCCGCTCGGGGCCTCGGTCTCTCGGTTAAGGTAGGGGCTTTAGAGCTTGCGGGGGGGACCCCGCCCCAGGACTGCCGGGCCCGCTCACCCGACTCCTCGTCCTTCTTGTCGAATTTCTTAAGCATGACGGCGCCGGCGGGAACACGAAGCAGCAACACCAGGACCCGCAGACTCGGCTCGGAGTGGAAGCCTTCCTGCTCCGCTAGGGTCACTTCCGGACTTGGACCGGGCCACGTCGCCCGGCGCTCCGCGCAGGCGCACTCCGCAGCCCGCGCCTGCGCGTGCGCAGAGTTGGCCCGCCCCCCGGGGGGAGGGGCGTCCTCTCTGGCGTTGACCCCTTCCTCGCTGGAGGGGCCGGAGAGGCTGGAGAAGTCCGAGCACTGCGGCGTCGCGGCAAGACTACCAACCACGGAGCTCTGCACAGCCTCCTTCTGCGTCACCTGTTCAACCCTCCTGAGGAGAAAGATAAGGCTTATGCGTCCCTAAAGAGTGGCAGAACCCCAAGAGTGGCAGGGCCCCAGGAGCAGTTCTGTCCCGTTCTGTAGGGTCCTATGAGCCCCTGTTATGATTGGAATCCACCCCACGGCGGTGCATTTGGTTGGTTTTCTGCATTTTGGTCATCTTGGGAGACCTCCTCAGCCACGCCTCAATTTCAGTCTCCCTTCCCAACGTGATTTTGCTCCCAAACTGCAATCATTGTCCAGCACACATGTTTTCAGTTCTTTTATTAATGGTAGGTGGATAACGTTGGCCAATAGTTAGGACAATACATGTTTTTCCCATATGTTTGAAATGAACATGTATGTCCGAAAACTGCAAGTCCACTTCAGTTTTGCTTTCCTCCCGTTTTGAGCCACTTAGACCAAGACTGAGGCCCACGAGGTGGGGAATCTGAGTTTTGTTTTTAAGGTTGTGAGCATCCTTTGAGTTTTGTTTTTAAGGTTGTGAGCATCCTTTTTTTTTTTTCACAAGTTATTTTCTTATTTAACTTGGTTTTTAAAGAAACATCCGCCACACAGATGTTCCGTTAAACCCTTCATCATTGTGACTTTCTTTCATTTTCCCCTTCCATCCTTCTTCCCTCCCTCGATAGTTTCCTATCCCTCCCTCATCCTCTTCCAGCCCCTGCCCCTTAGTCTCCTCAGAGTCTTCAAAGTCTTATCTTTTGGTATAAAGCCCACATGTCTTTTTCCCTGCTTTTCCGCATCCTATGGTGTTATTAAGTATTTCTCTGTATAACATTAAGTTCGCTAAGCACAGTGTTCTTTAGTTTTGTCCATGCCCTGCACTGTTTACGAGTGGTTATTGTTGTATTGCCCCACACGGCAAATGTGCCAGACCTTGTTCATCCATTCATTCCTCTGAAGTCCAAGCGTTTGCTTGTCTCCATGTTTTCGCTATTAGGAAATTGCTGCAGTCAACCCAGGTGTGCATAGGTCTGTTCCTCTTGTATGCTTTGTTTCTCTGGGGTACATGCCCAGGGGAGAGGTTGCTGGATCGTAAGGTATTTGTATTTGCGTGTAAGGAAGTGCCATAGTGGGTTCCACAGTGATGTACAATGGTGCAGTCTCACCAGCAATGAATGAGCATCCAGTCCTTCACATCCTCTGCAGCATTTATTCGTCGATGTTTTATCCAATTGTGCTAAAAGTATTAGTGTGCAGCGGTATCTCATTGCTGTTTTAATTTGTATTTTTCTTATTCCTAATGAACTTGAACATTTCTTCACAGAGTTTTTGGCTGCCTGGATGTTGTCTTTGGTAAATTGTCTATGTCCTGTACCCATTTTTTAAATTGGGTTATTTGTATTTTTCTTGTTAAGATGTTAATAGTTTTCTACAGATTTTGGAGATTAGCCCTTTATCTGATATATTGTTACTAAATGCTTTTCCCCAGTCTTTGAGTTCTCTTTTAACTTTTTTTGATGGTGTTTTTTTTTTTTAATCATTTTTTGGGGGACTCTTACAGCTTGTATAACCATCGACAC
>NW_022103928.1:30299409-30301201 GCF_000313985.2 Echinops telfairi | reverse complement strand
TGGTGGTGTAGTTGGTTATACCTTGGGCTGTAACTGCAGGGTCAGCAGTTCGGATCCACCAACTGCTCTGTGGGAGAAAAATGAGGCTGTCTGTTCCTGTAAAGATTTACAGTGTTGGAAACCCTAGAAAATAGTTCTATTCTATTCTGTAAGATCACAGTGATCTGAACTAACTTGGTGACGTGAGGGTTTATTTTCCCTATCGTATCAATACTCAAAAGTAAATTTATCACAATTATATGGGTTTATTTGTGAGCTCTCAGTTCTATGCCATGGATCTATCTACCATAGCTTCACAAGATTTTACCATTGGGGGTAACAGTGGGCAATAAGTACGGAGGTTCTCTCTGTGTTCTTTCTTTCTTTCTTTTTTTAATAACTAGTCATCTCAGTTGTATTTTTTTTAATCATTTTATTGGGGGCTCATACAACTCGTATCACAATCCATGGATACATTCATTTGTACATTGTTGCCCTCATCATTTGCTTTCTACATGAGCCCTTGGTATCAGCTCCTCATTTTCTTCCCACCTGTGTTATTTCTTTCTTTAAAAACATAATTTTTCAAAGGTGTTTTAGGTGAAAGTTTACACAGCAAATTAGATTCAACCATTTGTGTTGGGCTGGGGTCTCTGGAGAAAGAAAACCAGTGGCCCTGGTAAGGCTATGTGTCCAGAAAGAAGTTTATATCAATATAAATGGCTCACACCATTGTAGAAGTGAGTTAGTCTAGTTTGTTTCAATCCGTAGGTCAAGTTGCATATATTGGCCTATATTACAACTGCATGTAAGTCTGTCATTATCTCAATAAAAACTTAATTTAAAAAGGTAGATATATTAAATTAATAATAATTTATAATTTTTCAAGGGCTACGAAGGTGGGAGGGGGGCAGTGAGGGTAAAAAGAGGAACTCAAATAGAATGTAAATGTTTAGAAAATAATGATGGCAGCATATGTACAAATATGCTTGATACAATTGATGTATGTATTATTATAAGAGCTGTAAGAACCCCCAATAAAATGATTTTTTAAATTAAAAAAAAGGTAAGTATGTTGTTCCTCCGTTCCATCAATAACTAAAAGAACTAAGATTGTGGGCCAAGAGTTTACCCAAATACCCATACTTGACCTGCAGGTGGCACCAACTCTCTTTTCACCTCAGGTTTTCAGAAGCCAGACCCAGTTGAGGCTTGAAAGTGCTTTGCCAGGCCCTGGCTGTCCACCAGAACAGCCCAAGGCAGTGTTCTAGAAATGTAAAATAAAAAACCCAAATCCACTGCTATGAGTCAATTCTGAATCCTAGGAACCTTAAAGGTCAAAGTAGAACTAAAAATGGTAACAAATCCCCAAGGAGGGCAGAAGCCAGGCCCCAGTAGGGACCCATGTCAACTTTAAAGTGCTCTCTATCAAAGGGATGGCCATAATGCAGCTGGAGGGACCAGCCTACAAGTGCTGGCGTTTATCCAGGTGCAATCTATTAGTTTCAGGGCCAGTCTATATTCAAGAGGGCAGATGAGAATCAGTTGGTCCCTGTGAGGTGGAGGTTAGCTATATTTCCATTCTTCAACTTGATCATTTTCGACAACAGCTGTTCCCCGCTACAGCATCTACGTCTCTGCTGGGTCCAGTAATTTATTGTACACAGAGATCTCACAGACCATACTCATGATTGTGTAGTTTATTAGGGAAGTGGATTGGGGCTAAGTTGGAGGTAACAGACTTACCAGGATGGTTTCCAACCAAGATAGCCTTCACTTTCATATATATATATATTTACCTGGGTAAATGTCT
>NW_022103928.1:30297350-30298507 GCF_000313985.2 Echinops telfairi | reverse complement strand
GCACTCCCCCCATCATTCACTATGGTAAGATTTTTTGTTCTGATGATGCCTTACACCTGATCCCTTCGACACCTCGTGGTTGGATAGGCTGGTGTCCGTTGGCCTCATTCTTAATCTCTCAAAGATTCACTTTCTGAGACTGAAAACTCAGTAATGTTTGCCTTAAAGTTTCCTTGAGTGGGTTAGAAATAAAACACACAAAGTCCCTATATCCTGGTAAGTACTTGTGTCATACAGTGAGTTTCTTGTATCTATAGCCTTTCTGGCCTTGGGTTTATAATTCTGCCAAAAATAATTAGTTGGGCCACATTCTGCTCTATGATTGGTCTATTTTACATACCTTACAGGGATTAGTTCACTATACAATATGCATAAAACTCTTGTGGGGATTGATTGATCGCTATGCAGATTATGGTGTCTAGGGCCTACTGAGGAGATTGGTTCCTTTCCTTTGTGGTCTCCGTGGGAGGAGTGGGCTTTTCAAAGAGTCAGTCTAGACAGTGAAGTAGGAGGAAGAGCACAAATGCTAGCCGCTTAGACTAATTGTCTGAATTCACCTATGAAAGCATGACTCTGAGGCTTTTGTCCCAACAAAACTAGTCTCATGAGGTGTTCATTACATACTTACATACCCGCAGAGCCTTCGCAACAACTCATTAACACTTTGTAAAGCCTTAGATTGCATAGGACATAAACACAGCAACATTCACTTACTAAGACACAAACTGTTCTTTTGGACACTTATCAAGAAATCTTAATGGCATTCTATTTTGTAAAATCATAGTTCAAAATTCAGACACTTCCCTAATTAGTTATTTATAACCTTGCCAAACTTACTAAGGAAAACTTTTTTTTGGGTGATAGAATTCTTTCCTATTTATTTATTTATTATTCGTTTTATTATTAGTTGGGACCAAGAAAAACTTTTAACTTCAGAGTTATAGTATCCAAACTCATTAAAAGTTTGATTATTTCCTTTAATGTAAGAACCAGCTATTTCAGTAACTAACAGCACAGGACTGGCTAGAGAGTTGTCTGTGGTAAGACATTTTTTGTCTCTTAATTTTTCTTTCTGATTCAAATTTTTTTTTCTAATGTCAGTATTATCTCTCTCTCACATTTAATGGATCACAAGAACCAGTCCAATTCTTTTTTTT
>NW_022103928.1:30295930-30296718 GCF_000313985.2 Echinops telfairi | reverse complement strand
AAATATCTGATGGTAATTGTTTACAGAAGTAATACAAAGCCAACGTCAAATTAAACAGAATGTTAGAAAAACTGAAATAGAATTATTAACCTTATTTTTTTAAAAGCTTCAGATATAACACAATAATAATCTCGAGGAATATTACATACCAAAATTATCAAGTCCCTAAATGTCTAAATTAAATTTTATAGGTAAGTGGAGTAATTCTCCCAGTTAAACAATACATTAACTTTTGGGGTTTTTTTAGTCATTTATTGGGAGCTTACAGATATCATAACATTCCATAGTTCAATTACATCAAGCACTATTGTACAATTGCTACTACAATCAGTTTAAAACATTTTCTTTCTTCTTGAACTCCTTGATAACAATTCCCCATTATCCCCTCCTTCCTCCACCACACCCCCCAGGGACACTTATTTATTTATTTTCTATAATAGTTGGGTTTTGGGTTTTTCCCCCCCATATCTTACACAACCCAATATGTTCATTCACATACGATTCTGTCGTTTGATCCCATCGAGTGCGGTTATACAGCCATCAGTGCTGTCTGCTCCCCATTCTCCCCCCTTCCCTCCACCCCTCTTCCTGTACCCTCAGGGAACCATTACTCTTCTTACTGTTTCTCAACGGTTATCTATCTTGACTTTCATGTACAGAACCATCTTAAATATACAAACAAACAAACACAAAGCATATATGATTAATGAGGTAAAAGCATATATGATTAATGAGGTAAAACAAAAACCATAATAGTAAAGGGGTGTCGGGGGTTTGGGTGGAGAGAA
>NW_022103928.1:30289107-30295442 GCF_000313985.2 Echinops telfairi | reverse complement strand
CTTCTCAGCTGGATGGCCACTTGTTTAACTACAAGCCTTTAAGACCCCAGATGCTAGATCTTTTGATAGCTAGGCACCATCAGCTTTCCTCACCACATTTGCTTATGCACCCATTTTGTCTTCAGCGATCATGTCAGGAAGGTGAATATCATATAATGCCACATTATTCAAAAAAACTATTCTTTTTTTTTTTTTAACAAACTATTCTTGTACTGAGGTGAGATTTAAGCAGAGACCCAAAGTCCATCTACGTCGTCCTTGTTGCATTACATATACATACATATATAAACAAATACATATATTTAAATATTTTTTCTTCTTTCCTCTTTTGTTCCCTTCCGACCCCACTATCATGTTTACTCATTGTTCACCTCTCAGTAATTCCTCTCAGACACAATTCGATTGCTCTAACATGACCAGAAAAGCTACACACTCCTCGCCATCAATTTTAGAACTTACTATTCCCCTGTACCTGTCATTGTTGGCTCCCTGCTCACCTCCCCAAACCCCTCACATCTCCCCTAGGAACCGTCGGTCCAGTTGCTGAATCAGTGAAATTGCCTATCCTGCAACAATACATGGACTTTTATGTTGCTGGTTAAAATAACAACAAACAGAGTTGTGTCCAAATTAGCAATTAGAGTAACTAAAATTGTAATATAATATCTTTTGTTGTACAATATTAGGCAAAAACATAAGAAGAAACATTAACATATGCATCTTTAGTTCAAAAGAGAATCAGACACTTCTCTTGACTTGAACCCATAGTCTATTAAAAAAAGTTTTAGCATTTTTCTTTCATAAAACAGGAAAAAAGAATCCTTTGGCCTTTTCATGACGTTTCAAATTGTTAGGAGGTTATCGTAGGCCAGTAAGAAAAAACACCCAAGTTATTGTAAATTAAAATCATACAGATGAGAGCCTTAGCTTTTTCCAAAACCACACAGCTCTGTCTGACTCAGGAATTGACCCTTGCTTTGGCGGTAGATTGCACAAAGAATGAATGAACTCTTCAAACTTGTCAATTTAATGGCGAAACAGTCGTTTCATATGTTATTTATCATTAAAGCATTTCAAAATCTTAAAATGATGACACTTTAGCCGGACAGATAAAACTTTAACTATACCAAATACTTTTTATCTTTAATGATTAAACATTGTTCATGTTTGATCAAAAACTCAAAGCTCACTGCCAGCTTTCTCCTCGGAGCGGCTGGTGGTTTCAAACTGTTGACCTCGTGGTTAGCAGCCCAACACATAACCCCCGACACCACCAGGACCCCTCCATGTTACATAGCTCTCTCTCTCTCTTCTTTTTTCCCCAAAAGCTTATTCTTAAACGTGCAGCAAACTCCAAGACAAGACTTCACGCTAACTAGGTGGCAACCGATCAGGGAATCGGATGTTCACACGGGAATGGAATCAAGGGCGCTATTGCCTCTGCCACCACGAACAGCTGACTCTGCCAGGTTTCTTCAATCCACCTGTCGCCAGGGGCCCTTCCCCGAGGCCTTCGCTTGTAACAAGCTCCTCGGGTTTCTTTTGCTCTGCTTTCTGTGTCTGCTTGAGGCCTTATCGTCCTCCTCCATTGCCTTGGTCTGCTTCTTGGGTGGTTTCAACGGCTTCTTGCCACCTTCTCGGCCTGGCATGGCACCTGCTGCCCCTTCCCCAGAATAGCACTTATGTAATACTTTAAAATTGCAAAAATGGGCATGCTTATCAGCAGATCTAAATATGTTTATATCCTTTCTCTAAAAAACAAGGTTTATGAACTTAAATTATAATTATTATTTATTAACTGAATTTAATGCCAGCTGTGTTGTATTGATTAGTATTCTATATTGATTAGTATTCTCTACTTGATCTCTAGGTTGTAACATCCATTGCAATGGCTCCACAGAACTCACAGGCACATTTATGATTCAGGGGTTTATTAACCGGTGGACAGGTCGTAATGCAAGTGAACTGTTTATCAGGAGAGGTGAGAAAGTTCTTTCAGGCCTGCTAATAAATGCCCAGAGGGCCACATGAACTCTGCCCGAAGGCATTCAGCTCAACCTCAGTGGGTCAGCAAACTCAGCTCCCTGGTTTAAGTGCCCAGAGACACCCCACTCCAGTAAGTCTCAGTCTGAAGGCACTGAGTTCTACTTCATGGGTCAGCAAGCAGTTTCCCCAGTTAAGTACTCAGAGGTACCCCTCCACAAGCCAGCGCCTGCCCAACGCCTTCGGCGTTACTTGTTTTCTGGGAGGGGAAGCCCACCGCTCTGCCTCGTGTGCTGCTGTGCCTCTGATGTCAGCGCTCTTCTTCGTCCAGGAGGGTCACGGGCCGAGATTTTGGGTTCAGAGGACATGCCGCATTTCTGGTTGTTGCCAGTAATGAGATCCCCCCTCCCTGTGTGCATGAGTCTGAAGAGGAATTAATAGTTTGCTATCAGACATATGGGCTAATATCAGACTTATGGACTTGATCTGGACTGGGCTGGTTTTCTCAATATACAATATACAATTGCTCTTTGATATAAAACTCTTTTTTACACACATATGAGTGTCTATGAGTTTGTTTCTCTAGTCAACCCAGACTAACACAGCATAGATGCAGTGAAACTCTCACTAGCTGCAGATGGTATGATTTTATATGTATAACACCCCAAAGACTTGACCCCCCCCAAAAAATTGCTGGAAGCAGTCTGAAGATTCAGCAATGTGGCGGGATACAAGATTAATACACAAAAATTAATTGGACTCCAATACCTTTTACAATAGCCACCAAGCAGATGACATACTTAGGAGTAAACCTAACCAGGGAAACAAAAGACTCGTACAAAGAAAATTACAGGATACGATTATAAGAACCCAAAAGAGACCTATATAAATGGAAGAATTGTCCATGTTCACGGATGAGAAGGCTTCCCATTGTAAAAATGCTAATATCACACAAAGCAATCTATAAATAAAGTGAAATTCTGATCCAGATCCCAACTTCATTCTTAAAAGAAATGGAACACTAGTTACTAACTTTACATGGAAAGGGAATAGACCCAGGATTTTAAGAAAGAACTTCTTAATAAGAACAACATAGGAGGCGTCTCACTATCTGACCTCAAAACCTTTTACATAGCCACAGGAGTCTAAACAGCCTGGATATGGTGCACTAATTGGGACATGGACCAATGGAACAGAAGAGAGCTCCCAGAAATAAATCCATCCACCTACAGACAATGATCTTCGACAGGGACAAAACGTATTAAATGGGGAAGAGATAGGCTCTTCAACAAACAGCACAATCTTTAACAATGCCACAATGGACAAAGGACTGGTCTCTAAAAATCTGTAGAAAACCTCAATATGAAAAAAAAGAATAATCCCATTTAAAAGGAGGCTAAGGACATGAAGAGACAATTCACCAAAAATGACATTCAATGTCTACCAAGCATATGAAAAAGTGCTCCACAATCAGCCATCCAAGGAAGCTGCAAATCAAAGCAATCATGCGATGCTACCTTATACCAACAGTGTCAGCTCAGTCAAACCAACAGGCAACAGAAAACCACGATGCTGGAGAGGGTGCGGGAAGATTGGAACTCTCATCGGAACACTGCTGGGGTATCTGTAAATATGTGCAACCATTATGAACAGCAATATGGTGCTGCCTTAAACCAGTGGGAGAAGAAATTCCATGTATTCCAGGAATATCTCTACTGGGCGCATAACCTAGAGAAGCAAGAGCCAGAACATGAACGGACACAGGCAATTCCATGTTTGTCACGCATTGCTGACAATAGCAAGAAGGCAGAAACAACCCACATGCCCACCAGTAGAAGAATGAACAAAGAAACTTTGGTACATGCACAATGAAAAATGCTAAAAACAACGATGAAGCCACAAAACACGGGTGAACCTGGAGAACAGTATGCTGAATGAAGTCAGTCCATCTCAAAAAGACAAATATTGAATATTGTATGAGATCATCACTCAAAGGATAAAAACAAGACAAACACTTGCGTTTCGAAGGAAAGAGACTGTGGAGGTCTCTCTCCCAAGGCAGGAAAGGTGAGGCAGCAGACTCGAAGGCCGACGGGTGGGCTGACTTGGGTGAAATGGAGGGTGGAGGTCCGTGAGAGGGAGGAAAGGGGAGGGAGGATAGGATAGAATATGGAGTGAGAGGGGGTTGATGGGTGGTTTGAACTAATAAATGCAAAATTGATTATCTATGAATTAGTCGATTACAACTAATTCACAAGAAAGAGTTCATGTTTTTTAAAAATGGCCACGTTAATTTTCTAGGCTGTTCTTTTTTCTTTTTTTTTCTAGGCTGTTCTTAATGATATTATGCCGACCAGATATGTACAAGCAAATAGCAGAGCCAATACATGTCTATAGACGGAAAAGCAATCCCAGAGGAGTGAATTCTGTATTATCTCAAGATACGGCATTTTCCAGTTTTAGGGAAGGTTTGAATTTGTGCCCTTTGTTTTTGTGCCTTAAAGAGCTCAGGATTCCATAAACTTAAAACTTCTAGGACAATCATTTACACAGAACCTCATACTGCTGTCATCAGCAGGGTCAATCAGAAACTTGTAAGACAGAGAACCAGAGCTCAGACCACTGCCAACAGTGAGGGCAAAGCAGACCCTTGCTTGGGACAGGTAGACAGAGAACGCGAGAGGGAGAGAGACTGGCAAAAGGACACTCATTAGGCCAGAGTTCACATGTGCAATTTCCCTTGAAATGTATAAATCCGCAGATATGACAAAACTCTCCTAGAGGTGCTAAAACACAACCTTCGGGTATATACAAGAGCTACATCTTGGAATCTATTTCCAGGCTCTTACAAGTCTCACTGTTAATTTTCCTGGTCCTTTAGAAGATTACTAAAGGCAGTCTTACCTATTCCTGGAGGTAATTTCTGGCAAACAAACAACAAGAAAGCCTTAAGAGTTCTTAGATCAAAACAGAGAAGTAAAATAAAAAAATAAAGTATAAAAAAAAAAAAGTGACATTTCCTTAAAAACTTTAAAAAAAAACAAAAACAGAGAAGTAAAGCACACACACATCAAGATTTAATAAGGGTATCAGAGAGCCATACTAAAGCATGGGGCTCAAAATCCAAGAGCACTTACCCACAGGTTTCCTAGGGGTCAGGGAAAATGGTGTCTTTGACCTCTAGGGTCCTGCTGGGAAAGATAATCTTT
This sequence comes from Echinops telfairi, assembly GCF_000313985.2. Taxonomy (NCBI): domain Eukaryota; kingdom Metazoa; phylum Chordata; class Mammalia; order Afrosoricida; family Tenrecidae; genus Echinops; species Echinops telfairi. The sequence continues at coordinate 30,290,250 of NW_022103928.1, read as the reverse complement.
CCTCGGGTTGGGGGGTGGGGGCGAATCTCAGATTCAAACATTTTCTTTTATTAAGCCTCAGGACAAAGAGAAAACAAAGACAGTTATCCCAGAGGAAGGGAAACCATCAACATGTACACATACAGAGGCCAAATTGGAGTCAGAGATGGGGCTAATGATATATGGTGAAAAACAAAGAAAATCATCCCAAATTCATGGCCCATTTATCACTGTTGCTGGCAAGACTACAGAAGCAGCGAAAGGATCATGGTTGGATTACACACACAGTTGAAGATGTTAAAAGCCTACAGGATTAGTTCTGGGGCTTCAGTCACCTGGCTGCGTTGTAGTTGAGGTATGACTCACGACCATGTGGCCCTGAGTCATATTCAGCAGCACCCTAACTTTTCATTTAAACATGCAGTTATTTTCAGTACATCATTAAGGGCATGCTCCAGCAAGTCCCCAAGCCTCAGGGCAAAACTGCACATCTCTAGGTTTACCCTGGACTTGTCTGAAAGAACACAAATGGGTATGAAATTATGTCATGACACAAAATGGACTTAGGGCTTCCAAAGTAGACCACAGCATTCCACAAATCACTTAGAATTTCAGTTCTAATACAGTGTTTTTTTTTAACTATTGACCTTTCAGACAGCACTCCAGCACTTAACCATCACACCACTAGGGCTTCTTGGCACCTACTCTACCTGTTTCTTTGCTTTGAGAAGACTTAAGAGGTAGTGAGTGGGGAAAAGAGCATGATGCTGGTTTGCCCAAAAGACAAAAACAAACAGACTAAATATATCACAGCCAAGCAGGATATGTAGGTGAGCAAAGCTGCAGGGAAAGGAAAGGAGAGGGGGAAAATCTTGAAGTAGTTAAATATTTGATATTTACCACTTGTGGTAGTCTGGGTACTTTAGAGAAACAAATCCACAGAAACTCATGTATAAGAGAAAGTTTTAGTAAAGTTTAAGTGCACATCAAGAAAACATCCCAACCCAGTGCTGCCCAAGCCCACAAGTCCAACATTAACCCACATATCCAACACCAATCTATAAAGTCCTCCTCCATCTCACAAACACACACTATGATGCCGACTCAGGAGGAAAGCAGAGTCAGTGAGTGTGTAAGCATCTCGGCGCTGGCAGGGGTCTCCAC
>NW_022103928.1:30282180-30287125 GCF_000313985.2 Echinops telfairi | reverse complement strand
GCACAAAGATCTATTTCCCCATCCTCATATATAAATATGTTTACATATGTACATGCCTTTATTTAGACCTCTATAAATGCCCTTTGCCTCATAGCTCTTTCCTCTATTTCCTTTGACTTTCCTCTTGTCCCACTATCATGCTCAGTCTTCATTTCCTAATAAAATTATTTTTTATAAAAGGACCTGACTTTAGTAGAAGGTTTGAATCAGGCCACATTCTTTGTTTCCTTGATAACATCTTTTTTAAAAAAAGTTTTATTAGCACTTGAACTATGACATATAATTCAATCATATCAAAGAGTTGTACCATTGTTATCATATTCAATTCTAGAACATTTTCTTCTTCCATATAGTCATTGTTATTCATGTATTTATTATTTTTCCTAATTGTGGCAAAAATATACACAACAGAACATTCTCCAATTTCACAACTTCTACTTGTATAATTGATAACATCTTTATGATCCCACCTTAGAACAGGGCTTGAACCAGGCCACAATCTTTTTTTCCCTTGGATGTAAGATGGTGCTGCCATACAATTCCAGACATTAGCCCCTCACCTGGGAAACCAGACCTGTTTCCTGACTGAGCTTTAGTAAAATCGAGAGAATCTGCTGTGACTTTTGGTCTTCGCTCCGGACCCTGCATCTAGCTGACCCCTGCTTGACCTTCTGGACCCTGCATCTGGCCAACCCCTGCTTGACCTTCAGATTTTGGACTGAACAGCACCCCCACTGAAACATTTCTTCAAATTTTGGTGGGTTTCTGCAGGATATTTCCATGATTGCAGCACCACAGAATGTGAAGGAATGTACTCAAGGGAGAATTGGGGGTGGGGGAGGATGGAGGGGAATTGCATCTTGGAAGAGTTGGGCGTCTGGGACATCATTAATCTCCAGCTCCTTGGGATTAATCTTCTAAAAGAAACAGTTACCATAGTAATAGTAATAGCTTTTCTTGAAAACACAGGACAGTCATAGAGGCTTATGAGGAAAACGTGTAAAGAAAATAGAAAACTGCATTGGTGAGAAAACTGTCGAGAATGTTACGCAGGAATTTGTTCCCATCCAGCAATGCACCGGCTCATTCTCCTGTGTGGAAGCAGGGCTGTCCTGCGAGAACTTCACTGGGAAAGCTCACTCCATCCACTGTACAGTCCTGACTGTTCCCTTCCAGACTTCTCTTTGTTCCCAAACTCAAAGAACATCTAAATAGAACATGGTTGAGTCCTTTGGGGGATATAAACCCCCTTTTTACCCATGTAAATCCAAGAGCACAGAATTCTTCTCTTTGGGGGAAGGGTCAGAGAGGCGGAAAACATAAACCTAGCTGGGTGAGACGTTGAGAAATCGTAGCTTCCCATTTAGCTATTTCGTGTTAATAAGGGTTCCTAGGGTTTGGTGGCAATACAGTGAACCCTCGGGCGGTTAATCAGTTCTAGACCCTACCGTGATAAATGAAATTCCGCGAAGGAGGATTCCTTATTTGTAAATCAAATATTTTCATAGTTAGAGCATAGAGGACATGAAAAAACACCCTTTAGTCACCATCACACTCGTATTACCCAATTTATTAAACGAAAAAGGGAAAATACAGTAAAACATTTTGGACGTTACAATGATCATTTATTATTTATTATATTATTTATGGCATCAAGCGTGTACAGTATGAGCCAATCAGTGGCAGTAATGACAGAGCATGCGCTGTTACGCAAAAACCGCGATAGAGTGAAGCCGCGAAGTCGAAGCGCGAAGTGGCGAGGGTTCACTGTACTCTGTTACTTACTCTTGTCAGTGCAGCCGACTAGAGAATCAGTAGGAAGAGGGGAGAATCGGAGAAAGAAGAGCGCTAGAATACCGGAGAGACAGCAAGAAGCCTGGGGGCCAGTGGCAGAGGGTGGTGACAGACAGCAGGGCGAAGAGGAGCCTGACACAAGGGGCAGGAGGGCCCCGCACTGGCTGAGGGCAGCGGAGAGAGCCGCCCTGCGCTTAAGAAGGGAAACTCGGCCTCCATGCTTCCTGATCCCGAGCGGTCACCTGTGGCTCCTGACCCTGTGTTAACTTTCTCAAAACCACTGAAGCGAGCTCTATGTGGCATCGAATGGGTTTATCGAACCCAAGCGGAGAACTAGAACGTGCCAGAACACAGTCACGGGTTCGGGCTCTCCTTTAGAGATGATGACAGGCATTTTAGAATAAAATCGAGGTGATGGTCGCCAAACACTGTAAATATACTAAGTACCACTGAGATGTACACTTTGAAATGGCTCATTTTATGTGATGTAGGTATTGTATTAATTTAAAACACTATGTTTGTTTATCTCACCGTTTCAGTGGGTCAGGAATCCAGGCATAGCTTAATGAATCCTTTGCTTCTGGACCTTTGTCAGGCTGCCCAAGGGCTGGGTTTCACAGGAAAGCCAGAGGGAGACAGATCCTTTTCCAAACTTGCAGGACTGTTGGCAGGATTTGGATCTTCATGTCAGTCAGTCTGAGCCACTGGCTGTTGGCTGGAAGCTGCCCTCAGGTCTCTGTGTGTGAACTCTCTACTGTGGCAGCTTGGAAGCCTGTAAGTCCAGAAGGCAGTAGAAATAGTCTGTTGACAAGATGGAAGTAACACTTGTTTGTAACCCAATCACAGAAGTGACAACTATCCCCTTGGCCATATTCTGCTGAAGCAAAGCAAACTCACTGTCATGAAGTCGATACTGACTCCAGTGACCCTATCGGACAGGCCAGAACTGGCCTGTGAGGGCCGAGACAGTAACTCTCTACTGAACTAGAAAGACCCTTCTTTCTCAGCACACCAGCCTGTGCGATCACGAGGTTGTCAAAGGGATCAGGTATCAGGCACCAAAGAACAAAAAAATCACATCATTGTGAATGAGGGGGAGCACGTAGTGGAGACCCAAAGCCCATCTGTGGTCAACTGGACATCCCCATACAGAAGGGTCACGGGGAGGAGTCGAGCCAGTCAGGGGTAGTATAGCAATGATGAAACATACAACTTTCCTCTAGTTCTTAAATGCTTCCCCTGCCCGCCCCGCCCCCTCCCACTATCATGATCCCAATTCTACCTTACAAATCTGGCTAGACCAGAGAATGTACACTGGTACAGATCAGAGCTGGAAACGCAGGGAATCCAGGACAAATAAACCCCTCAGGATCAATAATTAGAGTAGCGATACCAGGAGGTAAGGGGAAGGTGGGGGAGGAAAGGAGAACTGATCACAATGATCTACATATAACCCCCTCCCTGGGGGATGGACAACAGAAAATTGCACAAAGAGAGACATCGGACAGTGTAAGACATGGAAAAATAATAGTAATTTATAAATGCTCAAGGGTTCAGGAGGGAGGGAGGGTGGGAGAGGGAGGGGGAAAATGAGCTGATACCAAGGACTCAAGTAGAAAGAAAATGTTTTGAGAATGATGATGGCAACATATGTACAAATGTGCTTGACACAATGGATGGATGTATAAATTGCGATAAGATTTGTATGAGCCCCCAATAAAATGATTAAAAAAAAAAAAAAGAAGCCCCTTTTTTCTGTTCACATCCTGCTAGTTAGAATCAATTCATTGGATTCAACATACATCCAAGGAGGAGGAAATCGCCCAAACCAAAAACCAAACACATTTCTATTACATCACTTCCCACTCAAAGCAATCCTGTAGGACAGGACAGCACTGCCCCAAAGGGTTCCAAGGCTGTAATCTTTATGGAATCAAGTGGCCACACCGTTCTCCCACTCAGGACCTGGTGGATTTGAACCAATGAATTTTTGGTTCGTAGCCCAGGAGGGGATAGCAGAAGGGTGTGAATACCAGAAGACTGGGGTCATTGGAAATCATTTTGGAAATCTCTTAGGCAGTGACGAGTAAAATACAGGAATAGTCTTCAAGTCCACGATGAAATATAATCCCTTGCACTTTTCAAGAAACGCATGACCTTCTCACTTCACTTTTTGCTTTCCTACTTTGGATTGAACTACACACTGAAATAGTTTTTCTGCCTCTTAACAGCACTGTCAGAGAAATGTCAGGTGACACCTGGCAGACTTCAGATGTCAGAGACGAGGGGGAGTGGTAGGGACTGAGGACAGCTGTGATTTAATACACCTAAATGTAGTACACAGGAACTCGGGTCCAGCATGGCCGATTTTAGATTTTTCCAGATCAACTGGGGCTAGAGATTTCAAAGGAAGTATCCTAATTTTTTTAATTTGGCAAGGAATTCAAAGTGCCTCAAAATATTGTGCAGGCCTATCGGCGTTTCACTTACTTACTTCAAGCCCAACTCATAGTGATTCGAGAGGACAGAGCAGCATGGCACCTTTCCGTTTCCGAGACTGTAACTCTTTATAGGAGAAGAAAGCCTCATCCTTCTCTCAAGGAGCAGCTAGTGGCTTTGAACTGCTGACCTTGTGGTTAGCGGGCCAATGCATTACCCACTCTGCCACCAGGCTCCTTGCAAATGTTTACAGCACTTTATTTATCATTATTGAAACATTGGAAGCAATCAAGATGTCCTTCAATAGGTGACTGGATAAACTATCTGTGGTACATTGATACAAAATTGATTCCACTGTGGGCAACCCCATGTCAAAGTAGAGCAGTGCTCCCTAAAGTTTCAGTGGCTGATGCCCCAGACCTCCATCACCAGGGCATGATTCTGAAGTGCCTTTGGGTGAACTCAAAACTTCAACCCCGTTCAGTTAGCAGCAAGGTATGCTCTCCATCTGCACGGGTCAGAAATACAATCGAATGGCATTCAGCAAGAAAAACAAATGAGCCACAACATGGCATGGAGGACTCTTCAAGGTTTCTTACGAAGAAGCCAGTCTGAATGATTTCAACTCTATGACATCCTGGAAAAGGCAAAACTATAGAGCAAAAAACAAGATTAAAGATTAGCGGATGACTGGAGATCCCCTTGCAGAGGG
>NW_022103928.1:30272153-30281650 GCF_000313985.2 Echinops telfairi | reverse complement strand
GAGAGGAAATGTTTTGAGAATGATGAGGGCAATGAATGTACAAATGCGCTTTACACAATTGATGTATGTATGGATGGTGATAAGAGTTGTATGAGCCCCCAACAAAACGATTAAAAAGAAAAAGAAAAGATTAGTGGATGTTAGGAGGCCAGAGGGAAGACAGAGAAATCGACAGCATTTTGGAGACAGTGATACAACTCTCTCTGACTGTACTATGAACACATGATACTATGCATTTGCCAAAACCCGCAGGACTCTGCAAACCACAGAGTGAACACCAGTGAAATCATGGACTTCAGTTGATAATGTGTCACTATTGGTTCATCAAGGAACCCTGGGGGCATAATGGTTATGCTTTGGGCTGCAAATTGAAAGGTCTGAAGTTGGAAACCACCACCAGGCTCCTTGGGAGAAAGATGGGGCTTTATACTTCCCCAAACAGCTACAGTCTTGGAACCTTGAAGGGGCGGATCCACCCTGTCCTGCAGCATCACTGTGAGTCAGCATCGACTGGATGGCAGGGAGTTTGGAGAGCCAGATGCCAATAGGAGGGACGCGGTGCAGACGGGAGGGCACACCGGGGAACTCTATCCTCTACACACAGTTGTCCCATAACCCTAAAACTGCTTCAAAAGTAGCCTATTAAAAATTTGAATGTAAAAATTAAAATTGTGCAGGAATTACAGACTAAAAGATGAAGGGGGGGAGGGAGAGAGGCATATTTCAGCCTGAACTGCCACTAGGCCCCACACTGTATCCCTGCCCTTGGTTGGTTCTCATTGCTTTGCTGGATCTTTTCCCTCACCTACCCATTCGATGTTGACATTGCTTAAGGTTCTGCCCTATATACTGTGCTAGGTGATCTCAGCCACCCTCAGACTCAGCCGAGCACCCAAGAGCCGCTGACTGTAACGTCTGGAATCACCACCCTAGCTTTCTCCTGAACTCCAGACACAATGCCATGTCATCACAGACATCCCAGCTCCACTTTTCTGTCACCCAGCTAGCTCTCTGCTCAGTCTCCATTCCACCCAGACGGGCACGTCTGCTGAGCGTCACGCCTCTGAGAACAACCCCACCCCGTTGCATAACACAGTTGCACCACGCAGAAACCTGGAGCCCTTCCTGATGCCTTCTTCTCCCTTCACCTCCACGCCCAACAGTCTGCATGACTCTTTACCTCTTCAGCACATGTCTGCAGAGTGCATCCTAGGTACCACTGCTGACACAAGGATCACCAATGGTCCCCAGGCTCAACAAGGAACAGGCCAGGCAAGATCTCTGCCCTCATCAAGGTCACGGTATGGTGGAGGTAACAGTTTGAAACCTGTTCCCTTATCTGTGAAAGTAATCTGAAGTAGGATTTGCCCAACAGTGTTATGGGGACTCAGTGAGTTAAGCTCATGGAAAGTGCTTAGCACAGTGTCTGGCGCATAGTAAGTGCTCAGTGACTGTGAGTGGTTATCATGAAAGAACGTCAGCAGCCCCCACACGAAGAGCACACAGAGATGCTAGTGCAGGCCTGCTCTTCTGGTGCAATCAGGGCAGGATGGGTTTCTCTGAAGCGCCCCCACCTCGGTGAGCTGAGGGAGGAGGAGGAGGAGGAGGCGAGGGGAGCGTGAAGAGAGAAGGCAGTGAGGACCAGACCGAGGCGATGCTGGTCTGGACTAGGGTGAAGAAGGGCGTGGAGAGGGAGAAACACGGCGCAGCAGGTACATTTTGTTACCAGCATGATTTGCTTGGAGGGAAGTGAGGACTCACAAGTGCCCCGGGAGTTTCCGAGACTGTGACTCTTTATAGGAGTAGACACCCCCACTTTCCTCCCATGTGTTTCTATAGGGCTCTTTAACCATGAACTCTAAGTCATTAGATAATTGCTATAACATTGAAAATAAAATCTTAAATACCTTCCTTAATTTGGGCTGTGCATCTGCACTTTCTTATTTTTTAAATTAAATTACATTTATTTATTTGTTCAGGCTTCACGCTCAGGAGAGAATGCTGCACCTCCTCCTCGTGGTTTTCGGGGCTCTACAGGATCAGAGGAACTTCTCTCGTAACGAACTATAGAAATGATCCCTGAAAGTATAGCCTTCGCATCGGCACTTTCGGATAACTAAAGGCAGCATCCATCACATCTGTTTCCGGCAATGGGGAGGAGGAGAAGTGCACCTGCTGAGGCTGCTTACTTACAACCAAACACTCCCAAGGGACTTTGTTCTTTAGTTTGGAAGTTTAGGGTCATGCTTGCATTTACTTAATGCTGTGCTTGATACTTCTGCTCAACCATTAGTGCATTGTGTACTGACGGGGGTCTTGAAAGTTCCTGACTGGGCATCTAAGGCACCATTTACTAGACTCCTTGGTCCCTATGTGCTAAAGAAACTTAGGAAAGAGAGTGAGAAATAGGCGGAGGATAGAGAATATGACACTAATTGCTTTCATGAGTAACTGCCTCCTTTGCCATGGGAACGTAGCTAGGTGGTGTCCAGCTACCATTACCAAACATTTTGATCAGAATTCCACAGAAATATCCCCATCAAAAGGGGGTGCTAAACAGAATTTCTCGTTCTCATGCATTTTAGCTTTTCTTTTTATGTGTGTGTTCCAATAAAACTTTATTTATTTTTTCCCCACGGGGTATGGCTCTGTGTGTTGGTGTTTGTGAGGTAATGCCAATTTCAGATTTGCGTGTTGTTGTCCTTGATATTTTTCCATAGTACTTCCCCAATAAAACTTTATTTATGGACAATGACATTTGCATCTCATAATTTTCATGTCAGCAAATATTATTGTTTGATTTCTTTCTAACCATTTAAAAAGGTAAAAACGGATCAAACTAGAACCCCCTCCAAAGGGGACGAATATGGAAAAGTGGGTGAGGGGCGACGGAGGACAATGTAAGATATGGAAAAAAATAATCTATAACTTTTCAAGGGTTCGTGAGGAAGGGCAGGCTGGTGGGGGAGGGAGGGGGAAGAAATGGGGAGCTGATATCAGGGGCTCAAGTGAAAAGAGAATGCTTTGAAAATGATGATGTGCAAATGTGCTTGACACATTGGAGGAATGTATGGCTTGTGATAAGAGATGTAAGAGGCCCCAATTAATGTATTTTTTTAAAGGTAAAAACAAACAAAACCGCCCCTCTTGGTTTACAGGCTGTAGGAAGACAGGCAGTGGGCAGGATTTGGTCCCTGCGTATAGTTCGGCCTCTCTAATCTAATCAGTAGCCGTGGCGGTGCACAGTTAAACACCGGCCTGCTGACCAGAAAGGCTGTCCATCTCTGTGGCTGAAAGATCTGGTGACCCCTTCGGCCGAGATGACACAAGAGAAACCACACCCACTGCCACCGAGTCAACCCTGACTCAGCACGACCCTGTAGCACAGAGCATGCTGGCTTTTCTAGAGCCATGGTGGAGAAACTCCGAAAGTATTGCCCTGGGATAATCCTTAGACCTTAAATCAAAAATATCCTTTGGAGTCTTGTGGCAATTGAACAACAGTTTAGCTTAATATTAAATGCTCAAGACAGATCTTGAGCATTGTGCTGTTGTAAGAACTATCTATTTAAAAAAACTGTCGATATGGGATCAAACTTTTGATGGAAACTTGAAAGATAGGTAGAAACCTTAGGGGGTAAGTGAGTTTATGTTAATGAGGGAGGGACAATTTAGAAAAGGAGGTACAAGTTGGTCGTACATGTTGAAGAATATCATCACTGCCACTACACTATCCGTGTGAAATGTCTGGATTGGTGTGTGTTTTGTTGTGTATGTTAGCATCACCAACAAAATAATAAAATTTAGACAAAACAATAATTTATAAATTATCAAGGGCTCATGAGGGAGGGGGGAGCAGGGAGAGAGGGGGAAAATGAGGACCTATTGCCGGGGGCTTAAGTGGAGAGGAAATGTTTTGAGAATGATGAGGGCAATGAATGTACAAATGCGCTTTACACAATTGATGTATGTATGGATTGTGGTAAGAGTTGAATGAGCCCCTAATAAAATGATTTAATAAAATAAATAAATTAAATAAGATTTAAAGAAAAAACACGTAAATTGATAGAACATAAATATATAACTATGCCTTAGCTGGCAATAAAACATCCCAGCTACATGAAACATGGCAGCCAGAACACAGGGTTTATCAACCCACCGGTTTCTGCTCATTTTTTAAGAAAGTCTCTCTTACTGGGTGCAAACCGAGAAGCCCGATGAGCTATTACTCACCATAACTGGTCTGGCTATGGGGGACCTCCTCTGCTCTCAATTGCAGGGGGAGTCAAGCTCCCCCCTTGAGATCACTTGTTAAAGGCAAAAGCCTGAAGTCTAAAGATCTGGAGTTTAACATGGAAACTGATATTGTAATGGCTAATTCTGACTCTCCAATGCTAAACGAATGTCTTGATGTCTTCCGGGAGGCCTTGCCACGATTATCTTCCAATCAACTGAGTGAGTTGATTAAGAATGACAACCTGGGCATTTCATTACTTATTCTGAAGGCAAAATCCTCCCACACTCTTAGGAGGGAGATTAGGAGGCTTGGTAGGTTATCGCCGAGGAGCCAGCCAAAGGCTTGTCTTCAGATTGGGCAGGATTTGAATCCTCCAAGTGTACTGGGTTATGCTTTTACAGCATACTTGATCTGAACAATTATCTTGGGTATTAGCAAGGATCCAGTCAGGAAAATAGAATAAACTGATGGTATTTAAGAACACATTTCTCACAAGAGGAATGAAAATGTTTTTCAATTGATTGTGGTAGCAATTGTATAATACTGCTTGATGTGATGAACCATGGAATGCTATGCTATCTGTAAGCGCTCCCAATAAACGATTATTTATATGGAAAAAATCTATCTATCTATATTTATCTATCTCTATATCGATCTATCTATCATCCATCTATCTATCTATCTATCTATCTATCTATCTATCTATCTATCATCTAGCTAGCTATCCCACAAGGATCTGGTGTTGGAATTCTTGGAAGCCAAACAGGAGACAGTGCTAGAACTCAAGGTCAGCGAGAGCAGCAGGAAGCCCTGCAGCCTCTGGAACTAGAGAAGCAATGGAAGGGGAGGAGGGTGTGTCTGCAGAGCCCAGGCTGGGGCCATTTGGGAACCAGAGCTATGACAGGGGTTACCCGGTAGGCACTGGGGTCTCAGGGCGTAGTTGTAGGGGGTGTACAGAGGGCATTCAGCTCCCTCACCAACCCCAAACACAGGGAGAAAAGGAGAAATACCTAAACTTCTCTCTTCTTCCCACCCTGTCTCTCACCTGCACTTTTTATGGGCTGAGCTCAGGTATAAGTCAATTGGCGAGAGAATCTGGGACACATAATTCCCACAAAGGCGGGGACTGGAGCCTAGAACAAATAGGCAAAGACTGACTCCCTGGGAAATGATTCAGCCTGTTTCAATGAGCCTACCCACGGGGCCAGACATGCTCATCCATACCTTTCCAGTTGGTTGTACCTAAGTATTGCCCTCTCAGCAGACAGCACCATTCACGAGGGCGTTTAGAGATGGACCTGGAGAGCAAGGATGGGGAACAAGAAGGACCACTACAGGCTTGACATCCCCTGTCCCACTACCCGGCACAGAGCACATGGAAAGTTTCTGTGCAGATCTTCCAGGACAGAGCAGCGCCTGCAGTGGGGGCAGCCAGAGGTGGGAGGACCGGTGTGTGCAGCACAATCCTTATTAATGAAACACAGCAATGAATTCGCCTCTTCCCAGCTGTGCTCTCCCTGGTTCATGCGCAGGAGAAATGACACAGAATCTCCACTCTCTCTGCCACCTTTCCTCCCTGTCCTGCTTCGCGAGGATGAAGTGCGACTACAGTTAGCGTCCCCTCGGGACTTATTTAGTAACTTTTAGTAACTTCTGTCTGGGGCATCATTTTCATCCTACTGGTAAAAAGAGGTCTTCTCAGGGCTGGCTGGCACTCAGACAAAGAGTTGCATGTGCTTAGGACGCAGGCCGCTGCTCTTCTCCCTCCCAGGAGCAGGTTGACACAATTTTCCGAAGGATGCAGACTTCACACACTCATCTAGCCATGGAGAACAACTCAACTCTTCCACTCCACCTACGCCCACACCTCCCCCGACCCTACCCCCACCCCCCACCCCCGCCCCCCTGCAAGATGTCCTAACACACCTGAAGCCTTGCCTGTGCTCACAGGTAAGAAATAGAGATTCAGAGGCAATAGGGCATTATCTACTTCCCCCCAAGTCCTGTGTTCAAAGATTTTAATTATGGTTCATTTTCTTACAAGTGGTCATGGCAAGGTGGTAATTGAGACTTAAAGCTACCTCCAATCGAATGGGTAGGAAAGAGGGAACCGATTACATGGAACTGTGTGTGACCTCCTCCCTGGGGGACAGACAACCGAAAAGTGGATGAAGGGAGACGTCGGACAGGGCAAGATATGACAAAATACCCATTTATAAACTATCAAGGGCTCATGCGGGAGGGGGGAGCGGGGAGGGAGGGGAAAAATGAAGACCTAATGTCGGGGGTTTAAATGGAGAGAAAATGTTTTGAGAAACAATGTACAAATGCGCTTTACACAATTGATGTGTGTATGGATTGCGATAACAGTTGTATGTTTAAAAATAAAATAAAATTAGTAGGAAAAAAAGATGTGTTGGACACAACGGATATATGTATGGATTGTGATAAGAGCTGTGAGAGCCCCCAATAAAATAAAAACTTTTAAAAGGAATTGGCCCAAGCCTCTCTAATTTTCCGAGAGGCTAGGCTCCAACTGATTTGAGTCATAACAAGTCTAGGGCTGACTTTGCGTTTTCAAGTTGCACCGAGAAGGGACCTTTTGGGTCACATTCCACTTGCAGGCCATGCTGAGGCATGGCAGAATACATTCACACAGAAATCAGTTCGCTGGCTGGGCAGTAACTGCCTACGAACCCAAGTGGATCCTTTCCCTTTTGCAGGCAGCTCGGATCCTCTGTATTTGTGCCCAGAGCACAGCAGCTGTTACCGGGTCCCCGTAACCCGCCTGGCCCTGTAGCTGGGCTATAGCAGAGCAAGAGGCTATGTGCTAAGTAGCTCTGGTTACAAGTCTTTCTCAATATGATCTCTCATCTGCTTTCCAAAGGTCAGGAGCTTGAGCTAATGTGTTTCAGGGATTTCCTAAGCAGAGGGAATTTTTATAATCTGGAAAAAAAGGTAGAACTTCTGGGAGCTGAGAAAACACAAATTTCAAGTTTCTCTGTTTCCCCCCCATTCTTTTTATTTTTTTTATCCCCCCCACATTCTTACTTTATACTTTTTATGATACAATTATAAGAAAAATAAAAACTAGAAAAGCTCCAACAATCTCAGCACTTCCCCCTTCTTCTACTTATCCATATAGTTATAATTGACACACTGTAATTATAGCATGATACAGATTTGAGTTCTGTGTTTTCTCCTAGTGTCATAAATACCTAAAAGAAGAGGAGGAGCCCCCCCAAAAGTGGAAAACATATCTATATAACAAAAAATTTACCAGTGAAGCATTTTACATGTATAATCTAGTGTCATGAATTACCTTCATTGTATTATCTAAGCATCACCAAATTTTTCCATCATCCTCAATAGAAACTCAGTGAGTCATCTTTATTCTCTCTCTTATAAATAAATAATAAACTTTGTTCCCTGTATGCTTGTCTCTTCTAGATACTTCATATATGAAACATTAAATGCTTTGGTACCTATATACTTGCCACCAAAAACACATAAACCAACAAAAAACACCTCCCCTTGGGTTCTATGTTTGGTTCATTCCTTTTTGTATCATAACAGAAGTACAACCCGCAAAAGACATCAATTAAACCTCATAAAAATGAAAAACTTTGTTCATCAAAAGATCTTACCAAGAGAAAGTGAAGACAAGCTACCAACTCGGAGTATATCTTCAAAAGCCATATATCTTTATTTAGGGTCACTATGAGTTTAAATTAACTCCACAGTTGGGGGTTTATACACACACACACATAAGGATTTCAAAAAGTTCGTGAAAAAATTTCATTGTCTTTTAACTCCATGTTTCCATGATATTTTGAAGCCACTCATGTATGCAAATGTGTGTGTGTGTCCCTGGTATCGCAGAGATTAAGTGCTTGCCTTCTAACTGATAAGTAGGTAGTTTGAACCTGGCTTCTATGTGGGAGAAAGATGGGGCAGTTTGCTTACTTCCATAGACATTACAGCCTTAGAAACACCATAATGTTTTCTACTCTGATCTAGAGAGTCACTGTAAGTCAGAATCAATTTTATGGCCACAGATTTGGTTTGATAATTACATAATAAAATATTTTCCATTTCAGTCTTCTTTACATATTCAATTTGGTGACATTATTACATTTTGCTGAAGATTATTCAACAACAGTTGCAGCATTACATTGATGGAGAGCTGCCAAAGGTTCAGGTTGGATTCAAAAGAAGACATGGACAAGGGATATTGTTGATGAAGTCAAATGGACTTAGCTGAAAGCAGAGAATACCAGAAAGATGTTTACTTGTGTTTTATTGACTATGCAGAGGCATTCAACTGTGTGGGCCATAATAAAGTATGGCTAACCTTTAGAAGAATGGAAATTCCAGAACATTTCATTGTGTTCCTGTGGAACTTGGACATGGATCAGGAGGCACTTGTGTGAACAGAACCAGGGAACACTGCATGGTTTAAAATCAGGAAAGATGTGTGCCAGAGTTGTATCCTCTCACATTACTCATTGAATTGGTATGCTGACAAATCATCAGAAAACTGGCTTATATGAAGAAGACTGTGCATCAGGATTGGAGGAAGGCTGGTTAACAATAACGTAACCCTGCTTGCTGAAAGTGAGGGGGACTTGAAATACTTGCTGATGAAGATCAAGGAGTTCACCTTCAAGATGGACTACAACTCAATGTCAAGAAGGCCAACATCCTTACAATGAACTGGACCAATAGGTAACACCATGACAAATGAAGAAAAGGTTGAGATTGTCAAGAACTTTTGAAAAGGTTGAGATTGTCAAGAATTTTTTCTTGCTTGGATCCACAATCAATGCTCATGGAAGCAGCAGTCAAGAGACCAAAAGATGAGTTTCATTAGGTAAATCTGCTGCACAAGACCGCTTTAGAGGCCAACAAATGATCCTTGAACTAACTACAAGCTTTTCTTTCTTGTTGTGTTTTGTTGTTTGTTTGTTTGTTGTCATTGGTTTGTTGTATATTGTTGCTTGGTTTTGCTCTGTCTTGTTTTTGTGCATGTTATTATCTCCACATGTCTGTCTAAATAAGATAGGCTGAATGAACAATCTGGAGTAGAAAACAACGGGATCAATAGTTCCAGAGGGACATGGGAGAGGAGGAGGTGGGGGGAAAGGAAGTGGTGTTAACAAACTCAGGGACAAGGGAACAACAAGTGATCCAAATTGGTGGTGAGGTGGGTGTGGGAGGCCTGGTAGGGCATGATCAAGGGTCATGTAACAAAGAGGAA
>NW_022103928.1:30265145-30271057 GCF_000313985.2 Echinops telfairi | reverse complement strand
CTGATGCCAGGGGCTTAAGTGGAGAGCAAATGTTTTGAGAATGATGAGGGCAATGAATGTACAAATGTGCTTGACACAATTGATGTTTGTGTCAATGCATGGATTATGATAAGAGTTGTATGAGCCCCTAATAAAACAATTAAAAAAAACCCACCTCTTTAGGGTATTGAAAATCAAGGATGTTACTTTGAGGACTAAGTTGTTCCTGACCCAAGCTGTGGTAATTTCAATTGCCTCATATGCATGTGAAAGTTGGAAATTGAATAAAGACAGAAGAAGAATTGTGTTTGAACTGTGGTGCTAGCAAAGAACATTGAAAGTACCATGGATGCTAAAAGGACCAAACGTGGAAGAAGTGCATCCACAGTGTTCTTTAGAGGTAAGGATGGTGAGACTACATCTCATATGCTTTGGGCATGTTGTCAGGAGAGACCGCTCCCCGAGGACTTTTCTCAGTAAAGCTGAGGCGCAGTGGAAAAGAGGAAGGCCTGCCGCGGGAACCATTGGGAGGATGGCCAGGCCTGAGCAGTGCTTTGTTCTCATGTGCATAGGGTCACTGTGGGTTGGAACTGAGTCCTTGATAGCACCTAACAACAACAACAACAACTTACCTTCACCAGGTTGTGCAATCATCACCTCACCCAAAAACAAACAAACAAACGAAAAACCTCACTGCGATCAAGTCTGTTCTGACTCAGAGTGACTTTCTCGAACAGAGCACCATGGCCCTGTGATTTGCCAAGATGGGACTCCAGCCAGGAGTAGAAAGTCTCATCCTCCTCCCACGGAGTGGCTGGTGGTTCCACCCTGAAGACTTCGCAGTTAGCAGCCCAACTCGTAACTCACTCACTGTGGCACCACAACAGCCCAAATATAGAGTCAGGGCTGCTTAAGCAGGAACACCCCCTCTCTACGACCTGCCCACCCGTTGAACCCCAACGAAACTTTGGGGTCTTTGCATTTGGTTATCATGTAAGTGGGTTCATACACTATTTGTCCTTCTGGGACCCTGTGTCCACTCGCCATACTGAGATCTGTGTAGACGGTCCATGCCTGGTAACCGTGGAGGGTCAGCAAAAAGGAGGAAGATCTTCGGTGAGACGGATTGACCCAGTGGCTGCAACAGTGGGCTCAAACAGAACCAGTACGAGGATGGTGTTCCTTTTCTTGTGTGAAAACCAGCTTGATGGCACCGAAAGCCACCGCCTAAGGCAGCGGCAGCTTGGAAGAAATAAAAGAGTGGGTGTGGATTCGCGAGAAAAAGTGGATTGTTTAAAATACATTTTCTTCACTACTGTGGGATCAGTTAAAGACCCCTGGTGGTACTGTGGGCTCATCACTGGACCACTAACTGCAAATTTGGCAGTTCAAATCCACAACATGGAAGAAAGGTCAGACTGTCGGTGCCTGTAAAGATTTACAGCCTCAGAACCCCTAATGTGCAGCTCTACTCTGCCCTGTACAGTGGGTATGAGTGGAAGTCAACTCAGTGGCAATGGGTGCCTGTTGCCACTCTATTTGTCCTTCAGAGCTTCACAAGCCAGCCAAGGCGAGGAGGTGTGTCCGTGTGTCGTGGGAGAATACGACAAGCACTATACTGTGTGCAGCCTGAGAGTGGAAGTAGGCTCTGCATTGTTCTTTCTCAGTATAATCTTCATGGGTTGCATGGCATGTCATTGACCTGGCCTTCTCAGTCCTCAAGTATTCCTGGATTTAAAGCGAGTCTCTGGGTGATTCCATTGGTTAAGCGCTCTAATACAAGCCCAAAAATTATGCTTCAAACCTGCCCAGACAGGTCTGTCCAGCTACTTCTGAAAGGTCATAACCATAAAACCCCCTTAGGAAGCAGCATTGCTTTGCACGTATGGGGTAACCATAGGTGGAGTTAACTCAACCAAACAGCAGCAGCAACATGTAACATGTGGTTGGAAAGTGTCGGAGTCCATGAATGGACACGCTGACACATCAGGAGCCCTTGGTGAGTATGCATGATTCTAGTGACAAGAAGATCCCAAATTAACCCAGAGACTAGAAAGCGCTCCTTGGCCTGGGGGAACCAGGAGCCTGCATGGAGAGCGTGCCTCTGAGGAAGGGCCCTGCAGAGAAGGCAGGTTCTTGGCAGGTGCCATTAGCCTCACACCCACGGAGCAAACAAGGAGACCAGCATCCCTAGAATCAGGGTCTTCCTCCTGAGGGGAGGAGACGAGAATGAGTATGCCACGTGCCAACTGTAAGTGCAAGACTTTTTCTTTCTTTTTTTAACAAGATGTAAGGAAAGCAAGCAACTTTTCTCCCCACTCTGTTAATTCACGCAAGTTTCCTTTTACGGAGCCCTGGTGGCCCAGGGAGGAGCCCCGGTGCGGTAGTGGGTCTGCAATCCGCCAGGGCGGCAGCTCTAAACCACCAGCCACACCACGGGAAAAGAGAGGGCTTTCCACTCCTGTAAACACTCACAGTCTCGAAAACCCGCCTGGGATCACTAGGAGTCGCATCAGCTGGATTGCATGTTTGTGTCTTTGGTGCGGCAGCACAGGGAGTTTACACTTTGGGCTACTAAAGAGGAGTTGGGGCTGCTCCTCAGGAGAAAGAGGCGGCTGCCTGCTCCTGTAAAGATCTACAGTCTTAGAGACCCGAAGGGGCTGTTCGACTCAGTCCTATGGGTCAAAATGGACTCAGTGGCAATGGGTCCGACTTCCGGTGATAGTCTCCCTCTGGGCTGTTACTCTAGATACTCCGAAAGATGTGGCATCTGCACTGGCTGAGACAGACCAGTGTGAACACAGGCCTCCGAAGGTTTTTGAGCCGTGGTGGGATAAGTTTCCTTATCATCATCTGCTCCTACCCTGTTTCCCCGAAAGTAAGACATCCCCTGAAAATAAGACCTACTTACAGTTTTGCCTCTCGCTGAAATAGAAGGCATCCCCCGAAAATAAGACCTCCCCGAAAATAAGCCCCCCCCAGCACTGTAACTCTGCACTGTAGCGGCAGGCACTGCTGTGCAGCTCACCGTTGGCCGCAGCGCAGACAGAGCAGACAGGAAGGGCGAGGTCTCTTTTAATAAAACAATAAATGAGTACATATTCTTCATGCAAAAATAAGGCGTCCCCTGACAATAAGACCTAGCGCATCTTTGGGAGCAAAAATTAATATAAGACAGTGTCTTATTTTCGGGGAAACAGGGTATCTGCTCTGGGATTCCCCGGGGACTAGGAAATCACTTTTGAAGGAGCCATCTGCTTCTGGCTCTGGCAGCCCCTGCCTGGGAAGTCGCTCCTCCTTTCCCGTCTTCATCCTCTAGTGAACTCGCTTGCTAACCTTAACGCAGTCCACTGTAAACACAATGAGATCCCCTTCTTCCATGAGCTTCTGATTTGCTCTCGCTTTCCTTCTCAAAAACTTCCTTCCTTATTAGTGTATTAAAGCTTAAATTCTGAGCACGTAGGTTTGCTAAAGGCTACGGATGGCAATGACAACCAGAATCTATGTGCAGAGTACCCATATAGATTAAGCCTCCACTGAATTCCTTTTGATAATTACCTCCACCCCGCTCCAGCCAGTCCAGGGATGGGCTTGCCTGACTGGGGGTCCCCTAGTCATGAGTCAGACTGTTAGATCTCTCTGGAGCTAGATTTATACCTCGGTCCTTGGCTCCGCGCGAGAAAGAATTCACGCCGAAGCCTGGTTCGTGATCGAAGTGAATTTTATGAAAGAAGAAGTTTCAGGTTTACCCGGCACCCAAGGGGCTCCTCCCGGACATGCGGCCTAGCTGGAAGCGGCTCTGCGTCCCGCAACGCGTGCCAAAGCTCTCTGCGCCTGAGTTCTCTCTCTTCCGTCTAGGTCCTTCTCCTCCGTTCTAAGTTCTTCTCCCGTCTCGGTTCTTGTCCTCCCGACTCGGTTCTTGTTCTTCTCTTCCCTCCCCTCCGGGCTTCTGCCTTTTCAAGGATTCCACAGGGAGGCGTGGTGGAAGACCCCTGGTCGACCCCATTGGCTGAATTGAATTTACCTGGCTAGGTGATCCAATTCAAGTTCGCGCCCACCCCTGCCTACCGGCGGGAACCCTGAACATGTGCGCTGTGCCACTCCTTTGTTCCCCTAGCTTGGCCCTCTGGGCACGGGTTAACGGACAAACCCCAGTCCTATGCTGGCCTACCTAACAAGACCTTATCAGTCATGCCCTGAGTGCCTGGGCAGAAGGCCCTGGGCCCATTCGTAAAGGCTTTTGTCTAACATAATGTCCATATCTCCATCATGGCCCAGTTTCCAGTTCTGCAGTCCTACCTGTAACTATGAGTGGGTATCAACCTGATGGCTGTGAGGTTATGTTTTGTATTATTCTCGTCTAGCATTTGCCAGCACGTGGGACAATTAAAACTACCATGTCTTGTTAGATGGATCTTAGTCTTAAAAGTGTCCTCTTTGATTTTAACACTATACCGGAGCTTAAGTTCTGAATACTAGGTCTGCAGAAGGCTACAGTTTACAGTGGGAACCCTAAATCCATTCTGAGACTCCACATAAATTCAGCCTCCATTGAGTTCTTTCTGCCCACTGGTCAACAGTGTACACACTTCGCCCTCAGGCAGTGTGTTTGCTGAGACCCCTTCCTGGGCCTGGGAGGGTCAGTCTTTCCTCAGCAACTTCCCTGGGTAAGTCTGTGATGGACATTGGGGTAGGAAGCTTGCATGGTTATGTCATGTCCCAGCCAAGATGGTCAGAGGACCTCAGAGTCAATCTGTGAACCCTCCCAGGGCACGCGTCCCAATCATAGTCCCTTTCCCACTTCTCTAGTCCCACCTGCAGGTGGGATGGACGGATCCACAGCCAATCATGATTTTGTGACAATTTCCTTTGTATAGATGCCCTTTGTAAGTAGCCATGTAACGGTCAATCCTTTAAACACAATGATTGTGTCATGCTGATGGTCTCCCACATCTGATGGTTGATTTTTGTCTTTGTCCTGTTTAAGATTTAATACATCTGCCTTTCCAAGTAGAAAGAAAATGTTTTGAAAATGATGGTGGCAAACGTGTACAAATGTGCTTGACACAATGGATGGCTATATGGACCGTGATAAGAGCCCCCAATAAAATGACTTTTAAAAGTAAATAAAAATAAATAAGCCTTTCTAAATTATACTTGAATTTGGGATCTTTTTCCCTGAAAAAGGGGTTCCCCTTTAAAGAGATTTCTTGCAGCTGTTTGCCTAGTCTAGTGCAATGCATCATTTAATTTCTTGACTGTTGTTTCCATGAACGTTGATTGCAGAGGCAAATAAAGTAAAATTTTTGACAACTTTAATATTTTCTCTGTTTATCATGTAGTTGCTTATTGGTTCAATTCTGAAGACTTTTGTTTACTTTATGTTGAGCTGTAAACCATCCTGAAGACTTCAGCCTTTGATATGCATCATCAAGTGCTTCGATTCCTTGTCTCCCTTTTTAGCAAGGTCATGTCATCTGCTTGAGGACCCCTGATGGCTCAGGAGTCATGCTTTCCACTGCCAACTTCAAGGTCAGCAGTTCAAAAACACAAGCTGCTCCTTGGGAGAAAGATGAGACTTTCTACTCCCATAAAGAGTTGCAGTCCAGGAAATCCACAGGAGCAGTTCTACTCTGTCCGATAGGGTCACTATGAGTCATAATCGACTAAGTGGCAATGAGAGAGAGTCATCTGCGTATCGCAGATCGTTA
The DNA here is from genome assembly GCF_000313985.2 of Echinops telfairi. Taxonomy (NCBI): domain Eukaryota; kingdom Metazoa; phylum Chordata; class Mammalia; order Afrosoricida; family Tenrecidae; genus Echinops; species Echinops telfairi. The sequence continues at coordinate 30,265,367 of NW_022103928.1, read as the reverse complement.
AGGAGCCTTCCTCCAATCTCGAAGCTGTGTTTTTCTTGGATTATTTGCTTGTCATACAGACTAAATCAGGGTGAATCAATGTCACCCTCATACACACCTTTCTATTTTAAACCTTGAAGTATTCCTTTGTTCTCCATGAACAAGCCCTCTTGGTCGATGCACAAATCCGGGGCAAGCACAATCAAGTATTCTGGAACTCCCATCTCTTGCCATGTTACCTAT
>NW_022103928.1:30263114-30264768 GCF_000313985.2 Echinops telfairi | reverse complement strand
CCAACAGCTGTGTGATTTATCCTTAATCATCTTTTTTTTAATCATTTTATTGGGGGCTCATACAACTCTTATCACAATCATCACATACATCACCTTAACCATTTTTCACTGTAGGCGTAGGATCCCATTCCTTTAAAGATAGGTCAATTAGACAATATATTGGAAACAGGTGACTTCTATTTTAGAAACAGGTGATTTCTCTTTGAATATATTATATTCGTCTTTGAAACCTATTTCCATCACTTCTTGGCCTTTTGGCTAAGATCAACTGTAGAAAAACCTATTTATGCCTCTGCTGGATTTACAGTAATTGTTCTGACAATATTTTTAGCTCTTTAAGCACCTCAGGAATCGCAAAATTCACTCCTAATATCTTCTGGGAATTTGTGGGACAACACAAAGCTGAAACAAAGGACACGGTGCCGCCCTCTGGCTGTTTGGCACCTTTTCTCCTCACAGTGTATGTTTGTTCCCTGACATAACAAATGCAAGGGAATAAAAGGGTAGTATCCATCAAAAGTATCATGAGTTGTCTGAAATGAATAAATAAAGATTCCAAGTCTACTCAAAACCAAATGCACAGCCATCTAGTCGATACTGACTCATACCGACCCTTTACTACAGTGCATGGTAGATCCGCCCCTGTGGGTTTCTGAGACGGTGGCTCTACAGGAGGAGCAACCTGTCTTCCTCCCACGCAGCAGCTGGTGGTTTAAAACTGCTGATCTGAGGGAACCAGTGGAGAGGTCCGCGGGGCCAGCCCCAATCCCAACTACATGGACCTGTCTCTCCACCAAGAAGAATTTATTTCAGAGGACAGCACTGAAGCTGCAGCTCAGGGAGAGGGACATGTCTCATCAGAGCACACGGGAGCAAATGAAGGGGGAAGAAGAAAGTGGAGCACATCCTGCCCCACCAAGCCTTGAGGATGATATTCCCATTCAGAGCAGCCAGTCCACAGAGAAGACCATATGGCCAGCCCCACTATGAGACACCACATCCCTCACTGACCCACAGCCCTACTGGGGACAACACTGGAGACACAGTGTGAGAATTCTGTCTGATCTGATCCCACCACACCAAGGGAAAACACTAAGGGTGTGCAACAGAACAGAAAGGGGAACAGAGCAACAAAGTCATGAGGGAATACCAAAAATAGACTTTGGGGCCAGGGCGTGGCACCCCATCAAACTCGACCGGAAAACACTTCTAAAGGCCAACAAACAGTCCTTGAACTGACTACAGGCTTTTCTCTTTTTTTTTTTATTGTTGTTTTGTTTTCTTTTGTTGCTTGGTTTTCCTCTGTCTTGTTTTTGTGCATGTTATTATCACCACAGGTCTGTCTAAATAAGATAGGCTGGATCAACAATCTGGAGGAGAAAACAATGAACCAACAGTTCCGGGGAGACATGGGAAAAGGGGAGGTGGTGGGGAAGGAAGTGGTGTTAACAAACCCAGGGACAAAGGAACAATAAGTGATCCAAATCAGTGGTGAGGAGGGTGTAGGAGGCCTGGTAGGGCGTGATCAAGGGTAGTGTAACCGAGAGGAAGTACTGAAACCCAAATGAAGGTTGAGCATGATAGTGGGACAAGAGGAAAGTAAAAGGAAATAGAGGAAAGAACTAGGAGGCAAAGGACATTTATAGAGGTTTAA
>NW_022103928.1:30260378-30261351 GCF_000313985.2 Echinops telfairi | reverse complement strand
CAATGAATGTACAAATGTGCTTTACACAATTGATGTATGTATGGATTGTGATAAGAGTTGTATGAGCCCCTAATAAAATGATTTAAAAAATAGTAATAATAAAAAATAAAATCCTCAGGGAACACAGAACAATTCCTGGAACTATTAGCCTAAGATAATCTCCGAACCTTATACTAAAAATATCTGCTTAAATCTTCTTAAAGCACAAACAATAATTTGCTTAACTAGTAAAGAATGTCTGCCTTAAGCTCTATGCTCATTTAAGAACTGTGTGTTTGGGATCAAACTGACAATAGTAACTCAAAAGATTAGTTAGGAACCTTAGGGGCCAGTGAGTTTCTGTAAAGGGGTGCTGGCGGGGAGTAATTTAGGAAAGTAAACATGATTATCCAACAGGAAGCATGTCACTGAATTGCATATGTAGAAACTTGAACTGATATATATTTTGATGAGTATATTCTTAACAGAAAATTAAAAAATAGTACGATGTATATGATACAATGAAATCCATGACTTATATTTAACTGGCTTGCTCTAGAGTGGGAAGGCCTAAAATATTTTATATATGAACCCTGATGACTCATTTGATTTTATTTCTCAGCAACCCAGTTCTAGAAGGCAGGCTGACTCTCTGAGGCTCTGTCTCAAAGTAAAATTTCTAAAAGCATTGTTGATAGTTGTTCTGATTCAGCACAATTCAGATTCCCTTTTGGCAAAGAACGCTGAGTAATGCTCCTTCTTCCCGGGGTCGATAGAGAAAGAGCTCTGAGCTCCTGGTCCAGTATTTTTCCTTTCAGGTCAGCCTCTGGAAAGTGGGGCCAGGGAGCCCGTGTGCCCACTGCTATCACCAGAGACCCCTTTCTGACTATGTGACACTGAGGTGGCCTCAGCAAGGTCATTCACAAAACTAAACCTGACTTGTATTGTTATGGTTTTAACTGGAAACAAAGTGAAGGAATGCACATTTGATAGA
>NW_022103928.1:30257123-30258170 GCF_000313985.2 Echinops telfairi | reverse complement strand
GAAGGGATCAGGTATCGGGCATCAAACAACAAAAAATCATATCATTGTAAATGAGAGGGAGTGTGGACTGAAGACCCAAAGCCCATCTGTAGGCAACTGGACATCCCCTTACAGAAGCGTTGTTGGGGGTGGGGTCGTGGCGGGGAGATGAGCCAGTCAGGGTGCAGGGTAGCAATGATGAAACATACAACTTTCTTCCAGTTCTTTAATGCTTCCTCCAACTATCATGATCCCATTTCTACCTTACAAATCTGGCTAGACCACAGGATGTACATCGGTACAGATAGGAACTGGAAACACAGGGAATCCTGGACAGATAAACCCTTCAGGACCAGTGGTGAGAGTGGGGATGTCGCGAGAATGGAGGGAGGGTGGGGTGGAGAGGGGGAACCGATTACAAGGATCTACATATAATCCCCTCCTTGGGGGATTGAGAACAGGAAAGTGGGTGAAGGGAGATGTAGGACAGTGTAAGAAATTACAAAATAATAATTTATAAATTATCAAGGGTTTATGAGGGAGGGGCAAGGGAGGGGGAGAGGGGAAAACTGAGGAGCTGATACCAGGGGCTTAAGTGGAGAGCAAATGTTTTGAGAATAATGATGGCAAGAAATGTACAAATGTGCTTGACACAATGGATGTATGTATGGATATGGTAAGAGTTGTACGAGCCCCCAATAAAATGATTTTTTAAAAAAAGAAACCCCAAAACTATAACCAAAAAGAGCAGAAAAACCTCAATCAAAAAGCAAAAAAATACTAAAAATTAGAATACATTTAAATGGGTCAAAAAGGGAGAAAAATGATAGAGTTATATTTTAACCTAACTACATTTGCAATGAGCCACTTTCCATTGCACTCGGAAGGCTAGCAAGGCCATTCACCTCCCTGGACTGTGCTCAGAGTAGATTCACAGGAGCCTTAATCCATGTGGGGACCCTGCAGATCGATTGTGGACTTTCACTGTCATATGTATCCTTCTGCAAATCGGGTGCTCAGAATTTAAACTACCATTCCCTCCTCCACTCTTAGATTTTATTGTTTATA
>NW_022103928.1:30246647-30254485 GCF_000313985.2 Echinops telfairi | reverse complement strand
TGACCTCTAACCCTTTCTTTATAAATTAATATATCTACATATATACATGTCTATAACTATACTCCGTAAATAGCTTTTCCCTCCTCCTTCACCTACCTCCTGTCCCACTATCATGCTCATCCTCCACTCAGGTCTCAGTAATTCCTCTTGGATGCATTGCACATGATCAAACCCCACCAGGCCTCCACGCCATCATTTTAAATCTCTTGTTTCCTCATCCCTGAGTTTGTTTGCTTCCCGCTCCTGTCCTCTCCCATGTCCCCTCAGGACTGCCGGTCCCATTGTTTTCTTCTTGGGATTGTTTGTCTGCCTATCTTATATAGACAGACATAGGGTGAAAGATTTAAAAAAACACACCAAAAACCTGATAGTTTCAGGTTTGTCTGCTGACCTTTTTGAGTGCTTTCCAGTCGGGTCTGATGAGGTACCATGTGCTGCCCCCCGAGTCAGAAGTCTATTTTCAGGATCCCTTGGAGACTTGGTTATTTGCTCCCCTTGCTGCCCTGTTGCACTCTCTTCGAGTTTCACCCCGCTGTGCACGGGGCAGACCAGGCACACTTACCACACAGTGTCTCCAGTGCTGTGTCGGTCTTACAGCGCTCTGGTCTTCTCTGTGCATATGCTGCTCTGAGCTGGGATGTCATCCCCTGGGGCTTGGGGGACCAGGATGAGGTCCACTCTCTCTCTCCCTCTTAGTTTGCACCCTTGTGGTCTGGACAGACCTGCCGCTCCCCAGTGCTGTCCTCTGTCTTACAGTCTTCTGGGGAGGAGTCAACATAGCGTGGCTTGGTCCCAGCCCCGTTGTCCTTTCTGTGATTTTGGTGCTCCATGCAAGTATGCTTCTCTCAAGGCGTGGCACTCTGGGATGGGGTCTGGCCCCTCTCTCCCTTTCCTGTGGAGACAAAAAGCAAGACCCTCTATCACCCTCACTTTTTGATTGTTTTTTCCTCTTTGCCCCTCTTTTTTAGTTGGCTGCCATATGCATCCCTGGGATGGGTCAGACCCCTGTGTGATGCCCCATTTATGAAGACTTGAATCTTACAAAACTATTTTCTGCTTTTTAATCTGCCCTTTGCTGGAGCTTTGTTTTGAATTTCACTAGTTTGTTTTTATTGCTTTTATATTTCCTGATCACTCTTACAGATAAACTTTAGAATCATTTTCTAAAAACAAATAAAATTAATTTATTTTCATTGAGATTGTATAAATACTATAATTAATTGGAGAGAAATGATATTTCTTTAGTATTTACTCCTCTTAAATCATAAAATATATTTACTTATTTTCTTTTAAAATCCTGTTTCATTTTTGCCTTTTTTTTGTTTGTTTTTTCATTTTTGCCTTTTAAAATAGAGAAACTTTACTATGTTTTTGGTGAAAGTTTATACAGCAAATTGAGCTCCCATTTAGTAATTTTTATGCAAATTATTCCTTGATACTAGCTATATTTTCCACAACATGTCTGTATACTCTCATTATTTCCATTTTGTTTTATCAGTTTCCATTTATCTAGCTTAATTGCCCCCTTATTACTCATCTTTGCTTTAGGGCAAACTTTGACTGTTTGGTCTCATATAGTTGTGTTAGAGTAGACCAGCCTCTAACATACATGGGGGTCTGTAGGAGCAATTGTACGGTTATAATATATAAAGATCATAGTAAAATCATTGAAGATGGGAGCGATAGGAGAGTGAAATAAAGGAGTCAGACACTATGGGATTATAAAGAGACTTTTCCCCAGCTTTGTCTCCCCCAGAGACAGGTCACACATTAGAGGCTATTTGCTAGCATATGGTATGGAGGTCAGATGCTTAGAGACATCCTCCCTGAAGGCAGTTAGTTGCTAGACTACTGACTGGTCCCACCACTGGTAGGGCCTACTCCCTGCTGTTAAAGCCAATGGGCTACTACTTCTCCCTAAAGGCTTGCAACCATTAGTCTGGTCCCTGTAGGTAGGGTTTACATCCTACTGATAATGGTTTCTATGGAGATCCAGAGAACAGGTCAAACCAACTCAGTGACATCCAAAGTTAGGCTGCCATCCTGAATCTAGGATCTGCCCTCCTTGTCACATGTATACTCCCAATCCCTCCTCTTCCTATTGCATGTATATGCCTAGATTGTCCCCCTCGCATTGCTATATAACCTATAGTGCAACCCCTTCCTGTGACGTACGCCTTTACCTGTAATTAGTGGGCTTGCACGCCCCCCAAAGATATATAGGCCTGGGTTAGCAATAAAGAACCTCTCTTGGCCTCTCCTCTTCCCCCTCTCCTCTCCCACCCTCGCTTCCCTGTTCCCTTTCCCCTTGTCCTCTTTCCCTTCCCCTCTCTCCACATGGACCACCAAGTGGGGCTGAGGTGAGCATGTGACCATGAAATGTGTCTGACTCCATTATTTCAATCTCTCTTCTATCTCTCATGCTCTCTATGACTTTACTATAATCTTTACTTATTATCACTGTACAATTGCGCCTATCAAACCCATGATTAGTTGTTGGGGGCTGGCCTTTCCCCCACAAGACACATGCTCACTTCCAGCATGGCCATGATCTCAGCAGCCAGGTCCGAGCAGACAGAAGGAGGACAGGGGGAGAGGGGAGAGCGTATGTTCTTTATTTCTGATCAAGGCCTATATAGACACTTAAGAGACATGATTACAGGAAACCACATACGTCACAGGAAGGGGCTGTACAATAGGCATAAGCATGACAGGAAGGGGATGAGCTAGAGGTGTACACGTAATAGGAAGGGGAGGGATTAGTTGGTACACATGGGACAAGATGGGCGGACTCTAGACTCAAGATGGCAACCTAACCTTGGTCACCCTTGAGTGGGCTTGACCTTCTCTCTGGGTTCTCCTTCAGGGAAACAATCCACAACCCTTATCAGAAGGGAGTGGGCCTTACTTAGGGTGGGACAGACCATACAGTCTGATTGCTCTAGATGGCTGATAACCCTCAGGGAGAGTAACTAAGCAGCTTGCATCGACTTCCAAGTGTACAGTAGTTTACCACGGGTAGCACCCAGTGTCTTAGGCTTGGCATATATTTCGGGGAGATAACCTGGGGAAAAACCCTTTTTCATCCCACATAGTTGACTGTTCAAGGGAACACAATATTCATAGTGATATTGATTCTATAACATATTAATTTACTATTTGGATGAAAGGTGACTTCCAGGATTGGCTTTAATTCCCAGTTCGAAAGAATATCTTACACAATAGTCTTAGAAGTTCTGCCTGTCTCAAATGGCCCAGGAAGTCTGTTTCATTTTTTTTAAATCACTTTATTAGGGGCTCATATAACTCTTATCACAATCCATACATACATCAATTGTGTAAGGCACATTTGTACATTCATTGCCCTCATCATTCTCAAAGCATTTGCTCTCCACCTAAGCCCCTGGCATCAGCTCTTCATTTTCCCCCCTCCCAGCTCCCCCCTCCCTCATGAACCTTTGATAATTTACAAATTATTATTATTTTGTCGACTCTTCTTTCTTGATAGCCAAAAGATTCTCTCCATTCTTTCTTCTTCTTCTTTTTTTTTTTTTAACATTTTATTAGGGGCTCATACAACTCTTATCCCAATCCATACACACATCAATTGTGTAAAGCGCATTTGTACATCGTTTCTCAAAACATTTTCTCTCCATTGAAACCCCCGACATTAGGTCCTCATTTTTCCCCTCCCTCCCCGCTCCCCCCTCCCGCATGAGCCCCTGATAGTTTATAAATGGGTATTTTGTCATATCTTGCCCTGTCCGACGTCTCCCTTCATCCACTTTTCGGTTGTCCGTCCCCCACCATTCTTTCTTCTGATGGCTCACTTTATGCCCAGCACAATGGCAAAGCAGACAACTCTTATATTAATTCTATATACCCCCACCCATTTGGTGGGCATTACAATGCCTATGGATAGAAGCACCATACCAAGTAATCCACCCATGTTATAGCATCATAGCAACATGCAAGCCTCCACTGACAGAGATAGGGAGTATTGGCTGGGAACTGAACCTGGGTCCCCTGCATGAAATAGGAGAATTCTACCATTGAACCACAAACAACTTCTACTCCCATGGTATGGTAATTCCATTGAAAAATCCATTTGCATTAACATCAATGCAGCACTTTCCTATGTCATTCCAAACCAAACCCACTGCTCTCTAGTCAATTCTAACTCAAGCAACCCTGCGTAGTGTTTCTAAGGCCATACAGTTTTGCTAGAGCAGAAACCTAATCTTTCTCCCTTTGAACAGCTGGTGAGTTTGGACCACTGACCTTGAGGTTGTCAGCCCAATGTTAGCCGGCAGCAACAGCAGCATTCCTTGTGCCATTGCAAAAGCCAGTATAAAGCATAAGCCAGCACCTCTTGGCTTATCGGTAGATCAAACTTGGAATAAACTTAAATCAACCAGAAACACCTATAGAAAATGCCATTTCAGGACCTTCTAGTGATAGGGAAAGAACGCCGAATCTGAGAAAAATCAACCTAGGAAATCTCAAGTGGGGCGCTGAGAGAGAAGGAAATGTTCATTGATTCAAAAAAAAAATATTGAAGGTCTGCATTCCAGGCACTCAGGTTGAATTCTCACTCATAGTGACCCTAGAGGACAATGTAGAACTGCCCTGTAGGGGGTTCCAAATCTTGACAGACACAGGCTGCCACGTCTTTCACCTGCAGAGGAGCTGATGGGTTTGAACCACCAACCTTTTAATTAGCAGCTGAGCACTTACTCACTATGCCATGAGGGCTTCTCAGTCCATCCTGACTCAGTGACACAATAGGTCAGAGTAGAACTGTTCAACAGGGTTTCCAGAGTGTAAATCTTCATGGGAGGAGACAACCTCATCTTTTCCCCCCCGGGAGGGCCTGGTGGGTTTAAACTGCTAACCTGGGGGAGAGCGCCCAATGCTTAACCCTCTGTGCCACCAGAGAGCCTTTCAGTGAGGATTCTAAAAATCACTGCACTTAGACACGAAGTCTACCTGCAAGGGATTTTGTGGGATCTTTAGGAAGGACCCTGGACAATCTAAGACCAATGGCCAGTGGCCAGTCACCTTAGAGGGAAGTTACTTATTGGTCCTTCCTCAGCTGTGACCACTACACTCCCTAAGACTATTGGAAAGGTACAAGGAAGGGGGAGAGGAGAGCTGAGAAGGAAGAAGGACAGAAATCAAAGACAAATCTCACCCTCCATCTTTGCCTCAGTCTCCCTGAGATGCACTTCATACCCTTGGGCTTGCTTAACTTCAAAGCGCGGCCTTTTTAGCCTCCCTCAGAATCACATTCCAGGTCCCAGGGCTTTGAAGGATGATGTGCAGATGTACACGTTCATCCCATGCTTAACCACCCCTAGGTAAGCTCTCCACTTGCCTCTGCACCACTACTCTTCCGTACCCCTGCCCCCCACCTGCAGCCCATGGACAAGCAACAGGAAAAGCCAGTTGACTTGCCAGTCTATTACCATCCAGTGCCCACCTGTGGTCCCAGGTTCTGCTCTGAAAAATGCCAGGCACCTGGAATAAGACGCAGGAACTGGTTTCCGTCCATTTCTCCTAGACGCTCGATGAAAAAACACTTCTATTGTATGACTTAATCCTCAAGGCCCACAGGCCGGCGTGTCATGATTACACAATAGAGTTTTCGAGGGACTCGAGGGAGGAGCATTTCTTGAGTTTTACTTTTAGGAATATTTCTGGAGAGCTTTTTCTTTCAACACAAATACCCCACAAAGGTAGAATCAGCAGAAAAAGAGAAAAACCCTCAAAGAGATGGAGTGACCACTGTGGCTGCAACAATGTGGTCACGATGGGCGAAGATTGTGAGGCTGGCACCCCCACCCTCTGATACATAGGGTCAGTGTGAGGTGGAACCAACCTAGCACTGAAAGAAATCATTCCAACAGCCGACCCTTAGGAACTGTTCGGGTCCGAAGGCAGGTAGGTACCGATAGCAGGTGAGAGGCTCAGGAAATGTTCCCCACCCTCTCCCCCTCCTCCACAATGGAAGCCAGTGTTCCAGGTGCCGTTGAGAGGACCCCATTCCTATGTCGGAGTAGAGCTGTGCTCCATGGGTCTTCAGTGCTTGATTTTCTAGACGTTTCTTCTGCGAAACCTCAGGGGGAGCTGCAACCGCTACCCTTTTGGTTAGCAGCTTCCTGCTTTAACCGTTTGCACCCTCAGGGGTTTTTCACTCCTTAATATCCCTTTGGATTTTAAGGTGTGTCCCACAGTTAGTGCCATTTGCATGCCTCAAAGTTTGGCCAAATTACTTATGGTTGGGCACCACCTTTGTGATTGTTGACATTTTGTTGTATTTCCTCTAGTCTTATGTACATAATACTTACTTTGCCTTTGCTCACTTTTCCATCCCCCTTAATTCTTAGAGGAAAGTTTATAGTGCTACTTATATTGTGTGATAAAACCAAGTGTCACGAAGTGCTGACATGCCACAACAGAAATGGATTACCTGTAGCCTTCAAGTTCAAATCCACTCTCCTCTCAATCTCTAGGGGAAGATGCTTTCTTGTCTCCCAGCTTCTGGTATCCCTAGGTGTTCCTGGACTGGTAGCTACCGTTTCCTGTGATAAGCCTTCCTTTTTCTCTCCATTTCTATTTTCTTTGATAACGACATTGCTCAGATTAGATTAGAATCCACTCTACCCTGGAAGTACCTAGTGTTATCTGATAAACATCTTTAAAAAACCCTGTTTCAAATAAGTTCAGATACTATGGATTAGGGCTTTCACATAAAAATGTGAAAACTTTTAATAGTGAATTGAGTAAAGGTTTACAGAGAAAATAAATTTCCGCCTAGATAAATATGATAAACATGAATAATAGATAAAGATGAATAAACAAACTTCTGTATTTAAAAAAAAAAAAAAGAAAGAAAATAAATTTCCTCTTCAAGAATCCATACACATTTTGTTCCATATAATTTATTGTAGCCCTCAAAATGTATCATCACTTATCCCACTTCTTCCCTGTGTTTCTGGTTTCCAGTCCTCCTCCTCTCCCTCCCCGCCCCCGCCCCCTTTCCAACTCTTCTGAATGTTGTCCTTGGATAAATGCTGTCCCTTTCATCTCAATTGGCTGATTATTCTAAGAAACATGTGCTTCCCAGGTGTAATTGTTGCCCTCATAGACCTACTACTTGGCTGCAAATTGAGTTCTAGGGTTTAAGAGTGTCTTAGGACCCTAGTCTCAGGCTATCTGTCCAACCAGCAATTCTGATCTTTTTTTGTTTTAATATGTTTTTTTTAAATTTTGTTCCATATGTTCTTACCATTCTTTCCAGAACCTTCTTATGGGATACCTTTCAGAGCAGTTGATTGTGGTTGTTGCAAATAGCTCCATGAATATGGTGACACGCACAAGGTCAACATTATGAATCACCCTTAGACATAATCAAACAGCTTAAGAGAATGAGCCATTGGGCCTGGGGGCTAAGGATTGTGGTCTTGGGGACAAGGTCAATTGGCATAGCAGTCTACAAAGACAATGTTCTACATCTCCGTTGGTGAGCAGAGACAGGCGTCTTAAAGCTCCTGAGCAAACCATCTACAGTGCAATTATCGGTTTCTCCCTGTCAGGAAGAAGAGTAAAGGAGCTCAAAGATCCCTGGAAACAGTTAGTCCAATAGACTAATGGATTACATAGACGTCGGTCTCCAAGATGAGAAGAACTAGATGGTGCCTTGCTGCTACAGCCAACAGACTGTGGAAATGGGGCCATGATTTGGGAAATGCACAGTCTTTGAGATAGACGCTTACAAGATTGGTCCAGTGACTTCCAACCAAGGCAGTCAGATCATGACTCATAACTACATGATC
>NW_022103928.1:30241513-30243308 GCF_000313985.2 Echinops telfairi | reverse complement strand
GATCCTAGATTCAGGATGGCAGCCTAACTCTGGATGTCACTGAGCTGGTTTGACCTGTTCTCTGGATCTCCATAGAAACCATTATCAGTAGGGTGTAAACCCCACCTACAGGGTCCAGACTAATGGTCACAAGCCTTTAGGGAGAAGCAGCCCATTATCCTTAACAACGAGTGGGCTCTACCTGTGGTGGGACCAGACAGTAGTCTGGCAACTGACTGCCTTCAGGGAGGTGACTTGGTAATCATTTACCATTAGCTACAAGCAGTGTCCTAAGTCTAACATATACTTGGGGGAGAGGACTTGGGGGAAATCTTTCTGTTTCCCAAAAGGAGGAATTCAATGGAGGCTTAATCCACATGGGACTCTGCAAGTAGATTTGCATTTTCACTGTCATCCAGCTTGCTGTTGTTGTCCTCAACTCAGTTCCGACCCACAGTGACCCTATGTACAACAGAAGGACACACTGCCCAGTCCTGTAGCATCCCCACAATGGTTCTTACATTTGAACCCATCCATGCAGCCACTGAGTCAATCCAGCTTGTTGAAGGGCTTCCTTTCTTGCATTGCCCTGATACTTTACAAGGGCTATGATTGCCTGTTTATATGTCAAAAACATTTTCTGTCCAAAGAAATTTCATAATAAATCAGGCTGACAGACATTATCTTAATGATATTTTACCTCAGCAAAACCCACGGCCATTGAGTCCATTCTGAATCATGGTGACCCTGTAGGACAGGGTGGAACTGCCCCTGTGGGTTTCTGAGACTAACTCTTTATGGGAATAGAAACCTCATCTTTCTCCCAAAAAGAAGCTGAGGGTTTAGAACTGATGACCTTGTTGTTAGCTGCTCCTCAAGTAACCACTATGCCACTAGGGCTCCTAACCCTGGCACAACCAAATATCAAACTCACTGCCATCATGTTGATGCCAACTCATAGCAACTCTGTAAGACAAGGTAGAACTGTCCCCTTTGAGTTTCCGAGGCTGTAACTCTTTACGGGAGTAGAAAGTCCTGTCTTTCTTCCTCGGAGTGGCTGGTGGCTTCAAACTGCTGACCTTGCAGTGAGCAGCTGAACATGTAACCACTGCACCACCAGAGCTAGCATCTTATCATTCACAAAACATTGACACACATTGTACCTGTACCAGTCCTTACCATAGCCCTTTGAAAACACCCATAACCTCTTTCTCATACATGGCATGGGTATAATTTCATGGTCCTAGAAATCAAAGTTAGTAACTGCCATTTTATTTTATTTTTTGTTACGCTTTGGAGGAAACATACATCAGTTTCTTCAGTAATCCAGGTTATTGCAATATTCACATATATAAACAATTCAAGATAATTCTGCTTAGTGATGGTTTTGTCAGGTAATTTGTCCCCAGGGAGAGCTCAAGTTTGAAGTGTTAATTCAACTCTACAGAAACATGCACTGGCTTCGCTGTCTGCCTGCACTGAGCCACAGCAGGAGAGGCTCAGTGGAGATTTCCAAATGTGACCCACTCAGCACTGGGAGGAGTGCTGGCCAGGCCAACTGGTTCAATCCACAGCTCTGCCAGCAGGATTGCAGAAGCAAACTGAGATGGAAACATAAGCAGCTGAGCAGATAAGATCAGAAAAGGAAGGTTGGCCAATCTGAATTTGCACTGGCTTTGGCTTGTCCAGAAGCTATTTCCCCTTTAAAAGTTACTTCCTAAGCACAGATCCTATGAAAATAATCAGCATTATCTTTAACTGGAGGCTGGAGGGTGAGTCAGGATTCTAAATGCTAGCTGCAGTGCTGAGAAAAGGA
>NW_022103928.1:30234070-30241200 GCF_000313985.2 Echinops telfairi | reverse complement strand
TTTTTTCTTAAAGGAAGCCCCTCTGGCCCTTGTTTTAGGGTACAAAAGAGACGCCAATCTCAAATATAATTTAAGGTGAACATGTATTAAGTCTTCCATGGGACAAAGATAAGACATAAAGAGACATATCATGAGTGAGGAGGGGGGAGGCCGTTAATTAGCACAGGTCATATTGGCATCCAGAGGGTTGAAATACAGAGCTGTTACAAAGGACATGGGAGCTCAAAGGAAACTCACAAAAGCATGATTAGCAGCAGATCAATACATCACAGTTACAGGTGGGACTGCAGAAGTGGAAATGGGACTATGACTGGGACATGTGCATCATGTGAGAGAGGAGTTTATAAGATTGGCATGACTCATGACTATGTGATCTCCAGTACAGTGATCTCATCAAGAACACACCCAGGCAAGCTACTAAGAGAGACTGTCCTTCCCTGGGCTGGCTGGAGAGGTGGGACAGCAGGTAATCCACTTACCAAAGCACTCTGTCAGAGGGCTAGACTCTTCCCATCCCTAGTCAATGGTCAGCAGGAATTCTATGGAGGATTAATCCTCTTGAGAACTCTGCAGATGGATTTTGGGTTTTCACTGTCATTCATAGCCTTCTGTAAATAGGGTGCTCAGAATTTAAATTCTAATAACCCTTCATCAATGTCAGGAGTTTTTTATCAATTCCTAAACTTTACTTCACTTTAAAGAACAGTGATCACCAAAAATGTCAACAATTGTGTGTAACTGGGTATGGATAAATGCCCAGAATATGTTTGTGTGTGCTTCTAGAATACATGTATGATGTGTGTGTATGCGTGTGTGTGTGTATATATACACATATATGTTATAAACTATATGCATATATATACATATATGTTATAAATGAGTAAGAAAGAGGCAGACAACCCAATAGAAAAATGGACAAATTAGTCTTCTAAAAAGAGGAAACTAACCAACTAAATAAATAAATAAATAAAGGAAACCTGAAAGGGAAAGTTTATAATATGCATATGAAGACATGCTCAATTTCATTGATAATCAGGGAAATATCCATTGAAATAACGAGATACCAAATGAAAACATTGTTATACAAAAAAACCTGTAAACAAATGTCCATGGACTATTTATTCCTAATAGTGAAAAAAGCAGAAATAGCCCAGATGTCTTTTAATGGGTTAATAAACTCATTCATCGACACCAGGGAATACTCAAGCTCAAAAATATATTGCTTTCCAGCAGATTTCAACACATGACAACCCTATAGGACAGAGTGGAACTGCACCATCAGTTCCCAGAACTAATCCTTATGGAGGCAGACTGCCACATGTTGGACGCGAAGAGCAGGGTAGCTCGTGAATTTGAACCATCCATCTTTAGCAGTAAAGGCTTAGCCACTAAGTCACTGTGTCTCAATAAAGAAATATGAACTACTGATACAAGCAACAACCTGGATGTAACTTCAGGGAATTATGCTGGGTGAAGTAAGCCAATCCTAAATGATTATTGGATTTAGTTTCATCCTTGCTCCTCACAAACAACTCATGTATAACTTAGGATGACTAGGTTTGTGACTGGAGAAGCAACGGACAGATGTATGATACTAGATTTGCGTTTTCCTTTTCTTACCACCGTTGAATGACTCAGGTCGCAAGCACAGCCAGTAGTGTCTTTGATGAGATCTAGGTAGCACTCTAACGACCTAAGTTCTTCTGGGGAGTTTCAGGAAGTCTGCGCAACTAGCTCTGAAGTTTTCATTCAAAATGAACAGACTAAATACTCTCCCAGATCTTTGATCTGAATTGATCCAAACAGGGAGTAGTTCTTTTTCAATTTAATCTTAAAAGTCAGTTATTTTAGATTATGACACTGCATAAACACATGTATGCATTATAATACTCTAAAAAAACAAACGGAAACAAAAACAACTTAATAGGGCTTGTAAAATACCATATCAAAGTGAGTTAAATTTAGCACTGTTTTTCCATCTACTACCTCGTTCTAAGGCGCCCTGGTGGATGACGTGTTGGGCTGCCAACCACACGAGGGGCAGTCGAAAACATTGACAGTCTTGGGAATCCAAAGGGGCAGTTCCACTCTGTTCTATAGGGGCATTATGAGACAGAATTGACTCACTGGCAGTGAGACCTAGTTCTAAGTTTAAATAATGTAGGTGCTAGATAAGAAATGTTCTTTTTTAAGAATTTAATAAATAGAACACCAAAACATGCTGATTCTTATTCACAGCAACCTCGTGTGCAGTTGAGCGGCTCCATTGGGTTTTAGGCTACGCTCTTTTGTACACAGGCTGCACGGTTTTGTTTTTTCTATCCTTTAACAGCTTTATTGGCACCTCTTCCATGTGAGATCCAGCCCCACATCCTGATGGGCCTAGGAGGCAGTTGGGTTGTGTGATTGAGGGGTAAATGAAAGACAAGAACTGCCAAAGGCACCAATTTATAAACTATCAAGGGCTCATGAGGGAGGGGGCAGGGAGGGAGGGGAAAAATGAGGACCTAATGTCAGGGGTTTAAGTGGAGAGAAAATGTTTTGAGAATGATGTACAAATGCGCTTTACCCAATTGATGTGTGTATGGATTGCGATAACAGTTTGAGCCCCTAATAAAATGTTTAAAAAAAACTGCGATGTAAAACTGCAGTAATACAATATACAAATGACAATGAACAATTTACCATTGGATGTGGAAGTATCACATCATGAAAAAAAAAAAAAAAAGAACTGCCAAAGGCTCACCTCTTCTCCCAGGGCGACCTGAACCAGGATGAGGCAAGAATGTGTTTTTTCATAAGTGCATATAATCTCAGGCATGCAAGCCAAGGTGAGCACATATGTAACATGAAGAGGTTGTATTAGAGGCATACATGTAACAGGGTGGGGGCACGAGCTAAGGGTATCCATGCAATGGGAAGGGGAGGTACTAGAGGCACACACGTGACAGGAAGGTACATATATAACAACATGGGAGGATCTAGACTCTAGATGGCAGCCTAACCTTGGTGGTCTTTGAGCTGGCTTGATGTTAAGTGCCCCTGAGCTCCTCTCCAGGGGAACAATTATGACCCTTATCAGAAGGGAGTGGGCCCTACTTAGGGTGGGACAGACAATTGGGTCTGTGCCCTCCATGGCAGACAGCCTTCAGGCAAGTAGCCTTCAAGCAGTTGACCTTCAAGCATATAGCAACCATGTGCTTGCAAGTAGCAAGTTAAAATTGGCATTAAGGGGGTACGGGGGTGGGGAGGATGCCATGAGCAATAATTTAGGAGAATGTAACAGGAATGCATCTCCAACCTACTGACTTGAAGGTCTCCCTCCACGGAAGCCTGACCTCCCAGACTCCTTAACTTATGAAGTAGAGAGTTTGTCTGTCTGCATACTCTTCCCAGTTGTTTCCCACACTTCCACGTCATCAATCCAATAATTCAATCAGATCAAGAGTTGTACAATTGTTATCACAATCAATTATAGAACATTTTCTAATTTCTTGTACTCATTGCTATTCATGTAGTTTTCATCATAATTGTGGCAAAAATACACATAACCAAACATTCTCCAATTAAAATTTTCTACATGTATAATTCAGGACCATTGATTATACTCTTTGTGTTGTATAACCCTTAGTGATATCCTTTTCCAAATTATTCCAAATTTTCCAAATTCACATCAGTTCTATTGCTCTCTCCCTCCTCTTCTTTTATTGTGTTTGGGTGAAAGTTTACAGAGCAAATTAGCTTTCCATTCAACAAAGTATAAACATTTTGTTTCACGACATTGGTTGCAATACCTTCCCAGTAATAATACTCTTCCCACTTCTTCCCGGCATTTCCCGTTCCACTCCTTCTCCTTTCTGCCCTTCCTACCTTCTGAACAAACGTGCCCTTTTGACCTCACATGGCTCACTGTCCTAAGGGTACTTGCCTTCCTGGTGGTGTTATTCACTCTATAGGCCTATCCTTGGCTAGAAGTTGATCGCTAGGATGGATTCACTTCCAGCCTTGAAGGATGTCTTAAGGATCTTAGCCTCACAGATTCCATCAGTCTGTCAGACCAAGTCTGGTCTTCTTTATGATTTTAAATTGTGTCCTACTTTGTTTTCCCTCCCCTCAGTCTGAGACCTCTACTGTGATTCTGATCAGGGTGGTGTATACTGATAGGCTATGCCTTTCTCTGCTCTATTGGCTGAATCTGGATGACTGCCAAGTGCTTAATCCTTTGTTCCTTGTTTCTTTTTAAGAAAAAGAACAGGGACTTTACTTTCAAACTTTTAAAACTATTTACATAAAATCATTTTCTAGAGCCAGTTTTCAGAAGTAGAGACAGATTCAATTCAAGGTGACAAAGAAGGAAGTCACCTGCTGAAACAAAGTTGGTCCTCAATTATTCCTCAAGGTTGCATACTCCCCTACATTCATCACCGAGCATTCCATACCTTGTAACTTTAAGGAATGAATGGACAATTGTGGAGTTATGTCTCAATCGTTATGAGGAGGCTGGTTGCATAGTATTTGAGCACATGGGCTGCCTCTGTTTTAAAGTCTGTCATTGTCATTTATTCACTCTGAGATCTCTCACAGGGTTTTTGTGAAAATGTGTAAATACATTAGAAACAATGCCTGGTGAAGGAGAAGGAAGAAGAGAAAAATAAACGCTTATATAGTAATTCTTCTGTGTCAGGCACATAGACAGTATCATATGTCACTAGTAATAGACTCAGTGCCGTTGAGTGAATTCCAACACACAGCTCAGTAAGCTATATTTCTAGTTCAGATGCAGACATAGAGGCAGAAAGTGCCTATTTATTCTACTTAAATGTAGTTATTTATATATTTTTAGTAAATCCTCAGAGCACCATTGCCTTGCTGGGAGAGCAAACAGGACCTGGAAGAGTTCAAAAAGCTATCTGAGATCAATTCAATTCAACAGCTGAAGCGAAAGCAAGCGCTATGGAATTGCATTTGGACAGAAGTGAGGAGTTGGCAGGTACTGCTGTTCCATTGGTACCCATTTAAAGGAATTTTGCCGAATCACAGCATTTCAGCTGGTCTTCTCTCGAGATATGCAATACTTTCTTACGGTTCTTGCTATCCTGCAAGTTTCTCAAAGGCAAGGTGCTCTAAACCTTGGCATGGAGGGGAGTGGGAGGGGCAGAGAGAATCACATTTCTAGGGGAGGTTAGATTGAACAGTAGGGACCCACTCGATGACAGTGAGTTTAGGTCTATCTTCAAATCCAGTTGGCAGCTTGTCTTTTGAATGATTTGTTTTTTCCTTATTTTAGAATTTTACAGCGTCTCTAGTGAAATAAATGTTACCCAAGGGTATAGCCAGGTAGCATGAACTACTGTAGTTAAATTCCATCATAGACTATTATAATGCCTCATGATTGGTCTGGCTCTATTAATAATCGTGGCTAGCTAGATACCAAGTAGAGAAGAGCCATTAGCTGTTACTACTCCCAAACAGTAAAGATCACATTGTTTCCATTACTTCTATATACTTGACTTTTAAAAACTATAGGACATCTCTCGCTCACTGCCATCAGTCAATTCTGACTCATAGAGACACCTGTGGGTTTCCAAAACTGTTAACTGTTTATGGGAGTAGAAAGTCCACTTTCTCCCTCAGAGCTGCTGGTGGTTTCGAATTGCCGATTCGATTCGCAGCTCAAGTTGTAACCACCACACCACCAAGGCTCCTATAGAACATAGGTTCCTAAACTTATTTGGCCTAGCACCCCATTTTCATGGGGGGGGGGAACCCAACAAAAACAACTCAGGGACTCCCTGATAATTAAAAACAATTTCCCATAATCCAAGATAAAATATAGGTAATCCTCCTGGATCATTCCAGGGCCTCCCCAGGGGGCAGTGTCACCCACTTTGGGGAACTGTATAGAATACTCTGTCCACAATGTTTCACTTCCATTGTTCAGCTGTTAATTTTTAAAAATATTAGGAACATTCAGCCCCTAGGTCTACAATAAATAACAAAGGTATTGTGTAGCACTGTGGCTAGAATTGTAAGCAAGAACATTTAAATGTTCTGGATCATACTCTTAACTGGTTCTCCAGGCAGGGTGTGGGCAAACCAGCTGGGACTCCATACAGGGTATCTTGCATGAGAGTGACTATTAGGGCTTTGGAAGTCATTAAGTGGCCCACAAGGACCATGATTAACCTAGTATGAGATTAGTCATTTCAAGGCCTCTTAGAATTTGAGACAGGCTCTTTTCCCTGTTTGCGATAAAAAAACACACGCATAGCTTTAGAATAGTTCATATTGAGCAATTTAAATAGGAGAACTTTTCCGTTTTAATTACCATAAACTTAAAAAAACAAACAAAGCCCCAATCTTGATTGAAAGCTATTACTGAACTAGCCGAGGCAGTGCCAAATGGTTGTCTGGGCCTCTATCTTCCTATTACATACGAGGGGAATGTCATTTATGTGCTAAGCAGGCCACAGGGTGGTACAGAGACAGAGAAGTCCAATCTTCAAGATCCCAGAAGCTGCTCAGTTCCCTCACCAAGTACTGATGTGTGGCAGGAGAGCAGCCAGGGCTTTCTGGCTGTGGCCAGGAAGCGCAACACCAGGGCCTCCATCCTCAGCCTTCAGGGCTTATTATTGTTGCTAGATGTCACGCGGTCAGTTCTGGCTCGCAGAACCAAACACTGCCAGTCCGGCGTCATCCTCACAATGACATTTGCGCCCATTGTTGCAACCTGTCCAGGGCCTTCCTCTTTTTCCACTGCCCCTCTACCAGTCATCATGTCCTTCTGCAGGGACTAGTCTTTCTGGACATGTCCTACATGTGACCAACTCTCGCCCTCCCGGTTTCTAAGGAACCTTCTGACGGTCCTTCTTCCGGGGATTTTTCTCCTTTTGGCAGACTATATATAGTACTTCTCAAATATTTTTCGCCAGCACCACAATTCCAACGCGTCCACTCTTTTCGGTCTTCCACGACTCACAGACACGAACTGTGAAACGTAAACGTGTGGACTGGGAAACCGGGCCAAGCAGTGGGGCCTGGGTGGAGGGCAGCCTCTCCGGAGCCCAGGGGAGAGGGATCTACTATGCGCTCACTTTAGGGACTTCACCGACATCCTTCCCGGTCGCCCC
>NW_022103928.1:30231124-30232908 GCF_000313985.2 Echinops telfairi | reverse complement strand
CCCCCCCCCGGAAAAAAAACCGAATTTTCCAAACCTCCAAAACATTTTACAGCCGCAGTAGGCGTTTATTTCTTGAGTTAATCAAGCGATTAACAATTTAATCCAGAAAGTAAGATGTGAAGCTTAATTAGCCAGCCTTCGTTTAGATTTTCCATAACGTGGAAACCTATTTTAGGATGGCATAATCGCCCACATTTGGGCTTGGGTGTTGATTTTATTATGGGTAAGACTTAGGCTTGTAGCCACATGCTAACCACATGGCTTCGGCCACAGGGTAGTTTCAAAGGAAGTGACCACGGCTGTTCGTGGTGGTGAGCTTGAGGGGGAAAAGTTAAATAATCGTCTAGCTTAAGGTAGGGTGTGTCGGGCTTTATATACAGTGTGAGAGTCTGGGGTTCCCTCTTTTTAAAAAAAAATTGTTTTAAGTAAAAGGATCCTCACCTTGCCCCAAATTAGGAGTTTTAAAGTTTTTAAAAAGTAGGCTTTCCTCAGTGTATGATGCAACCTTAGATAAACTGACCTTTGAATTTAAATTAGCCTCGTGTTAATCATTTCTCCAAGCACCATGTATTGAGTATAAGGCTTTAAGGGCTTTTAGAAAGATGTCTAAAATGTGGTCATTGCTTTTCGGGCTCTTTCTTCCCCAGCAAAAGTTTCTGTTTTTAATGTTTCTAAAGAATTACTCTGATTACAGCTTACCAAACACATAAAAAATGTCTGGGTAGTTTGTGAGCTTTATTTTTGTCCACTACTAAGCTCTGTTCTGAAATATAAAAGGAATACTTTGATTTTCAGGGGTGGAATTAGGAACTTTAAAACGTTTCCAAATTGCAGTTACCAGTTGGTGGCTAAAAAAGAAAATTAGCTATACAAGGGGGCTTCAAAA
Source organism: Echinops telfairi (assembly GCF_000313985.2). Lineage (NCBI taxonomy): Eukaryota > Metazoa > Chordata > Mammalia > Afrosoricida > Tenrecidae > Echinops > Echinops telfairi. The sequence goes on along the minus strand of NW_022103928.1, from coordinate 30,232,022 downwards.
GATTCCTGTGAAAATTGCAATAAAGTATGTTTTCCATGTACTTTTGAAAAATACCTCCCCCGCGTGTGTATTATCTATGTCACATTTGAAAACTTCAGTTCTTAGATCCAGAAAGTCCACATTCTTTTTTTGTACTATTATATCACAAGCAGATGTGCAGACTTTGTAAATTGTTTTGCACTAAATCTGGAATACCAAGGTATATTTCTTTATACTAGTATTTACACAGCCACAGGCAGTGGTTTTTTCTTCTTCAAGGTTTTGTAACTATTTGAATCCTTTAAAAATTTAATATATGCCGCATATATATGGCAAAGTACCAAATTGTGCTTACAGCAATAGAACTACATTTTAATAAATGAAGTGGTTGCTCTATTGGCATAACACGTGACAGGGATGTTTCTCTTCTTGCTGCAGGAGTGGGAGTTATTTAAAACCTTTATAAAAAAATCTGGCTTCTTCCTAGTCTCCTGACAGTAAGTGGAGAACCCAGAGACTGGTGCCAGTGCATCTTGGTCTGCTACGTCAACACGCTCCATGTTATGTCACTTAATAAAACTAGTCTGGCAGTTACAAATGTATTGCAGTAAAAGAATGCCATTGAGCGATTCCAGAAGTAAACTATATAGCATTTTCGTGTTGGGAGAACTACTGAAGTAATAGAATGAGAGCCTCTGGCCACTAAAATCTGTTGTAAGTAAAAGGTTATTGCTTACGAGGTTGAGCCTGTGCTACAGTGATCATCTGCTTTCAGTCCCCTAATTACAATGAGGGTAGTAAAGAGTGAAATCAGGTTAAGTTTTGGCTCTGTGGTGATACATCGGTGCCCCCCCCCCCTTTAAATTAAAAGATTTTATTTGAGGACTCTTAACAATTCATACATTAATTGTATCAAGCA
>NW_022103928.1:30224854-30230880 GCF_000313985.2 Echinops telfairi | reverse complement strand
CACTTTTTGGTACTAAAACAAAGCCAGTGAATTTTTTAAGCCTAGTACTGCCTGATTAAAAATGAGTGCCAATGAATAAAATGGCCATATATATAACTCCTGTGGAAGGGGAGAGATACTCTACCATTGAGTCCATCCTAACTCACAGCAACTCTACAGGGCAAAGGAGAACTTGTGAGGTCCCTAGACTAGAAATCTTTGTGAGCCTCTTGACATAATTGATGGGGTTGAACTGCCTGCCTCGTATTTAGTCCACTACACCACTAGGGTCCTTTTTTATCCTAGGGAAATATTTAAAATAAGCAATAGGAAGGTTGAGGATAAAATTATTAGCAAAGTAAAAAGGGTGTACTTATTCCATGTGTTTTTCTATTTGTACTTGTTTTTCTACAGGAAACCAGAGTGTCATAGTGAGCTATGGGCTGCTAGCCTTACAAGGTCAGCAGTTCAAAACCAGCTGTCTGCTCCTATAGGGAAAGCAGGCTTTCTATTTCCTTGAAGTTACATTCTCAGAAACCCACCAGGCAGCTCTGCAGTGTCCTCAAGGGTGTCATTCTGAGTCATCGATTAAATGGCAATGGGTTTGGTTTGAGTTACTTTTTCAGGGCCAAGATCTGGGTACCTCAACTCAAACCACCATGCTGGCCCACCATCACTCAGTAAAACTAGTGGAGATTTTGCCACCTTTTTTGTCATGAGCTAGCTTCATTTAGTGTGCCGACATGGTACTGGACAATCAATATTATAGTAAGTACGTGCTCATGCTGGTGAGGTTTCTTGGGGTGGTGCTGTCTTTTTGGTGAGGTTTTTTGTTGTTGTTATTTTCCAGTATGTGAAAACCAGGAAAGGTGAATATCTAGCCATTAACTGGGTTATTGGGGATATGGAAAGGGGAGGTTGAGGGAAATGGGGAGCTAATGAGCAAAAGAAGAAAGAAAATGTTCTGGAACTGATTGAAGTGATGATTATACAACTATTTAATATGACTGAATTGAAGTGTATGGTATGTGAATTATGTCAATAAAATGATTTTTTTAAATTAATGACAAGTTTTTCACTTTCTGCATTTTGACCTGAATGTTGGAAAATAATATAATACTAGGAGCAATACTGGATTCTTATCTTGGTTTCTTCGTTTAGTGTTCCCAGCAGGGCTCCTTCTGTAGTGAAGTTTGTGTCATGAAAATTTAATAAACAAGGAAATTGAAATTGAATAACTAATTTCTGGTAGTTGAAAATGTAGATCTATTTGGAAATCACCAGGTTTTCCGCCATCAGCAGATAAGAGTATATGCAGAGTTAGCAGCACACTAAGCCTGCGCTTCTGTAAGTGCTGGCCTGAGTTTTTATCAAAGTACACCTCTACACAATCTAACATCTGGGTGGAGATATATAAAGGAGGCCATAGACACTTGGGTGTTTTTTTTTAATTGGGCATGTATGTGTCTTTTGCGTCCTGCATTAAACAGTGAAAATACAGTACTTAAGGGGTTTTCTCCTGAAATTGATGTTTGTAGAGCATATTAAAATAATTTTTTTAACTAAAATAATTATTAAGATCTATTTGCTTGTGAAGGAGTCCTTCACAAGGACAGTAGGCTATAAAAGGTCCACAGGACAAAAATCTACATTTCTTTTTTTTTTTTTCTTTTTCAAAAATCTACATTTCTAAAGTTGTACCTCCCCAAGAAACCCACGTGGCACTCTACTCAGTACTGTAAGGTTGCTGTAACTCAGAATCCACTCACAGGAAGTTTTAGTTTGCTGGTGAGTTTTTTTGGTAAATAGGGACAGTGGGTGAACATTCTCAGCCAAAGAAGAATTGTACGAATGTAGGTTTTTATTAAATTCAACACAGTTTTGCCCTTGTTTCTCCTAATCTTAACTTTATTATCAATTGGCATTCCAAAATGAATAGGGGTGGAAGTTAAAGCGGTTTTGGGTCATTTTAAAGGTAGGACTATCTTTAGAGTTGGTCTTTAATCCCTCTGAAAAGCAGTCAGTCATAGTCTCTAAAAATACACAGAATCTTACTTATGATTTCAGGAAGGTAAGAGTATTCAGAGAGTGAACCATGAATATCTAACTGAAAAAACTAGCCGTCAAGTTGACTTCTTCCACTTACGATAACCCCATGTGTGTCCAAGTAAAACTTACTGTTGGCACCATTACTTTAAAATATTGGTGCAGTAACTCTTGGGCATGGTAACAAGAATTTATGTGCTTTATTATTTATTAGTGTTTTGGGCTTATAAAAGATAACACAATTGGTTTCATTCAGCAAATGACTATTAAAACCCCCTCCCTAGACTGAAAGAAGTAATTAAAATACTTCATGGCTGTCAAAGAATAATTAGATGGGGTGCTATGTTGCTTCAAGGGAGCTCTGGTGCTGTAGTGGGAACTGCATTGGTCTGCTAATCACAAGGTTAAAGGTGGCTTTGAAACCACTGAGAAAGATTGCAGCTTTCTACTTAACAAAAAAATGTAATTTTTTTTTTTGGTGGGGGGGTTAGTTTCAAAAACCCATAGTGGCAGTTGTATTCTGTACCATAAGTCAGAATTGACTCCGTGGCACTGAGTTTTTTGTTTTAGTTGGGTTGGTGATGACTCAAAAGTGAGTTAGTTGGTTTCTGCCCCAAGGACCATGATAAAAGGCATTGTGGCAGTGCCATCAGCTATTAACAAAGCTCTCTGGATCTTGATAGGAGAATTCCAGACTGGGTGATGTGGTCAGGTTCTTTTATAGAATTGGCATTTAAGTTGGCCCTTGAAAGTTGAAAATGATTGTGACAGGTGGAGAGAGGGGCGGGGGCAGGGACAAGGACAAAATTTCAGGCAAGAGCAGTTGTGGAGCCATAATTCTCAGCTCAGATTTGTCTTGCCTTACTGCCTGAAATTCTCGAAAGATTGATTTACTAAATAGAGTACTGCAAAAAGTTGGTGGAAAATGAGATTAAAAGGCAATAGAGTTTTTTACCATGAGCTTTTGAAGCAGCCGCATAGACATTTGTATGCCTACATACCTTTTTTATTGTGCTTCCAGATAGTAACATGTTTTACAAGTTGAAGGTTTGTGGCAACCCTTCCATGAGTTCATCTCTTGGCGCCATTTTTCCAACAGCATGGACTCAACTTAGTGTCTGTATTACATTTTTGGAAATTGTCACAATATTTCAAATTTTTCCATAATACGGTTATATACTTAGTAGACAACAAACAGTATAGTATAAATATAAGTTTTACATGTACTGAGAAACCAGAAAATTGGTGTGGCTGGCTTTATTGTGGTTTTAGTTTTATTACATTGGTCTAAAAAGAGCCCCAAATAACCCAGAGTTAGGCCTGTACTCCTGTCTATCAAAGGGGCCTGAGAGCATAGACTAGCTGATTCACTGTATGATTGGCTTGGTGAAAATGGAGAAGGCAGGCTGCATAGTACATGGTAAAATTCACTGGAAAGACATCTTAAAAGCATGTGCTATTGGGATGGTAGTCATTAATTTTCCCTTTTTATTCACTATTTGTTTTGCTTTGCTTTTTTAACTTGCTTTCAGAAACAATTATATGGCTGAAATTTGCTGATGGGCTAAAGAACATTCAAAGCTCTTCTGTTAAAATACACGAAGTTCTGCCGATACCACTGAGCTGTTTCTTTTTCTCAGAATAGCAAGTGGTAACTAGATTATTCTGTAGCCAAATGGAGTGAAGAAATACTTTTTTTTTCTTTTTCTAAATGTAGTTTATAGTTGATGGTCAAATGATCACATTTTAAACCAGCCTTCAATTGGGAGTTAGGAACTACTAGACTTTTCATTTTGGTCAATTCTCTCCCTTCCAGAAATAGTTCTTTTCCTGTGACTCCCTGCCCAATGGCCATCCCCTTTCCCCCCACATTGGAGGTAGATCCTACAAAATAGAGGTGAGCAGGAAACAAAATTTTATGAAAAGAACGTAAGATTGGTTAATCAGTTCTTAAGAAATTAATCCTAAAGTATTTCTGTGTCGAAGGTAAACCTAAAATTATAACCACCGACTTTGATTTTAGTGAAAGCATGCAATGATGCATTTTAACATTGTTTTTCTTTGTTAAACAAGAGCACCTTTTTTTGAAAAAGGAAGTCTGAAGGAGATGGTGGAAACTGTCATTTCCTTAGCTCTAGAAGTGCATATTGAGTACTGGATTGTCAGAATTCTATTTGTCTTCCTTAAAAGATACCAAAGCAAAACTCTACTATAGAGGCGATTCCAAACTGACCTCCAGGCTTCTGAGGCTGTGATTCTTTTTATGGGAGCAATCGTTCTCCCTGAACAGCTGATCGGTTTGAACCACCTACCGGGTGGGTAACCAGTCCATTGTATAGCTCACTATACTACCAGAATTCCTTGCTAAAAGATAAGTTGCTTAATTATAAATTATCTGGGAGTTGTCAAATTGCTTAGATTACATAGTAAAGGAAAGTATGGTAATTTCTGGGGGGTTTCAATAGTTAAAATGCTGAAATGACTGGCCAAACTGGAGAAGATTCAAAGTGAAAAAATTAAGGATGGGAAGAAGAGATGCCATGAACAGTTGTCTGGAGAATTTTTAAAACATAATGTTTAAAATGAGAGCATTCACAGCCAATTAGGTTCCAATTAGTAATTTTTGTGTACATTATTCAGTGATATTAGTCACATTTTTCAGTGAGCCATTCTCATTCCCTCTGGTTATACCATTTCTAGTACTCTACTTTCCCTGACCTCTTACCATTTCATCTTTGCTTTAGAATAACTTTTTGACTATTTGGTATTTGTTTTTTCTAAAGATGGTCATCACTGTGGAGTAATGTTTGTTTCATGATCTAATCACTTTTGTTTTTTAAACCTTGAGTCTCTTTGGTAGAGACTGGCACCTCATGTAATTGAGAATACGAACACTGGTAATCATCTAAGAATGGCTACAGAGCAAACAACCTCAGCTTCTATAAGTGAATTATACACCTGAAATCACTGGACTCTTATTTATTTATTTATTTTAATTCCACCCCCCCGCTGAACTCTTACATAGCCATACCTGATTTTTTAAAAATATGAACATTACATGGCAAAAGTTGATTTCTCTGAAAATTTTATTCCTGCGATTTAGAATAATAGTATTATTAGAACCTTAAAAGTACTTGACAATAAAAACTTGGAAACTGAAGGAAAGATTTTTCAGTTACTATTTTCTCTATGATCCAATGATGAGACAGTAAAGATAAAACGAAAGCTTGCCATTTTTCTGAGAGCCAATTCAGGCTTTTGTGCAAGAGACTGGCTAATTTTGTTGATTTTTTTTTTTTTTTAAATCCTAGTATTAGGTTGTTCCTAGTTATTTTTAATTTAAAATCCACTTGGCCAGAAGTTTATCCTATTTATATAAGAAGTGAAAAATCCATTTGATTTAGGGAAAGCTTCTAATTTTCATGTGCTATATTAAAAAAAATCCTTATAGCTGTGTTTTAAATGTAAGTTCATATTATAGGGGCAGGAGGAGATGAAGGGAGAATAGGAAAGATGTCCCAACTAGCATTTTGGTATATATTATTTAATACTGTTGTGAATTGGCTGCAGGTTTACAGAGTAAATCGATTTTTTATTCAGCAATTCATGCATGTCTGTTTCATGTCATTGATTGCAAGCACCCTGCTGGGCTTTCCTCCCTGGTTTTCCTGGTTCCATTCCTTCTGAACTTTGTCCTTGGGTAAATGCTGCCCTTTTTATCTAAAGTGGTTGGTTGATCAAGGAATGCATATTTCTCTAGTGCTAAAAGTTCCACCTTATAGATCAGTCTGTTACTTGGATGACAACTGAGCAGAGGAGGTGAATGCCATCAGATGATGGCCCAAAGGATGACTATGAGCTATATTTTCTGGGATTAATCTTAATCTTTTTAAGACCCCACTTGAATATACAGTGTTTTCTTTGGGCCACATTGACCTTGGCCCCTGATTCTGAGCTCCCAGGTCCAGTGTTTGATCATTTTTCTAATGTTTTTAAGCTTA
>NW_022103928.1:30222493-30224234 GCF_000313985.2 Echinops telfairi | reverse complement strand
CCCCCCCAGTAATTTTTTTGAAGCACATTTATAAGGGGGGGTTAAAAGTAAAAACTTAATTTTAGGTGGTTTAATGTCTAATATCTTTAATATCTAGGAAACCTAACTGCAGCCATGAGCAGCAACGAATGCTTCAAGTGTGGGCGCTCTGGCCACTGGGCCCGGGAATGCCCTACTGGAGGAGGCCGCGGCCGCGGAATGAGAAGCCGTGGCAGAGGTGGTTTTACCTCGGATAGAGGTATTTTGTTGAATTAAAAAAAATTGAGTATTTCAATGTTCAATGGTGTTAAGACTGGTCTAATTATCCTTTTTTCACTCCCTTTGGCCAAAAATAGGTTTCCAGTTTGTGTCCTCGTCTCTTCCAGACATCTGTTACCGTTGTGGTGAGTCTGGTCATCTTGCCAAGGATTGTGATCTTCAGGAGGATGGTAAGTATTTAACCCCTTCTCTTCTTGCTGGAGTGTGGCATTGGGAAGGGGTTTCCACTTTGAGGTTTCATATTGTATGGTTTAAAATACTTGATAAAGGTTTTATAGTCTTGTTCTGCTTCCTTTCCTTATTGTTGAAGCCTGCTATAACTGCGGTAGAGGTGGTCACATTGCCAAGGACTGCAAGGAGCCCAAGAGAGAGAGAGAGCAGTGCTGCTACAACTGTGGCAAACCAGGCCACCTGGCTCGTGACTGTGACCACGCAGATGAGCAGAAGTGCTACTCTTGTGGAGAATTTGGACACATCCAAAAAGACTGCACCAAAGTGAAGTGCTACAGGTAAGTTATTAAAATATTGCTAAAGAAAACATTGCAAATTTTTCTATATACATAGAATATATACATGAATTCTGTATACATAGACGGACCCTGTATGTAGATTGATCATGCATCCCATCAAAGCTTGAGAACAAATAGAGCAATTTCAGCATTCATGATCACCTTACCTTCACATAAGTTTGTGTTGTGCCAGGATTGCTTGTACCCTATGACATTTGGACAGTCCGTACAACCACGGGATTTCTTGGTGTTTTAAAAATACATAGGAACGTTAAAATAATATCAAGCTTCCACAGATTACCTGCTCCTCCTCATAAAAAGAACAGTAAATAACCGGCCAGCCAATTTGTAATGCCCTATGTCAGTCTCCTGTCCATTTCCTGAGATTGCTTTTGTAGTTTTATAATTTACACACACACACACACACACACCCCTAAACCATCTTTGGAGTTTGTGAATGTGACATAAGATAAACTGCACATATTTAAAGTGTACTTATTTAAGTTTGACAGACAACTATGAAACCTTAGACATTACTTTGTAATAAAAGTATCACCAGATGCTTAATGTCTCAATGGGAAAAAATTAATTTTATGGTTTAAGCTTCCTCCTATCAATATCTACCCTCAAATTTAGAGATTAAAGGTAAGCTTTGTTGTCTAAAACAGAAAAACACATTGTCTGCTTTGCATACTGTATACCCCCACCCCAATTGACTGTCCTATTTTTACCAATGAGAAAATTCTTTTACTTTCCTTTTTAGGTGTGGTGAGACTGGTCATGTAGCCATCAACTGCAGCAAGACGAGCGAAGTCAACTGCTACCGCTGTGGCGAATCAGGGCACCTTGCACGGGAATGCACAATTGAGGCTACAGCTTAATTATTTTCCTTTGTCGCCCCTCCTTTTTCTGATTGATGGTTGTATTCTTTTCTCTGAATCCTCTTCACTGGCCAGAGGTTGGCAGATAGAGGC
>NW_022103928.1:30204124-30221747 GCF_000313985.2 Echinops telfairi | reverse complement strand
GGAGTTTGACTAAAGTTCTTTTTGTTTGTTTCAAGTTTTGATTATTGTATATAATACAAAATGCCATATTAAACAGGGAAATGTGGAGGATTTAAAGCTGACATTTTGAATCTTTTTTTGTATTAGCTCGGTAATGTTACCAGCAAAACAGCAGGTATTATAACAGTGCCCACCTACATTATCAATATGTAAGTTTTAGTGTGAACTTGCTATCCCACTTTTAGTGCATGCTGCCATCTGGTTGGAGCTTGTGTGACTTCATGAATTTGAAATGGGTCTCATCACTTTAGAACCGATGGGCCCTAATTATATCAAGATCCATCTTACCTCTTTTTTTTTTTTAATTTCATTCAAAATGCCTTCCATTGCTGCAAGCCTTGTTTCAACAAATACACAAAGCTGAAAATAATTCAATCCTGGGAAGGTTAAATATTTTCGTTCCTGTTCTGCAGAAGTATAGATTTTTAAAATATTTTTGGCAGTTCATATAATAAATACCCTTTAGTTCTGTGTTCATCTTGACCTGTTGAATACCATTGCTGTTTCACCATTGCAAAAATTTTCCTGGGCTTTGAGGGGTCTGAAATGTTGGATTCCTTGACATTTGGGGATCTAAAATGGACCTATTAGACATCATCTGGTTTATTGAATTCAGTTTTATAGATGTTTAGAGAGTGTTCAGAAGCTTGAGTGTACATCTAGTTTGAACTAGAACTCTTAAGTAACCTTCCCATGGTAGTAACCACATCCCCTTATAAATATAGTTAGTATATATTCTCCTGTTATATCCTACATTGCCATGTGATTTCTTACCGTGCATCTATTATGTGCTGCTCTACATCTGACATATTACGTGTTGATGTCTCAGCTCTGCTTATTCCAACTTTGTGAAAATAATAGTTGAAAGCAAATTGCTAAATATAATTTGGGAGTGGGATAATGGTGGTTGGGTCACACATCGTTTCTGGCCTTATGTAGGAAAACTAAACACAGCCGTGAGTACCATTGTGGCTCTAGCACCTCATTTTTGTTTAATAGTTTTATATTCTCCCATATTAAACATAACTTTGTGTTGGAAAGATAGAAAGCTTTAACATTTAGAACTGCTTTGCCTCACACCCATTCCATTGTGCTATCTTTGTTAGAACCGAGTTAGCTTTGCTTTGCAACTTGATACGCTTATAAGGACCTGTACCTGCAGACCACAAGTGTTCCTTCATTAGAATTTGTGTTGGCCTTTATAAATTAATGCAACATATTTTATAGGAAAGTTAATTTAGCAGTTGGGAGCCTCGCTGGCTAAGTGGATTACAAACTGGCTGCTAACCGTAGGGTCTCCCATTGCAACTCCAGCTGTTCCCAGGAAGAAAGATGGAGGCATTCCCCTGCAGGAAATCCACAGGGGCAGTTCTCTGTCTAAAGGGGGATGACTCATCGCCACTGAGTTTTTTGTTACTATTAATGCCGTTTAGGAGTGAGAGAGACTTGGTTTCAAGGTGCCTTTTGTTAAAAACTTCAGAGTAACAATGCCTTGAGTGTCTTAGGCTGCACTACCAATTTGTGTGTGTATGTGACATGCTGACAAAGGTTGAGAGGGAGCAGCTTTGAGTAAGAAAACGATTCTTAATATCTTAAATTCCCTTTTCCCAAGGAGCCTTGGGGCATGGAAGAAAACCAACCCCTTAACATTTCTCTTATACTGGCTTTGGCCCTCCATCCCTACAAGTAGCTGAGTAAAGGATATTTCCCCTTAAGTGTGTTGAGGGGATGAGGGAGAGAGAAATGGAGGTACTACAATGAATTATGCCTTGTCTAATGAATAAAACTTCATCTTGCTTTTGCCTCCCTCTTCAATGTTTGCTGTCTTGTTGCCTACTCGATTAATCTTAATACTCTACAACCACCTGTAGATTAGCTAATCTTAAGTCTTCTGAAGCTTCATTTAACTTAAATCAATTGGATTCGCTTACCCAAAACTTGTAAAGAGTTCAAAGAATAACCAGTACATTGAACACTGCTCCATGAGGACTCAACAACTAGTATTTTTTGAACCACTTGAAAGCAAAAATCACTACAAAATAAGTACAAGATCACAGAGATCTTTATTAAAAATATAAAGTGTGAAACTTCTTGATGCTTCTGAAGATGGTATTTTCTTTAGTGGGTTTCTCTAATGTATTCTGAGTGGTTTATACCATGTCAAAAATAGTAGTTTGGACATTTCAAGGGACTCCTCATGTTCCCTTTCAGTGTCTGGGTTTGGGGAACAAGATTTCTAAAGGTGAGGTCAAGGCTATAGGGTAGATGATAATTCTCAGAGACATTCTTATAGGACAACCCTTGCTGCCCTGAAAGGAAGTCATGATTGGGAACCATTTCTCAGTGTAATAGTCTTGGTCTCTGTCATCAAAGTAGTTTTATTCTTAAAGCTTCCTAATAAACTTTTCCTTCAGAAAGCCTTATCAAGAATACTCCTGTTGAAATAACACGAAACGGTCACCTTACCCTGTACTTCCTTGATTTAATGGATTTAGCAAATGACCCTGGAAAGCCAGTTTTCATTGAACCTGTTAGTGAAGGGGCCTGTGTTAATCTGTAGACTAGAGGAACAAATCCACAGAAACTCGTGTGTAAGAGTTATATAAAGGGTAAGGGTACACTAAGAAAACATCCCAGCTCAGTGCTGTGAAGCCCCTAAGTCCACCATTAGCCCATATGTCTACACAGTCTTCAGTTTCACAAACATGCAGGAGGAAAGCAGGATTGGTTAGTGTAAGCATCACCGTTGGCAGGGATCTCCATGTGGCTTCTCGGTTGTATCTCAGGAAGTGAGTTCTGCGAGCTGAAGCAGGGAACTGGCTAAGGCAGCTGCACCCTGGTCGGACCATTGGAAAGCATGAGCTGAGAACTAGAAAGGCCAGGCTCATGGAGCCTTACATATCCACTCTTCGATTAATCCCACGTGTTTATTGGCCAGGCAGGTTGGCACAATAAACCTTAACTATCTCAGTACCCTAACAAGATTTAAGTAGTTTGTAGAGCTGTTTAAACCATGTCCTGTTTAGAATAAACCTGTACATTTAAAGGGGTTCCGCCCCCCAAAATGGGTTTTTCAAAGATACAAATTGCTTTAGAAAACATTAAAAGTACTCTCCATTACACTAATACATTAATCACGTCTGCGATTCCATTCGTGGAAACATTTTTCAGGCGCATCGTTTGGATACTACCTCATTTTTCCCCTTTATCTCTTCATCAAATCGCTGCCCTTTCATGTCCTACATTTATGGAATGAGGTCAAGGTGAGTAAGGTTCCCCAAACTGGCCCACTGACCTGGTGAACGAACTCCAATACACTGTCCCCCTCACATTAAAAAGGAAATTTGGGTGGGGGTAATACACCCAAGGACCTGAAAATCCAGTAGCAGTACTTTCTGACTTTCCACCGTTCAACTATCAACTCGATGTCCAGTGTGGGGAAAGGGTCCTGAGGAGTTGCTTGTGCGGTTGTGGAAAATGAGACTGAACAGCAAGGCTTATTAACTTGCCTGCTTGCCTGATGTTGGGGTTCGAGTCATGAGGCTCACAGTTCTCCAGCAGGCACATATGTTAGGGTGGACAAGTTCTAGACCAGTGGTTCTCAACCTTCCTAATGTCATGCGACCCTTAAATACAGTTCATGTTGTGGTGTCCCCCCAATCATAAAATTATTTTCGTTGTTACTTCATAACTAATTTTGCTACTGTTAGGAATTGGGCAACCCCTGTGAAAGGGTTGTTTGACCCCCAAAGGGGTCGTGACCCACAGGTTGAGAATCACTGTTCTAGTGTTTAGCGTGAGTCAGCTTAACCTTGGCTGTCCCTGAGAGCTCTTAGGGGAACAATCTGATCAGTCCTGGGCATCAGGAGATAACTGCTCCTTGGGTGGGACCCGATTTAGAAAAGGATCTGAGATAGGCATTTAGCGCGCGCACACACACACACACACACACATACCCTGGGTAGCCAGTTGCCTGCCGGAGATAGCTTTATATTAGCATTTTATGGAGGGCGATTGGGACTTTCAGATTTTATTTCTGAACAAAATCTGATTTTATTCTCTGAACTTTCAGAGAATATTTTATCTCTGTATGGGAACTGTCTTTCACTAGGGCCAGTCTTCCAAGCCCTGTGGTAAAGTGTTTAGAGATTAGGCGTTATCTCCTCCCTTCTGGGTCCTCAGTTTCCTATAAATCCAACATTTGTTCCTACACTCACAGGGGAAAATGTTATTTCACACATTATGTATGTATATTTGCAATAATGAATGCCAAGAAGTGAGGTGAGAGTAATGCTGGCTGCAAAGGCTACCAGTCAAGTTTGAATTGCCTTTGGTTGATACAGTTAAATGCTGTTGGGTCAATTTTGACGCCACGAGCCAGGAACAAGGCTTGAGTTTGAGCTGCAAAATGTACACATAGCTGCTGATCCTGCAGTCATATGCCACCCGGACTGCTTCATCTCTTAATTTTTCTACTCCCCCCGCCCCACCAAAAGCTGACTTTGAAGAGATTAGAACCGTTTCTTTTTTTAATCATTTTATTGGGGGTTCGTAAAACTCCTCACCATCCATCCATCCATTGTATGTCAAGCACATTTGTACATTTGTTGCCTTCATCATTCCCCAAACATTGCTTTCTACTTGAGCCCTTGATATTAGCTCCACATTTTCCCCCCTCCCTCCCATAGAACTGTTTGCTTGAGTATCTCATCCTTAAGGAGCTCAGATGGTGTCGTGGGTGAAGTATTGGGCTGCGCAAGGCTTCCACAGTATCCAGCAGCCCCTTGGGGAGAAAAATGAGACTTTCGACTCCTGTAAAGATTCAGAGCCTCAGAAACCCAGAGAGGCAGGTTCACCCCCCTATAGCAGGTGTGCGGAACCTTTTTTGCCAAGGACTATTTGTTTCTAGCATTGCAGGCCGTACTGGTCAAACATTTGATGAACTCATCCCAAATGTGATGGCTGGCATTGCTTCCTTTTGGCGAGGGGTGTGATGCTAGCCGACATGGATGATGTGATCCACTAGGTTTTCCGCCCCTTCCCTCTAGGGTCCTCGGTTGGAATGGCTGTTTAGTTGGCATCGGTCCCACCGACTAGGGGCAGTGAGTTTTCTCCCACATTATCTGTTTCCCCGTATCCCCTGTATTCTCTGGCCTAGACGTTCGGCAACTTTGTGACAATGCTGTGTCTTTTGTATGACTTGAGTTTCCTGCAGATTTGATCACCATGGCAACGTCTCCCAGATTTTCTCTCTGTAGTGCTACACGTTTTTCTCAGAAATTTACTAGGAGCTCGCTTCCTCCCACCCGCAAACCACACTCCGTGCCGCCCAGTTCGTTCTGATACACCGTGACGACACAACAGAACGAGAACTGCCCAATCCCGGGTCACCTTCACAATCAGTGCTGTGTTTGAGGCTACTCTCACTATCACTCCATCTTGTTGAGAATCCACTCCTTTTTTATTGACCCTCTACCAAGGACCTACTCCAGGAACTGGAGAGAAGCGAGAACTCCACCACTGAACAATCAATGTCTAGAGCAATTGGTCCTTCCTGGTGAAATATCCAAAGAACATGTCGAAATTTCCCCATCCTTGCCTCTAAGGAGCATCTCTAGCAGAAAGGGCTCACTAGGGGCAATAGTAAGTGGTGCCAGTCACATCCTCACTCTGAGCCAGGAGCTCTGGCTTTGGGACAAACTATCATATATTGGATAGGGTTAAAGGATCACACAGCCTCCTGGAGAACTAATCCTGAAAAGTACTGCCACCGAGCTAAACCAGGAGTGTGGCTTTAGGCCATTCCATTGTTCTATCATGCTAACTGATTCAGGGGAATGGGAAACATGGTTACGACTAGTGAATTTCATGACTATCACATATTATGAGGGTGATGCCATGAGAGTCCATTGATGGCAGCTTTGTCAGGGTTTCCCTGTAGGGGAGGCAAATCTATGTATCTCCAGAGTGTTATCCCAAACAGAAAGTCAGTTCACTCCTTGGCTAGAGAGACAAATTCATCAACACTCATATGTCTAAGAGAGAACTTCATATCAAGAAGTAATTGTGCATCAATAAAACATCCCATCCCAGTTCAGAGCAAAGTCCATAAGTCTGATATTAGCCCATACATCCAATATTAGCCCATGAATTCCTCTTCAGACTCAGGCAGCACATGTAATGATGCCAAATGCACAGGCTGGTGGGTGGGTGGGTGGAAAGTCTTACGGATCCAGTGGCGGTGGAAGCATCTCCAGGACTCTGGCTGCCATCAGCATGGCTCCATGTGGCTTGTCAATAGGAAAGTGAAGCAGCAGAGTGTGTCCTGCTCTTCCGGGAAAGAGAGGGCGTTGCCCAAGTCAACATGAAAAGACTACACCCACAAGGAAGCATCCTTAGGCTGTTACCTGATTGACAGGCAAGGCTCCACCTCTTATTTATTTAGTGGTCATAAAATTATGTAACTACCACAAGAAATAACCATTCCTCCTTCCCTGTCATAAAACATTTTTTATTGGCATATAATTCACATCCAATTCCATAGTTCAATCACAAGAAGAGATGTACAGTCATAACTACAATCAGTTTTAGAACATTTTCTTTCTTGTACTCAGCATTATTAGGTCCCCATTTCCCCCAAACCTTCCCTGTCAACACCCCCCTCCCCCCACTCACCCCAAGGAA
This sequence comes from Echinops telfairi, assembly GCF_000313985.2. Taxonomy (NCBI): domain Eukaryota; kingdom Metazoa; phylum Chordata; class Mammalia; order Afrosoricida; family Tenrecidae; genus Echinops; species Echinops telfairi. The sequence goes on along the minus strand of NW_022103928.1, from coordinate 30,215,024 downwards.
TCACTCCTTCCCCCTCAGAGTTGGCTGCTGGTCTTAAATTGCTGAATTTGTTAGCAGCCCAATGTGTAACCACTACACATTGATAGTGTCATTCATTCAGCCAATGGGGTTTAAAACAGTCTTGAGAAGGGGAAACTTTATGAGGCCAGCTATGAACTGAAATACTACATGAACTGTTGACTTGTACTTATTAAACTCTTAAGTGACTGGACACTACACAAGCAGTGAGGGTTGGTGATAGGGCCAATCTTCCAATAACAATGAGCAAACTTTTGTGTCTACCTTTTTGCCTGTATTAGGTATTTCCTGGAAGTGGGCTCATAAAACACTCTTTTGCATTTGGACTTAATTAGCTTAGCATAATGTTCTTAAGATTCATCCATATCAAAGCTTGATATCAGAACATTTCATGATATTTTACTACATGTATAAACCACACTTTGCTTAACAATTCATCTGTTGATGGACTGTTGTAGGCATATGAACCCTAAAGATACTGCTGGCAAAGGCTCAGGAGAAACTGAAAAACACGTCATTGGAAACTGAAGTAAAAGGGATCCTAGAGAGTGGGGGGAATGAGCTGAGTTGCGTCCTCTAGTTATACAGAAAACAGACCTTGTAAATGTGGGCCTTTTCCTGAGATTTCTGTATGCTTGCCACTTTTGTTGCTTGTACTAAAATGTAAGGAGAACCGTGAAGCCGAAGAAACAAGGACTTGATGATTTGGGAAATCCCAGCCTGTTGACAGTTTTTCCTACTGTGTTCTTCCCTTTTGTGCCCTCGTTAACTGAACTGTGTTCACGTGAAATTTCCACTCACAGCCTATTCAAGGCACTCTAAGATTTTTCTGTCATCAGCAGTCCTCTAGTCCCTGCCCAGAGTCTGATTCCAAAGCCACTTGCACACCTTTAGGTATTTGTCACAGTGGCATTCTACTTTGGAAGTACCCAAGTCTGTCTGGTTCCTATTGGCTAGAGGTTTGGCAACACTGATTAGTGTTGTGTCCTTGTGTTAGACAGGGTTCTCTAGAGAGACAAAACCAGATTGCTAATAATTTTCTCTCTCTCTATATATATATATATATATAAAGATATATAGACATATAAACCAAGAAACGAACAGTTAAATTATAAAGCAGTACAAATGGCTCACTGCAACTCACTCCCATGAGACAGTTGTGAGACACTGGCAGTCCTTCTAGTCTTGAGGGCCTCCAGGTAGTCCTCTGTAGAGAGAGTCAGGCTATCCTGGCACAGGCAGCAAACAGCAAGGCAGGTCACCAACAGTCAGCCAGGTCACCAAAGTCAGTCCCCAGCTCAAGAGATGTAAATTCCAATTGTGTGGTGAGGCAAGTCTTAAAGGCACCTCAAATTACAGCGACACAGTCCACAAGTTAGGTGTCCCACAGGTAGTGTAGTTTGTAAATTGAGGCACAGAACAAGCAAGGCAGCAGCACACTGGTCCGATGATCAGAGAAGAGCGAGAGACAAGAAGGGCGAGGCTCGCAGAGCCATTTATCTCTCCCCCTTCAATTAATCCCACATGTGTCTATCGGCCAGGCTGGCACAATAAACTATCTCAGTCCTGATGATAAACTTTCTAGAGAGGAGTAGGGATTAGATGACAGTATCTTTAGTCATGTGGGGGGGCAGTCAGCCCCTCACAAGTATCACAGATTCGGTAGGCGCAACGCTACAGTTATGATATACAAAGATCATAGTAAAGTCACAGAGAAGAGGAGAGAGAGTAAAATAAAGAAGTTAGACATTTCTTTTTTTTTCTCTTTAATTGAAGTTAGACATTTCATGGTAGCATGCTCACCTTAGCTCCTCTCGGTAGTACACGTGGAGGTGGGAGACAGAGGGCAGGAGAGGGCACTGAGATTTATTTCTATGTATCTTTGGGGGCATGCAAGCCTCCTGATTACAGATAACGACCTACATCATAGGAAGGGGTTGTAACATAGGCAATATAAGCAATAGGAGGGGGATGACCTAGGGGGATGTACACGCAATAGTAAAGGAGGGAATAGGGGTACATACGTGGCAAGATGAGCGGACCCTAGACTCAATATAGTAGCCTAACCTTAGTCATCCTTGAGTGGTCCCAATCTGATCTTGCTTTCAGGCTCTCCCTCAGTGAACCTATCCTTATCAGAAGGGAGTGGGCCCTACTTAAGGTGGGTCAGACTATACAGCCTGGTTGCTCTAGATGGCTGATAACCCTTAGCGAGAAGAACCTCTGACCTATTTCGTTGACCTAGTGTACAGTCATTTACCATGTGTAGCAAGCAGCATCTTGGGTTTGGTATATATTTGGGGGAGACACCTTGGGAGAAATTTTTCTGTAAGCCACAGTCATGGCTTGGCTTTCTGGGAAGGGCAACTAAAGGTGCCTTGGACGAATGGCTGAGCAATCTACTTCCAAATGGTCAACAGTTGTGAACACCCAAAGCAGTTCTCTGCACACACGGGATAGCCATCAGATACATAGACCCCATGGGAACAAACAATATAATCTTCAGTCCAATGATTTGAAAGCTAGTCATTGTTTACAATGTTCTGAAGACCTTGACCCTGGCCTGGTGGACTGCATTGGGGTTTAGGTTAAGCCTCATAATTGAGAGCTTCACATTGCCCTCTTCTAACTACTTTACCAGCAGTATCACCTATCAAATGACAGTTTTGTAAGGTAAATATCCCAGGTTCACAAATAGAAGGAAATAAGAGAGCAGGAAGGTAAATACTATTTTACCAATGTCACAGCAAAGGGAAAGGTTAACAAGTTTTGTCAGTCATTGAGGGCCACAGCTTGTAAGTAGTAGAAAGTGTTCAGAATCCAGGCTGTCTGCAGGCTCGCTGAGAGTATAATCCAACACGGGCCTGGCAGATGAATCAAATGGAAGGACAGAGGTAGAATGCTGCTGCAAGCAAAAGGCACAGCATGGACAAAGGCAGGATGAGTGGAAGCAGAGAAAGAAAGACCAGTTAGCAGAATGTAGCAAGAGAAATGGTGTAATTGGGATGTTCTTGGTTGCAAGTATGAGGAAGTCTGCCTCTTACTGTCTTCAGAAGTAATTAATTTTGATAATAATTAAAATTATTATCAAATAATTTTTGATAATTGAAGATAATTAATTTGGGTTCATATAACAGAAGGTTTACTACACTTGATCTTGGCCGAGCAGGGTTAATAACAGAAGGTATAATAGCCGAGTGAGCTTGAGGCCAAATGTCATTGAGCAACTCAATGTCTAGGAATTCCTAAAGTGACTGACATCCAGCAGGAGACTATTGGCGCATTGCAAACAAGTCTTGAGACTGCTGGGTGGTTTTATCAGCATGCCTAGGGAGATGGGATAGACTGATGAAGTCCAGCTCTCCTGTTCCAGGAGATTGGAGGTCCCCAGAATGTGAGCGTTCCCAAATGGACATAAGTGGGCAGGGGAAATGGATATGGGCACAGGGGGTGGACAGTCCACATAGGTAATACCTTTTGAATCCTTGTATAAGGGACATCTGCATCCTTGAAGAAGCTATTTGAGCATAGTCCTGCCTTTTGGAACTAGCTATATACAGTTCTGCTTATAAATTATATAAACGTAAGTAGAGATTATACTTTTATCCCCCTTTAACACGCCACCCCAACAAAAGACCCTCAAATGCAGTGCCTTAAAGAAATGTAAGTTTATTTCTTATTTGTCAAAGTGTGCCAAGGTCCGAGAGGGACTTTGACACGCTTACATTTCTGAGTTCAAGGTGGCTGTTTCTGGGCTCACAATCCTTTAGCCCAGAGGTGGAAAGGGCCAAGGGGAAGCTAGGCCTTTAAACAACAATTTTTTTATGACATGCAACATCTGATTCAGTTCCCATTGTTCATTATTTAGTCACCCACACTTCACGACCGGAGAGGTGAAAAAATGTAGTCCCTAAAAGGGTTAGGAACTTGGTGGTGTAGTGGTTACTCTTTGGGCTGCTAACTACAAGGTCAGCAGTTCGAAACCACCAGTTGCCCCGTGGGAGAAAGAAAGGGCTTTCTACTCCAGTAAAGTGTTAGTCTAGGAAACCCACAGGGGAAGTTCTAACCTGTTCTATAGGGTCGCACTGGCCCCCGCTCAGAAAAACAAGCCATGTCAGACGGAGGGAACAGTCCGTAAAAGCCCAACTCCTAGTAAATGGCAGGGGAAGGGAGGGGTTACAGGCGCGCCAGCTCCAATTTCTGAGAACATAAGCTCTTTAACAAAGACACCCCAACAGGCGCTTCAGCACTTCCGAACTGGAAACGCAGCTCCGGGCCTTGGGTCACGCAGGCGCGTTGACGAGCGTCTCCACGAGGCCCGGGGTGGCTTCCGCGTCCGCGGAGAGAGGCAGGAGGACCAGGGCCCGACTGGGAAGTGCAAGCTCACACAGCTCCACACCACGGCCTCGGACACAGTCGAAGTTCGTGTCAGAAAGGCCTCTCGTTATCGCGAGAGTAGGAGACCTCCTGGCACTGAACCGGAGAAACGCCAGGGCCGCCACGCAAGTGCGGTTTTGCCTACGCCCCGCCCCCACGGAGGCGTGCGACGTGGTGACGTTCAGCTACTCCCGGAAGGTGGCTCACAACTGAATCCGCGTTTCCCTTTCCTGCTTCCGGTCCTGTCCCTCGCTTCCGGTCCTTCCATTTATACTTCCGATGTAAAGGCCGTTTTCTGCGGAGGCGTGGTCTTCAGTTCCAATCAGGGCCGGTTGTGCTCCTGCCTGCGGAGTTCCGGAGTTCCGGGCCACGCGGCCCTGGGGCGGCGCCCTCTCCCGCACCATGGTGAGTGGGGCAAGGGGGGGAAGGGCGGGGGCAGGGGCCCGCTGGGACGGCTCCTCACCCTCCTGGGTGCTGGTCACCCCGGGACAGTCCTGTACGGCTGCTGGCCGCAGGCTTGTCCATAGCGTGGGGATTCTCCTCTTGCCTCGTTGTAGATGTTATGAAGTACTAGCCGAAAGCCGGAACCTTGAGGATTACCATCTCGGACAGTGTTTGAATGCCTTTACACTACCGACACTGTAAATCATTACAGGAATAGGAAGTCTCGTTTATATGGTGGTGGTTTCGAACTGCTGACCTTGTGGCTAGCATCCCAACTGCGCTCACGAGGGCTCCTTACTCTTTACGTTATCAAAAAGGGAATTGAGGCACAGAGAGACCCGAGGGTCCTCCCGGAGTCACGGTGCTAAGAGTGGGCCGACTTGTTTGACCCAAACTCTCAGTGGAGATGAAGACCCCGTATGACTTTGTTTCTGAAGTTGATTTAATAATACATGGCCTGTTGTCCGCCTTCCCAGAGGAACATCTGTTTGCCCTTGCTTCTTTAATGTCTTGACATAGTGCCTCATTGTAGGATTTAAAAAAATATATTGGTGGCTCTTACAGCTCTTAGCACAATCCATCCGTCCATCCATATGCACTTTTGTACATATGTTGCCATCATCATTTCTGAAAAAATTTTCTTTTTACTTGAGCTCTTGGTATCAGCTCCTTATTTTTTCATTGCCTTCCCCCACCCTCCCTGGTGAACCCTTGATAAATTATTATTTTCATATCTTACATCACCTGCTGTCTCCCTTCACCCACTTTTGTTATTTGTCTCCCCCCTACCCCAACGTCGACCATTGTGATCCCCCTTCTCCTGCTTTGTAGGATTTTGATAACTAAAACAATTCCAGAGGTGAGAAAAGGCATTCAGTGTTTGTTTTGCAGTGAGCCATTGAAGAGGCTAAAACTTTTTTCCATATAAATGAATGGCTTCACACCACTGTAGGTTATAAAAGGTTTCATAGGAGTGCTCTCCTTTTGGATGGTGGCAAAGGAGGGATCCTGTACAACACACACCTAAGGGGATGTGATGCCTTGGTTTGGAGGTTTAAGGTTATGATTTCCTGAGACATCCCAGTTAATTGGCCTAATAGTGACTCTGGTGTTGTTTTACCTCCTAGTTCATAGCAGAAAGCCTAGGGTCTTAAAGCTTGCAAGATACAAGTGGAGGAACAGGAAGGAGAATCAGAAATAGAGGAGCAAAAGAAAGGACCAGAGGAGCGTTAGGCTAATGGCCTCCGAGAACAACAGCCTCCTTTGCCAGGAGACCAGAAGAACTGGATGGTGCCTGGCTGTCACTATTGAGCATTTTGATCAAGGAATCTGTAGAAGAATTCTGATCAAAAGAAGGGAAATGCTGAACAGAATTTCACTTTTCATGGGTTCCAGACTTCCTAGAAGCTGGATGAACCCCTGAAACGATTTCTCTAAGATAATCTTTCAGCCTTAAATAAATATATCCTCTGAAATCTTAAAACCAAAAGATATTTTAACTGAACCAGTAAAAGTGTTTGCTGTGAGCATTATGGCCTTCTAAGAACTGTCTATGTGGGGTCACGTTGGCAACAATAGCAGTCATGTACTATTGTTTGTTACAGTATCAGGTAATGAATAAATAGGAACCTTAGGGGTAGTGAGCATATGTTAATGAGGGACAAACAACTCATAAAGGAAGGTGAGATTGATCATACAATTTGAAAATGAATCAGTGAGTGGGACTTTTAGAAACTTGGAATTGGTGTATGCCTTGCTATGTGTATTGTCAGCAACACTGTTGCTCTCCAGGAGTTCATCCTGACTCTCGAGACTGCAGGACCGAGGAAAACTGCTGCACAGGTTCCAAGGCGATAAAGCTCTGCAGAGCAGACAGTCATTCTTTGTCTGTGGAGCCATGGTGGGTTCAAACCCCGGACCCTACAGTTAGCAGCTGAGTACTTTAACCACTACACTATGGGGGCTCTTTCTCAACAACAACAACAACAAAACCCTATATATGGATTATAGTGGTTCAGCCCAATTGTACATGGTACCGTGGATCAGGAATCAACTGCATGGCAATGAAACACTGTAACAGCATTGTGTTAGAGAAGGGGAAACATTGAATTGAATATATAAAACAGAGACTTTAATCAACAATTGCGTAATGTATTGGGATTCTCTAGAGAAACGGAGCTAATAAAATATATGAATATGTCTGATATACTTAAGTGCTGTGTATGTTATATGTGTGCGTGTGCATCTATGTGAGAAGGCTTTAGAAAGTTCGGGGAGGAATGGAATTAAAAGATGATGATGGGAGAAGGGAGATCCTGTGTCACATGAAGCTCGCCAGGAAGCGAGGACAAGGACCTTCTCCCACAGCAGACCCAGAGAGAAAGCCTCCTTCTCAAACCAGTGTCCTGAATTCAATCTTGCAGCATTTTAAACTCTGATAAAACTAATTTCTATTTGTTATAGGAAAAAAAAAGATACCAGAATTTTCCAACAATCTTTTTGAAACCCCTTTGTGTGTATGGAGGTGCTGGGGTAGATAATTTGTTGCAATGGCCACACAGAACTCGGGGAATACTCAGGAATAGGGGAGCACATTAAGGAAGTTAATTAGGTTCCCACAAGTCAGGATCAGCAAGCCATAAGGATGTAGCCATTGGTCCATAGCAATGCCTCTCCTAAGCCAGCAGCCAAGTCTCTCACCAGTCCTCAGTCTCAGCCACGGGGTCCCTTTGCCTTTGCCTCCATGGGCCGGAATGCAAGCCTGCCTGCCGGTCTGGCCCACAGATCCACAGTGTCCTAACAGATGGGAAGATATCCCACCGTCTTGGTGCTGGCCCTCGGCGTCTCTGTTCCATAGTCTCTGATGCACCTGGTTTTGGTGATCTCTGCCACTTCAGACAGATGTCGTGGTTGTTAGATTCCAAATGGTCACGTGTGGTTTTTGTTGTTGATTTTCAAGTGTCCCGAATAGCTCGTATTGAGAGATGGCTTTCATGGAAGTGTGGTTTGTCTTTAGAGGATCATACCCCCAAGGAAAATTTAAGCAGAGCCTCTTGAATGGAGAGTGAGGATTTTACTTCTGGACTATCACCTCTTTCTTTCTTCAGATCGGTAGATAGCTAGAGCTTTACTTCAAGGGATTGACTGATAGGATTGTCAGGGACTAGCAATACAACATCTGTAGGTAGGCAACAGAAAGAGCAGGGTGCAGATAGAATTTTACTGCCAAACTATTGGAAATCTAGAGAGAGAACACACCCCAAGGAAACTCCTGATTCTTTCTTTCTTTTCTCCTGCTTGATTACATTACCTTATGGAAGAACTACTAGTATCATGTTTGGCCAAATCACTAGGGATAATAGTCTAGCCAAGTTGATAAAATTAGTCTTCAAAAAAAAAAAAATTAGTCTTCAAAAGAGGGAAGCCACAACTTTAGCCTTGAAGGTGACAGCTTCCGTGGGAGAGCCTCTCTGATTTACTCCACAAGAGTAATGTGGTTTTATCCACTAAGTATTTGCCAAGTTGAAAAGGAGGGTAGGGAAGGAGATTTAAATTGCACTCACTTAAAAAAGAAATCATCTTGTTTACTTTGAATCAGGTAGGGGTTTTACATTTTGTACTTATTTTGCTGAATATCTGTCAACTGTATGGCTGATAGTTTCATGTAGTCTCATTAAATCCTTGTGACGTCCCTATGGGCTAAGAAACAGAATCCCTGGTGTAAAGATTGGAACACTGAAGCTTTAAGACACCACTTCTCAGGGATGTAGCAGAGCAGGGAATAAAAATGCACATTCCCAACACAGCAAGTCCTCTTCCTGCTTACGGCTCAAAGAATGTTCTCTCTGACGGTGGTGTCACTAGTGTGGCACTACGTATATACAAATCATCCTTGAAGTCCCCCGACCCCCCACCCCCAGCCAAATTCTGCTGGTGGGGAAGAGACAGTTGTCCAACTGGGTGGCAAGGACCATGGTTAGTATGAGCGCAGTGAAGGGCCCCTCCCCAACAAGTAAGGGGTCAGGAAAGGACTTTCTGGGGGGTGACTCGGTTCAGTTATGAAAGATGAATAGGACTTGTGGTCCACAAGGGGAGGAGTGACTGCGAGGGAGTAAACGTTGTAAGAGTGTAATAAGGTCATCGACTTGACCCTAACATGTTGTTTCTAGACTGGTTCAAGCATTCTGTTTGTGAGTGTGTGTTTGGAAAGCTTTTCACTGAAAAGTAAACTGGGGTGGGGAAGGACCTGAGACTTTAAACAGTGACATTTTTTATTCCTCTCTCCTAGGCTCGAAATGCAGAAAAGGCCATGTAAGTATCAACTGGCTTTTGGAAGTAGAAAAAAATTTTTTTGAAGTACATTTTATAGGAACATAATATGTACCAGGGAGTGTTTTTCAATATTAGATTTTTTGGTGTATGACCCCTTTGAGAAGCTGTTTCTGTTCTGTATGTATTAAAATAGCATTCCCGCATTTGCCCGTTTGTTTTTCTTATTAGTGTTGTCCAGTCTGTAGGATATTTTGTGGTCTGATGAGTAGAGTTGTCCACCGTGCTTACACACACTGTAAGTGGAATAGGAACTTGGGTGTCTAAGGACACCAATGGCCTCGTAAACCCTCCTTCTTTGAACACCAAGTCCTTAACCACCCGTTGTCACGGTGTACATCTGAATGACTTTAAATATGGTCATGAGTTGTCCCTAGGGGATGAGACATCTGTGAGCAGAATCTAATGGCATCTTCTCTATCCCTGGTAGGACGGCCTTGGCGAGATTTCGCCAAGCTCAGCTGGAAGAAGGAAAAGTGAAGGTTGGTGCATAACTTCCTCATGAATCGTAAAGTGTCAAAAACGAGTTCAATAGCACCCCCTCCTGAGGAGACTTCAAACTCCAGCACTGACTGCTGCTTGTGCTTGCTGGCGCTCTGCACACTTGAGTTCCAGGAGTCCTTCCCTATGGCTGGGGCACTGTGATGTCTGGCTGTTGCGTCTTTCATCGCCAGAACATAAAGATTGAGTCCTCTGTTACCCCCGCTTTGTCTTACACTGGCTGTTCGTCAGTGGAGTCTGATGTGGGGAGCAGCTCTAAGCTGAGAGTAGTAGATAACTCATGGAGACTTAGCCAGGCTAGGGATGATACATGACATTCTGCCTGCCTTTTAAATTTATACACACACCTATTTATGTTGTATCTCAAATATCTTTAATTATGAAACGTTTTAAACAAAAATACAGAGAATGTTATAAAGACACCTCTGAACAGTGACTTCTTTTCCTAAAGCGGAATCGTAGCTTGAGATTTAGGCTTGGTAAGAACCATCTGGCACTGAGACTTGACCTGTGTGTGGACAGGTCTGACCCAGGTGTGAGTGCTGCAGAAAGCTCGTTTGCCAGTGCAGTGGCAACACGTGTGTCGTGCTTCTCCCTAGGAACGACGGCCCTTTCTTGCCTCGGAGTGTGCAGAGTTGCCCAAAGCTGAAAAATGGAGGCGGCAGGTATGTTCTGGGCAAATCCGATCTTAGTAGAAATAATGTCTCTGATTTAATTTTCTTATCTAAATGATTTTTAAACCAAAATTCTAACTATTTTTAGCTACTAATTTGGAATTACATTTCTATATGCTTTTAGGAATATTAAAAAGTCATAATTTATTTACCTTTTTTATTGCACAGATTATTGGAGAGATCTCTAAAAAAGTGGCTCAAATTCAGAATGGTAAGCTGACCTTATGTCTTTAAAGTACTTGCTTCTCGAGTTCACACTTAGACTTGGAGACTGCCCTGCTCCTCTTTCATCTCAGACCTGAAAGCACTCTCCATCTGTTTAGCCTCGTTGACATTTTTACCACACTTACCAAAAGCAGAATACGTTTTTAAAAGTGCACATGGAACACTCATTAAGATAGAACGTATCCTGAACTGTACACTGTAAGGCATACAGATGTGTTTTCTATTTATAACAGAATTGCCCAGAAATCAATAACAGAAAAAGCTACTAGAAAGTTCCCAAGTATTTGGAAATTTAACCACATACTTCTAAATAACCCATGTATCAAAAAGGT
>NW_022103928.1:30191861-30203800 GCF_000313985.2 Echinops telfairi | reverse complement strand
GCTCTTTTAGAAATGGAAAGCGCCCTCCTCCTCTGAGGACTGGCTGGTGGTTTCCAGCTGCACGACCACTATGCCACCAGGGCACCTAACAGAGGAAGCAAGTCACAAAGACCAATAAACTCGATAGACTTCTAGCCAAGACAAAAAGATGGAGGGTACAAATTACCAACATCAGGGAAGAAATTGGGACCAGCATCTCAGGCCCTAAAAAGATATTAAAAGGGACCAAATCCACTGCCATGGAGCCAATTCCAACTCATCGAGACCCCACGAGGGTTTCCAAGGCTATACATGTGTATGGGAGTGGCTGGTAGTTTTGAATTGCTGACCTTTTAATTAGCAGTCCAAAGGGTAATTAGGGACTATTATGAACAACCTTGTGCTCATAAATTCACGAACTTAGATGACAGGGACTAATTCCTTGAAGGACACAAACTACCAAGGCTCACTTAGGAAAGTGGTTCTTAATTGGAGGTGATTTTACCCCTCGGGACATTTGGCTGTGCCTGGAGAAGTTTTGGGTTGTAACAGTTTGGGAGTGGGAAGGGAAGGCTGCTACTGGCATTAATTGGGTAGAAGCCAGGCATGCTGTGAAGCACCCTATAACTCATAAAAATGACCTCGCCTCACATGTCAGCCGTGCCACTGTTTACCAACACTGCTCTAGAAGAAATAGGTAACCTGAATGGCCCTGTATCTCAAAGAAATCGAATTCAGTGAAAAATATTCCAACAAAGAAATCTCTAGGCCTGACAATAATAATTTATAAATTATCAAGGGTTCATGAGGGAGGAGGATGTGAAGAGGGAGGGGGGAAAATGAGCTGATATCAAGGGCTCAAGTAGAAAGCAAATGTTTTGAGAATGATGATGGCAACAAATGTACAAATATGCTTCATACAATGGATGGATGGATGGATTGTGATGAGTTGGATGAGCCCCCAGTACAGTGATTTAAAAAAAATCTCTAGGCCTACATGACTTGCTGGTGAATCCGACCAAACATTGAGAGAAATAATGCCAATTATACACAGTCTCTTCCAGAAAATGGAAGAAGTTAGCTAAAATCAGGAAAAAGACATTACAAGGAAAGGAAATCTGTCGACTGGAATTCCTCATAAATATCGGCATGTTAAATCCAGCAATATGAGAAAAGATAGATAATACATCCCAACTGACTCAAAGAGTTGATCTTCCTTTAACCTTTTAAGCAAGCTCAAAGCTAGTGGAAGACTTCTTTTATAGAATGAATCCCAGTGAGAAGAGTCTCAATTTATCAATAGGATCCAAAGAGAAAGGTCCATTCACAGCTGTGGCTTCCAGGGATAACTAGTGATCCACTTACATTCAAGACAGAAGGTTGTAAAGCGATTTTTTTGGGATTTGAAGGTCACAGGATGATCACAGGGGCTTAATAGGAAGAAGTTGAAGAAAACTGAAAACTGCACTGGTGAGAAAAAGGCCAGGAAAATTGTACTGAGGAATGTTCTCCCATCAGGACTGCATCTACTCCATTTGAGGGCTCGCAAGGCCTGTCGTACCAGAATTCCCATGGGAAGCCTCGCCGCACCCACCCTACAGCCTTGATTCTGCCTCCTCAGCTTTCATTTGGTTCCTCACCATTTAAAGGGAACGTGAGGATGCTAAAACTGTCATTTTGACTTGTTCTAAATCAGAGAGCTCAGAATTCTCCAGGGAAAGGTTAGAGAGATGGGAACACCGCTTAGGAAATGTACAGACCTACCCGGAGGACATAGAAACAAGAAACCCCAAACTTCCTGCCACCCAGTCGATGCCGACTCAGAGCGACCCTAGAAGACAGGATAGAACTTCCCCTGTGGGCTTTTCAGGCTATACCTTTTTTTTTTTTTTTTAATTAAAAGATCATTTTATTGTGGGCTCTTGCAACTCTTATTACAATCCATACATCAGTTGTATCAGACGTATTTGTACACGTGTTGCCATCATACTTTTTCTTTTTTGTGATCCAAGTGAATTGTTAATAAAGGATAAAAGCAGTTTCAGGCATTATAGTAAACTGAACACGAAAGAGACAGAGAGAGAGAGTCAGACAGACCCACAGATAGACACACACACCTCGGCACAGCTGTGCTGAGCTGTGTGTAGGAGCCGCTGGGAGAGAGTCGCCATCATTCTTTTCTAGACTGTTACTTTCTATTGAGCCCTTGGTATCAGTTCCCCCCCCCCCCACCCTTGTGACCCCTTGATAGTTTATAAACTATTATTATTTTCATATCTCACACTGACCACTGTCTCCCCCCATGGTTTCTGTTGTTCTTCCTCCTGGAGAGGGGTAAAGACTGTAACTCTTTACTGAGTAGAAAGCCCTGTCCCCTACAGAGCAGTTAGTGGTTTCAAACTGCTGACCTTGCAGGTAGCAGCCTAATGTATAACCACTATAACACCAGAGCTCCTAGAGAAACAGTAGCTGCATCTTTTGCTTTTGTGTTTGTTTGTTTATCTTCTGGAACAATACTCCTTGACTGACTCTATTACTGTGCTCGTGGATCGGGAGCGTGAAGGTGTCAGTTCTTTCTCTCTTCAAATAGAATTGTAATGACAATCCCAGTGGATTTCGTGTTTATGTTGAAATCTTGAAGAAAGTCTATAACTTTTCCGGGAGGGCTGATCCCAACAGAATGCTGCCACCAGCATTTGCTGACATCTGCTAGGCTTTGGGCTTTATTTGTTTATATCAAGACTTTGCTGTTTTTAGTGGGAATTCAGTAGGATCTGTCCAGTTTATAGTTCTTCAGTTGCTAATGGGAATTGAGATTTTTTTTTTCTCTCCCAACACTAGTGGGTACTCTGTTCATATTTTTTGCCCTTCTCATTTATTTTGGCACTGATTTGTTTTTTCTTATAAATTTGAGTGAATATATATGTATATATATATATATAAAATTAAAATTTTAAAATTATTTTAAATTCGGAGTTAATACGTATAGCATTATTCCATAGCTCAGTCGCATGAGTGATTATTTTTATGTTGTGTGCCTTTGTGAATATCTCATTGAGGATTATTTGGTGGAATTGATATTAATGTTTTTTGTTTTGTAGCTGGTTTAGGTGAATTCCGAATTCGTGACTTGAATGATGAAATCAACAAACTGCTGAGAGAAAAAGGACACTGGGAGGTCCGGATAAAGGAACTGGGTGGTCCTGATTATGGGGTAAGTGAGCCGCAGCCCCCGGGCATTTTGTTTGTGAGCTGGTGAGCTTTTGCGCCGGTTGAGTAGATCCCTGTGGCTCTGCACCCCCTCACCCAAAGCTGCCACAGAGAGCACTGAGGACATGACAGGGCTTGAAAAGTGCCTGCCACCCGCCGACAGGGAACAGGGGAAACCCATGGAAAGTCTGCTGCCGAAAATGCCACTAACGCCTAAACGCCCACTAACCCGATGCTCTTGAGTAAGCCACCGAATCTCTCAATACTTCAGTGCGCTCTTACATCCTCCTTAACTGAGCTCCTTGGGAGTTAGGCGTAGCCAGGCAGTCGTAGTGTTTTCTTCACCTGGGAGTTCCCTTCTATGGAGTCTCGAAAATGCTGAGTTCTATCTAGCTGGAGCAGTGGCTGTTAAGCCTTTAGGACCCTGACCCATTGCAGATCACACACACGCTTTATCTCACAACCCATTACACACAAAATGCTATGTGTGATATAGTTTGATGTTTTCCATTCTGCCCTGTGTTTTATTTATTTTTATTATTATTGGGTTTTCAATTAAATGATCATTTTATTGGGGACTCTTACAACTCAACGATCCATACATCAAGTGCATCAGGCATATTTGTACATAATGTCGCCATCATTCTTTGCTAGACAGTTACTTTCTATTGAGCCCTTGCTATCAGCTCTTCTTCCCCCCTCCCCTGCCTTGGTGACCCCTTGATAGGTTATACATTATTATTTTCATATCTTACACTGACCACTGTTTCCCACGGTTTCTGTTGTTTGCCCTCCTGGGGTGTGTGTGTGGATATGTGTCAATTATTGTGATCGGTTTCCCTTTCCTCCCCCCCTCTCCCCACCTTTCTCCTACCCTTCTGATATCGCTACTCCCATTCCTGTTCCTGGGTTCTGTGTGTGGTGAGCCCATCTCTCTTACCGGTACCTGTGCACATGCTCCGATTTAACCAGAAGTGAAAGGCAGGACTGGGGTCATGAAAGTGGGGGCCAGGGAAAACCTCAAGAACCAGAGGAATATTGTGTTCATTGGTGTATACTGCGCCCTGGCTGACTCATCCCTTCCCCGTGACCCCTCTGAGGGGATGTCTCATTGTCCATACAGGGGCTTGGGGGTCTCTGCTCCGACTCCCCTCATTCTCAGCAATATGGATTTTTTGTTTGTTTGTTTGTTTGTTTGTTTTGGGTGTTTGTTTATTTTTTAAATGATGATTATGACCCACTCAATTGATTTCTTGACCTACTAATGGGTTTGATCTCCAAGGTGTTCTAGAACCTAGCCCATTCACTTACCTCGGATCCTAGGAACCAGTGCTATCTAACCAGTGGGCAGTAGTATGAGGGGGCGTGAGGAAATAGTGTAGGTGCCATGTCTGACCTCTGTCAGTTACACAAAGGCCCCACTCCAGACCTTTCCACGGATCATTCATTTCTATGAGGCAGAGGTCAGATGGGCCTCCACTGTCCAACCTTCTCTGTCTTATTCTAATGCCACCCATTTCCCCACAACAATGTACTTCTCTGTTGGGTTTCATAATCTATGATGGGCCACACAGAACTCATGGACAACATGCACCATTATGGGGCTTGTTAGGGAAGTTACCAGGTTATAAGTCAGCATAAAAAACATTAAGGATACACATTGTCCTTTTGTCTGCAGCTGCACTTCTTAGCCACACTGGCAGACAAATCTTTTTCTGGTCTTAAGCCTCTAAGCCTCTCAGCCCCTTGGCCCCTTGGCCTCTGTCCTCCTTTGGCAAGTGTTACAAAGCTTCTTTGTCTCTAATAATGGCCAGAAAGCACCCCACGCTATAAGCCAAGCTCCTGTCCAAAGGCACTCAGTTTTACTAGCTCTGTGGGTTAGAAGCCTGCTGCTTTGTCTCAAAGTCTCAGTGTTGTGGCCTCTTGTGCTTCTGCTGCTGCAACCAGCTATGCTGGTGACTTGTCTTTCTTGATGGTTGTAGGGTTCTCTATCCTTGTTCTGCAATGGCTCACTTCTCCCCAGTGGAATGGCAAAGCTGACCAGTCCCAGAGTTGGACTCCTCTATACCTTATTTACATCTTCCATGAACTTTTTGAAACCCCTCCGACATTATAAGAAACACATAATGGTTTGCTTCACATTGGTCTTTCTACCTTTATGACAGTCTAACAAAAACCAGCTTTCTTACTTTAGTCCTTGCTGGTTCATTTTTCCATTGCTCTTGTATTGAGCACCTCTTGTGTTTCAGGCACTCTGGTAGGAACTTTCTCAAGGGTTGTTGCATTTAACTTCTTAAGCGGTTCTGTGATTAAAATTTATTTTTACTGTCATACTGCTTTAAAGTAATGTGGAGTTTAATAACCCTCCTGGAGTGGACCTCAAAAGCGTTAGAAAATGAACATGTAAACTATCCTTAAGTTCTACCACCTAAACTATTCATGTCTTTACATTTTCCTTTCTAATTTATTTTAAGACTTGGGAAATTCAAATGAATGAATAACTGATGTATAACAATCTGGAATTTCTGAATTCAAAGTAAGTTTCACTTTTTGAACATTTGATCTGTTACTTTTTAGCACCAAGACTGGCAACTGCCTGTTGTGTACTACTTGACCATGAATGGCACCCTTATCCCACTGGCAGTTTTAATAACAAATCCTTGGCTGCTTCTGTCATACTCCAAAGAGATGCCTACTGCCCTCCTGGTGATGGCAGAGGTGGCCTCATGAAGCAAGCGGTCCACACAACTAGAGAGAGTTTTCAGTGAGCGTCTAGGCATTTCCTGGCTTCTCCACACACACGATGCACCTGTGCTTTGACTGCGCCCCCTGCTGTTCGGCCACGAGGCACTGCAGTTCCACTTCACCCCACCTAACTCCGCCTTTGCCTTCAAGCCTGGAATCTGCTCTCCTCCATTTGTGTTTGAATGGTTTAAAAAATTTTCATTTTCGGCAAAGAAAGCTGATAGTGCCTGGCTATCAATAGATATAGGATCTGGGGGTCTTAAAGGCTTGAAGGTAAACAAGCGGCCAACTAGCTCAGAAGCAACAAAGTCCACATGGAAGAAGCACACCAGCCTGTGCGATCACAGGTGTTGAAGGGATCAGGTACCAGGCATCATCAGAACAAAAAATCTTATCATAGTGAATGAGGGAGGGAGTACGGAGTGGAGACCCAAAGCCCATTAGTAGGCCACTGGAGAACCCCTTGCAGAAGGGTCTCAGGGAGGAGACAAGCCTGTCAGGGTGTGATGTAGCAATGATGAAACATACAACTTTCCTCTAGTTCCTAAATGCTTCCTCCTTCCCCACTATCATGATCCTAGTTCTACCTTGCAAATCTGGCTAGATTAGAGGATGTACACTGGTACAGATAGGAGCTGGAAACACAGGGAATCCAGGGTGGATGATCCCTTCAGGATCAGCGGTGTGAGTGGCGATACTGGGAGGGCAGAGGGAGGATGGTTGAAAAGGGGAAACTGATTACAAGGATCTACATGTGACCTCCTCCCTGGGGGACGGACAACAGAAAAGTGGGTGAAGGGAGACGTCGGACAGGGCAAGATATGACAAAATAATAATTTATAAATTATCAAGGGTTCATGAGGGAGAGGGGAGCGGGGAGAGAGGGGAAAAAAGAAGAACCAAATGCCAGGGCTTAAGTGGAGAGCAAATGTTTTGAGAATGATGAGGGCAATGAATGTCCAAATGTGCTTTCCACAATTGATGTATGTATGGATTGTGATGAGTTGTATGAGCCCCTTATAAAATGAAAAAAATAAAAAAAAATAAATTTTCAAAGTATAATATAAAAGCAATACCGTATCACTGTAGACCATTTATAAAGTTCAGAAAAGCATAACGAAACAGAAGAAGTTTCAGCCATAATCTCATTTCCTCTTTACAGGCCCTGGAATGCTTCCTTCTATTGTTTGTCGTTCTTTCTGGGTCTCCCTGGTGGGCCTCAGCTGGTTATTATTGCCATTGTTTTCCTCTGAATGCTTTCCTGTAGTTCAGCTCATGCTTGGCCTCTGCTTTTTGGTTCCATTTTCAAATTTATTTTCAGAGCAATCATTGTGATTATATTGTATCTTTATAGACATTTTTCTGTGCATGTTTTCTTCTTACAGAAATTAGCTCATAGGCGTATGTTCTCCATTTACCTAGCAGTTTTCATGTTAGCAATCAAGAAAAAAATTTCCTATCAGTAGTCATTTCATTAAAAAAAGCCTTTAAGAAAAAATTAAAAGCTTTTGAACTCATAAGTAGGACCTAGAACTTCTGTAAATCTTTATGTAGAATTACAAGTTTTTGATATTTTGCTGTACTGGCTTGATCATTTTCTGTGGGTACCTTGAGTTTTTTTTAAACCTCTTGAATAGATTGAATACATCATGTTCCTTTATTCCTTAATACCTCTGTGTACATTATCTACAAAGAAGAATTTTTTCTATATACCCTTGATAAGTCATCAAACTTTAAGAACTTTAACTTTTTTCCAGTAATTTTTATCAACTCGACTCCACAACAGTGGACTTGTTTTTCTTTTTTCCAATGAAAAAAAATCATTTTATCGGGGGCTCTTATAAATGTTAAAACAATCCATAAATCAATTATATCGAGCAAACTTGTGCATATGTTGCCATCATCATTTTGAAAACATTATCTTTCTACTTGATACAATATGGATATTTCTTTCTTATTTTTTTTTATCACAATCCATGCATACATCAATTGTGTAAAGCACATTTGTACATTCATTGCACATTGTTTTTCTTTAAAATTTTGATTCTTGTAGTATTTTTTTCTCCCCGGCTATTTTAATTGGAACACGTGCTACTTTTAGTTGTTGGTATTATTTATAATGGATAGAATACCTTTTTTTTTTTTTTTAAGAATACCTCTTATGGATGTATTTCATTTGTCTGTGACTCTAATTTAGGTTGTTGGTAATTTTTTCTTAAGCTTGTGTCAGCTTATTTAAGAGTTTCGTAAGAACTATCATTCATAAAATATAGAATATATGAGGATACGTAAAAAAGTATTGCTGTAAAATAATAGAAACCCTTGTTGAACAAAAATATCAAAATGGGAAGCTCCCCTCACCTCCCGCAACATAGCTTCCATGTAGGTTCGTATGCTGCTGAAGTGGTGTTTCCATTTTAACTCTCCCCCAGAGAATTTTGAGCTCCTCAATTTATACTGTGTCAAAATGACAGTTTTGACACCTTTGAGGGACTCAAATCATGTTCCATTTAAATGTTCTTTGAATTGAGAACCAAAGGAAGTCTGAAGAGGCTGTAATATAGGTGAGGTAATGTTTCCCATGGAAATTCTCATAGGACAGCCCTTGATAGCTTGAATGAGCAGGTGTATTGTCAGGATGGAAAATAAATCTCTTGGTACAACTTCTTACATTTTTTACTCACCAATGTAGTTTTAAATTTTTTTAAATCAATTTATTGGGGCTCATACAATTCATCACAATACATAGATCAATTGTGTAAAGCACATCTATACAAGTTTTTAATTTTTTAAAAAAACTTCTAATAAGTCCCCATGATTCTCCTGTGTCCTTCAAGAATACCTATCAAGGTCACCCCTTTGGATTCCCCCAAACCACCCATAATAACCTTCTGAATCGACCTCTTTGCCATGAATTTAACTGGCTCATTGGATTCCTCTTGGAAACTACAATTTGGGATTGGACCTGTTGTTTGAAATCACCCTAAAAAGACTCCAAACTCACCACCATCAAGCTGATGCTGATTCATCGTAAGCCTACAGGACCTTCCCCTGTGGGTGTCCGGGACTGTAACTCTTTACAGGCGTAGAACACCCCTTCTGAGTCCCCTAACAAGCCTAGGAGAGGTGCATTCCTGAGTGAAGTTGTCGACTGGCATCCACCGATCCCAAAGACATGGTAAACATGGTTTGCGTGGAATGAACGTGTAATGTGTGACCTGGTGTTAGTGGCAATTGCTTTTCACTTCCTGTCCTGTTCGGTAAGGGGTTGTGCTGTAGTTGACTTAGCTTACCCCTTACTGGCGAACATAGCACCCCTGGGGAGAGTGGCCCAGCACAGGCAGGGTTCTGTTCTGCACTGAGTCACTGTGAGTCAGAACCACCAGGACAGTAACCATGTTAGAGACGTGGCTGGCTGGTTTTGTTTAAAGAGAAACAATGTGTAATAACCTCTGAACATACGTATTTTCCACAGTTAGTATTTTTACTGTAATAAATATTTATAAACATGGAGTAGTGGGTGTAAATATCAGATTCATGTTCTCTTTTTCCCTCCAATAAGAAAGTTGGTCCTAAAATGCTGGATCATGAAGGGAAAGAAGTTCCGGGAAATCGAGGTTACAAATACTTTGGAGCAGCAAAAGATTTGCCTGGTGTTAGAGAGCTGTTTGAAAAAGAACGTAAGTAACTCGTGTTTGTGAAGGTTTTTGCCTCTGGTTGGTGACAATTATAAGAACAGGTAGGCTACATGCGAGGTGCTTTTCCTGTGTTATTTCCTAGGCACATAATAACGTCATAGTGTCGGAATTATTGTCCCGTCCCAAAACGAGAAACCTAAATCATGAGTTGAATTCACAGGTGTGAAGGCAGCATGATTGGAACTGAAAAATAAGCCCAGAATTGGCTGATGCCAAATTCCTCCCTCTCTGCACATTGCAGTCTGTCAGTCTAAATTGGAATTTCCCTGTTTAAAGTTTCCCAATTATCAGGGTAGACTCTGAAGGTCATCAAATCAGGTTTATTGTTTCAGTGACTTAGTGGAATACTGTACTTGAAGAGCAAAAGAACTCTTGGGCAGCACCTTAGAGTGTGAAGGTGGATCTCAGTGGAGCTATCCTGTGTGAATAAGGGGAGCCCTCACCTGCTCTCTCCTCCCCTTTGTTCCCCACCTCCCACACTGGCCCCCAAGGAGTTTTCACCAAACCTCAGGACTTTCACACGTGCAGCTTGAAATGACTGGTCTAGAGTTTTAGTGCATTTGAATTTTTCCAGTGTTGTGGTCGGAAGAGAGCCCTGGAACTGAGATCACGTGTGTGATGACTATTAGGCGCCCTGGGGCACAGTGAGTTATGTGTCACTTTGTGTTAGTAAGCCTTCCCCCATCACTCCCCTTGGTGTTGGTACGGCACCTCTATACCAGTAATTTCAAGTCCTACTAGAGAAGAGGTGATGGGGACGCTCCGTAACAGCAGTGAGACAAGGCCAGGAGCAGAACAGACCATCAGTCACTTGTTTGTAAGCTCATGTTGAAGCTGAAGAAAATTAAAACAAGTTCACAGAAGCCAAAGTACTACCTTGAGTCTCTCTCTCCTGAGTTTGAGACCATCTGAAGAATACATTTGATGCATTGAACACTCGTGACCGAAGACCAGTCAAGTTGTGCAGTAAGATATCGTGAATGAGGAAAGCAAAGGGGCGCTAAAAAGACAAAAAGAAAGAACAAAAGTGAGTATTAGAAGAGGCTGAAATTTGCTTTTGGAGGTAGAGTAGCTAAAGTGACCTGAAGAAGTGAGGCGGTAAAAGAACTGAGCAGAAGATTCCGAGGGGTAGCTCCAGGAGATAAGGTATTACAGCGAAAATATGCAGCCACTTGGAGTTGAAAAACAAAATGGAAGAACCTGCTCGACATCGCCCAGTCTGAAAGAAGTGAAGAAAAATGTCAAATCTTGAGCTACACTACTGAAGGATATATGGGCGAAAGATGAAGCATCAAAAGAAGATAGCAGGAACGCGTCACTGTGTGAAAAATAATTGGTTGACTTTCAACCATTTCATGTAGCATATGATCAAGAGCAGACAGTACTGAGAGACGAAGTCCAAGCTGCACTGAAAGTACTGGTGACAAAAATTCCAGGAATAGAAGGAATAACAGTGGAAATTCTTCAACAAATGGATGTGATGCCCAGAATATTATTAGACAGCTACTTGGCTAACCTATTGGAAACAGATCTAAAAATGTGCCCATTCAAGTAAAATTTTACTGAAGACAATTGAAAAATAGTTGCAGCCGGCTATCAACTGAGAACTGCCAGAAATACAGGCGCTATTCAGAAGAGGATGTAGGATGAGGATTCATTCATTGCTCATCTCAGATGGACCTTGGCTGAAAGTGGAGATATATTTTCTATGTTTTATTGACTGTGTAAAAGCTTTTGACTACGTGGGTCATAACCAATTATAATCTTATGAAGAATGAGAATCCCAGAGCACTTCATTATGTTGATGTGGACCCTGAGTGTGGACTATTAAAACATTGAAGCAGCATTATAGGGGCTGCAGTATATCGCATTTGTGTATCCAGCTACTTAAAACTTCAGGTTCTTCCTAGTTTTCACTCTTATAAATAGTGCTGTGATCCACTTCTTTGTCCACTAAGCTTTTGGTAGGTTTTGTTAATTTTGCTTTTAATTAAGAGATGGGAACTAATTCAGAGCTTTAAGCATTGACTTGCCAAAGGGTTGTACCACTGCACTACCGGCACCCTAGCAAAGTGTCGGTTACACTTATCTTCACGCACATATGCACTTTGTGGGTGCGTAACTCTGTCCAGTCTGTAGTAGTTTTGTGCACTTTGTGGGTGCGTAACTCTGTCCAGTCTGTAGTAGGTTTGTGCACTTTGTGGGTGCGTAACTGTCCAGTCTGTAGTAGGTTTGTGCACTTTGTGGGTGCGTAACTCTGTCCAGTCTGTAGTAGGTTTGTGCACTTTGTGGGTGCGTAACTCTGTC
>NW_022103928.1:30189256-30191102 GCF_000313985.2 Echinops telfairi | reverse complement strand
AGAAGCAACAAAGCCCACATGGAAGAAGCACACCAGTCTGTGTGATCATGAGGTGTCAATAGGATCAGGTATGAAGCATCAAAGACCCAGAACAAAAAATCATACCATTGTAAATGAGGGGAAGTACAGAGTGAAGACCCAAAGTCCATCTGTGGGCAACTGGACATCCCCTTACAGAAGGGTTGTGGGAAGGAGATGAGCCAGTCAGGGTGTAGTGTAGCACCGATGAAACATACAGCTTTCCTCTGGTTCTTTAATGCTTCCTCCTCCCACTATCATGACCCCAATTCCACCTTACAAATCTGACTAGACCAGAGCATGTACACAGGTACAGATAAGAGTTGAAAACACAGGGAACCTAGGACAGATAAGCCCCTCAGGACTAGTATTGAGAGTAGTGATACCAGGAGGGTAAGGGGAAAGTGGGGGGAAGGTAGGGGGAATCGATCACAATGATCTACCTATAACCCTTTCTCAGGGGGATGGACTACAGAAAATTTGGTGAAGGGAGACATGGGTCAGTGTAAGTCATGAAAAATAATTTATAAATTATCAAGGGTTCATGAGGAAAGGGAAGGGAGGGGAAAAGGGCTCAAGTAGAAAGAAAATGTTTTGGAAATGATGGTGCAACAGATGTACAAATGTGCTGACATTGGATGGATGGATTGTGATAAGGGTTATATGAACCCCCAATAAAATGATGAAAAAAAAACCCCCAAACCTGGTGATTTGCTCCTGGATAGATTAGAGCTGTAAACAAACTGTGTCCTGTAAAGTCGTTATGAGTTGGAAGTGAATCAGTGGCATGCAGTCCCAACAATAGCTATGACGTAGTCAGGGCTGTGTTGAGCCTGAGGCAGGTTGGGAAAGTACACAGAGCTACATGTGTTCTGGTCTATGAACGCTGGAATTCGCCATACTGATTGCAGACTGACCTTTCTTGAAATTGCGAAACGGTGTCCCATACAATAGTCTTTAGATCTGCTTTAAAGATAGCCAGTGACGGTAGGTGTCATTTTCTGAGGGCTTCGTTCAGGTCACACACTCTGCTAAGTATCCTTCTGAGGCTTTGCAGTAACAGGAATAAACTGTTGTCAACCCCTAACTTCCACATGGAGCTGGAGTTGGCTGGAGCTCGATCCCAGCCAGCGTGCTCTGTCACTGCTCCTGTTTACTGGTGGACACGTGGGACCCACTCAGTCTATTGAGCTGGTAAGGATCTGGGGACCTGTCGAAACTTCAAGCCAGGCTGCTGTAAGACCAGACTGCCCCTCACTTCCATTTAGGGGATTCCCTTTCCAGGATGACTTCTGGGCTTTTCTTCGTATGATGTTGAAAGCTTTTCTAGAGACTGGATTAAGTAGCACCTGCTTTCTCTTTTCTTCAGTCAGAGCTGAATTAGTGGAAAAGTGGAAAACAGAGAAAGAGGCCCGGCTGGCAAGAGGAGAAAAGGAGGAGGAAGAAGAGGAGGAAGAAGAGGTCAACATTTATGCTGTCAATGAGGAGGAGGTATGGGCTCAAGGAAGAGGTATGGGCTCTGGGGAGGGGTGGGATTGCCTCGCTGTTGAATTGGGAGGTGAGGGGTGGGAACAGGAAGTTAAACTCAATTGCTCCTGACTCAGTTGCCTTGTCTGGAAGATGGATATGAAAACGACGACGTCACTGGATTATAGGGAGGTTTTCCCTAAGGAATGGCTATGAGAACACTTTATAAATTGTGCTTTACCCCAGGGATTATTCAGTTATCAGACGAAGGAATAACAGTGGAAATTCTTCAACAAATGGATGTGATGCCCAGAATATTATTAGACAGCTACTTGGCTAACCTATTGGAAACAGATCTAAA
>NW_022103928.1:30186011-30187482 GCF_000313985.2 Echinops telfairi | reverse complement strand
TAGTGTTTTGTGGTTCTCTGAGTTCTGATCTTTTGTTTCCTCGCTTAGGTTAGGTTCTAAAGTAGTATTCATCTTTTGGGTGGCTATTGTAGATGTTACTGTTTCTTGATTTCCCTTTCAGAGTTTTCTTCGTTAGTGTACAGGCAAATACGATAAATCTTAGTATATAGGAAACATTGATTTTTGTGTGTGTGATGACCTTGTATCCTGCCACGTTGCTGAATCTTTCAATTGTTTCCAATTTTTGGGGGGGTCAAGCTTGGAGTTTTCTGCATATAGAATCATATCTTATACAAATAGAGTTTACTTTTGCTCTCTGCCAATCTGGAGCCTTTAATCTCTCTCTGTTGTGTAGTAGTGTGGCTGAGCCTTGCAGCCAGTGTGAGTGAGAGTGGTGATAGAGGACTCCCTGGTCTGGCTCCTGACTCTCAAGGGGATGCTTTCAGTTTCTCCCCATTGAGCGACATGCTGGACATACAGGACCTTCCTTATGTTGAGAAATTTCTCTTCTAGTCCTGTGTTAGTGTTTTTATCTTGAATGGGTGGTGGATTTTATTAAAGTAGTTCTTATTTTTTTAAAATTGAGATTGCATTGGCAGCTTTTCTGATGTTGAACCCACCTTTCATACCTCCTATGAATCCCACATAATCATGATGTATTATTATTATTTTGGATGTACTATTGAATTCTATCGGCCAGAAGTTTTGTGACTTTTTTTTTTGCATCCTTTTTTAAGGGATAAAAATCTCAAAACCAAACTCACTGCCATTGAGTCAATGCCAACTCACAACCACCCTGTAGTACAGGGTAGAAGTACCCGTGAGAGTTTGTGAGACTGTAACTGTTTATTGGAGTAGAAAGCCTTGTCTTTGTCTGTGGTGCGGCTGCTGGTTTCAAACTATGCACCTTGAGGATCGTAGCCCAATATGTAATCACTCCGCCGCCAGAGCTCCTTCATAAAGGATATTGGGCTGTAGTTTTCTATCCTGGTAATAGCTCTGCCTGGCTTTGGTATCAGGGTTATGCGTCATAAAGTGAGTTCAGGAGTTTGCTGTCTTTTTCTATATTATTTAAAGAAGTTTGTGTAGAATTGGTGTCAAGTGTTCTCTGAATGCTTGGTAGAATTCCCTGGTGAAGCCACCTGCCTTGCACTTTTCTGTTGAGATTTTTTAGTGATCTGATCTATGTCTTATTTTGCTATGGGCCTGTTGAGATTTTCCACATCAGTGTCAATTTGGGGTAGATAGTATTTTTTTAAGAAATTTGTTCATTTCATCTAAGTTTTCAAATTTGAGTATAGGGCTTCGTAGTAATGTTATTATCTTTTGAATTCCATTTAGTTCTGTTGTGATGGCACCCTTTTCATTTCTTATTCTTGATATTTGTATCATTTCTTTTCCTTTTTTTAAGTTTGCCAGTGTTTTGTCACTTTTGTTAATCCTTTCAAAGAACTGACTTCTTTTTACCACC
>NW_022103928.1:30179373-30184598 GCF_000313985.2 Echinops telfairi | reverse complement strand
TGGCAGCGGTTTGTTTGAGGTGGACGTTCTTGGGGTGGTTTTGGGGTAAATGCAGCCCTTTCTGTTGGAGTATGTCTGTAGGGAGGTGTGCAATTACTGGATCATTGGGTCGGCATACAGTTAGCTTTAGTAGATGCAGCCAAACATTTTATTAAGTGGCTATACCAGTTTGCATTCCCATCGGCAGTGTATGTGAGGTTCCCATTCAGAGAACTTAATTTTTTATTATTATTTTTTCAGAGAACTTTAACAGCTAGTTCCGTCAGGGAGCCTGTATGAAGAAGGGCTCTGCTGAGCCCCCAGTGCCTCACAGCCGTGCTTCTTAACTATTTGGTAGTCCACATTATTTCCTTTGTTCACCAGTAATATGTATTGACTCAGGTGCATCTTTTTTCTTAAATGTGGGACATTTAAAAAAATTCAAAAAGTTAGTACATTTGCAAAGTGCAAAACTCAGAAAGGTATATAAGGATATTTATTCAGTAGAGTGTCTTGGTCCCACCCATTGCCATCTACCTGGTTCTCTCTGCTGTTAGCAGCTTCCTATTATTTTACCTCCTTACAAGAAAGGCCAAAGAGTACACAGTGCTCTTTGCTTTTTTTTCAACTTAACAAAGCTTCTTGAATATCGTTCTTTTTCCCCTTCTTAGTCATCAGAAGGAAAAGGGTTCAAAGAAGCTTTCTTCAAAGCAACCTGAATATCTTTCTATCCTAGTAGAGAGCTTCCTCCTCCTTTAAAATTTTTATTTTATTTTAAAAGAACTGCCTAGTCCTGCCTCTCGTACAGGGCCCACATCCATTGAGCCGGTCTCTTACTGATGGGCTTTGGGGGTGGTCTGTTTGCAGTCTGACGAGGAAGGTGGCCAGGAGAAAGGAGGTGAAGACGGGCAGCAGAAGTTCATCGCTCATGTCCCAGTGCCATCGCAGCAAGAGGTAAGATGGGGACGGTGACCTGCCCTTTGAGGTTGTGTCCCACGTGCCGGGGAGGGTTCTTCACAAAGTAGATCCCACGAAGTGCTTGTGTGGACTTTCTTCACCTCGCTCATTGGTTCAGGCAGCTCTGTGTCTGCACACGACGCTTGTCCTGTGGAGTCCAGGGAAGCCAGCACCTCTGCTCTCGATGGAACCCATCGGGTGTCCCTGGTGCCGGGGTGTGCAGCAGGAGGAGGATTGGAGGGGGCCTGCGGGATGGATACCCCTGATGGACTCCCTTCTGACAGAGCTTGGGGACTTCGCTGAGGGGTACAACCTTAGCCCCTTCTCTTGATGCCCACAGATTGAGGAAGCGCTTGTACGAAGGAAGAAGATGGAACTCCTTCAGAAGTATGCAAGCGAGACCCTGCAGGCTCAAAGTGAAGAAGCCAAACGGCTCCTGGGATATTAGGGCTCAGCAGTGTTGGGCTCTGGGCCTTTCCTAATCTGCCTTGGGCTCCATGTGCTGACCTGTGAGACCTCTGCCCTCGTTGTCGTTTGGAGACTGCAGGCAGGCAGGCAGCCAGGTGGTTTTACCTCTGACTCTATCCTTGCCTCATGTGCTAACAGGCAGGTGGCATCTGTCCTTTGCCTTCTTGTAGCCACCACCACACATATTGTGAATCCATATATTTTGACTCTATAGTGTGTATGACAGATTGCTAACTAGCTGCCTGTGTTTTAATTAGCCATGTTCTGTGATTTGGGCAGGGAGAACCGGTTTGTGGCTAGCATTTGAGAGTGCAGTTTTCTTTCAGAGGACCTGTGTAACTTCTCATCGACTGGAGAAGCCGTCCCAGCCCTGCTGCCATAGCTCACTTGTCCGTAGTCAGCCTGAGTCGCCTCCTTGGACGCAGTGTGCTCCCAGCCTTTCATGGCCCAGTCTTGCTCATTCGTACCAGGGAGGTGGACTTTGAGTGCATTACTTCTGTTTTATAAATCGTGTAAGAGCTATTTTCATTAAAGAATTTTGTATGACAGGAAGCCTCTTGTTTGCAGCTTGATATCTGTGTTAACCACTGAAGCAGTGGTTGCATGAGACTGAGGTTCAGAGCTCCCAAATGACCAGCTTTCCTGCTGTCCAGAACACAGCCCCAGTGTATGAGGAGGTGTTGGGGTGCTGGGATCAAACCCCAGACTTCATCTCTGAGCTGAGGTGGGGGCAGACCCCATCTTCTCCACAGCCCCCTCTGTGCTAACCACTGAAAACAGGTCAGCAACCACCTCTCACAGGTCAGGGGACTTACGTGGAGGTGTGGTAGCCTCACTTCACAGCTGAGTTTTTCCCCAGGAAGACTGGAGAGCAGAGGTTGCAGCAGGTGACATTGCTGGCTGGGCATCCACACTTGGTGGGTCAGACCAGTGGCTTTCCTTTGGGACAAGATTCCACTCTGGCTGTGTGAACAGCACTTCCGGCATCACACCAGTTCTCCAGCCGCGCAGTATAGTCAGAATGGTTGTGTGGAGAGGGGCTCAGGGGGTCATGTCTCTTTAAGGAGGTCCAAGGCAGCAGGGAGTCCTGGAGAGGGTCTAAGGAAGTGAACAGTGAGCTAGTGGATGTGGGGTTTGCTCTGGAGACCAGAGGCCGAACCAGGCCAGGAGGGACAGCATGGACCAGGAGGGAGGTGGGAGAT
The DNA here is from genome assembly GCF_000313985.2 of Echinops telfairi. Classification (NCBI taxonomy): domain Eukaryota; kingdom Metazoa; phylum Chordata; class Mammalia; order Afrosoricida; family Tenrecidae; genus Echinops; species Echinops telfairi. Next base: position 30,181,992 of record NW_022103928.1, on the reverse strand, counting down.
TTCAGAGCTGAGGGAACCTGATTCTTGTGAGGCTGAGGGTTCTAGAGAGGGTCCAGTGGGGAGGACCCTCCCAGCAAGCACCTGAGGGTGTGCAGGGAGGAGGGAAGGCTCGAGGCTGGAGGCAGGGCAGGTCAGATCACCTCTGGAACCCAGGGCCTGAGACCCTGCCCAGGGCTTGGCTTTGTGGGCAACTCAGGAACAAGTCTTTGCTGAGACTCAGCTTCTGTCGCCTATTTCTAAAAGCCAGGACCGGGCCTATTGTCTTTAGTTGGCCCTGGGGTATGGCGGTGTCATGGTGTGATCAGAGGTATCAGACAGGGGCTATGGTGACAACCTGTTCCAGTCTGACCAGCTGGAGGCATGCGGAGCATCTGGGCTTAGGCCCTGTGACAGATTCTCCTTCCAAGGGCCCATGTGCCGTGAGACCACCCAGCATTTAGATAGAAGTAGAGGTCAAGTAACAGGTCTACCTTCCTCCCCAAGGAAGATGGTCGGCAAACCCCTGGCCCTGTGGTTCCTCGCTGTGGGGCTGTGGGCCTTCCTCAGTGCAGTCGGTGGATTCGATAGGCTCCAGGGATAGCCAGACACAGGAACTCCCTGGGCCAGCCTTCAGGTCTCAGAATACCACCCTCTAGTCCCCCACCCCCGCCCATCTCTCCTAATGCTTCTCACGGTGCTATCCAGAGGGCATGTCATTCTCTGAGGACATCTGAGGATACTGGGCTTAGGGTGGAGAAGACACTGGAGGTCATGCAGGGACGTGGCTCTCTCTCTTCCTGCCTCCCAAAAAACTCAAAACCAAACTCACTGGTATCCAAGTAGTGCTGACTCATAGTGGGTTTCCGAGACCGTAACTGTTTGTAGGAATAGACAGCCCAGTCTTTCTTCTGCAGAGAAGCTGGTGGTTTTGAACTGCCAACCATACCTCAGCCTAATGCTTAACCATTACACCACCAGGGCTCCCCCTGCTTTCACACACTGTGTACTCATCTACCCAAGGTCCCCAGAACCAGTCCCTGGAGTCCTTTGGCCAACAGACTATTGAACAATTTAGATTAGTTCAAGTTCTGCCAGCTGTTTTGGAATGGAGCTGTTTCCTTGGATACATGTCCATATCCTCCCCTCCCCCCACCCCAACCTACTCTAGGGATTGTAAAACACCAATGTGTTTTGTCCTGTTATTTTGCCTTTAGACTCATCACCACTTTATGGGAGGCCTGGTGCTCCTCCCCCTGTACCGCAGCCCCTTGAACCCTGCCCTATGACCTCACCTGGTCCTGTTTTGGGGCAATTTATAAACTATGAAGGGGTGGGCTCCTATTGGGAAGGAGAGGAGCAGGCTTGTTCTGTGCCACTTCCCATCCCCTCAGTACCTGTCCCCGGAACTACTGGGGCTCTTAGGTAGGTCTCAGGGAAGAGGAACCGCAACACCTCCCTGCTTCCTCCCAGAGCCCCAAGAGAAAAGTGGAATATGGGAATTTTCCAAGGTTTTCCATTTAATCTTTCCTCCCTAGCACATTTTGCTAAACACCGACTGAAGCAGAAGCCAGAGATAGCCCTGAGGTCACCTCCGACCCTCAGCCAACCGCTCTAGCACCCCACCCTTTCAGGCATCTCCACCCACACCTCTCATGTCGTTCTCCGAAGTACTTCTAGAAAGCTGACCGTGGGGGTATTGGATTCCTGTGCAGGCCCTTGGCTGTTACAGCTGGGAAGTGGGAGTGAGGAAGGAGGGAGGGGTAGCCAGGCATTAATACAATTTGTTGAATAGAATTGGAGTAGTATGAAGAGGCTTCCTGAAGAGGTGAGTTTTTAGTATCATTGGAAAACCTTTTGGGAGATAGGTCCTATTTAATCTACAGACACTGTGGGACTCATTTTTCGGAGGATTCCTGATTCACTATAGTCTCTCGGGAACTGCCTGCCCATCACAGACTTCTGACATCCATAAGGGACAGTACCTTCAACCATTAGTCAGCAATCTTTTGGGAAAGGGATCCCCCAACTCTCCCTGCACTAGCCTTCCACCAAATAGGGCTCCCTTCTTCCCTTCTTTTGAGAATCCATAAACACATCCATCAGTTCTCTGCCCCACAAGGGTGTTGGCTTTCTCCCTACTTTGTCACCAGTTTTTGGTCTGTCTCTCTGGAACCCTCTTCACTGTGGGTAAATACTGGGAGTCTGCACTGTTAGCGTGTCCTGTGGGTGATATCAATGGTTACTCCCTGCGCCAATGATCCTGAGCTAGAGGGGGCCATCCCGGGCCTGAAAACTGGACCTGCAGACCCAGACACCCCCACCATCCCCTCAAACCCGGAGGGCAACAGGTGGCAGAGCCCAGGGAAGCTGGCCAGCTTTCCTGGGAGGCGGGGTGGGCCACTAGTTGGGATGGTGGTCTTTGGGTTACTGCAGAGGGAGGAACAAATGCTCCAGGGGGCGTGGCGAAGTGCCAAGGACCTCTCTGAGGGAGTGTGGGCAGGGATTGGGGCGGCGCGGTGGGCGGGGCATCTAGCTCGCGCGGGCTTAGGGGCGGAGCTAAGGGGGTGCTGACTCGGGGTCGGAGGTCGGCGAGTTAAGGCAGCATGGAGGGCAAGTCGGCCTGGGGGCGGGTTCGAGGGC
>NW_022103928.1:30169101-30178079 GCF_000313985.2 Echinops telfairi | reverse complement strand
AGAACCTCGCCGGTGCCGGAAGGTGAGGATGAGGCAGGTCCGTGTTCGCCGGGGCCTCCTCGTGGAGCCCGCGCGGCGGAGCTGCAGTGTGCTGGTGCACCGCCCTGGGAATGGTTCCCTCGCTGACGCTTGTGATTAAGGCATCATCCTACCCAGGTGCCAGGGCAGCGCCCGCGCTTGTTCGCCGTCCGCCCCGACGGGCGTCGTGGGCGCTGTACAACACGTCGTCGCGGCCCCGCGTGGTTTCCATTCAGGGGCCCAGAGCAGGTGCCGTCTCCGCGCCTCGCAGCTGGGGAGAGGAAACTCCGAAATGTGCGGTCGGGAAGCGGAGCCAGGGCAGTTGGCATCTGTTGAGCCCCTGACCAGAGCTCACCCAGCTGGCCGCTAGTCTGGCTCTTGCCTGCTGTCGGCCTGCAAAGTATGGTGGCCTGCAAAGTATGGTCTTTGGGCAGGATCCTTAGCTGGTGGTCTTTGTTTCAGTAACATTGGGGGGGGCATTGCTGGGTGTGGCCTCCCTCCTGCCCCACCGTGCAGAAAGAGGAAATCAAGAGTCTGTAAGGCTTGGCCTCCCTGCCTCTCTGGAGAAGAGGTGGCTTAGGCATCAGACTTTTGAGGAGCGTTTTCCAGGGTCCCGGTTTCTGTGTGATTTGGGGTCTCCTTGGACCAGGAGAAAGCAAGCTGCAGGCAGGAGCTCCGAGTTCCTGAGGACTATCCCCTTGAAACAGGCGGTTATGGGAAGGGCATGCGTGGAGTGTGTCCCTGGAGGAGGAGTTTGTGGGACTCCGGTGCTGCCAGCATGGTGGCAGGGGAAGTGGAGTGTTAAAATAGAGCCCTACAGACCAGCCGTGTTCTCATAAGCCCTCTGCTCACTCCCCGAGGGTGGCAGCCCTCTGCTGAGGGTGGTCAGGGAGGGCAGAGGGTTCTTGTTTACCTGGTAAGATAACAACTTGTGCCCAGCAGAGCTCAGGGTGTAATTGCTTACCCAAGCACAGGTGATGCAATGGAGGGCAGGGCAGTTAGTTATTTCTTTGCCTAGGGCCACCCCCATCCAGATTGCTCCTAGGAGTCCATTGAGACCCGGCGCAGAGAGGACAGGCACCGGAGGTGGGCCTGGTCAGACTTCGTATAGAGTGGCTGCCCTTCATCACAGCCTGTGTTGTGTGTCAGCCACCTTACAGATGTGCACTGCAGGGTCTGTCATCAACCGTGTGCACAGAGGTGAGACGTGTTTTTCTTTTGGACTCAACGCCATGAGGTCTCTTCTTTCCCCCATTTGGAGGAGGACATGGGATAGCTTTTGTCATTGTTTACCACGCATTTTGCAGTGAGGGAAACGGGAAGCCTAGTGCACCTCTTCAAGGCTCCGCCACATCCACCTGAGTTAATAGTGAGCAGCAGGGAGCCGGGGAACCTGGCCTTTCAGGTCAGGATTTCTGGGGTCTGCTGACTCAGTACGAGTATCAGCTTTCCTCTCTGTAAAAGCCCTCGGAAGTGTGTTCCAGTAATGTGAGTTTTCAAAACTTAGGTTTATTGAGGCTCAATTTACCCACAGTAAAATTCCACCCATTGTGAGTGTACAAAACCAGAAAACCTGCTGCCATCTGGTTGGATTCTGACTCAGCGACCCTGTATAGGGTTTCTGAAACTAATTTTTTTTAAAGCTTTTTATTGTGATTTCAGGGCTTATATTTCAGATGATCATTTTTGTATTCAACAACTTCATTTATCTAGCCTCCCAATAGCTTGCCCTGGACCTCCCCCTTTCCTCCCCCTTTTGGTAAGGTACTAGCTTCACCCAAGTTAACACCTGTTGACTCTCTAGCCTAATTACTTCTAGCCTATCTGCTCCCCCCTCCCTTTGCCATCTTTCTTTTCCACACCTGGTAACCATCAAAGTCGGTTTCTTTTGGTATGAAAATCCTTATCTTGATTTTTTTTCTTTTTATATGTGCTCTCAGACAATGTTTATCCTTTTGTGATTGACTACCTCCACTCAACAATGCCCTCCAAATCTTTCCGTCGTGAGTTGCTTCACGCATTCATCATCATTCTATAGTGATGCACAGTATTCCATGGTGTGTATGTATCAGGTCTGTTTATCCGTTTTTCCCGTGATGGCATTTAGGTTGTTTCTGTCTTGCTGTTGGGCCGCAGTGAAGCTGAGTGTGCATATGTCAGCCGATGCTTTGTTCCATATTCTTTAGGGCTTGCTGGGTCATGGCATTTCTATTCCCTGTTGTTTGAGGCGGTGCCCTCCTGCCTGCTTTCTCCAGTCCTTGCACTGTTTTATAGTCCCCTGAGTGGTGGACAAGGGCTCCAATCTCTACACATCCTCTCCCGCAATGATTTTCTATGTTGTTATTTTTTGAAATTTTGCTGTCAATGCTAGTGTAAGGTGGCATCTCATCGTTGTTTTGATGTGCATCTTGGATGGCCAGTGATCTTGAAGCGTTTCTTCATACGTTTGTTGTTGGCCTCCTGGAAGTCTTCTTCCTCTGCCCGTTTTAAAATTGGATTATTCACCTTCTTGTCTTGCCCCTATCCAGTTACTCTCTACAGTCTACCCAGCCTGGATTTCAGATACAGGAAATCATACACAGCACAAATAGGAAGCCAACAAACAAAAACCCAACCACAGTGACAAGACGAAACAGGGAAACCTCAGTCAAAAACAGAAAGTATTTAAAATTCGGAAACAACTTTAAAATGGGGCGAAAGGGAGATCAAATGATGAGGGTGTTTTAACGTCACATTTTAACGTCACTGCATCGGCCATCATTGTGCTCTCTGTCTGATAGCAAGGCTATTCACATCCCTCGACTGTGGTCAGAGGGGATAGTATCTTGTTTTGAGGAGGGCCCAGCCATCTCTTTAGTCTTCTCTGCATTTGTGTTTTTGTATGCTGTGTCCAACTCAGTAGGAAAACCTCTGTGGTGATGGGACTCCAGGGGTGGCCAATGTGGCGTAGGACCCTACTGCACATTTCCTCAGTTGGCGGTGAAGATGGCTGGGGTCGCTTTGTGCAGCTTGATCATCTGCAGCATGTGCTTGTAGCCCAGTACACATGTCTTCCCGTTCATAACCAGTCGGAGTCTAGAGTCGATCCACTCCAGCCACCTTTTCCTCATTTTTGTGGCCACCATCTTCCTGTCTTAGGTGTGAGACGGCCCCCAGCCAGGAGCAGCTGCCAAGATGGCTCAGTAGGAAGAAAACCCTGTCCTATAAATGTTGACAGACGTACAGTCATGTAACCACCCCTAAGACAAATGGCTGTAGAACATTCTCCATCAACCCCCAAAGTCTCATGTTCCTGTTCACAGTCTGTTTCCCTCTCCTTACCCTGGGCCCTAAAGTCCCTGGTCTCTCTTCCTATCTTTTAGTTTTGACGTGACTTTTTCTTTTTTTTTAATTGTGGGGAATATACACATAATAAAGCCCACACCATCTAACTGACTGGTTTCTATATGTGTAACTCAGCAATTTAACTCCAGCTTTAATTGCCCAGGTTTTGCTATTTCTACAGAAAGCAAGTCCGCATCACAAAAGGATGTAGGTGAAAACCTTTCCAGGTTCTGTCCTGGGCTTAAGAAGCACCCCACTGTTTCCCAGCTCTCCTCTTCCTGTGGTGCTGTGTAGTCATACTGGGTTTTATCAGCACTTAAGGAGCCTTAGCAATAGATCACCTCATGTTTTTCCAGCTTTCAATTTCCTGTGCTTCAGCTGCCAGGAAGACCGCGTATAGAAGGGTTTTAACCAGCTTCCCACCAGCCAGAGCGAGTCGTTTTATATTGAGGCTCCACTGCGTGTAAACTAAGAGTACCACGGCTAAGAAATGAAAAAGCATGAAATTCACAAAGCTAATTCCAAGTTCTTATTTATTTACTTATTTATTGCAGAGAGAGATCTTTGTTTTCTTGTTCTGCACACACAGGTCCATCAGGCGGAGGTCAGAGGGGTGGGTGTGGGTGGGGCAGATGCCTCTGCAGGGACAACAAGGTGGAGTTCTCCAGCCCTAGCAGCCTTTTCACCTCTTGGGCCCGCCTCGTTCAAGTTCCTGAAGATCCACAGGTCCTGGGTGAGCATTGAGAGGGCTCAGAAGCGGAAGGCTTCCGTAGGAGAGGAGGGTCAGCAGAGGTCAGGAGAAGGCCAGAATCCAGGGCCAGGCCTGGTAGAAGTTGAGTTTCTTGGCTGGAGGAGTTTCTCCTAGCCCTTTATTAACCACTAGGTCACTGGTTTGGTGGAGTTGTTGGGGCACTGAAGGTCACATCAGCCTTCTGCTGCTTTTAAGGGGTGACCCCCGGCCTCAGGGAGCTGCTCAACAGAGGGGTTGCTGGAGGAAGCCCCAAAACATCAGATGCCATCATATTGGGCCCCTGCTTGGGTGTCTCAGCTGGGAGGGGGATGCTGAGTCTTCCTGTACCTTTCACTTGACGGTGGCCTTTCTCTGAGCCACTGCCTTCCGTGACGGCACTGCTGATGTGATTAGGTCACCTTCACTCGCTTCTCGGCAGCCCTCAGTCTCTGTTTCCATCTGGCCCGCTTCCCACCCTCAGGAGAAGACTCAGCCATGGGATGCAGCTGCATCGTCAGCTCCCCAAGCTCCATGAAGGCAGCGCCTGCCGCAGAGAAACTCCGACCTCGGTGGACGCTGACCTCCTGGCCCCGAGTACCCCTCACAGAGATGCCACAGCTGCCACTCAAACCAGGATCTAAGTGATCTTATTTCTAGAGTGATTTCAGTGCAACCAGAAACCTAACTAAACTTCGCTTCTCCTAAGAGGTTGGCCCTGACTCTCACCAACTTCCTCTCTTACCTCTCATCACTACCCTCTAGCCATCCTCAGTTCTTCTGCCCTTCCACAAAGCCAGGTTCATGTGAGCCTCAGGTTCCTTACATTTGCCCCCCTGCAAATGCAGCTCTTCCTATAACAGCTGCTTCCTCATCATTAAGGTCCTGATATGAATATTCCTCTTCAGAGAGCCCTTCCCCGACCTCGTAGTTCCTCTGTCCCATTACACTCTTAACAGTACTTGAGAGTGCCTTGCTGCCTGTGGCCCCAAGTGGAAGGTAAGTGCCTTGGAAGTATGGTGGTCTATTTGCTTTTTGCACTTGTGAATCCCTACACCTAGAGTAGTGCCTGACACATGGTGTTCAATACATGTCTGTTGATTGGCTGGTTTTTATTTACATAGAAGCCAAGATACGTGAAAAGACTGACTTACTCAAGTTCACCTACAGGTTTGTTCAAACCAAGATTGGACCTTGAGCTCTGGCTGGCTTCTAAGCCCAGGGCTCCTTTTTATACTGGACCACCTTGTTAGTTTACAGCGGTGACCCTGAGTTTCTCTGCAAGTTGGTGAAGCTAGTAAAAATACAGTTGTCGTTACTTACTGAGAGAAGAATATGGACTTGGATTTTAGGCAGATTTTTCAATACTAAGTACTGAAACCCAAAAGAGTTTCAGGAAACTTGTCAGGAAACTAGAACCTTTAGGTAGCTCCAAACAGCTTTAGGCCCAGCTAGTCTGGTGTAGAAGGTTATTCCATGCAGGCTCATTTGACTCAGGCTACTCAGGCTGAACTTAGAAAGTGAGTCTGGGTGCTGCCAGTCCCTTCAGATGTGGAGTGTAAAAAAAGGTGAGGTTAGCTGCCTGAAGGCCTGGGCCTTACTTCCAACCCTGCCACAACCGTGGGCAGGTCCTTTTCCTTCGGAGGCTTCCTCATCCGTGTAATGGCTCTGCCTGTTAGGACTGTGGACAATTAGGAATGTTTTTCAACTATTTTAAGTTTCTTTTACATAGTTTTGAATAGATAAAATAGTCACCAGGTTCAACGTTCCAAAATCTAACGTATTTAAAAGGGCATAATATAAAAAGTCACCCTTTATCCCTGGGTGGCATAGAGGGTTGAATATATATATATGGCTGCTGGTTTGGGCCCCCTCGGGGGTGCCTTGGAAGACAGGCCCGGAGAGCTGCTTCCGAAAGGTTACTGCCTTGGTAACCGTGGGGAGTAGCTCTTTACTCCGCGGCCGCTCAGCAGTACCACCGCTAGCCGCCATTCCTTTCTGTCCACTTGTTTATCCTGAAAGTGCTGCTGTAAACAGCATCTAGCCAAGTGCAACTATGAGGAAGCTTCAGAAGTTTGTGGAAAACTTCTGTTGTTTTTTACATTCCATTTTCTAAGAACTCTTTGAAGCCCCTCCGACAGGGATTGATTTCATTACTGCTGTTGTTAGCACTCCTCCAGAACTCAGTTGATTAGCTCATGCCTTCCCTGCCTCTTCACTCCTCCCCACCCTCCCTGTCTCCCAGGAAATCGCAGCCAGTTCTAGATCCCTAAAACATCCAGACCTTTCCTCTGCTCACTCTTATCTAGGACAGCACAAAGGCCTCTTATGTAAACTCTGTTTTTGCAGAACTATGGGGACAAAGGCACAGAGGTTAGCCTTGTAGAATTATACCCCTGTTCTTTGGCTTGAGATCAGGGTCACTCTCCACCTGCTGGAGATCTCTCTTTCACAAAGGTAAAGTTTATGCCCTTGAGCTTGGGCCTCCACATTTCTGGACCTTTGGCCTTGGCACTCTCACTTCCCCTGACCTGAGGAGCCCAGCCATCCTTGTTTTCCTTGTTCCTAGGACTTTCAAAGGTGGGCTAGGGATGGGGAGCCAGGGAATGGATGGATTCTTTTAAAAGTTTGCATTCTCAGGCCTTCTCATCAAGGCTCTGGCTTTGCTCTTGTGCTTTGTGACTTTACATAAAATTAGGTGACTGTTTTGGTTTTGATCAGAAATAGCAAAAGAACTGTTAGATAAGAAAGAAGTTCTAGGTCACGCTGATTGTCTGAAGAAATCCATTCTTGATACCAGTGGCAGCCGTTCTCCTGGTGAAAAATAAAACCTGGCCTTTGGAGGATTCGTGCACTTCTTGCAGTCCAGTGGAAGACAGCAGAAGGAGGGTCAGCAATGGAGCCACGACACACCCGTTAAAATCATGGCTCTGCCTCATTGTCACCAGGGCATGCACCCTCCCCTCTTGCATTTGTTTCATCTACGAAGTCACTGCCTTGCGCAGTGTACTGGAACTGATGCTGGTGCAATTACTTGCTAAGCGGCAGTGGCATGGCCAGTCAGGAAGCCCCATTTCTCAGCCTGGCTCCTTAGCACATCTTAAGCAAGTCACTTCATTGCTCTCTTTCCTGTCCATAAAATGAAGACAGCAGTGTCTGTTTTGCCTTTCCTCCCAGGGTTTTCTGTGTAAGAAAAGGCAATAGCTGGACTCTGGGGAGTGCTAGCGCTGGAAAAGAGATCTCAGTAGTGGTTCTGAATCACTTGGGGGCTGCACAGAAGGGAGACTTGAACAAAAGCCTTTCCGGTTCTCCATCGTGACTCAGGATGGAGACCTGCTTTGTAGCCTCTCAGTTCTTTGGTCATTAGACAGTGTCAGGTCTTCCTATCTTCCATTGGCCTTTGTGCCATGCTAGGCCCTTGCTGATGCCTGACGCTGTGTTTTACAGGACACCTTATGTGAGTCCGGGGAGACTAGAGAAACAAATTCATAGACACTCGTGTGTATAAGAAAGAAAAAATGCGCTTTACACAATTGATGTGTGTATGGATTGTGATAAGAGTTGTATGAGCCCCTAATAAAATGTTTTTAAAAAAAACAACAAAAAACTATTAAACCTAACAGAAACAATAAAAAACAAAATGAAACAAAACTGAAGAAAACAATGATACAAAGATAAAAATAAAGGATAAGAAAGAAAAAAAAAGCTTTATATATAAGAGGAATTAAATACTGAGAAAACAAACCAGCCCAGTCCAAATCGAGTCCATAAGTCCTATATTAGTACATATGCCCGATACCAATCTATAAAGTCCTCTTCACGAGGCACATGCAATGACGCTGAATGCAGGAAGATCACAGGCCAGTGGATCCAGTGGCATTGTAAGCATCTCATTGCTGGCAGGGGTCTCCACGTGGCTGCTCCAGCTCCAGGCACTAGCATAGTTCCATGTGTTGGTAGAGAGCCTCTTGGAGTGAGCATGTGTCCCGCTTCCAACAAGCTATTTTATCTCCTTCTCGCCTCCAAATGAGGTCAAGCTGCAATCTGATTGACAGACTAACCTCCACCCCTTCACTCTTAAGCCTCAAATTGACAATAGATTATGCAACTACCATACACCTCACCTTCAATCAACATGTACCGTACCCTACCAGTTCTCACGGATTCCGTACTCATTGTACCATTTGATGCACACAGTCACCCTGGGAGAGAGGATCTGGGTTTTACAGAGGAGGACACGAAGGCCTGTATGTGGCAAAATCAGAACTGGAACTGAGCCTTTTCGGTTCTTGTCTTTGAGGTGATTTTTCCTCATTACTGTGTTATGCTCACTTCCCCTATCTACCATTCCCTGACCAAAAGGAAGGTGGGGCCAACTTGAAATCAAAATCATCCTATATTGTATTTTGCATTTTTATTAGCGTTGTGATATTGACATTCTAATGCCAGGGACTGACTTGACTTAAATAAATAAATAAGTCCCAAGTGTTGGCACAGGGCATTGAAGACTTATAGCCTTGGAAATCTGACAAGGGTTGCTATGAGTTGGAATTGGTCCAGCGGCAATGGGTTTGGTTGGTTTTTTGCTATGGTTAAACACTCAGCTGCTAACCAAAAGGTTGGCAGTTCAAACTCACCAGCAGCTCCAGGGGAGAAAGATGTGACATGAAGATTTATCTATTAAGAGTTCCAGTCTTGAAAACCTCATGACAGTTTTAATTTCGTTCTAAAGGATCACTGCACTGTGAGTTGGAATCAGTGGTGGAAGAGCCATACCAATACAGACACGCTCCGTGATCTCCCTTGTGCTACTTTGCGGAATCCTAGACACGGGGCATTAGCGTCAGTTCTTAGATCAAGTTCATACCACGCTACACAGGGATGTGACTCCTCTTTAAAACTGACACCC
>NW_022103928.1:30164319-30166183 GCF_000313985.2 Echinops telfairi | reverse complement strand
TCACTCCCTAGAGAAACCTCCTACCCATTACAGTCATTGCCATCCCCCCTTAAGTCAGGCAGCCACTTATCTACTCTGCCTGTTCCGGACACGTTTCAGATAAATGGAGCCAGACCAGACCACCTGTGTCCTTTTGTATCTGACTTATTTCACTGAGCACAGTGTTTCAGATAAGCTCTCCTCGGGCGTAGGCTTTGTCTTCCTAATGGGTCTACACATGGCCTGTCTGGCTTTGAGGGTGGAGGGACTCGGACTGTATTGACTCTTGGGTGGTTTCCTTTTCCCACATAACAGGCTGTGGCTCAGCTTGCCTTTGTTGGTTTTCTTCCATGCCTCCCTCGACTATTTTTAAATGCAAAGGGGTTTCAAAAAAGTGGGAAACTTGAATTAAAAGATAATAGAATTTTTCCAGTAACCGTTTGAAGCTTCCTCATATACATGCTCATTCTGCTCATCTCGTTGAATTCTAGATGCATATATTTTTGAATCATTCTATTAGGGGCTCATACAAATCTTATCACAATCCATACATACTTCAATTTTGTAAAGCACATTTCTACATTCATTGCCGTCATCATTCTCAAAACAGTTGCTCTCCACTTAAGCCCCTGGCATCAGCTCCTCATTTTTCTCTTCCCTCCCCGCTCCCCGCTCTAAATGCATATTTAAAGCTTAAAAAAAACCCTACAGTCTAGAATTAGTATCTCTTTCTTAGACCTTGTGAAACGGGAATAGTAGCATCAGAGTCTAACTCAGGGGGTACTGAAATCAGGACCAACACCCAGAGGGCTGCTGCCTCTGAGGTGGAAGGGCAAGTACCTCGACTCTCTAGACTTTTTTTTAACCAATTCTGACATCAGCACTCCTCTATTTCATTGCTGGGTTCAACAGTCAGTACCACTAAGGACCAGTATCAACAGGTTACAACTCGGGATTAGGATGAGGAAGCCTATGGGTAAAGCCTGTCTTCAGTTCAGTGCAGGATGTACCTTTCAGCTACCTCAGGCCAGGTTCCTCTTGGCCCTGCCATCTGTCACTACAGATCAGCTCTGCTCTTAGGCCCGTTCTGGGCCCCTAGTCGTCTTCACTGTGGGTGGCCTTGGCCTGTATGACTGAACTTCTAGGAGAGCCCCTTGCCTTTCCCCTTTGCTGCTGCTTGCGGCTTCTTCCTGCTGGTTCTTGCCCTGCTTTTCGGTTGGAAAGTCCTATGGGATTGGCTGCTTAGATACAAAACTTGTCAAAAGTCAAGGCCTGGTCTCTTCCAGGAGGGCCCCACAAACTGACCAACCCCCTCTCTGGAGGCCACAGGCATCTCATTTGCATGACCTGTTGACCAAATCCCTGCAAGGTGCATACTAATCATAGGACAGGCTGTTGCTTCCAGCTCACCCAGGAAATGTTAATCAACCTGGCCAAAAGTAACCAACTCTGGATGGTGGGACACTGCAGGGGAACTAACTCCTCCGCGCCGAGGGGGACAACCTCCCAAGGTGATTTTTCCAAAGACCCAACGTTAAAGGACCGTGTAAGTGTGAGGGAAACCTTTAGGCGTGTCTCTTTGATTGTGTATTGCTATACATTTTTCTCTGAATAACTCCCAGAAGTTTTGGGTTTTGTTGTGTCTTTATTCTCATGTGAACCTAAGAATTTAAAAATTTTATCTGTGACCTGATAGTTTTAAAATAGGGTGTTATCCATTTGCCGTGCATTCACTTCATTGTTCTTTTGGTTACTGACTTCTAGTCTTAGTATGGTCAGAGAAGGTGCATTTTGAATTAAGACTTATCTCATGGCCTAAAATATGGAAGATGACCCTTGTGTGTTGAAGAATTCATACTGTGCTGCTGTTGGGTGATGTATTGCT
>NW_022103928.1:30152768-30160437 GCF_000313985.2 Echinops telfairi | reverse complement strand
TCATGTGGTTGTCATGGCTGCGTGTACTAGAGATGCACCCCAGTGCTAGGGGGGCAGACGCTTGGGGGGAACAGTGGATTAAACAGAGGCTGCTACCTGGAAGGTTAGTGGATCAAACCTACCAGCTGCTTTATAAGAAAGATGAGCCAGTCTGCATAACTTGGGACCTTATGAAGCAGATCTGCTCTGTCCTATATATAGGGCCACTGTGAGTTGGAATCAACCCCAAATCAATGGGCTTTGTAGCTATGGGAGCACAGAAAGACAGGTGGGATTTTTTTAATGCTGAAAGATAGCACTAATACTTGACAACTGTGTTCTGTTGTTTATAAATAAGGCTGCAGAGCTAACAATGACGACGACAACACTTCCCTTGTAGGGTTATTGGAGGATTCAGTGGAAATGGCTTGGTAGTTGGGAAGTAACTGGCAGCATGCTAGGCACCTAGTGGGTTCTCAGAGAATGCTAGAAACCTTCATTTACAAAGCCGCCTCACGTTCATGCTGTCAACAAGCCTGGGGAGATGGGGCGAACCATTTTACTGATGGGCAGGCTTAGCTAGGGGGACCAGTGCCTGGCCTCAGCGGCACTACCGACGCAGCAGAACAGGAGCTTGGGGACTCTGGTTTCTCTTGCATGTTGCGTTGAGGGAGGACCCTGCCAAAGAGCGCTGCGTTGAACCAAGGACAGAGAGACGTCTGGTGCCCCTTGGATCTTGAGCAGCTGTGGTTGGGGAGGGAGGAGTTTGAGTCAGGAGTCTTGCCCAAGCCCTTACTGCCTCTCCCCTCAACTCCCTGGGCAGCTGCTAACCTCGTATGTCCAGTCTCACTCTCTCCTCTCTCTTGGTGCCTTTATTTACCTGTCTGCCCACAAGTGGTGGTCTCTTTCCCTTGTCAATATATGGGGCTAGGGGAGTGGAACTTTGTGGAAAAGTGGAATGAACAGAAAGTGGAATTCTCCCCACCCCCAAACATTTCCCTTCTGTTTTAGCTATTTTGTGGCATCTTTCTATTACTTTGAACAGTGAACCTCTCTCTCTGTCTCTCTAATCTGTGCCTGTTTTGCAACTCATGAGCCGAGCTCTTCTGGAGACTCAGCGGGAGGAGTACCTAGGAGCCTGCCAGAGGGGTGGCTCCCAGCTTCCCTTCCTGCTTTGATTCAGCACATCCCAAGACATGGTGAAAAATAGCTCAGGAACTTGTATTTGGGTCAGTCTGGCCAGTTTTTAGAGTTTGCCCTGAGAACTCTTTCCCAAGGTGTACTGTGAATGAAGAACGAGGACATTTCCAACCCCGCTTGCTTCCTCACTCAGGAGAGAGGTCCTGGGTCGCCATTGAGAGGACAGTGCTCCACGCAGGTTCTGGAACTCAGCTGGCAATAGCCCTTACCCTGGTACGTAGGCCTGATTGATTCCCCAAGGAGACAGTTCGCTGGCCGTGACTCCCTGGAAAGTCCCTTTCAGCCTTGCCATAGTTTGTCTCTCTCTCTCTCTACCCACCTGACTGTCAAGACCTATCATCAATCGGTTATTTGTTGGGGGTCTCCTGTGTGCCAGGCACTGTGCTGGGTTGGGTGGTACAGTGAGGAATGAGTTGAGTTCTCCTCCCACACCCGTCCTGGCAGACAGAAAGCAGACCTACAAGCCAGGAGGCCACACCCTGGCAGCCCTCAGCTCATTCCCATCCTGAAGCCCACTCACCGTCTGGCCCACAGATGGGTGATTTGCTCGTTATTTACTGAGTTAGGCAGGATCGACTCTTCTGATTGCCACTCATTCCACCAACCCGTTATCTAAGGGTTTCATGTTCCTTGCCTGCTACAAAGTCATCCTAGTTTGGGGATAACTAATACTCTGATGTGTGTTGTTAGAGAGGCAAGAATAAGGGCCATGGGAGCATTGGGGGGGATATATCTATATCTATAATTTTGGGATTGGGGACACAGGCCTGGGGTATCATCAAAACCATACTGAGGCATTTACTTTTCACTGGAGTCCTAAAGTGGAGGTGAGTTCTCCAGTGGGTTAAACTGAGTGCAGACATCCTAGAAAAATGAGATAATAATGAGAATACTAATACTAACCTATCATAGCATGGAGACTTGGGAGTGCCTCGGTGTGGTTACTAGATATGAGACTGCTTCACACAGGAGGGCCCCAGTCCTCCCGTGGCCAAGGGGAAGGCATCTCAAGAGTCAAACAGAGCCTGACACACAGACCTGAAGCCCTTGCTGCCTCAACTCCTCCAGTCCACCTTAGCCTACCCCACTTGAACGTTCCACTGAAGCTCAGGTGTTCTTTTCCACCTCCTGGGCCCTCACCATGCCCTGTGTGCCGCAGATGCTCTGGCTGCACTCCAGAGAGAAGTCAGCACCTATAAATGACCCCACAGATCGGTTGTAAGACCAGGTAGCCCGAGTGGGGCAAGTTTGACGGGCCCAGCTAGAGGCAGAAGACCACGGGAGAAGGTGACGTTTATGTGTGCTCCAAAGCCCTGTGGGCTTGTCAAAAGAGCGTGCAGCAGAGAACTTCTGGGGGTGAAGAAGTTGGGCGTTGGGTGGTTGGTGGTTTCGTCCGGCAAATGTTCTGGGTGGTTTAAGGCTATGTACTCTGGAGAGTGTAAACGCCTTTAGCCCCAACGGTTCGCAAATGATTCAGTGGCCACTTTCCTAGCTAATACTTGGGACCCAGGTGGGACAGGGTACCCGGCCGTTTAAGCAGAAACAGCACTCGGTCATTGCACATCGATGAACTGAGCACTGACTACAGGCCATGCACTGTGGTGGCCACCATTCCTGCCCTGACTGCATACCTACAAGGGGAGACAGTCAGAATTTAAAAAGTTGGGGGTGGGATGGGGAGGAAGTGTGGGAAGGGCCTATCAGGAAGTTTACTGCAGGGAAGAAAAATCAATGGGGATTAGAGGCCAGGGGACATCAGAAGTGACATTTGAGTTCAGGTTGGGATGAAGGACGGGAAGGAGCCCTGTGAGGCCTGGACGGAGACCCTTGCAGTTACAGGGAGCATTAGGACAAAGGCCTGGATGTAGAGACAAGGGGGCAGCGAGGAGGCAAACAGGGTGAGTGAAGTGGGTGAGGGAAAGTCGTGGCTGATAGGATCCGAGTGCATGGGATCCTGCAGGCCTGGATCATGAGGCCAGGTGGGGGTTTGAGCAGAGCTACAAGATGGTCGTGATGCACTACTGCAGTGGTTCTCAACCTTCCTAATGCTGCGACCTTTTAAGGCAGTTCCTCATGTGGTGGTGACCCCCAACCATAAAATTATTTTCGTTTCTACTTCATCACTGTCATTTTGCTACTGTTAGGAATCGGGAAACCCTTGTGAAAGGGTCATTTGACCCCCCGAAGGGGTCTCGACCCACAGGTTGAGAACAGCTGCTCTAGGAGATAGCAGTTGGCTGCCATGTGGAGATTGGACTCCGGGCGTACAAGGGATGCCAGCCTGGAAGGGAGTTGGCTTGTCATCAGCCTGGTGAAAGACCAGGGGGCCGAGGTGGTTTATGGTCTCTGCTTCCAAGCTTGGGGGAGGCCTGAGGGGGGCTTAGAGGGTGCCCTGTGGTCTGCCTTAGGCAGTCCTGAGGTGAGGACTCGGTTCAGGGGGAGGCCTGGTTGCTGGGTCTAGTCGGCTCCCTTCCTCACCTACCTGTTCCTCAAGAAGCTGACCTGGTTGGATCGGATTTATTAAACTTTCACCCAGCCCTGCCGCCCCCTGGGGCCCTGATGAAATGGCAGCCCGGGGGCTTTGGCAGAGCAAGCTGGGCCGTGGGCACGTGATGGTCGGGGAAAAGAGACCAGCTCTGGGGCTTAGTGTGTTTCCTTTCCTCTTGTGTCCCTTAGAGGGGTTTAAGTGAAGTGACTGAGCCCTGCAGACTGGCCCTGACCCTGGCAGGACCATTCCCCACTTAGAGCCAGAACTTTCAGTCTTGCCTTTCGACCTCGCTGTTTCTTTATTTGGAACCTTTTGCTGTACTCGAGGTGACGCTCACACAGCAAATTCACTTTGCATTCAACAGTGAATCCACAGGTTGTCTTGTGACCCTGGCTGTGGCTCCTGGCTCTCCCGTTTCATCCCTCCGGCCGGCCTGCCCTGCCCTGCTGTTTCTTCTCATCTTTAGTTTTGGGCAAATGCTACCCATTTGGTTGGTTGGTTGGTTGTTTTAAAAATCATTTTATTGGGGGCTCATACAACTGTTAGCACAATCCATCCATCCATCCATCCATTGTGTTAAGCACATTTGTTCATCTGTTGCCATCATCATTTTCAAAATATTTTCTTTCTACTTGAGCCCTTGGTATCAGCTCATTTCCTTCCCTCCCTCCCTCCCTCCCTCTTGAACCCCTGATAATTTAGAAAAAATTTTTTTCATGTCTACACTGACCAATGTCTCCTTTCACCCGCTTTCCTGTTGTCCGTCCCCCTGGGACAGGGTTATATGTAGATTATTGTGATCGGTTCCCCCTTTCTCCCCACACCTTCCCCTTCCCCTCCTGGTCTCACTACTCTCATTATTGGTCCT
The DNA here is from genome assembly GCF_000313985.2 of Echinops telfairi. Classification (NCBI taxonomy): domain Eukaryota; kingdom Metazoa; phylum Chordata; class Mammalia; order Afrosoricida; family Tenrecidae; genus Echinops; species Echinops telfairi. Next base: position 30,155,902 of record NW_022103928.1, on the reverse strand, counting down.
GAGAGCATTTAGTTATTTTTCATTTGTTTCAAATTTCTGTTCTGCTTTTTTATTTTTTAAGTTTTATTGGCATATAATTTATATATCATGCAATTCAGTACTTTATAATCATATTAAGAAGAGTTGTACAATCCTCACCACAATCAATTTTAGAGCATTTTTTCCTTTCTTGTACTCATTGTTATTGTTTTCCCAAACTTCTTTTGCCATATCCCTAAGAAACCATTAATCTAGAGGAAAACCTGTATACAAAGAAAGCAGAAAACATTATAAACTAGACATTAAAAATGGGTCCCCAAAGGGAGATCATATGATAAGGTGTAATTTTAATCTAACTGCATTTGCAGTAATTCACTTTCCAATGTACTCTGCTTGATAACAAGGCTGTTCACAACCCCAGTCTCTGGTGACAGGGGATTCCCCAAGAGGCTTCATCCAGGTGTATTTCCCCTTCACTTTTTTTTTTTTTAACTAAAACAACTTTTAAATGGGTCAAAAGGGAGAGCAAATGATATGATAATGCATTTAAACCTACTCCACCTGCCATAATCAACTTTACAATGTTCTCTGTTTAATAACAAGACTTCATATCCTTCAACTATGTTCAGAAGGGATTCACCAGCGGCTTAATCCATGTGGGGACCCTGCAAATGGATTTTGGGCTTCCAGTGTCATCCAGTGCCTTTTGCAAACCAGATATTCACAATTTAAGCTCCAATATCATTCCCGCCTTTGGATTTGGATTATGTTGTTTCCAATCCTTGAATCACACAGGCTGGGGTGCTTCTTCCAGGTGCACTAGATGGCTGCTTGTTTAAAGACAAGCCTTTAAAACCTTAGACGCTATTCTTTCTGATAGCCAGACACCCTCTAGTTTCTGAACCACACTTTACTATAGCATCCGTACCTTCAGTGATCTTTCCATGAAGGTGAGCATCAAGCAGGGCCATAGCATAAGAACAAATTGTTCTTAGTTTGGGGCTAGAATTAACTGTGAGCCCCAAATCCATTCTTATATCTATGCTTTATATATGTTTCTGGTTTACCTTAGAGACATCATTATTATTTTATGTTAGAAAACACTATCAGTTATCCCCCTGGAGCATAAGAAAATACTGAATATACTCAATTAAGCCAAGTTTTTCAGCACATTTTTAATGCAGTTTTTGTGGTAAAATCAGGTCCTTCAGCATATATTCGGGTCGGCTTATACTCGAGTATATGCGGTAATTCTGCTGGTAGTGTTATTAATTTAGCCAGTGGTATAGAATTGAAAACACAGTTGAGAAAAGCAAATGATACAATATAGGCTGGCTACAAATTGCATTACCTGAACTGTTGATTTAAGCAGATTAAACTTTTAAGTGACGGGACACTGTGTACACAAGCAGTGGGGGTTTGTGGTAGGACAGAACTTCTAATGCTATCTATTCACGATGGCAGAACCATGCCTGCCAGATGAACACACACACGCCGCCGTAAAGCAAGGAGGGCGTTAAGATAGTAAGGATGTGGTAGTTGTGGCCCAACCTTCCTTGGACACTCTCTAGGTGAGAGGTGGGACTAAAGCCCCAGGAGCACCAGTTCTGTACCCTTGGGAGAGCCGTCCTCTGCTTCTCCTCACACTTAGGGAGTTTCAGCCTCACGTCCAAAGGACTACAGGTGAGTTTGAGGTACATCCCAGCTCACTTAGTAGGGTTTCCACAGGAAGTCTTCCTGGGGTGGCTATGAAGGATGTTGTGCACCTTGAAAGAACAGAGTCTCAAGTCCCAGTAGTCTAAAGCACATGGCCCGGGTCACCAAGGTACCTGTTTGATTTCATAGAGTGGCTTGCTCTAAGGAGCACATGCCTTCCAGGTGTTTCCTTGGATTTTAACCCATTGTCCCACGTTCAGGGAATGATTTCCAAGGCTGGGAGTGGTGGTGGTTAGGTGCTGTGAGTCGGCCCTGACCCATGGCGACCCTATGCACAACAGAATGAAGCACCACCCAGCCCTGCACCAGCCTCACAAGCGTTCTTATGTTTGAGCCACTCCTCGTCAAGGGTCTTCCTCTTTTCCGCTGCCCCTCACTTTACCCAGCCTGATGTCCTTCTCCGGGGACGGCCCCCTGGTAACATGCCCAGAGTACGGAGGTGAGGTCTCGGCAGCCTTACTAGGGGCGTGCTGGCTGTTCTGCCCCCAGACAGACGTGTTGGCTCTTTGGGCAGTCGGTGGTGCTTTCGGTACTCTTTGCCAGCACCGTGATTCCAGTGCATCTGTTTTTCTTTGGTTTTCCTTTCTCAGAGGTTTGTTTCATGAGCTCTGCTTCTTCTAGGGATTACACGATTGAATTACTTTTTGAACACCGAAGCTGCGTGTATTTTTTTTCAAGTCTTAAGGTTGTTTACAGAGGGAGAATTCATCTACTTCCAACTACGCTGCCAGAGCACAGAGCCACTCCCAGAACCTTCTGCAGACCTGCTCTGATTGACATTGACTGGCTTCTAGAATTAGAAAGTCCACGTACACCGTGATACATTTTACAGGCCCAAAGAGAGAAAGGAGCCAGACTGGCACACAGCCAACATAGTAGATGGCCTGGAACCCCCCGTGCCCCGCCCCCCCCAGCCCAGGGTCCTGGAGCATGTAGCCCAGAGTTTAGGGGAAAGTGTGTACCCAGAAAGGAGCTCTTACTGTTACATTTCCAAAGGCTTAACTCCAAATACAGCTCCTCCTGCCTCTGCTCTGGCGTCGTACCTTCTCTCTGAGTCATCCTTTCCTCCCCAGAGCTGGACCATGTGCTGCTCTTGAAAGACTCAGAAGGCCGTTGCTAGCCTCTCCTGTGTAACTTCTGCCACAGTACTAGGCTGGTGGCTCGCCCAGTGGAACCACTGCTTGCCTTTGGTCTGTGGGATTGGGCTCCCAGTTTTCTGAATCCGGTTGACCAGGGGCCTCCTTTTTCCTTTAGCTTCAGATTTGGGACACGGCTGGCCAGGAGAGGTTCCGCACAATCACGCAGAGTTACTACCGCAGTGCCAACGGAGCCATCCTCGCATATGACATTACCAAGAGGAGCTCCTTCCTTTCCGTGCCTCACTGGATCGAGGATGTGCGGAAGTATGCAGGCTCCAACATTGTGCAGCTGCTGATCGG
>NW_022103928.1:30145004-30151545 GCF_000313985.2 Echinops telfairi | reverse complement strand
GCGATCCACAGGCTGAGAACCGCTGCTCTAAAGCATTCATAACGTGGACCCATCCACAAGAGAATGTTCCTCATTGAGCAAGGCAAGGGGAGACAGGGTCCGAGTGGAGATGTGAAGGCAATGACTCCAGATGAATCCCCCACTCATTCTGCTTCGTCAGCGGAGTAGGTCACACACTCCAAAATGGGGCTGTCACCGCAGGTGTCTCACGGACAACAGCCCTCAGCCTTCGAAGTAATTCCAGCTCATAGCGACCCTTAGAACAAAGTGTACTTCTCCTGAGGGTTTCCAAGACTATCAGTCGCTATGGGAGCAGAGTAGGTGTATCATTCTCCAGCGAAGTGACAGGTGGATTTGAAACACTGACCTTGTGTTTATCGTCCAGTTCTGTAATGGACGCTCTGCCTCCAGGGCTCTAACTACAGGTATAAAGCACATCACAAATTGGAGGACTATGTCTGGAAGAAGCCCTAGTGGCATAGTGGTTATGCACTGGGCTGTTAATCGAAAGGTCAGCAGTTCGAAACCATCAGATACCCCATGGGAGAAAGACAAGCCTTTCTACTCCCATAGAGTTAGCATCTCAGAAGCGCACAGGGGCAGTTCTACCCTGTCCTATAAGGTCGCCATGAGTCAGAATTGACTTGATGGCAGTGAGTGTTTTGGTTTATGGCGAGAAGAGCCTCGCTAAGTAGTTCACTATACCACAAAGGCAAATACCCAACCAAACACCCCATCATCAGTTAATTCCAGCTCACAGGGCTGAGACGGTAAGTCTTTACGAGAGCAGACATCCTCATCTCTCTCCCATAGGGCTGCTGGTGCCTTTGTACCTTGTGCTTAACAGCCCAGGACGTTCACATCAAAGTAGAGAGCTGGACCAAAAAAAAAAAATAATAACCCAATGCCAGATTTCATGGTTCACTCCTCCATTACCATGTGCCAGTGTTTCCACGCCCCCCACCCCCCACCCGTGCTGACTGTGGGGAAACTGGGACTCGGTGGTGGTGACTTCTCAAGGGCCACAGAGCAGGTGCTGGGAGCTAGACTTCAGACCCAGGGGCTGCAGCTCTAGAGGCTAGTGCTCCTCCAAGCGATGTTCTTCAGATCTTGAGCGAAGCAGCAGACCACCTCATCCTTTTGTGAAGAGAACACAAAACGAGGTCCTAGAAGTTAGAAAAGGAGTATTAACCTAAAACAGATGTGCTCTCTGTGGCTGACAGAGGAGTGGGACCCTGGGTTTCAGGACAGGTGTGTGCAGCGTCCGTGTGGCTGACCAAGTTAAACCTGACCTTCCCGTGCAGGGAACAAGTCGGACCTCGAGGAGCTCCGGGAGGTGCCGCTGGCCGAGGCGCAGAGCCTGGCCGAGCACTACGACATCTTGTGTGCCATCGAGACGTCGGCCAAGGACTCGAGCAATGTGGAGGAGGCTTTCCTCCGGGTGGCCACGGAGCTCATCGTGCGGCACGGCGGCCACATGTTCAGCGAGAAGAACACCGACCACATCCAGCTGAACACCAAGGACGTCTCAGAGAGCTGGGGCTGTGGGTGCTGACCGGGGCACCCAGGCCGGGCCTCTCCACCTCTGTCTCTGGGTGCCAGTGGTTCCCGAGGGGTCAGAGAGGCCCTCCTTGCTGGTGGGAAAGCGGGACACCTTCTGCAGGGGCTGCTAGGCTGGGGGCCTGGCCTCGTGGTCTTCACATTCCAGACCTCCACTGTCTGGGTGGGCAGGCAGCAGGGGAAGGCTGTGAAGTGCCCTTCCTAGGGATGTGGGCCTCGGGTCACTCCGGGGCCCCTGTGTGTAACAGCAGAGAGGCAGAGCTATTCGGCAAGCAGGCCCACAGTCTGCCTTGTTGGTTCCCGCCCCAGAGCAGCCTCACCTCTCAGCTGAGGAGACTTCTTCCTTTCTCCACTGCCAGCTCACAGTCTGCAGACACCGTAGGCCTTGGCTTGCTGCCTTAGATACCACCTCCCGTGTGCTCTGGTGTCCATCGGCACCACGTGTGGGGTCACAGCCACAGTCAGTGGGGACTGTCTCTTGGCTCAGACCCAGAGCTTGCCACTCAGGTTGCAAAACCAGTCCATGCTTTAGCGCTGGCTCCAGGGGGCAGGGTGGGATGTGAAAGGGACAATTGAGGTTTGAGAGGGACCCTCGGGCCACCCAGTCCCACCCCAGGTGCCAACATTCTTCTTGCTTTGACCGCAAGCGCCAGCTCCCTCACTGGTCCTAGCATAGCTTTGTCATCCCCTTCACCTGAACAGAGGCGGAACCCTGGCTGTGCTGGGATGGCCATTTTTCACCCTGGCCCCCAGCTACCTCACCTGAGCCCGGGGCGGGGGGTTCTGGCCGTGCTGGAGGGGCTGTCTCCTCTGCACTTAACACGTTCCCAGGTGCCCAGGGCCCGCACAGCTCTGCCCCTGCTTCTGTCCACCATTTTCTGGTCCTCCTTGAGTGACCTCTGCCCAAGCCAACTCGGCCTCCCTGCCCCTGCACCCCTCCCTCCCTCCCCGTGTTACAGCCCTCCCTTTGACTCATGTCATTTCAACTCACTGCCGTTGCGTCCCTGGGGACTCACAGTGGCCCTGTGCAGCAGATCTGCCTCTGCGGGTCCCGAGGCTATCAGAAAGCCTCCTCTTTCTCTCTGGTGCCCGCTGCTGGCCGTGCAGTTGGCAGCCCGGCTCGTTAGAACCCCACAAATGGCCCAGATGGACACACTGAGGGCACCTGCTCCGCCCTGGGCTCACTCTCTGCCCACAGGCTCTAGCCAGCAGGAGTGCTTTCCCGTACTCCTTAGCCTAGAGGTGTCCCCTGAGGTCTGGACTGAAGCCACTTCCCAAAGGCTTTAGCGGAGCACTCTTTCTTGCCCTCCCTCCCACCTCAGACACAAGCCAGGTTAAGAAGGGGTTTAGGCCCCTGAGGGGGTTGACTGAGTGTGAGGAGGTAGCTGGCTTCTGTAGTTCCCCTTGGGGGGACTCACCATCTAAGAGGGACCTCCAGACCTTGGGAAATGGGGAAGTAGGTGAGACAACACAACCAGCCCGCTTCCTTCTCCGTGGCAGGCTTGGCTTTCTCCCAGGCAACCTGGAGCTTCAGGGGCAAGGGAGCAGTGTAATATCTTCCTTTGTTTATAAACTGAGCAGGAGCTGGGGGTTGGTGGGGAGTGGGAGAGAAGGCTGGGGGCAAGGGCAGGGAGGCTGGGAGGTGCCCCTGTAGCCACCAGGACTGTGGAAGGAAGGCCACCTGAGGCCTGGATAGGGCTTCAAGATCAGAATGGAGATTGGGGCAGAGCAGGGACTTGAAGTGTAGACTCCTTAAAGTGTTGTATTCTGGGAGGTTCCCAACCAGCAAGGTGGATTTTCTGTCCTCCCAGAAAGGGATTTGGACTCCCAAGAAGTGGGCCCCAGCAGATGGAACTGGAGGAAGCTCCTAATTCATATTGAATTCAGTTACTGTTCCTCAAGAGGGCCGCCAGGCTTGGCCCCCTCCAGCCTGAGCCCCTGCCCCTGCCCCTGCCAGGCCTGGAATGTTGCGGTGGGGAAGCAGGTCAGCTTGCCCAAGGATGCGATTTGCATTTGGGAATTTTTCATGTTACCTATTTATGAATCTTTATAACAAATCTATTTTTTAAAACATGGGAAAGTTGCCTTTTTGGAAAATTCGCAGAGCCAGAGTGTACACATTCAAACCCCATTAAACAGATTTCTGTAATAAACCAATGGCGCCTGACTGGTTCTCTCACCTTTGAATGTAGGCCAGGCCCAGGAAACCACATCCCCACCAAATGGTCCCACCTGTCCATCTCCTCGCTCTTTAGGCCTGGCCTATACACACACCGTCACACCTGCCTGTAAGGCCTGACCGTGCCCAGACCCTGCTAGGAACGCAAGGAAGGAGCTTAGATGAATCCCATCTCTGTGAGAGCGGCACCTCGATGCCTCAGGCAAGGGACACACCTCTGTGGGCCCAGGCTCCTCAATTGGAAAACAGCACACCTGTGCTGGGGAGTGGGCCCTGTGGCGGATGGTTTGGTGATACACTGCGGCGTTTGGCCCAGCACCCTTCGTGTGCCTTGCCTTGTGCAGGAAGCAGATCGGCTCGGGGCCAAGTTCTTTGTACAAGCCTTGCAGCCACTAGAAAGTCGTGAGTTGAGGGCCTGCTCTGCTCTCGGCCACGTGCCCAAGCATGGTGGTGTGCCATCCAGGTTTGTCCCTAGCCCAGGAGGCCCATCGTCCCCGTCAACTGAGTTTCTTTGGGGTCTGTGTCAGGTTACTCGGGGAAGCCTGCACAGAGACCACGGCGCAGTACTGGGGGACCCACTGGCTGCTTCCGCAAGGAGAGGAAGAAGGACTGCCCTGCCCTGAGAAAACCAACAGAATGGATGTCACACCAACATCCATTCATACCCCTTACTGGTATACTGTGACCTCCTGCCTATGTCCACCCTGAGCCTGGTCTCATCAGATGGACGACGAGCTCCCCTCCTGATGCACCTGGGAGCTGAAGGCTGGGTCAGGGAGCCCCGTTTCTGACTGCCCCTGGAAGCTTTGGAAATGACACGGGAGGCCATTAGCTGACCTCTGGCTTCCCGATTGCCATGAGGCAGGGGTCAGACAGCCTTTCGCCCTCGGCTTTCTTTACCCTCGTCTGGCATCCCTCAGTCCTCTCACGGTACTCTGCTTTCATTTGGGGCTCGATAATCCATTGTAAGGGTCACACAGAACTCCGATAATAGCCACAATTATAGGTCATTATTAGGGAAGTGAATAGGCTCCCAGCAATCAGAATCAATAAACAGGATGGGTCCAGACATTGGTCCACAATTATACCTCCTTAGGCAGCAGCTAAGTTTCTCTCCCCCTCAGCCTCCCAGCCGCGTGGTCCCTTAGCTGGTGCCTTGGTGGACTAGGAAACCCAGCTGGTTCCATAGTCTCTGCCTCACAGGTCTGAGTCTCAGCGCTGCTCCTCTGTCCTAGCTTCGGGTTTTCTTGTCTCGGCTCTGGGCTTGGCCTGCCTCCCTTACTCCGCCCCAGGGTCTCGGTGCACAGGTGTGATGCCTCTGGGCCCTTCAGGCGTGGAGCTCATAGGTGCTGCACCGCCAGTGGCTCCTCCAGTGGCCCCAGGATTTGTCTGCTTCTGCTTCAAGCATGGCGACAGGAGGGCGGTCACCAAAACAGACCAAGCAATCCCCTGTATACGGTGGCACATGCCCTGTTTGCATAGTCCCACCCCCAGTCATTTGGTGGGACTTACGGAGATGGATAGAAGAGCCTAGTAAAAATTTGACTGCACTCCACAAGGAGACCCGGTCACTGGGCCTGAGCCCAGCCGCCCCACATGCCTCTAGAGCAGTGGTTCTCCACCTTCCTCATGCTGTGACCCTTTCATACAGTTCCTCATGTAGTGCACATCCTCAGGGTCCTCCCTTCTGGACCCTCTCTAGAACCCTTAGCCTCACAAGAATCAGGTTCCCTCAGCTCTGAAATCTCCCACCTCCCTCTTGGTCCAGGCTGTCCCCCCTGGCCTGGTCTGGCCTCTGGTCTCCAGAGCAAACCCTACATCCACTAGCTCACTGCTCACTTCCTTAGACCCTCTCCAGGACTCCCTGCTGCCCTGGGCCCCCTTAAAGAGACATGACCCCCTGAGCCCCTCCACCCAGCCATTCTCTGACTACACTGCGCTGCTGGAGAACTGGTGTGTGATGCCGGAAGCGCTGGTCACACAGCCAGAGTGGACTCTTGGCCCAAAGGGGCCACACCTGAGCTACCGGGAGCCCTGCCCCCCCACCCAGTGTGGATGTCTGGCTGGCATTGTCACCCTGGGAGGAAAATTGGGCTGCAAAGGGAGGCTCCTACATCCCCACGTGTGACTCCCTGACCTGTGGGAGGTGGTTGCTGGCTTGCTTTCAGTTGTTGACACGGGGCTGTGGGAGGACGGAGGCTGCCCCCAACTTAGCTAAGAGGTGAAGTCTGGGCTTGATCCCAGCACCCCGACACCTCCTCATACCCGGGGGCTGCGTGTTCTGGACAGCGGTGCTCTGAACCTCACAGTCTCATGCAGGGTTTCTTAAACTCTTTCCACTCAACCCCTTTTTGCCTGAGAAATTTTTAGATGGCCCTGGGTATATTTGGATACCTAGTTTATAAAATTGTATTAAAAAAACTACACAAATTAAACATTTATTACTAATAAATCATAAATACTGATAATAAATGAGAAATCATAAACTACAAAATTTTATTTATGAGGGGGTGCCGCCCCAAAATAGATTTTTTCCCCAAGGCTATGTGTTTGCATTTTTTGTTGTTGCATTTTTTAATATAAAAATATTTTAATGGTTTTCTTTTTTTGCTTTCCAACAATTTATTATTTATTTATCTTTAAAAATCATTTTTGGGGAGACTTGTACAACTTTTTTTTTGTATTTAATGTTTTTAAATCGTTTTATTAGGGGCTCATACCACTCATATCACAATCCATACATATATCAATTGTGGAAAGCACATTTGTACATTCATTGCCCTCATCATTCTCAAAACATTT
>NW_022103928.1:30130159-30143813 GCF_000313985.2 Echinops telfairi | reverse complement strand
CCTATCATTATATATAAATATATTTACATATGTACATTGTCTGCTACCTTAATACTTATCATATAAATATATGTGCACAGATCTATTTCCCTATCATTATATGTAAATATATTTACATATGTACATTGTCTGCTACCTTAATACTTATCATATAAATATATGTGCATAGATCTAGTTCCCTATCATTATATGTAAATATATTTACATACATACATTGTCTGCTACCTTAATACTTACCATATAAATATATGTGCATATATCTATTTCCCTATTGTTATGTATGAACGTATTTACATATGTATGTGCCTGCATTTAGACCTCTGTAAAAGGGAAGGCCTGTTCTAGAGCGGTGGCTTCGCTCCGTGCCCTGTGATGCTGCATCAGTCAGTAGCTGTGCATGTGGCATTGTAACAGACTACCCCAGAACATCGTGCCTTGAATAGGACAGATGTCTGCTGCTTTCTCACAGCAGTCCTGCAGCAGGGGTAATCCCAGAGGGCAGGAAGGGGGGCTCCATGAGGTGCTCCAAGGGTGCTGGCTGATGCTGGTGGTGCGCTATCCCTGACGAAGCATCCATTTCTGAGCCCCAGGCCACGGTTTCAATTATCCTCAAGGAAAGGGGCACGGACGTGGCTTTGCCTCGAAGGAGATGGCTTAGGAGCTACCCAATCACTCTTACGCATCCCCATCCCAGTGGCCTGAACGCTCTCTCAGCTCTTAGCAGCAAAAGCGTGGGGAGAGCCTCTAGCTGGGTATCGCTTGTCCAGCTGAAACGTGGTGGTGGTGGTGGGGCCTAAGGGTTGTGGTCTACAAATACAAGGGGCGGAGGAGGATAGGACTCCTGGAGCCCAAAGTAGATGGCATTGTTCAGACTCCTGGTCTCCTGGGAAGAGTGGAGGGCCACTTTCTCTCATCTCTTCCTACCCACCACTGCCCTACCATGGATGGTCCGAGTGCACTTAACAGAGCGTGTGAGTATACAGAGGTTAAACCCGGTTCTCCTAACAGCCACATCCCCCCCGGGGATCCCGGGAGCTTCTTCAGGGGGACTACCAATGAGCTTTGCTCCCTGGGGTCAGGCCGGGCCTAGTGTCCCCAGGGGGAGGGCCTGGTCATTGATGCATGCAGCTGCTTGCTCAGAATGGACAAGGCCCGCGGCTGGCTCCTCTCTTTTAGAGATAGAAGGGAAATGCATTCTCACCTAGTTTGACATATCAGCCTCAAAGGCTAAGGGGCCCCTGCTCCAAGCCATAAGAGCTTCAGTCGCTTCACAGGCATGCAAAAGCTGGTCAGCGAATAAGGCAACCAAAGACAAGTCGATGCCCCGGGGTGTGAGTGTTGGCCAAGATGATTGACTGCACCACGTGCTAGCAGAACAGACCGATCTGCCTCGGAAGAAGCCCAGCCAGGATGCTCCTCAGAAGTGATGCGTGGAGGACTTTCTCTCGTGTACTTTGTACAGGTGAGCAGGAGGAGGACATCAGACTTGGGACAGGAGGGTGGTGGTGGAGCAAGACCTTGACCGTGATGGATTGATAAGGTGGTTGCCCCCATTGTGAGCTGGAGCCAACCCAAGGGCACTTAGCGACCACCAGAAGCTGTGGTGAAAGAAATTTGGTTGTTAAAGGGAGCCCCACGAGGCCCCTCTGAAGCAGTCGCACCAGATGACCACGCAGGCCAGGCGAGAGTAGGGTGGGTCCTAACCGCCTTCCGTCTGCATGCTGTGTTATCGAAAGAGCAGCATAAACCGGACACAAATGCAGCTACCAGCCTGAGGACACCCAGGGCCGATGGTCTGGAGCCGAGGGAGACACCGAAGAGCTTTCCCTTAGAGTCAGCACCCCGAATATGGGCTGTTGGTCTCCCATAATGCATTTCTGTCCTTTAAAGGCAGCCTTTGTGGTGTTTGTAGTCACAGCCACACCAGACTCCAAAGACCGTCTGGAGCCACTGGTCAGACGCTGAGCGTGAGCAGTTAACTGTGGTTTCAGTAAACCACAGAATCGGCCAGTGGTTGTCATACCCTCGCCACCCGGAGCCCTTCTCCATGCGCAGGTGGATCCTGATGACGCCTTGGGGGGGTGAGGGTGAGGATGGCCTTGGGGCTGTTGGGGGAGCTCGAAGCAACAATAGAACGGTGTTTTGGCTACGAGGGGGCCGTGCTGGTGGTGCTAGGGTGACTGGCCCGTCGGGAGTGGGGGGAGGGGTCTGATGGTGGCTCCTTCAGTGGCGCTTGCTGGGATGGTGGTGATGGAGGGATGTCGGTGACAGTGGAGGTGATGGTGATGAGGAGGGGGCTTTAATAGATACGGGGACCTGGAGCAGTCACAGGGGTGGGCATCTTGGTCATGGTGGGAGGTGCTTTCCGCGTGACTGGAGCTGGGGTCGATGGCAGGGGCCTGCGGTGTGCACGTGGCCATGTGGTGGTGGCCTTGCTGGGGGGAGTGATTGACAGGCCTTGCATAGGAGGCTTGAGAGGATGCTGAGTTCAATGACCAAGGTTTCCCCGGGCTCGCAGACCTCAGGACACCCACCTCCCTTCTTGTTCTTCATCAAGAGAGTTACAGCCCCCAGGGGGAGAGGAGGAAGAGAAAGAGAGTTTGAGGAAGAGAAACGAAGAAAGCAGAAGAGGAGGCAGGGTGGGACTTGGGCAGGATGAAGTCTTAGAAGCTATGGTCAGTGTCCCCTATTTCCTCCAGGGCTTTCAGCGCGACCCGCTCTGACTCCTATGGCGTTGTGAGGGCAGCCTTGTGTGGAGCTTACAGAGGGACTGCGCGTTTCCATGACAGTAGCTGGGGCTGCCCCGAGGGGAGCGGGCGCTGGGAAACAGGAAGGCTGAGAGCCAGCGCCTCTAGCTCCTGGCAGGTCAGCAGACGGACTTGGAATCCCCAGCGATTGTGGAATGGCAGATTGGCATGATGGAGTTCTTACCTCTAACGACAACAGGAATCCAGATTTACAGAGGGAGGTCATGAGGGTTGCAGATGGTCAGCACATGTAGCGACTAATCGAAAGGTTGGCAGTTCGAGTCTACCTACCCATTGTCATGGAGTCATTTCTGACACAGAGGGACCCTCGGGGACAGAGTAGAACTGCCCCTCTGGGTTTCTGAAGCTGTACATCTTTATGGGAGCCGACAGCCTCATCTTTCCCTCATGGGACAGCCGGTGGGTTTGAACTGCTAACCTTGCAGTTAGCAGCCCCACACGTGTCCCACTACACCCCTAGGGTCCTGAGTACCGAGAGTACCTTGGTGATTTATTTCCAAAAAGTCCCAAAGAAAAGCCCGGTGGTCCGTATCTGAGCAGCCGGTGGAAACCCTATGGAGCAGCTGGACTCTGATGCAGAGGGGCCCCCGTGACTTGAAGTGGGGCCGACAGACCCGTGTGCCAAGAGGAAGAACGTCTCGCAGTTTAGATAAGGCAGCAGAGCAGCTGGTTTATTTGGGGCCACTGGGGGCTGTGGCCTCAGGGTGACAGGGCCAGGCTCAGTGCTGGGGCCCTGCAGTCATGCACAGCAGGCCAGCCAGGAGTGCCAGGCTTAGTACGGCCATGACCACCAGTGCCACGTCCCACCAGATGCTGGGGGGCGCCCAGGAGGCCTGCAGCTGCCAGCCGCAGTTGCCCAGTTCATAGCCAGTCAGCTGGCCAAGCGGGCGGTCGGCCACTGGGCCGGGGCTGGCGCAGCGAACAAGGTGCAGGTCCTCAGGTGCGTGGTCCTCCAGCCAGAGGCGCAGGTAGGTGAGGCTGCAGTCACAGTGCCAGGGGTTGTGTGCCACACTGAGTGTCTGCAACTGGAGCATGTGGTCAAAGGCACCTGGGGGCACCTTGTGCAGGCTGTTGTTGGCCAACAGGAGGTGGCGGGTGTGAGCAGGCAGTGTGGGCAGCACCGTCAGCTCCTGGCCCGTGCAGTCCACCCACAGCCCCATGGTCTCCAGGGGCTGGCAGGTGCAGGGCTTGGGACAGTCCCTGACGGCCTCCACCATGGCCCCGAGCAGGAGCAGGGTCCCCCAGGTGGGCATCTGAAAGCTGTCGGAGGGCAAAATGGTGTGAAGGAGGGCCCAGTCCCTACCCTGAGAGCCACAGGCACTGAGCCCGGGGACCAGGGGCCACTTACTGTGCTTCTTGGTCTCACTTCTACTTCTGTAAAGTGGCGTGGGGTGTGCCCGGCTTGGGCACAGTGCGTGGGCTCTGGCTGAAGGTGGAAGGTGGGTGTGGTGGTTAGTCAGCGGGGAAGAACTGGAGGATGATGATGAGGATGGGAAACGGGGCAGGGGGTGGGAGAGTGGTAGGGCTCAGAGGGTGGGGGGGGGGCGGACAGGAGGGATGCGTGTGGGGAGGTAACTGGAGCAAGTTCTGGGGAAGAACTTGGCCCCTAGCAGAGACTCTGCCCCTCCCGAGAGGGGCGATAACCTAGTAAGCCCCAGGCCTGAACCCAGAACAGGACAGGCCTTGGAGCGGGCACCCCTTCCCTAAGGTAAGTCCAGTGCCTGGCCTGGACTAGGTTTCCAAGGACAATTTCAAGAAGGCATAAACAAACGCTGCTGGAGTCAAGGCATTGGCATCTCCCCCTGAACACCGCACCCCACCCAGCCTTGTCATCGAGGGGGATCAAGTTAGGGACGGAGCCTGAGAGGTCCCACCCCCTCTCTCAGGTCTTGTATCCCCACCCACCTGAGGGGAAGGGGCAGGCAGTGCTAGCGAGGGAAGGCAGAGAGGTGCTTACCTGTGAAGGTCCGGACTCTGTCTGTGGCCTGATGAGCGCGCGTGGGGCGGCTCCGATGATGGAGAGAGGAAGGAAGCGGCGGAAGTGCCTGCCTTATCCTCGGCACGGCCCCGGAGGGCCTATCTCCAGAGGCAGGAGACACCCGCGGCGGTGGCTCAGAGAACAGAACCACAGGCTCACGTGGTTTGGTTGAAGGGTGTCCCCCGCAGCTGTCACAGCACCGTCGTCCTGTGACGTGACGGGGTTCATACAGGGCCCTGGCCTGGCCCAAGGAAACAGGGAGAGCTTCTGGGAGGGGGGCCCCTGAGACGAGCAGCCTGACTCCCTGGCCCACGTCTCACTTGTGCTCATCTGTCAAATGGGAGCACTCATGCCTTCCCTGTTTGCCCCACAGAGGGCTGGGCTGGGCTGGGCAGCTCCCCAGGCTAATCGAGGCGGAGAATCCCATGCAGGACAGTGAGTGAATTCTCAAATCTCATCTGTTCTGAATAGGTCCAGAGAACATCTTCAGGGGCCATGATGTCTGAGTACCTAACATTTCTGGTCCCTCTTCTGAACAGAGGCGTGGGCCGGAGCGCAGGGCTTCCGTGTCAGGCATTCCTTTCTAGCTCGGCTTTCCAACCACGGTGCCCTTTGTCCTTTGCTTCTCTAAGACCTCTGCTCGGGAGAGTCACGTTAGTGTTCTCCTGAGGGTAGTGATAGCCCCCTTGTAAAATCGTATGTTTTTAATTTTCTTTCTTTCTTTTAATCATTTTATTGGGGGCTTGTACAACTCTTATCACAATCCATCCATCCATCCATCCATGGCTCAAGCACATTTGTACATTTGTTGCCATTGTCAGTCTCAAAACAGATGGATGGACACAGTGGCCGCCCCAGGGGCAGTGTGTTTAAAGCACTCCTCGGGCCCTTTGACAGCCCCTGTTTGATCACTGTGACGTCAGGTGCTGGGACCACATCTTAACAAAAAGCCGTTTGGACGACGGGGAAATGTCAGAACTAATAAGAGCAATGGCTGAAAATGATGGACACAAGTAATGTCCTCACACGGCCCCTGTGGTACTGCTGACGTGGTAACGTGTTGTTACACGTGTTGCCGTGGTTGGTGCTGTGGCGGGTTCGGGCCTGTCCTGTCGGCTCTGACTCGCAGCAGCTCGTTCACACAGCGGAAGGAAACACTGCCTGGTCCTGGACCAGCTTCCCCGTGGCTGTGCAGTTTGGGTTCCCTGCGGCGGCCACTGTGTCCATCCATCTGGTTGAGGGTCTTCCTCTCTTTCGCTGACCAAGTCTTCTTGCATGACTTTACCAACCACGATGTCCTCCTCGGGGCACTGGTCTCAAGCATTTGCTGTGATGGACAAGCAATACCACTAGACAGGCCCTCTGCCCTGGTTGGGTCAGGTCATGGCCCTGCTCAGTGGCGCCTCACCTGGTGGTGCCGCTGTGCTGGGTTCAGTTTTCCTTCCTGGCCCTAAATGCCTCTGAGCAGCTCCAGACTGTGGGTCCTGGATCCTCTTTGTGTGTTTGGCCTCTTAACCAACATTGGCCCTGTTCACAGAGGGTGACCCCAGGACACATGGGCATCCTTGCTCACTGGCACCCCTGCCTCAGGGTCCTGCTCGGGGCTCCCACTCCGAGGGGCTCTGTCCATTGATGTTGCTAGAACTCGGTGCATTGTCATGGTGGCAAAACCAGTCCCCCCACCTGCCACAAACCAGGCCTTTTTTTGTCACACACTGTTATGCAATCTTTCCAGAACCTCTAAATAGAAAGCTTGATGAACAGCCTGACCTGGTGGAAGGTTGACATTTCTGTCTGTCAGGAAGTTGACGGACGCCCAGAACGAGGTTTGTCATCGATTGACATTTCACCTTTTTTGAATCTAGAACCCCCCTTACACCCTTGAGATTTTATCATAGCGCTATCCTTGTAAGCCGTGTTCAACATCACAACAGTTCCGGTGGCATTTTTCCTGAGCTGGAAATAAAATTTCACAGCCGCACACTCTTCTCTTCTCTTAAATCGGCCATCATAAAAAATGATGTTCTAGCGAAATTGCTTTTATGAAAAAATCCACTGTGATCAGAGAAAACCTTCCTAGGTGACGCCATGGTGCACTAACTCAGAGCGAGTGTTCAAGGCGTGCGTAGCAGGAAAAATGCACACTACAAAAGCTCCGCTCTGCCCGTGCGACTCCAGGGTTTTTGGGGTATCCCCTCATATGTCTAAAACAACCACTTTCCCCCCTAACTTTTACCATTTTGTTATCAAGACTGTACAGCACAGCAAAACAAATACCAATGCAATCGTTTTGATGTGTAATATGGTGACTGTGGTAGTTATGTAATCTGTGGTCAACTTGAGATTATTAAGAGTGAAGAGGTGGCGTTTAGTCTGTCAATCAAGTTGCAGCTTGATGTCCTCATTTGGAGGCGCTAAGCAGATCAATAACTTGCTGGAGGCGGGACACATACTCCCTGCGAGACATTGCTGCTGACAAGACACATGGAGCTATGCTAGAGTCCTGGAGCTGGAGGAGCCACGCGGAGACCCCTGCCAGTGTTGAGATGTTTCCACTGCCACTGGATCCACTAGACTTTCCACCCACTGGCCTGTGATCTTCCTGCATTCAGTGTCATTGCATGTGTTGCGTGAATCTGAAGAGGAATTTATAGATTGGTATTGGACATATGGGCTAATATTGGACTTACGGATTTGATCTGGACTGGGTTGGTATGTTTTCTCAATATACAATTGCTCTTTTATATAAAACTGTTTCCTATACACATACGAGTGTCTCTGGATTTGTTTCTGTGGTCAATCCAGACTAACACAGTGACATTGATGACATTATTTGAACTGTGCAACATTCTTACCCTCCATTTCTTTTTCCTTTTTTTGCTTGAAGCCATGTGGAATTTATTTATTTATTATTAATTGGCATTTGGTACATATACCATCATTCCACATTTCAGTCACATCAAGTAGAATTTATAATTGCTATCACAGTTTCCAAGCATTCTTTTTTACATGGACTCCTTGGCATCATCTCCCTTTTGCGCCACCTCCACCATGTACCGCCCTCCCTCCGAGACCCTTACTCTGCTCGCTGTCCCTCTAGTTCATTGATCCTGGGTTTCATAGACTGAAAAACAGTGTGGGAGTCTGCACGTCCCTCAGCCCATGGCCTGCGCCGTCCGCTGTCTTTAAGCTTCCCACTCCCGGATGTTCCCTGGCCTATTGTCCTGCCTGAGTTTGGCCTTTGTGATGATTGGTGCTCGGTGGCAGGCAGCCGCCATGCTCATTGGACACCTCCGCCAGGCATCCAAGTACACCTCATTTGCATGTAGACCGTCCAAGTGCACCTCATTTGCATGCGGACCTGTTTGAGGACTGATGCCTGCCATTTCTTCCATATTGTAGCTGCATGATTATTGGATACTACCCGTTACACTTTATTAGCATATGATGTAATGTTACCCGCCCACCATTGGGTATTTAAGCCTCTGCCTTCTGCTCAATAAACGAGGCTTGATCAGACTCCTGTCTTGCCTCCATTTCTCACGTCTCTTGCCTCTCTTCATTCCCAGTCCCTTTTTCAGGTATCCACGTTGTTTGATGACCTGCGGGACGGTTCAAAACAGAAACGCATATAACAGCTTCAAGAGGGTGGTCCCACTGACCTAACACCTCTGAGATACACTCTACTGTGAACAAACAAAACTAAAGAAAACAGTACAAACAAAAAATACAGAAAAATGTGGAAACCAGATCAGGTGCAGCATGCAGTGTAGCGGGGATTTACAGACACAGTTTTAACTGTTTAGGTCAGCTTAATGCCTTTGCTCTTCTATACCGCTCTCTCCCAAGCTCTCGGTTTAGTGACCGCTTTCCTCCCATCCCTCGGTGGCAGAGAGGGGGTTCTCTGGAGGCTCATTACCTCTGCCATTCCACAGATGAGTCTTGGGCCCCCACTGCCGTCCATCACCTCATGCACACCGGATTCTCATGATTGTGGCTCCGAGACTGGGGTTCTATGGATTCCACTCCTCAGTGACCGTGCTGGCGTGCTCCTCGATGGGGCCCGAGTTGACATCTCACGCGGAGTCACCTCCATTCCTGAGCTGCTCCTGTGCTCACTGCCCTCTAGGGTTGTTGTCCATTTTATCCCAGATGGGTAGTTCTTACAAGAACATAATGTTCAATGCAGACCTGTCTTACATTTTTTTATTAACCCAAACTGTTGTTCCGTTAACCTAAACTATTGTTCAGTTTTAAGATGACTTCAGGAGGCATTTTTGGTTTAAGGTTGACAGCTTATCTTGAGATGATAGTTTCATGGGTTCAACCAGCCTCCCTGAGTCCATGATTTGAAATTTGTTTTTGTAGTTTCCCCCTTTTGATCAGGATTCTTCTACAGAATCTTTGATGGACGTGTTCTGTAGTGGCAGCCAGGTACCATCTAGTTTTTCCCATCTCATGATGACAAAGGAGGCAGCTAGCTAGTTGGTCATGGAGGAGATTAGGCACACATTCCCTCTCCTGTTCCTGTCCCTGACTCTTTCTTCCTCTATTGCTCTCGGAGAAAAGATACCAATTGTGCCTTGCATGGTCGCTTTCAAGCTTTTAAGACCCCAGGCAGGAAACAAGGAACTGGAAGGTGGAACAGTGACATACACTAAACAGGTTACTAGGCCCATTAACTGGGACATCCTTAACACCATGCCGCTAAAGCTCTGAACCAAAAGAGGCAGATCCCAGGAGGTGTCTGATTGTCTAGAAGCAGCCTCAGCAGCTACTTTTATTTATTTTTTAATGTATCTATAATATTTACCAATTCAGCTTTTCACAGGTGTACAATGTATTGACACCGATTACAATCCCACCTTTAGCTGATGCAGCTGCCTTATCACTGTGAGCCTTTCTTTTCTTCCTCCCTGCCGCCCCTGGTGGCCAACAAGACACTCTGGTCTCCACACACGTTGCCTTTTCTTCTCATTTTCTATCAGGGAGAAAGAGGAGGTTTCCACTCCCATAAACCGTCCCAGGCTCAGGCGCCCACAGGGGCAGTTCCACCCTGCCACGAGGGTCCCTGTGAGTCCTCGCTGAACCCACAGCAGTGAGTTTGGTTGGGTCGTCGTATAAGTGAGGTCATGCAACATTTGTCTTTTCGTGAGGATCTCGTTTCACTCAGCACCACGTCTTCAAGCTCGGCCCGTGCTGCGGCATGCATTTGGGCTTCATTTCTCCTCTGGGCCGAGTAGCGAGCCGGTCGCTTTTCTGGTCCAGGAGGGTGTGGCGGCCTCAGAAGGCCTGTACTGCGTCCCTTGAGTTGGATTCAACTCAGAGGCAGTGGGTTTTGCTTTTCTTGTTCTCTGGAAAGTAATGGTTTCTTGGAAATATTTTTAAAATCATTTTATTGGGGACTCATACAACTCTCATCACAATCCATACACACATCAATTATATAAAGCACATCTGTACATTCGTTACCCTCCTCATTCTCAAAACATTTGCTTTCCACATAAGCCCCTGGCATCAGCTCCTCAGTTTTCCACCTCCTTCCCTGCTCCGCTCCCCTCTCCCTCATCAACCCTTGATAACGTATAAATTATTATTTTGTCATATCTTACACTGTCCAACGTCTCCCTTCACCCATTTTTCTGTGTCCGTACCCCAGGGAGGACGTTATATGTAGATCCTTGTAATCGGTTCTGGGAAAATATTTTTATTTGTTGGTGGTAAGAGAAATACATGTAGAAGCAAATATTACATGCAATTCCACTGCCAGTGGCAAAAACAAACAAAAAGCAATCCCTTTTGAGATACGTAAAACCTGAGAAAGCTGGAAACTGTGTATCAGGAACCTGTCAGAGACAGAAAGCTCAGGTTCCCCAAAAACAAGTGCTAGAAAAGGGGCCAAACTGCATCCTGCCCAGGGCAGCAAGCGTGGGAGACGGAGGCAAACGCAAACACGCAGTAGCCCGTTGAGCTCCCGATGTGCTGTGTGTGGATAGAGAAGGGGATTTATTTATTTCGAGAAAATGGCTCCCACGACTATGGAGGTGGACGAGTCTCGCATCTGTCGGCAGGTGGCAGACTGGTGACCCCTGCGGGCTCATGGGATTGTCCAAAATCTGCGAGTCAGGTGGTAGGCTTCTGCCAGCTTACATCTAAATTTTTAAGACCATGCGAAGAGTGTGGGGGAGGGGGAGAAGACGGAGGGAGGGAGAGAAAGGAGTGAGGAAGAGAGAGAAAGAGATGAAGGCTGTGGTTGGCAGAATTTCTAGGAATGTCTTGGAATGCCCCAGTCCCTGGAATCTGAGTGATGGGAAGTGACTCCTGTGTTGAGTAATAGTCAGCATTCGTGGACACCAGTCAATCACGTCATAGTAGACAGTTGCTTCTGTGGTGTTATATTACAAGGTCGACGGCCGTCCACAGAACGGGCCATCCCATCCCCTCGTTTGTGAAGTGACCTCTGCTGAGGTTACCCCTTGGGGAAAACATTCACACGATCTCTCCACATTTCGGGGACTCGCTCCTTGAGGGCTTCGATCCACCTACCTCCCACCCCTCCCCGCCACCAATATCCCGGGGGTGTCCCTTTCTTGGCCACGGTTCACTCATTGGTACACAATTTCACATTTAGCCATGTCTCCTTCCAAGAACAAATGAGCTTCCTGTGTCCCCCTGGGAGGCTTTCCCTTCACCACTGCCCTTCCGGGAGGGCCCTTTGAGGAAGGGCCACAGTCCCTGCAGACGATGCCTGCCTGTGACGCAAACACCTTTAGGAAACCGGCCACGCGTTTCCCCTTCAGCCGATCCAAGGAACACCCAGGGAGGCCCCAGGTGCAGCTCGAGGGAGGACATTATTGTGACAGGAATGGGAATCCTGGACGCTGGGGCCACTTCCTCACCCAGCTTACTTGTGCTCAGGCTTGAATCTTGTGTATCCCATTTTCAATTAAAACATTAAAAACAAATCATTTTCTGGGGGGGCTTTTATAACATTCCACCCACCAACTGCATCAAGCATATGTGGCGATAGGTTGCCATCACCCTTTTCTAAACATTGATCCCATTTCGATTTAACGAGGGCAGTCCCCAGGCCACGATGGGCGGCTTCAGTGAACGCACGGCTCCTTCACAGGCCATGATTGAGCATCCAGTCTCTGAAGGCCCACTAACAAGCTGCTCGCCGTGACCTTGAGGAGGTCAGGGATTCTGTCCTTAGCTGCTGGATCTCGGACGTCAATGCCCGGCGGAAAGTAGGTGGTTAATAAATATTTATTGACTTTGCTGGTTGCTTCATTTCCTGTCCGGCATCCGCCGTTTCTCTCCAGGGCTGCCCTTGGCCGAGGGTGGTGTGGCTGTAGACCCCAGGCCTGCTCTCTGTTTGGGGCCCCCCATCCTTGCCTGCCTGCCAGTGTCTGCAGCTCCGGACCACCCTGTGCCCTGCCCTTGCCCATCATTTCTTCCTGACCCGATGCTCTGTGGCAGGCGCCCCCTTGCTCTCATCCCTGCCCTGTTGCTACACCTGTTGTCTCTGCAGTACCCTCTTTTCCCCAGGGGTCTCCCCAACGTGTGCCTGGCCCATGTCATCCTGTAACGGTCACCTGGCCCATGCCCAGGTGAGTCAGCAGTGGTTCCATAGACTTTCGCTCACCGTGAGTCCGCTGGCTCAGACCCGAACGGGTCCTTGGGGTTTTCAGAGCAGCCGGAGGCGCAGTGGTGAGGAGTTGGGCTGTGATCCCCAAGGTTGGCAGTTCATAAGTACCAGCTGCTCCTCGGGTGAAAGATGGGCCGTGCTGCGCCTACAGAGAGTTAGAGTCTGGGAAAACAACGCCCAGGGGGCAGTTCTCTGCCCTCCCGGTTGTTAGGAGTCGGCATTGACTCCATGGCAGCCCGTGTGGGAAGCAGATCAGTAGGTTGTGGCTCTGAGGTGCCTCTGGGTGGAGCCACGGAGAGCACTGGCTTCCTGAAGGACGCTACCCACAAGGAACCTCACTCCCAGCCAGCACGGTGATTCTGACTCATAACGGACCGGTGGAGGGCAGAACTGCCCTGCGACTGCGCTCGTGAGAAATGATGCAGGAAGTTTCCCCTTAGCATCAACCCCCCATGCTCGGTGTAAACTGAGCGCCATCAGTGAAGCTGTGTTATTTGATCAGTGAATCGTACGGAGCAACAGCTCATGGCTTGCAGCTCACAGTTGGGCTATCCTTACATAAACTCCTCATCTCCACAGTGTCTTCAATTCAAGGCCATTGAAAAATTATTGATGTTATCAATGCAATCACCTCAGACCCCAGGGAGATGACTGAAAATGTTTTTCTTTCTTTCATTATTATGATTATTTTTTGCCTTTGTTGTTAGTTTTTGTCATAATAGGACCACCAAAGTAAACCAGAGTCGTTCATGACCCACAGACAAGCAGATGGGTTCTGGGCTCCCACTTTAATTCCAGCCCCAATCAAAGAACAGTTAGTGCTTCTCATGTGGCCCTGCTTGACACTCGTCTTTATGAAGGGGTCTCTGAAGACAAGGGGGGGCTACAGCAAAGGGTGGTGAGAAAGCAGATGGTGCCAGGCTATCAACTGGAGAAGTGTCTGAAAGGCTTGTATTCTAACAAGCAGGCCTCTAAGTGAGGAGTCAACAAAGTCCACCTCGAGGAAGCACACCAGCCTCCGGGATCCAAAGATGACGAAAACAAAATCCAAATATGATGGAGGGAAAGTTAGCAGAGCTTAAATTGTGAACGCCCAATTTGTAGCATCTATGGAGGACAGTGGGCCCCCCCAATCCATCTGCAGAGTGTCTGGTCAGACTGAGCCACTGGCAGGTCCCCTCCGGCCACAGGGGAGCACTCCAACAGCTTTACCACCGACAGAGGTTCTGGCAAACTTGATCGGTGGATCGGACCATG
>NW_022103928.1:30126854-30129115 GCF_000313985.2 Echinops telfairi | reverse complement strand
CGGTTGCCTTTCCCTCACTGCATCTGAAGGCAAAGGTTCCCTGTGGAAGCTGCTTGGGACAAGGCTTAATTGGGGTCTAGGGCTCACTGGTATCTCCTGGAAATCGTTGTTCTCGCTACTAGAAAGCAGAGGGCAGCAAAGAGCAAGAATGATGATCTAGCTCCTTTAGCCGGGGCGCCACCCGGCAGGAAAGCAAGTACCCCTCGTGGACCATACCGGGAGCTCCTGGCACCAGGACCACCTCGCAGATGCACAGCCCTGTAGGAAAGGTAAGGGCAGACTCAGACAGGGAGCACGCCAGGCTTCCCAACCTGGCTTTGCTGCCCATAAGCCTCTCCGAGCCTTCGTTCCCCATCTGCAAAATGGGGAGACTAACAGAGCCCACCTCCGGCGGGCGAGGCTGGCTAGGTCAGCTGTGTGCAGGAGCCCGGACACTGCCAGGGAGTCAGAAGCACGCGGTGACTCCCATCTGGCTCTGGTGCCCACGACGTGGGTCTGAGGGTGCCACCCTGGCTCGTCCCCTCGGGCTCCACAGTTGTGTCTGCTCGGTTATTGTTTTGTTTTCTGTGAGCGTAGGTTTGCCAGCTGAGGCTTGTTTCTCAATCAGATTGGAGGATGCAGGCCAGCCTTTCAAAATACATTCAGATATGTTTTAAGAGAGAGTTGGTGTTAAGAAAAGAAACAAGTAGAAAATAGCTCATGCCCAGGGAAGCATCTTGGGTCTCCCTGACCCAGGGTCTTTGAGCTTCTCCCAGGCACCCCTCTATTCAGGGAACGCACCCGCCACCGAGTGGCCAAACAGGGTCATGCAGCAGTGGGTCTCCACCTCCCTCAGGTCGCGACCCTTTCATACAGTTCCTCCTGTGGTGGGGACCCCCAGCCATAAAATTATTTTCATTGCTACTTCATCACTGTCATTTTGCTACTGTGATGAATCGGGCGACCCCTGTGAAAGGGTCGTTCAACCACCAAAGGGGTCGCGACCCACAGGCTGAGAACCACTGACATACAGGATGATTGGGGGTTTTTTGGTGGTGGTTGGGGTGGCCTGGGGGGTGGGGAGGGCAACAGAGGGAGCAGTCTAAGGTCACAGAAATCATTTTAATACCAGAAAGTGATAGAGTGAGAGAGGGGACATTAGTTGGAATTTCCCAGAAAACATGTTCATGAGACTATTTGAAGTCACCTAGGGAAAAGGTCGGTGAGGTGGGGTGGCGATGAAGGCTGTTCATAGAGAGCCGGAACCCCCTTTCTCCTGGAGGTGCTAGGACTGCACCTCCCATCCCCACCCAGGTCCACTTGACAGGCATGCAGTCAGTATGGTTGCTCAGAAGGCCCCGCGCTTGGGGTTTTTAATGCTCTGTGGCTACTCTCATCAACCTCACAACACTGTGGAAGTGATCTGTAAGTGATACCGCTTTATCAGTGGTCCCTGTTGTGCTCTGATGGTCTCGGACGTATAAGGTGATGCCCGTGTAAGGGATTGACAGGGTCCTAGCATGGTGGCCTGTGGCACTGTGGGTTGGGCCGTGGAGTGTTAGCTGCTAGGTCAGGAGTTCAAACCCCCCAGTCACTCTGAGGGGCAAAGATGAGGCTGATTCTAATTGTACCCACAGGGACCTCCTACCTTTCTGGCTGGGTGTCTGTGGCCCTGCGCAATGAAGGCCCTGTCTGCTGATGGTGGAGCTGGCTGGTCAAGCCCCTCCATCATGGGAGGGAGTAGGAGACATTCGGGAATGGCCACGCCTGGATCTCCGTGTGACCACTTAGGGCAGAAGTGCTCTGCCAGCCTGCACCCTTCGCCACCTCTGCATGGCTGCAGGAGAGAGAAGTAAACTTCTGTTATCTGATCAGAATATTCTGGGGTCATCTTACTAGGGCGAAAGGAGGCCCGGTGGCGCAGGGGTTCGGTGTTGGGCTGCTTACAGCAAGGTCGGCAGTCCAAAGCCACCGGTCCGTTAGTCCACGGGAGACAGAGGGACGCTATCTGCCCCGTACAGATGTACGCTCCGTGTCACCGGGACAGGAACAGTCTTGTCCTCAGACTGAGTGCCCAGAGAGCAGATTAATGCAGACACAGGTGAAAAGTGACCCTCTTGCCGTTCCTCTCTCCTCTGAATGTGTTCGTTTTTATTATTTTCTGCTCTCTTCGGGATTGAGGATTTTCCGTGTTTTGTTGTTGTTGGGGTACTTTTTGTGTGATCCTCCTTATGTGACACCTAGGGTAGGGGGTCTGCGGAGACTGCAGCCAGGTGGGTAGT
>NW_022103928.1:30125162-30126698 GCF_000313985.2 Echinops telfairi | reverse complement strand
GCTGAACTAATGACACTGTCAATAACTGTCAATATGTGTTCTTATACACTGGGCTGCTCACGGCAAGGTCTGCAGTTCAAAACCACCAGTCAGCTCTTTGGGGGAAGGATGAGACTTTCTACACCTGTGAAGATTTGCAGTCTCAGGAACTCATGGGGGCAGTTCTACCCCATGCTGTAGGGTCGTTATAAGTCAGCATTGACTGGATGGCAGTGTAAGTGAGGCCCCAGGTGTTAATAATGATCTTTAAGGTGAACCAGAGACATATGTAAACCACAGATATAGGCATGGATTTTGGACTTGCACTTAATTCTAGCCACAATTTGTTCAATTAGAACCATTAGTTCTTAAGACACGACCCTGCTTGATGCTTGCTTGCCCTCAAGAAGAGATGAGTGCTTTACAAAGTGAGACAAAATTAGATGGTGCCCAGTTAGGTTACCAGGAGGAAAAGCCTCTGGGATCATAAAGGCTTGTCTTCAAACAAACAGCCATCTCAGTGAGGCACCAACTAACTCCACGTGAAGAAGCACCCAGCCTGTGTGATTCAGGGAGTGTAGTAACATAATCCAAGGCAAAAGAAGGGAATGGTATCAGAGCTTAAATTGTGAGCACCTGGCTTGCAGAGGGCTCTGGATGACAGTGGAAGCCTAAAATCCATTTGCAGGCTCCACACGTGGATTCAGTCTCCGGTGAATCCTCTCTGACCACAGTTGAGGGATGTGAATAGTTTTGTTATCAGACAGAGAGCAATGTAAAGTTGATTATGGCAGACATAACTAGTTAAAATGCAGTATCTTATCCTTTGTTATCCCTTTTGACCTGTTTTAAAGTTGTTTCCGTTAAAAAAAAATGAAGGGGGGGATACACATGGATTAAGCCTCTGACGAATCCCCTCTGACTGTGGACCGGGGATGTGAACAGCCTTGCTCTCATGCAGAACACACTGGAAAGTGGATCTTTGCAGATGCAATTAGTTAAAATTTAGCACCCTCTGATTTGATCATCCTTATGATCCACTTTGTCATTGTTGTTTTAGTTTATTAAAAAATGTTTGTCTGTGAAGTCCAGGATAGGTAAATCTATAGAGGCAGTGACTGGGTTAGTGGCTCCTTGGAGGTACGGCAGGGAAAGCTGGGGAAAATGGGGAGCTAATCACAGTGAGAACAAGCGTGAAGAAAATGCACTACAACTGATTGGGGTGATGGTCGCACAGGTCTCCTTGACAACTGAACTACTGAATTGTACGACGACGTGGGGATTATATGCCAGCCAAACTGTTAAAATAGTCTTCAAGCATCCAAGTGCAGGATGTGTGACTTATAAGTCAACAAAACTGCTGTTAAAAAAGTGCTCTAGAGCCCCGCTCCACCCGACACCCTGAAGCCGAGCCAACTGATGGCAGCGGGGCTGGTAACACCAAAGAAAAGGAAGTAAAATCAAGCCTTTTATCTTCCCACTTTATATCATATGCTGAAATGGGTGCATGCATTTGCCTAAAAGCATATTTAGATGCCTAAGATGAAAGGAAATATT
>NW_022103928.1:30122575-30123692 GCF_000313985.2 Echinops telfairi | reverse complement strand
CTTCAGGGGCTCCATTTAGGGTCCCTTCCCTCCTTCTCTGGTCCCTGCCTCCAGCCCATCCCCTGCATGGCAACCGCATCCTGCGGGAGACCTTCCACAGCTCTCCCTCCGCTACCATGGGGACACAGGGCCAGCTCCCGTCTTACTGTCAGGTCAGGGGCTCGGTGATCATTCCACTTCTGACCCCACTCAGGACAGACTGGCTCCCACTCAGGACAGACTGGCTCCCTTCCCCGTGCCCTGCCCTCCTCTGCCAGGGACCCGCTGGGTTAGGCTCTCCTGGCAGGCATTCTACTCCACCTTCATTCACCTTGGTCCCAGTGCAGGGCACCGCACTTCTTTTTCCCACTTAGTTTTAAGACAGGCGGGACAGGCCCTTGCTGTGGCCCCAGCACCCAGTGCGTGCTCAGGAAAGAGGGGTTCCTGGGGCTGTCCTTAGTGGGGCCCAGACTGCTCCCAGACTGCTACTCTGGCTGTGACCTGTGCTTTGCCCATTAAAGCCCTGCCTCTCTTCTTGAGCTAGTTCAAGGCCAGCCGCCACCAGGAAACCCGCATCAGTCACTTCTTCTTTATAGTCCCTGCAGCTTTTCTTGGTTGCTGGCACTTCCTGGAGCTGGGGGTTTCCCACGGGAGACCACGCGTGTCCTGCATGGGGGGACCGGAGCAGCAGGCACACTGGTGAGAGGGAGAGACTAGGATGAAAATGAGGGGACTCCCTCACTGAACTGACGCTGCGGGGGGACAGCACTGGAGA
This sequence comes from Echinops telfairi, assembly GCF_000313985.2. Lineage (NCBI taxonomy): Eukaryota > Metazoa > Chordata > Mammalia > Afrosoricida > Tenrecidae > Echinops > Echinops telfairi. Next base: position 30,122,938 of record NW_022103928.1, on the reverse strand, counting down.
CACAGTGCGGGAATAGTGCACGGTCTGGCTCCATCACAAGGCACTGAGGGCATGCAGCAGAGCAGCGAGGGAGCAGAGTGATGAACGCCCCCTGGGGAAGACCAAAAATAGACTTGGGAGACAGAATGTGGCACCCCATCAGACTTGACTGGAAAACACGCATAAAGGCCAACAAACAGGCCTTGATCTGTTTATAGGCTTTTCCATTTTTGTCAGAGGCTTTCTTTTTCTCATTGTTATTTTGTTCTTGCTTTCTGCTGTTGTTATTGTTTTGCTGGTTTTTACTTCCTTTATTGTTTTATTTGGCTTTGCCTGGTTTTTGCACTTATTAATGTATCTGCATGTCTATCTAGATAAGATAGG
>NW_022103928.1:30115304-30121721 GCF_000313985.2 Echinops telfairi | reverse complement strand
TCTAGTTCTTTGGTGCTTCCTTCCCCCCACTATCATGACCTCAATTCTATCTTACAAATCGGATTAGACCAGAGCATGCACACTGCTACAGATAAGAGTCTGCAACACAGGGAATCCAGGATAGATAAACCCCTCAGGGCCAACAGTAGAGATACCAGGAGGATTAGGGGAGGTTGGAGGGAGAAAGTGGGAATCGATCACAAGGATCAATCTAGAATCCCCTCCCAGGGGGACATATAACGGAAAAGTGGGTGAGGGGACAACGGAGGATGTAAGATATGGAAAAAATAATCTATAACTTATCAAGGGTTTGTGAGGGAGGGCAGGCGGGGGAGGGAGGAGGAAGAAATGGGGAGCTGATATCAGGGGCTCAAGTGGGAAGAGAATGCTTTGAAAGTGATGATGGCGGCATATGTGCAAATGTGCTTGACACCCTGGAGGAATGTGTGGATTGTGATAAGAGATGTAAGAGCCCTCAATCAAAGTATTTAAAAAAAAGACAAGAAAATGAGGGGACTCTGGGATGCCATGGGAGGGACGTTGGGCTCCGTGGGGCTGGGCTGGGCAGGACAGGAGGTGTCTCTGCTCCAAGGGGAAGGGGAAACAGCCCCAGGGACAGGCTGATTCAGCCTCTGCCAGATTTCCTGTGGACCCTGGTAGCAGACACACAGGGGCAGGAGGTGTCCTAGGGGGTGGACATGCCAGTCTCTGAGGTGGGAGGTGTTGGGCTCTGGCCAGTCTTAGAACGTTCCGGTGCCTCTTGGCCTCCGTGGTCACAGTGAGGGCCCCTAGCGGGCCCATGCTTATAAACCTGGCATGGTGGAAGTTGGGCTGCCTGTAGAGGATCACAATGCAGTGTGGACGCTGTGGTGGGCCAGATGCTTGTTGATAGCTTGGCTGATGGTCTGATTGGTGGCCAGCCAAACTGGTGTTGCTCCAATAGTGGCCAGCTGGCCAGGGGAAGCACGGTAAAGCCCCCGGCTGGTGCTCAGCAGGAGATGAGAAGAGAGTTGGTGAGGGCAGGTGATGTGGAGACAGGAGCTGAAGACTGTGTGTGTAAGAGCTTGCAGCCTGCCAGGGCTTGGTGCAGGGCATCCAGGGTGGCCAACGGCCCGGTTCTCCCCTCTGGAAGGAAAGAGCGAGGAGACTCAGGGTGAGCCTGCAGCACCCAGCTCTACTCACCCCGCCAGACTCACTCTCCCTCCTTCTAGAACAGCCTGGTGCCACCTAGCCCTACCGAGCGTCCTCCGAGGCCTCTATTTCCACCCATCCCTCTGTCCCTTTCCCACTGAGGACCTGGGGAAGGGCTCTCCCACCACATACTTCTGGATCTCCTCCTCAACCCAGGCCCTATGTGGGGCACTGGACGCACCTCGCTGATGAGGGCCCTCAGCCCTGCCCAGAGGAGACTGAAGACCCCGTGAGCAATGGCTCTACCACTGTCAGTCCCCCTCAGTCCCGGGGCCCCTGGAAGCAGCACCTTGGCCTTGATTATCTTGGCTTCATGGGACACAGGTTGGTGCTGATGGGACTCTTGTCCTGAGCTCTGGTGCTTAAGGAAGATGCTCTAGCTAGAGCCCTGGTCTTGGGGTGTGCTAGAGCCCAGCATGGGGCCCCTCTGGGCCTGGGCCTCCTCCTGTGGAACGAGGTGATCCTAGTATCTTCCTTCTTGGCTTGCTGAGTGAGCAAACATGATGGCAAGCACCTGGAGTGCTGGCTGCTAGTGGAAAGGTTGGGGGCTCCAGTGCACCCAGGGGCTCCGCAGAAGAGAAGCCTGATGACTTCTGAACAATCACCCATCGGAAACCCCGTGGGGCACAGTTCTGTCCGGACACATACGGTCACCGGTCACCGGGGGCACAGTTGCCTGGAGAGTACTGGGGAGCTGGGGTCCCCACCCTCTCCAGAGAGTGCTGGCCTGTAGGAAGCCCGGGAAAGAGGCAAGTCTGCACCCTGCTGGCTGGGCACTCCTGCCCACGCGTGCTGGGCCTGGCTGCTTTGGTTTCTGGCTAGGAGTTGTGCCCCCTGCTTTTAACTTTCCCAAGAGGGGAGGTGGCACCGTCCCTCTCCCTCCCTCTTTCCGGCACCACGTTGGTGTTGGTTGCAGGCTCTCCTACCTTGTGTGTGCTCCCTGCACGTGTCCAGGGTGCTCAGCAGAATCTTCCCCAAGGCTCTCTTCGAGATGTTCTTAAAAAGAAAGAGATGAACATGGGCTGGATCAGATGAAGCTGCCCCAGTGTCATCCAGGGGGGCCCTGTCCACCCCCCCATTGCCCCTTCCTGGTCCCCACACCTAGGCTGCTTGCTGGACCCCCCAGGGACTCCTGTGGTGACTGCAGAGTATGCGAGATCCCTCCCTGCCTCCCTCACATGTTCATCAAGTCCCATCTCGGCATTTGAGAACCAGCCATCAGGAAGAGACTGCTTACATCGATGAACTCGTGCAATCCTTGCAGCCATGGTAAAGTTGAGGTCCACGGTAGAGGAGCTTCATAAAAGGAGCTGGGTTGTCCCTTCATCCCCAACCCTCCCTTGCTTTTAGCTAGCGTCTCTGAGCCTCTACTTCTGTATCTGTATTCGGGAGGTGACACCTGTCTCCTGTGAGGGGAGCCTGTGGCCCGTGCCTCCGCAGGGCTCCATCCCCACCCCCGAGTGCCCAGATCCCTCCGGGGAGTGTACCAGGGCCCGGAGCCTCTGCAGGAGCTGTAGCGTGTCCACCAGCTTCTCCTCCAGCAGGGAGAGCCGCACTCGCTCCGTCTCCACCATCTGCAGCTCCAGCCGCAGGTGCTCATTCTCCTCCATCTTCCGCTGCAGCTCAGCCTGTAGCTCTGTCTGCAGGCACCAACAGGTTCAGTGTTGGCTGCTGCCCTCTCCCTGGTACTCCTGGCACCAGCCCCAGTCATCTCACCTGGTCTCCTACAACCTGCTAGGTGGCTCTGACAGTCAAAACCCACCACTGTCCCCTAGAGCAGTGGTTCTCAACCTTCCTAATGCCGTGACCCTTTAAAACAATTCCTCATGTGGTGGTGACCCCCAACATAAAATTATTTTCGTTGCTACTTCATCACTGTCATTTTGCTACTGTTATGAATCCGGCGACCCCTGTGAAAGGGTCATTTGACCCCCAAAGGTTGAGACCCACAGGTTGAGAACCGCTGCCCTAAAGGAAGGCATTCAGGCCCACGGAGGCCCCACAGCTTATACCAGGCTGACGTAAGAATGGGTCTGTTCTGTTTTCTAGTCAAAGGACTCTTCTCTATAAAGCTGTTTTCTTATCCGCTCTTCTTGGAAACTAACTTAATAGAAACCAATCTGGCCAGCTTACACAATAGGGAATTTATTGGCAGTCTAACAAGCAGCTCCCAGAGAGACAGCAGCTGGAGGATCACAGGAATAGGGTGACTGTGGAGACTGGACAGGTCAAGCCCCTTGCTCCAACCAGTCCCCCCACCCTCCTCGAGACTGAGGGACTCAAATGGCCCAGCCCAGGTCACTGCCCACTTTGGCTAGGGAGGGCCAGAGATGGTCAGTCCTACCAGGATACCTGCCCCAGGAAAGAGTGTCGCCTGGTGTCCCATGTCCACCCACAAGGATCTGGGAAAGGATCCGGACAGGCCCATACTGGTCACGGATGGAGACAAGCATGAGCCTTTGTGTACTCGGGGCCCACTCTGGGTTCCAAGCAGAAGGAGAGCAGGCCAGTCCTTGCCCTGCTGTAAATGGGGTGGAGGGTGGGCTCAGAACGCAAGGGCCTTCCCAGCTCTAACTCTTAAGTCCCTAGACCCACACTGCCTTAACATCTGCTTTGAAAATGAGGTGGTAGCTGTGCCATTTGTAAGACTGTGCCCACTGCATCTCACAAGGCTGAGCACCACACTTTGCACACATAGCACCTCCTCCTCGGTCACAGAGACTGGGTGGTAGATAGTCATCTCGTGTCAACTGGGGGGTGGGTAATTACAAGGGAAGGGGTGGAGTCTAGCCTGTCAATTAGGTCACAGCCAATGATGCCTCTGTGTGGGAGTGGCCTTCTCCTGAGGATTCTGGGACCTTCTTCTCTCTCTCCTTGGAGGTGGGACACATAGTCTCTCTGCTTCATCTTCCTGCGGAAGAGCCACATGGAGACTTGTGCCAGAGCCCTGAGATATTTTCACTGCTACTGGATCCACAAGACTTCTCACCCACCGGCCTGTGATCTTCTTACATTCGGCATCACTGCATGTGCTGCGTGAGTCTGAAGAGGGATTTATAGACTAGTATCGGGCATATAGACTTGATCTGGACTGGGCTGGGATGTTCTCGATACACTCTTTGATATCAAGCTCTCTCTCTCACATCTATGAGTGTTTCTGAATTTGTTTCTTTAGTCATCCCAGACTAGCACAGGATGCAGTGTCCTGCGTGGTCTGGTCAGGGCTTCAGAGAAAATGGAGCAGAGGTGGTGAGGATAAAACAACATCACCTGGTCTAAGATCAACACCACGTGGGAGAGAACGAGAAGACGTCTACAGTGGTGTCCACAGCTCACATTTAGGGAAGGTTCCTGAGTGTTCACCCATTTGCTGCATAGTGCTGCTACTATGCTCATTTCTAGATGAGGAAACTAAGGCACGGAAAAGTTCAGGAATAGAGGTACATAAGAGGGGAACCCAGGAAATCTGACTCAAGGAGTTACTTTTCTTCTGAATCACATTTTGAGATTCTTCAAGGCCTCTTACAGTAAGGAGTGCTCTACCTTGAGACAGAGGACCCCAAAGCTGGAGGAGCTACAGACCCCATTTCCCTGGGAGGTGTGACCCAACTACACTGGCCTGCCTGGAATGACGTTGATCCTTATTCCCAGTTGGTTGTTTTTCTCTGAGTTTTATATGTGTCACCCCCATTGCCTTCTTGTCTACATGGCTTCTGCTGAGAAGCCAGAGCTTAGTCTTAGTGGCTCTCCTTTGTGGTTTCCCTTTCTCCTGAGTTGCATTTCCGATTTTCCCCTTGTTTCTGGTTTTGAAAAGTTTAGTTATGATTATGTGGTGGGGGTCATTTAGCTTCTTGAATGCATATCGTATCTTTCATGATGTGCCGAAAGCTTTCTTCTAATAACTGATCAACACGTTTCTCTGTGCTTCTCGTTCTGTTTGGAATTCTGATCACGTTTAAGATATTTCTCTTGATGGGGTCCCTCATTATCCCCCCACCATCCCATTCTTTTTTCCCCATCGTTCCTCTGGTAGCTTAATATTTGTCTAATTTGCTAATTCTCTCTTCCACTGATTCAATTCCACTTATTTGCCTCTTCCACGCAGTATCTATCTCTCAAATTTTACTAGGAGTGTTTTGGATTTCTCCTTGCTGTTTCATATAGTTTCTCTACCACTCGTCTGTCAGTCTGTCATACTGCTGTAGCCTCGGTGTGACTGTGGTGCTGGAAGCTAGGCCACCGGTATGTCAAATACCAGCAGGGTCACCCAAGGTCAAGGAGTTTCCGTGGAACTTCCAGTCCAAGAAGAGACGATGAATAAAAGTAGGCTATCCACTTCCGAGGCATTAGCCACTGAAACCATTTCGAATAGCAACAGGGCACTGTCCCACGTATGAGATCTGGCCTGCTCCGGTGGCTGGGGTCAGGGAGCCCGTTTGGCACTGCATGTTCTGCTGCTCTGTGCAGGCGAAGAGCACGTACTTCCACATGTGGTGTGCAACTGGTGCTGATCCACACGGGCACGTCTCTGACCTCAGGCCAGGGAGCTACTGTGTGTGGGAGGGGGTGTCACTGGCCACTGAGTGGGGCAGGGTGGGGGCTGGCCACTAAGAAGACGTGGGGAATGAAAGGAGGATGGCACCTTTCTGGTTACACCCACCCAGTGTGGGTGCTTGTGTTGACCCGGGTGAGCAGAGTCTATGATCCGGTTGCTGCTTTGATCAAATGCTACTTTCAAACACTCAAAATAGCTGTGCTGTGTCAGGCCAGTTAGCAATTCAACGGTCCCATCTGTTTCCTCTCTGGCTACTTTTGTTTAGCTGCTTCTCCTGGTCAGTGTGTGACCGACCCACTTTTCTGTCCTCTCCTCTGAAGCTCGGGGCTCCAGGATGATCATCCGGATCGGTTTTACTTGGTCTCCCAGGTCTCTGAGGTAGAGGGGCTGGGGACTGTGTCTGCCTCGTTCTCCCTCTTTCCAATAATCGCTCATTTCCTTTTGCAGATCTCAACAAAATATGTGCATCGTCTCGACCTTAGTCCAATGTATTGAAAGGCTCAAAGGATTTTTTTTCCCTGTTTTGGTTTTTTACTTCCTATATTAAGAGGCTCGAGCCTAAACACCAGGATCCCTGGTGGTGTAGTGGTTATGAATTGCACTGTGATCCGCATGGTCAGCAGTTTGAAACCACCAGCAGTTCTTTGGGATAAAGACTGGGCTTTCTACTC
>NW_022103928.1:30112015-30115095 GCF_000313985.2 Echinops telfairi | reverse complement strand
GCACAACGGGAGCCCTGGCTCTATTTTGAGTCGACGTGAGTTCAGACGCCATCTGAATTTCACTGCCACTCCCCAGTGCTTGCCGACCCTTAATTCGGGGATGTGGGCATGTCAAGACAAGGGCCAGCCGAGGGAGGGGACTTTACCCTCAGGAAGAGTGTGGTTGAAAGCAGCTTGAGCCGTCCTTTTAGAACATTTACTGCTATTTCGACCTCAAAGTCACAGCCAATTCTGTAAAGATGTGAGCAGCTGAAAATTCTTGCAATGTGACTTCTGAAAAAATGTGTTTCAAAGGTTAAAAGTAAGCAAAACTACAAATAATTCAAATCACCCGAGCCTATTCCACTGCACTGTTTCATTCATATATTTGATTTTAAATCCTGTTACTTTTTTAATAGAATCTTTTCTTGAGACACGTAATCAGAAATACTTCATGAAAAAAAAAAGGACATGTATTTTGTTGGGATAGTAAATAAATGTTTTAATTTGGGATCAGTGAATGGAACACTTCAAAATGGACAAAGGTTGAATGAAACTAACCTTGGCTCTCGATGAAAAACACGGGAGATTAGATTCAGAAAGGGCTCCACAAAGAACTAAGGGAATTGCCTTGGCACTTGCAAAAGTAGCCCATCAGATACACGTTCTCTAAGTTTGAGGGATAGTACTAATGTAAAAATATATTTAAAAAGTACGTTTTATTAACAAGAAAAATGAAGTCATTTGTTGGGACTCCCCTCCACTCAAGAGTGTTGTAGCCCGTGTGCCCACGCGCTTGGTGTGCTGCCACCAGAAGGGTGGAGTGCCAGGGTGGGTGTGGAGTTTGTGTCAATGGAACCCACGGGCTGAGGGCCCGTGGAGCAGGTGGGGGTGAGGCCTGGGGCCGGAGCAGGCCAGCTCTGGTGGGCATGCAAACTGGCCGGGTCTGAGAAGGTCCAGGAACCACCTGGGGGGTCAGGTGTGGGCAGGAACTGACCTGGAGCCAGTCAAAGGATTTTTTATTTTTCCTGTTTTGGAAAAACAGGAGCCTAGCAAGGAGGGCAAAGAGATCTGGCTGGGAGCTGAGACGATCTCGCAAACCAGGGCACAAACTGAATGGGGGCTGGGGAGGCTGGCACCCGAAAAAGCTGGGACAAGGTGAGTGAGGTGGGTGTGCAAACGGGCTGGGAGCAGGGTGATTTCACGAGGTGCCCAGGAGCTGGGCTTGTGAGAGGGGACTGACTAGGTGTCTTGTGAGAGGGCACTAGGTGTCTCGTGGGCACGTGTGCCCTTCCTCCTCTCTGCCCGCTCTCTCAGCGTCTGGTATGTGGGGACTTCGGGGTACTAACTAGTGAATCGTTTTCCCACATGGCTGATGTCCTGGTTTTCCTTGTCCGATGCGTTCTCCGGGTGCTGCAGAGGGCTTTCCGCCCCGTGTGCCACCTTGAACCAGAGCCAACTGTCCTGTTTACGGCTTCCTGGAAGGCTCTCTGTAGAACATGTTTCCAACTGGGGCCTCCCCTCCATCACGTCACAGTGGTCCACGCACCCACCTCCAAGAGGAGAGAGGAGTCTGAGGCGGCGCAGGGCTGGTTAAAGCACAGCCTCTGAGCCCAGCTGGGCGCCTCTCTCTCTCTCTCTCTCTCTCTCTCTCTCTCTCTCTCTCTCTCTCTCGGTCCTTATTTCCAAGATGACTTCAGACATCAGGTCTGTCCCCACCTCGTCTGGTTCTCTGAGGATAGCACGAGGCAAAGCTGCCCAGAGCCTCACACACGATTCGTGTGTTGTGTGCTAGCTGACATTATTGTTATTATTTAAGGAGAGAGGGCAGCATCAGACTGGGCCGATGTAGGATGTCAAGAATACAAGTACAATAATATCTTATATCAAAACTGCAGTTTGCAGAAGTGTAGCAGCCAGGGCTTCCTGAAACGATAACTTCTAATGGCACCCCCATTTGGTGCTTATAGAGAAGGAAGACATCACTAGGATCAGGGGGACTGGGAAAATGCCAAGTGCTCTTAGAGAGGGATGTGCAGACGCTTTGCTTGGGGCCATCCCTCCTGGTTGGCATTGGAATGGTATTCCCGCCTTTCCTTTAGGGAAGCGTCCCTCCCCCCTTCCTCTGACTATCACAGAAGCCTGTCCCCAGCCCTGACTACGGGGACTGGCCCAGGGGCAAGCACATGACTGACACTGGGCCAACTGGAGTGCTGCCCTGAGATTTAGTGTGCGGGGAGTAAGACTAATTTCCCCTCGGGGATTTTTCAGTTGACGGAAGCAAGGAGCAGTCTGTGGCCCTGCCCTCCCTGCTTTGACAAGGAGGAAACCCTTCTGAATCCGAGGAAAGTGAGTTCGGCACCCAGAGAAACCTAGCGGTCAACAGGTGATGACAATCTGGCTTGGGTCCCTGGATCCAACGAGGCCTGAAGCTCATGTGACCCCTGCACTTCCCAGTTCCGGTCCTAGTACAAATCCTCACTACATAGAAATCAAAGGGAACCACGTCTCCGCCCAGTCTCAGTTCACGTGGCTTGCTCATCTGTGAGCGGGGCTGAATGAACTCTCCCAAGACCAGCCCCCCCCTCCAGGGCCCAGCTGACCTCCTTCCCAGTGGGACCCAGGCTCTTCCCGCTGCAGGCCTGTGTCCCCACCAGCATGGCCAGGTGGGCCTCCAGTTCTCCTAGGCTGTGGGTGTGGCCTGCGTGGCCAAAGTGGCCGAGGTGAGTCACGTGATTCTTGGCAGACTGCCCATTGCACCTGCAACAAAGGAGAGCACCCAAGGGGAGGGGAGCTGCTTTCCCCCATCGGTGCACCTTTGGGTGGGAACCCGCAGCTGGTCCCCCTGGCCAGGCCAGCCCCACACAGCACCCTCCCAGAGTCCCCTTCACGCAGAGAACAAGCCAAAAGCCTCACTTGAGCTGCCCCGGTAGGGCCCCTCCTCCCTGTCCCTCTGACACCCCTGGCTCTCTGCACCCGCTGCTGCTTCCCGCGTGTCCTTTCCAGCTCTGCTCACACATCTTCCCAGGAAGGCCGTCCCAGAGTCCCCCTGCAGGCCCTCTGCCCCGGATCCACTTGTCCTTCCTCACCAGCGCAGGGGT
>NW_022103928.1:30105351-30110992 GCF_000313985.2 Echinops telfairi | reverse complement strand
CACACACACACACACACACACACACACACACACTCCTTTGCCCCTTTGGCCACTGGAAGGGGTGGTCTAACAGCCAGACCCTGTTTAGGTTTCAGAGATGAGCTCTGTTTCTGTCTTAGGACAGGACAGTCCCAGCCCAGGGAGGGCCAGGCTGTCTCTCAGGAGGTCCGAGAATGGGGCCCAAAGTCAAATGAGTTTTCAACGGACTCTTGGGAACTACTGACTTGTACTACTTGGGGATGTGTGGGGAAAAGGGAATCATGAATGGGACCCCAACATTGTTGTGTCTTGGGCAGTGGGTTCCAATCTGCTTGAACCTCAGAGAACCTTAGGGACAGCCGTGGCTACCTCTATTTTCCGTAGGAACTCTCTCCCTCTCCCGGCCTATCAGGACAGAACACTGTGCCAGTGACTAGTCCAGGAAGGGCAAGGGGCAGGGGTCCAATCTGTGCCAACAAGAGTCGGGGCCAAACGTCTGGTTCAAACTTTCAGGGAAGAGAAGTGCCCTCTTGTCTGGCTTGGGCACTGAGGGTGTGGCTATCTTATCCCTTTGAGGGAAGAACCTTCCAGAAAGCAAGCAAGGGTGATGTCAGGAGAGTTGGAGGTTTGCTGGCATTTCTCTGTGCCCAAAGCCCACTTGGACTTTTTAGCGACGGGAGCCAACAGTACCCTTTTAGCCCAGGGCAGTTTCATTTGCAGGATCTATGACTTGCGGGCAAAAGGCATGTTCTGATGTGGCTGTTTGCAGCCGTGATAGAATGATGAGCCCCCACCCAGAGAACCGTGAGCAGTGGAGCTGGGTGGGTCTGGGCGTCTGTTTAAAAAAGGCTCCCAGGTGGCTCTGGCTCCTGGTGGGCTGGGCGCCGCCACTGGCTGCTTGAATCCGGATCTCCCAGCTTAGTGTCTACGGAGCTTCGACTCTGTGTTGGTAAGAAGGGTCCAAGAGCCAGCGGAACCAAAATGGAAGTTAGTCTGTCAAGTTTTTTTGATGGCCTGAACGTGTTCCCACTTTTGGATGCTGTTCATGTATTTAATTTTTTTCATGTTAATCATTTTCTTGGGGGCTCTCGCAGCTCTTATAACAGTCCATACATCCATTGTATGGAGCAAATGTGTACATAGGTTGTCATCAACATTGGTGTTAATGTGTTTCTTCGATGAACATTCTGAGGCTGTGCCTGTGTGGGCACATGTACATGCACACGTGTGTATGTGAGCTCGTATGCACACATGTGTATGCATAGTGTATGTGTGGTGTGCACAAGCGTGCGTGCGTGTGTGCATACGTGGGTATGCAGTGCCATTGTTGTGCAGACCCCGAGGCGGGTCAGGTGAGGAGGTCTGAAGACAGGTGGGAGAGACAGAGGCCCGGCAGCCCCTCTACGAGTGCTTGTAGGTGAGCTGGGGAGCCCAGGCACCACGTCAGCCGCCCAGGCACCACGTCAGCCGCCCAGGCACCACGTCAGCCGGCTTGTTCTCTGCACGGAGAGAGCCTTTCTCTTCCCTTCACCCTGCCGGCTCTCTCCGTGTGCTCCAAGGCCTGGTGCAGTCCTTAGCTCATGGGCCCCTCTGTGGTCCTCTTGGGGAGCGACACTCCAGCCCCTGCTCCCGCCCCTCTGATGGCGGGGAGCTAACACCACCGTGGCTTCTGGGGCGGCTACTGGTCCTTGCCTAGACCTGAAAGGGACTTGAGTGGATGTGGCCTTCCCCGCGTTCCCCCTGGGGGTGTCCCACTGTCAGGGCCACTGTCCTGCTTTCAGGAAAAGGGCCCCGAGGGGTTCAGAGCAGCCTGAGTGTGTAGGAGAGGCGAGTTCTGATGGAGGCTGCATGGTCACCCTGGGGCACCAAGCCTCCGTGAGCAAGGCCAAGCCACAGCTAATGGGCGGGGAGCCAGGTGACCAGCCCAAGTGCAAGGGACTAACCTTCATCGGGGTGTCTGCTTCCAGAGCTGCTGTCTGACGGCCAGGCTGCTTTCTCGGGGGCAGGGCCTGGGTCTCTGGGCACACTGCCCTCAGGTTCCCCACTGCTGGTGTCTCGCTCTTGGCAGACTTGTGGTGACATTGGGCGCTGGGTGACTTCTGATCTGTGGGTGGGGGGAGAGACACAGGTCCTGAGGAGGAGGAGGAGGAGGGGTCATGGCCACCTCCCTGAAGGACAGTGTGGAGATGGGCTGATCATCTTCTACTCTGTACTCCACAGAGTACAGGTGCTACGAGGGTCTCAGAGATGACCAGGACACTCAGAGACGACCGAGGACTGACCCTACTGGCTGCCTACCCAATGCCCTTCGATGAGCCACTGGGAAGTGTCCGATACTCATGGTCCCAGGCGCCTGGCAGTGAGGGCCATGAGAAGTACATTAGCTCAATTTTAGCCAATGAGCCTCAAGATGAGATCTTCTGAAGAACTTCTAGACCAGAATCTCACCCCTTACTGAAAGACCCAGGGAACCGGTCACAAGGATCTACCTATCACCCCCTCCCAGGGGAACAGAGAACAGAAAAGTGGTGAAGGGGGACATCAGTCAGTGTAGACATGAAAAAATAATAATAATAACTTATAAATTATCAAGGGTTCATGAGGAAGGGAGGGAGGAAATGAGCTGATACCAAGGGCTCAAGCAGAAAGAAAATGTTCTGAGAATGATGGCAGCAAATGTACAAATGTGCTTGACACGTGGAGGTAAGGATTGTGATAAGAGCTGTACGAGCCCCCAGTAAAATGATTTTAAAAAAAGACGGACGCAGGAAAGGGCCTTTTCTCTGTTAAGAGGCGCCATGGGGGTGGTGGTGTGCGATGCGCTGGGCTGCAATCCACATGGCCAGCCGCTCTGAGGGAGAAAGACGAGGCTTTCTACTGCCAAACCCGTTAGTCTCAAAAACCCACCCGGGGCGTGTTGTGCGTCAGCATCCATGCGATGACAGTGCGCTTGGGTCATGTTTGGTTGGTTCCATTTCTTAGTCACTGCCAGGTGAGGAGGAGACAGGTGAGCTCCAGCAGCCATTCTGGGGCCATGAGGAGATGGCTCGGCCAATCGCAGTCCTGGAATAAGCACCCTGACTTTGTGAGCAGCCCCATCGACCAGCCTGGGGGTTGCTCTTCTCTGGATTTTTTAAAAAAGCCTGCTCTAGAATAAAAAGCCTTCTTTTTACTTACTTATTTATAAATACTTTTATTGGGGCTCTTATATCTCTCATCACAATCCATACATTCCTCCAATGTGTCCAGCACATTTGCACATATGCCGTCATGATCATTTTCAAAGCATTCTCTTCCCACTTGAGCCCCAGATATCAGCTCCCCATTTCTTCCCCCTCCCTCCCCTGCCCTCCCTCTCTCATGAACCCTTGAAAAGTTATAGATTTTATAATGAATAACTCTTACAACTCAACAACAAAAGGTCAAACAGGCCAATTAAAAAAAGAAATGAACCAAGGCCTTGAACTTCATCCATTTCTTCAAGAGGAGACTGAAATGGCTGGTAAGCACATGAAAACACATCACATCTCTAGCCGTTAGAGAGATGCTCATGTACAGTGGGAAACTACTTGATACACCCTAGGTATCAGAGATAGCTATTATCAGCAAAACAAAAAGATTGGATGGCCAAGGAGATGGACTAATTGTAGCCCTTATCCATTGCTGGGGGAATGAGAAATGGTGCCGCTACTACAGAAACAGTTTGGCGAGTCCTTAAAGAAGTTTAATTAGGTGCTGCCGCCGCCTCTGGCTCATGGAACCGGTGCACTTTCGAGCTTCAAGATGGTTTGTGCTAAGAGCTGGAACCTGAAGAACCCTTTTGAAGGCTCCCTCCTAGCGTAACTGTGACTTGGAGCCAACTGCGCTCCCACCCTGAAAGCAAAGAGGTCCTCACAAAGGCTGAAGGAGGGCGAGGGAAGTCAAAACCGAGCCTTAGCAACAGGACTATTGTGTGGCTGTTGTGCCTCCTGCGGGCTGGACCCGCACTCCATTTCTGATGGGGCAGGCCCGGACCTGCTGCGCAGCCGGCAGCATGGCCAGGCGCATTACCACTGCCTTTGGCTCTCCGGCAGCTGGCCTGGCAGGCCTAACAGCTTCCTTTGGCCTGCTTGACCTGGAACAAGAATGGTGGATGCAGCATGGGAGCAGTGCGCCCTGTGGTTGGGCAGAGAGTCAAGGTCAAGAGCAGCAAAGTGGGTGGAGCGAGCAGCAGGGTGTGATGACTAAGTTGCCTACATTTCAAAACTTGCATGTAATGATGGAGCTTTCAGAAGAGACGGAAAATGGCCTCTCCTGGCAATTGGTCAGGAGGAGAGTTTTCTTTATGAAACATTTTATTTTAAGAAATCATTTTATTGGGGGGCTCTTACAGCTCTTAAAACAATCCATACATCCATTGTATCAAGCACATTTGTACATAGGTTGCCATCATTCCCAAAACATTTTTCTTTCTACTTGAGCCCTTGGTATCAGCTCCTTTGAAACCCTCCCTCCCCCACCTTTCCACCCTTGTGAACCCTTAATAATTTATAAATTATTTTTATTTCCATATTTTACTGTCTCCCTTCACCCATGTTTCTGCTGTCCCCCTGGGGTGGGGGTTGTATGTCGATCATTGCGATCAGTCCCCCCACCCCCTTACCTTCCCCCTACTCTCATGGTATCACTACACTCAGTATTGGTTGTGCGGGATGATCTGTCCTGGACTGTGTGTCCAGAGCTCGTATCTGTCCCAGTGTACGTGCTCTGGTCTTAAAGGTGTTCCCACCCCAGCACCCCCTAAGCCTACTTGATACGAGCATCAGCCCCTTGCTCAGCTTTTCCTTGTCTTGGTCACTCAATCTCTCCCCAGTAGCCCCCTGTAATCTGCAACGTGGAAGTGCTCGTCTTTTTTGTTGTTGTTGTTGTTTAGCTTTTTTTAAAAAAACATTTTATTAGGGGCTCGTACAACTGTTATCGCAATCCATCCACACATCAATTGTGTAAAGCGCATTTGTACATCATTCTCAAAACATTTTCTCTCCACTTAAACCCCCACATTAGGTCCTCATTTCCCCCCCCCTCCCCCCGGAAGTGCTGGTCTTGAAGAAGGAGCGGCTAGTGAGGTCACCGACGGGAGGCTGGAGACCTGCTTGAAGCAGTGACGGTGAGGCTCAGGCACCGGTGGGCCCCTCGCAGGGGGACAGGAGAAACCTCACTGCCATCGGGTCGACGTCTACTCGCAGAGCCCCTTCAGGACAGGTAGAACTGCCCCCGGGGCTGTCCCAGACTGTAATTTGCAAGGGCCTAGAAAGCCCATCCCCCTCCTGGGGAGTGGCTGGTGGTTTTGAACTGCCCACCTTGGATTTCAGGCCAACACGTAACCACTGCCCCGCCACGGTGAGCAGCCCAAATTGTAACAGTAGGACCTCCCATTTTTTCTCATCTCTACACACTTTGTTCTGCAGCTTCCAGTTTTATTCATCAGATTCTGATTTTCAACACTGAACACTCTGGTGCGTGTGCATTTCACTTGCTCCGTGTGTACTTGGTGGCAAGCGGTGCCAGTCCTTACCCCCAGTCTCATTCCAGCCTTGATTTTTTCCTTCCAAAAGGTTTTTGGGTTTTTTTTTTAACACCATGACTTGATTGATTTTCTTAGAACCAAATACTGCCAACTAGC
>NW_022103928.1:30103420-30104962 GCF_000313985.2 Echinops telfairi | reverse complement strand
ATTTATCACACATGACATACTTCTATACATTTTAACCCTGGAAATAAGACAAGTAGTGGTTGTTTGAAAAAATAATTCCAGGTAGCCATTTGGTTTGTATCAGGAGAAACTGAACCTCCAAGAGCTTAGTGTCTGCCAAGTCTGGAATCTACCTGGAGTCAGTACATGCGTGTACTACCTGTGTACTATGTGTGTACTATCTGGAGTCAGTGCACACTGTGCTAGGCCGGGTTGGCTGGAGAAACAAATCCAGTGACACTCATCCATGTGTAAGAGAGGGCTTTCTGTCAAGAAGTCATTGTAGAAAACAATGCCTGATACTAGTCCATCAGTCCCTCTTCAGACTCACACAGCCACATGCCATGAGGCAGACTGCAGGAAGACCACAGGCCAGTGGCTACAGTCTTGTGGATCCAATGGCGGCGGAAGCATCACAAGGCTCTGTCAGGTCTCAGCCTCATGGCTGGTCAATTGGAATGTACAGGGGAGAGAGAGAGAGGAAGTTTCCGGGATTCTCCCTATGAGAAGGCCGTGCCCACAAGCAGGTACCTTCAGGCCGTGACCTGATGGACAGGCTAGACCCCACCCCCTACATTCCATATATCAAGCTGACCCGAAATGATGTAACTACCACAGTAGCATACTTCATAGGGACTGCTTCCCCCTCCTGACCATGCCTCTTGCAGTACGTGCCAGATGGTGACGCAGCTCTAGGACAACCCTGGCTTGTGGCTTCCCTCTGTCCTTTCTCTGGAGTGACTGTTCGTTCCTCCCCCGTGGCCATCCACTTAGTTATTCCTAAGTCCTCCCAGGATATCCTCAGAGGGGAAGTTCTGGAGGTGGAAAATCCAAGGGAGGGACATTGGGAATTGGAATGTGCTTGGCTTTCTCAGTATTGGTTGCAAACCTCTCCCAGGAAGAAAAGGCGTTAGTGGTTTCTGAATGTGGTGACAAGCTCCAGAACGCATTTTTCTACAAAATCAGTATCTACACCCAGCTCCTTTTCCATGGGACCCTTTAGAAGCCTGACCTTTTCTGCTTTCAGTCATTAATTGTCTTTCCTCAGTCTTCCGTTCTCAGTCACAAGGGTTTCCATGCACCTCTTCAAATCGGCAATTTGGATGGCCTGTTCCTCTCGAATGGTTTGAACATTTTTTAGGGCCTGGTTTCTGATGCGTGGCTCTGCTGGCTCACTCTTCTGCAGAAGTGAGAGCAGGGCGTGTCTGAATCCCCAACGGCCTCCTGACATTCGGGCAGGCGTCTCTGTGGATGGCCTGGGCTTCTGAGTAAGAAGTGAGCTCTGTGGGATGCCTGAAGGTGGGTGGCTACATCCTTGTCTGGGTGCTGCTGGGCTTTCCATCTCCCCGCACTCAGAGCTGATTCACGGGGCTATCCCTGTGCCATTCCAGTGATAAATGAGCCTGCTCAGACTGTCAGCCTCATGGCTTTGGAAAGATACCCAGCCGTTTTTTGAGACAAGGCATGTCCTCTTCGTATGTCCCTGGAGCCAACAGATGGTCTGCTCTGCGGATGAGCCCTTCC
>NW_022103928.1:30100264-30101279 GCF_000313985.2 Echinops telfairi | reverse complement strand
GGGAGGGGGACTGTACACGTAGTTGGGATTGGGGCCAGATCCTCAGAACAATATTTAATAAGATGAAAAAATTAGTCAACCAATGTATAGGGAACGGAAAGGAGCACTGAAAGTAAAGCACTGTTATCACGGAGCAAGTAGGAAGCTCACACTCCCTGATCTCAGGAAATGCTACAGCGTTATGGGAGTCAGAATAGCCTGGTCCTGATACAGTGACTGACACACAGACCGATGGAACAGACTTGATAATCCAGACAATATTCATCCCCCTATGAGTAGAACCCAGACGTAAATCCACCTACCAAAGCTAAAGGGACAAGTGCTCTTCACATTATGCTACTGAAAACAACAACAACAACCAAACAAACAACTAGCAGGCTCTCTGCAGAACAATGAAACAGGACCGAGACCTCACACAATGTACACAACTAACTAAAAGTCGATCAAAAACCTCAGTAGCAGACCCAAACCTATAATGATCATGGAAGAAAAGATGTGGGCAATGCTAGGGTCCTAATATGAGGGCAAGTAAAAGAGCATTTCTACAAAATACTAAAAACGTTTATTAACTGAAAAGATGACAATGTGAAGCCATTGTTTCTTGATCCAGCCTCTGTCTGAAAGTGGTGTCTCTGTCTCTGTAGCCCGTAGAACTGTGTGCTCTCTGAATCGCACCACATTAACCGGCAGTTTCAGCATCCTCACGGGACTCGGAGCATGCTTCTTTGAACTGTGCTTTGGGTTTAGAGAACAAAAATGTACAAGTGTATGCCTGAGAGAACGTGCCTGCAGCCATCACGGAGTGTGAACCAGCATCACACAAGCTTCGTTTAGAATAAATCTGTGCCCGTAGGGCTGGAGCCCTGGGAGCAACCCTCTTGCTTTTTAACTTATCCTTGTGTGCGGCATAAATAGAATACCAAACGTAACTGAAAATGTACGACTGACACAAATGGGATCTCGTAAATCAAAAGACTGCTCGTGAATTAATGAAAAAAGAACCTGTGCACTGGGG
>NW_022103928.1:30097673-30099609 GCF_000313985.2 Echinops telfairi | reverse complement strand
AGGGAGACAATGTCAAGGAGTCTAGGAATAAGAAGAATGTTTGGAAACCGATTGTGATAGCAATTGTACAATTCTGCTTGACATACTGGAATCATGGAATGATATGATCTATATATTAACTCCCAATTAATAAGAAATTTAAAAAGGAAAATAATGGGTAGAAGGCATGAATAGACATTTGCCAATGAAGACATTCAAGCAGCCAACAAACATATGAAGAAGTAAATGCTCATGATCATTAGCCATTATAAATATAAATTTTAAAAGCAGCGCCTTGTCATTTCATCCCAGCATCAACCGCAAAGTTAAGCAAACCAACCAACCAGCCAGCCAACAGCCAATGCTGGTATAGACGTAGCGAGTGCACCGCTCGCACGCTGTCGGACCACGGCACAACCGCTGTGGACAACAGGACGACGTGTCTTTAAACAGCGGGACCGAGAAACGCCATTCGATCATTGTCATTACCAGGTATGTCAGATCATGACCAGGTACGGACCCTAAAGAAATAAGTGTATGTACACACACTCAAGGGTCCTTCAGCAATATTCCCAATGGTGAGAAGGATGGACAGAAAACCTCGGTGCCCGTCACCAGACAAGTCACAGAGTGTGGTCGCCCGTGGACGCACAGAACGATGTAGACAGTGACGGGGCCTGGGACACGGAAGACCTGGGAGGACACTGGGCTGAGGGAGACACGTCAATCACACGAGGACCCCTGCTGAACAATCGCAACATCAAGACATGGCTTGTCCACAGGAAAAAAGAACACAAAATATTCTGCGATAGTTACCAGGGATGGAAGGGAGTAAGAGGGGCAATATTAATTAGACAGGAGATTAATTAGATAGGAGATCATGATGAAGCGAAAGGCAGCATTCGGCCGGGGGGAGGGGAGATCAGAGCAACACAAACAAGGAAAAGGGAGACACTGAGGGGAACACAAGGTCCCTCTGGAAACACTATCACCCAGACCATCCTGCAACAGACAGTAACTGATGAACGATAACAGTGAGCTAGGTATGCTGATGAGGCGTGGGGGGGTGGGGTTAAGGGACACACCCACCTGCAGATAGCGGCTTGACTGTGGCTATTTCTACATACACAATTGTAGGTGCTGCGTGGATTATTAATATAGGCGATTGGGCATGAAAAGGGTATAGTCATAGACATTTCTTAGATACAAGCACACCCCTCACGGGACAAGGTTTCCAAGGTTGAAGGTGAAGGGCTGTGGGCGCAGGGAACACTGATACCAACTGGCACAGCACAGCTGGAAAGACCAGGCTGGGCATCCGACTGGTGAGCAGCATCTGGGTCGTACAAGCTTTTGAGTAACGATCTAAGATATGACTATTGGTCTCTTCCCGGCCAAAGCAAAGGAGAGGAAGAAAACCCAAAACGCACGGGAACAATTCCAAAGGACGAACAGCAAGTAGCTCAGCCTCTACTAATCCGAGTCCAGAGGAACTAGATGGTGTCTGGCTACGACCGGCAACTCCTCTCATCAGGACTACAACAGAAGGTTCTGGAAAGAGTGAGAAAAAACGTAGAACACAATTCAGTCATCAGAAAGACAAGACTTACAGGTATGACAAAGACGGTCGGAACCCCTGAGACAAGAGCTCTTCAACCCCCTTCAAACATGAACTGAACCCCCTCCCTTTCATTGAAAGATTACCTTTCATTGAAACTATAGACAGGCCTATTAACAGAACAATGACACCACGGAAGAATGTGTTCCTTAGAAAAATCAATCATACAAGATCAAAAGGACAACATTTGCCTCAAAGCAACGATGAGAGGGCAGGGAAGTGCAGAAAATTCAAAAGAAAGGGAAACGGGGTCCAGGGCAGAAATGGAGAGGGCGCGGGCACACTGTCCCAGGAGCTTCCGATGTCTTCCTCCTCCTGCATGCAAGCGATGCTATGAAG
>NW_022103928.1:30095862-30097166 GCF_000313985.2 Echinops telfairi | reverse complement strand
CACACACCAGGTCGTTGTGGGACATCCCTCCCAGGCTCCAGGAAGCTCTGGGACAAGGCAGACCGTGGTCCCTCATGACCCCACTTCCAGCCAGAGTCCTGGCAGTTGGGTGTGCCCTCCAGCTGGCTGTAGATACGCACCGCCTGGAGTTCAGGGAGCTTCTGATGTCTTCCTCCTGCTGCGGGCCCAGGGACACAGCTGGCCACCTGCCCAGCAGTTTATGTAATCTGACAAGAGCCAGATGTTGCTCTTTTTTCCAGTCCCTCGTTCTGGTCTGAGGGGGGAAGCTCACACAGTTTCCCCAGCACTTGGCTCCAGATCTTCCTCTGAGACACCCCTCTCAGTTCTCAGAAGCCACCAGATCGGGGTTCCCCCCACCCTGCAGGATGACAGCTTTGCTCTGTGACCTTCCACAACTCCTCTGCCTCTGTGATCCCCCATTAAGGCACCCGTAAACGCTCATCAGTCAACAATCCCTATGCGATCGGACACTCGGGGAGCCCACAGTCAAGTGTAGACCATGGTAAGGGTAGGCAGGGTTCCCGTGAGGGTGAAATGAAAGACGTGTGCTTGTAGTGCCCCTGCCTGGACTAAGATCTGACATGGTCTTGAGTGGCCGAGGATGAGCAGGCGGGGGTGTGTATACTAAATGGTTAAGTATTTATTTGAATGTTTATGAGGGAAAAAATGAACACTCACCCAAGAAGTTTGGTTTTACATTTATGGTAATGAAATAATTTCCTGTTAAACTGGGTTTATTTGTTTATTTAAAACAGAATTTATTTAAGTAAAAAGAATAGATAACAGTGTAGATAAAGCAAAATCATGGCCCAGCTCTAGGAGAATGGTAGGAGTTTGACAAATGTTTAGGGGTCAATGGTAAGCACTGGGCACTGTGAAAGCCTTTGGTCACCCACAGCAGAGGACCCCATCCTGTCACACAGACACCCTCTTTTCAAAATGAGTATTTGGTAATGTCCCTTTGCTATTCTGAAATGATATAGCCCATCTGCACACAGTGAGGCGATTCTCACTCGTGGCCATGATTTGCTGTCGTGTCAACACGAACACAACGTTAGCAAACACTGAATACCACTGCTGCTACTGCAGGAAAGGACAGCGCTGGGCTTTCAGGACTCTGGTCACTTTTTCACGAACCAATTCATACATTCCTGTGTTTTGTTTTGTTTTTAAAAATCAGTTTGTTGGGAGCTTGTACAACTCTTATCACAATCCATCCATCCATTGTGTCAAGCACATTTGTACATTTGTTGCCATCATCATTTTCAAAACATTTTCTTTCT
>NW_022103928.1:30072503-30094576 GCF_000313985.2 Echinops telfairi | reverse complement strand
AAATATACACACACGAACCTGTAACTCTTTTGAAAAACATCAACGTGATGCCCTAGTAGTAATTTAACGGAAAGATAAGTCATTTTATAATCCACCCCCCACCCCCTGTCAATTTGCTGTATTGTAGTGGCCTGCTGCTATGATGCTGGGAGCTAATGCCACCTGTATTTCAAATACCAGCTTGGTCTCCGCGGTGAGGAGATCTCAGAGGTGCTTCCAGACCAAGCACAGAGAAGGAGCAAAGGCCTGGAAATCTACTTCCCGAGGTTAACCAACCAGCCACAATAGAATATTGTCCAGCAGGGTGCTAGGCAAGGAGCCTCTGGGTGGGCACCACTCACGCTACTCTGCGGTGGCTGCAGCCAGGGGCTCAGCGTAGGCACAATTGTGGAGGTGGCTCGGGCCACGACGCATGCTGTCCTGGTGAACATGGGGTCGTCCTGAGCTGGAGCTGACTCCACCGACAGCAGCCACGACCACCAAGGCCAACAACAACGTTATGCCGTACGTTTCAACATGCGAACACTCGGACACAGTAAAACTCGCACACTTGCAGGCCGACTGAGAATGAACACGTTTGAATTTAAGAGAAGTCGGGTAATACTAAGAATTCTCCCATGGCATGAACGGTCCGGTGCTCACGTGCTGACTGCAAGGTCCCTCTGAAGGCAGACCCGGGAGCTGTCTCTGAACGAGTCACAGTCCCGGGAAGCACAGTTCTACTCTGATACCGGGGAGTAGCCATGAGTTGGGGATCCACTTAATGGCAACCAACAACAAAGATAATATTCCACTGAATGTTGTTGACATGCTTGCTCTCATTTAAGATTTTGAAATAAAGGCTAAGGGAGATATAACGCTACGTATATCTCACTGGGATGCAAGCCCAACAATACCAAGGGATGTGGGTACTTTTTAAAAACAGTTGAACACCACCAATTTTTTCACGATCTGCAATGGGGTTCTGAAATAATGGGCAACTCTTAGAAAATTCCAAATAACACAAAGTAGAACTCGTATTCGTGGGAAAGTCTTTGTATCTTGAAATGCTGTCCCCAAAATTCATACTCTTTAGATTCTGGTCTCGGGTAACTGGAGGGAAAAGATACACTCACTGCGTACGCTCTGGCAGGACCTTTGGAAGTCGTGTGATGCAGGAGAAAGCCGTTGGCGGTACAGCCAATGCCAGAGAGCTTGTATGCCCGCAGGGCACGCAAACCCAGGAGTCAGATGGCCTCCCTCTAGAGCAGGGGTTCTCCACCTTCCTCATGTCGTGGCCCTTTCATACAGTGCCTCATGTGGTGGTGACCCCCCAGCGATAAAATCATTGTCGTTGCTACTTCATCACTGTCATTTTGCTACTGTTATGAATCAGGTGACCCTTGTGAAAAGGTCATTTGACCACCGAAGGGTCGCAACCCACAGGTTGAGAACCGCTGCTCTGTAGGTTACTGGCCCATGGAACTACCGTGCTCCAGGTCTCTCTCCTGCTTTCTGGCCTTTTATCCCACAGCCATGGCAGCGCCACCCTGGGACTCTGTGGCACTACCACTGCGCGGTCCCCACCAGCAGGGGTTTGGAATTCCCAAGCCCAACAGAAGGGTGGCTTCTAGACTAGCGGTTCTCAACCTGTGGGTCGCGACCCCTTTGGGGGTCGAATGACCCTTTCACATGGATCACCTAAGACCATCGGAAAACACGAATATTTCACAATATATAATTACATATTGTTTTGTGATTAATCACTATGCTTTAATTATGCTTAATTATGTTCAATTTGTGACAATGAAAATACACCCTGCATATCAGATATTTACATGACAATTCATTACAGTAGCAACATGACAGTTATGAAGTAGCAACAAGAATAATTTTATGGTTGGGGGTCACCACAACATGAGGAACTGAATGAAAGGGTCGTGGCATGAGGAAGGTTGAGAGCCACTGCGCTAGGCTCTCCTTTCTTTTGTAAGAATTAAAACTAGTCCCTAGGAGTTGGAGATTGAAAAAGTCCCCAAAACCCAACTCTTGCAAGATGAGAGCCTGCTCCATTGCCCCACCCCCACCCCTCCCTCAAGTATGGTCCCTCACGTCTCTGGGCTCTGCAACTCACAGCAGTGGCCCACGGAACTCAGGGCAGGTTGAGGAAATGTCTCACAGGCAGTAGTGGGTGCTGTTCAGCCCAAAATCCAAAGGTCAGGCACGGGTAAGCCAGAGGCTGGGGCCAGAGCACACACTCCACTCCTAGCTCTTGCTGGTGATGAGATCGCCCCCTGCTGCACAGTGGACTCATTGCATACACAGTTAGGTGGCATGGCAGAGAATCCTGTTCACAATTACTCCCAGTATCTTCCCCCATCTTCTTACAAGGTCAACGCAGGGAAAGGTTGCTTGGTAGAAGTTACATGGTGCAATCAAATTTTACTCAAATATAATAATCTATTCTCCATCCCTGGACTGTATTTTATTTATTCATATATAACCTGGGAAATCTAGGCATTGGCTTCCTACTAATCTTAATCAGCCAGGCTTTTCCCAGGCCACTCAAGAAACAGGTTTCTTTTTCCTCTCAGTTGTAGCATGTGATTCCTTACACTCATTATGGGTAACAGCAAGCAAGGTAACCATTGAAGAGTGTGCTAAGATTCACACCTTCACTAAGGTCAGAATATAATCTCATTCCTATTCCTGTTCATTAGTAGATAACCCTCCAAAAGTGGGACTGTAACCACAGAGTATGAAACCCAGAGTTATAATATGTCACATAAATGATTATGCCTGAAAGGGCCGTATTAATGGAATATAACTCATAGTACCCTACCGTTCTGCAATGTGCCCAGCCCTTTCTGGCCTCTGGGTTCATGTAGCTTCATAGGATCCAGCCACTCCATCAAGGGCATGCCCATCAAGCCACATAACCTCTCTGAGACTCAGCTTCTGCAGCTCTTACATGGGTGTAAGTAACCCTATCTCCTGGGCTAAGAGTGGGCATCCAACGAGGGCTCGATGTGCCTGCTACACAGGAGGAATGCACAAATACTGGCTCTCTCTCTGTGCACAGCCTTCTCCTTGCCCCTCTTCCTTTCTGCTCTATTCGTGAAAAAAAAAAAAGGATCCGTTGGGATTTAATACATATATAGTATCATTCATATATTTCAATCATGTCAAGTGAAAAGGATTTTTATGGTGGTAAATATGTAGGTAACAAAACATTAGACATTATTTAATTTTCACATAGGCAGTTCTGTGACATTCGGTATGCTCATCCTGCTGCTTAACCAGGATAATTAGCCATTTCCATGTCACTGTTTAATATAAGCAAAATAAATGCTTGAATCTCGGCATGTGATAATCCTACAGCTTCTTAATTTAACCTGTACTGTCCAATATGGTCGCCACAAGTCATATGTGTCTACTTAAATTTCATAAAATGACATGAAATTAAAACTGCAGTGTGCAGTAGCTCCATGTGTCATGCAGTTATCCTATTGAACAGCACCGCTGTAGAGCCTTCCTGTCATCACAGAAAGTCCTGTGGCAGCACTGACCTAAAACCCAAGTTATACGTTGAATGAATAGTTTGCAGTCAATTTTACCCAGAGATGAAACGCTCACTTATAATCCTCGGATTCAATATGCTATCGTTCTCACGCAATGAAAGGATTCTACCTCAATGATATGAACCTAGACTCCAAGCCTTGTGCGTGTAATACAAACTGTCATGAATGAAGTTCCTGTCACAGCCCCCAATACCTGTAGGAATTGTGATGGTTAATGAAACCATTGGGACCACCACTATTAAAGGTTCTGTTGGGCCTCTATAGGCCACAGGAATGAAGATTTCTACCCTGCAACACAGGGAGAAAAATAATGTTGGTCCCCTGTCTACATCACCCAAAAGGGAGGGTTAAAGACATCAATGCGAAAGGAAACATTAAAGCAGAAAACAGTCTAGGGAAGAGCTTTGTGATCGAGGGGTGGAAGGGTAACTCAAAGAACAACTCCTAAAAGCAAAAGAATGTGGTGCTTTGATCACATCTTCAAGTTAGCAGTCGCCACTTGGTCACACATGTATCTGCCTTCCCCCTCGCTCCATCATCCTCTGCAGGGGACACACTCCAGGGACAGTCTCACCCGCGTCCACCAGGAGGGTTAGACGTGGGTGTTCTCTGCAGTACCATCTGGGGAGGGGAGTGGACGGCAGACTCTGCAGAAGGTAGGAGTCCTAGCGATGGACGCTGAGTGAACGAGGAAGAGACAGAATGGGACGTAGCACAGCACTAGTGGGGTTAACACATTTGCGTCGCTGGAAAAAAGCTCAAAACCAAATTCAGTGACATCAAGTCAACCCTGATGCATAGTGATCCTGTAAGACAAGGTAGAACTGCCGCTGTGAGTTTCTGAAGCTGTAATTCATTACGGGAGGGAGTAGAAAGCCCGTCTTTCTCCTGAGGAGCTGGGTGGTGGCTTTGAACTGCTGACGGTTCGGTCGGTTGCGTAAGACCTATGCAACCAGGACTCCTTGCAAAGAGACACAAACAAATAAGATCCATGCACACCACATGAGAATCATTGCCTGAGGGCATGAAGGGGACTAGGAATAAGAAGGGACAAAGTCCATCCCTATCCTGCCCCAATTCGATCTCATATACACGCGGGACCCAATGTGGAATCAGTGGCCACCCATGGGGTGTTGTAAGGACACAACACGGGTCAGCAAACCATTTCGGCGAAGAGCCGATACATTGTTTCAGGCTTGGCAGGTCCGATGGTCTCTGCTGCAACTTCTCGGCTCTGCCATGGTGGCGTGACAGCAGTAAATCCATAAGTAAATGAACATGGTTGTGTTCCTCTAATAAAGCTTTATTTATGGATATTGAAAGCTGAACTTTATAAAAATGTTGTATATCATGCAACATTCCATTTGGTTTTTGCCAACCATTTAAAAGCATAGAAACGACTCTTAGCTTGTGGACTGCCCACCAACAGGCATCAGGTTGGCTGTGGTCCACAGACCAGTTTGCCACCCCCCTGACTTAGCCAATGACGTCAGCCATCCAGCGGACTGCGTTGCGTCCAAGGAAAACATGTTTTATCAGCTGGGTGCACTGATGTGTCATCTCTACTCCCAAGGCCAGCCAACGGCTCTGGATTTGCTAAGAGCACTGAAGGAGGTTAAGAAATGAACCAGCCATCTGTCTGGGGGTGGGGGTGGGGTGGGAGGAAGGCCACCTTTAGGATCAAGGAGACCTTCTTGAATGGCCAATGATCAATCATGGGTCATATTCTTTTAGCTGATCTGGTGTGGGGAAAAGATGCTTGTAGTCTACAAGAACACGATCCAATCGCATACAGGTGCATGGCTACATCAAGCTCATTTATGCAGTCTGGAGCTCACTCCGTCTGGAGTTGACTCAAGGGTCTAGCAGTCGACACTTACAGACTGCTCCTGAGACCAGCTGGGTCTTTCCTCCTTTGCTCTCTGTCCGAATCTGGCCTTCCAACATACCCGTTATGAACGGAATTGTATTCCTACAAACCGAAGCCCAACCACACTCACTGCCATCGAGCCACTCTTTAGGGGAGTAGAAGGTCTCACCTTTCTCCCGAGGAGAGGCTGGTGGTTTCAAACTGCTGGCCTAGGGGTCCTGAGGGGTTTATCTGGCCTGGATTCCCTGTGTTGCGGAGCTCTTAGCTGTACCAGTGTACATGTCGCCTCAGCCTGACTTCGAAGGCCGTTCACACCGATAAAGGTCAGGCTCATCCAAATTATCCAGGATAATCTTCCTAATCTCCAGTCAGCTGATTATGCCCTTTAGTAAACACTTGCAAAGCACCTGCCCAACAATTCCTGTATATCCATATGTACACACAAAAACCATCTCCCCACTCCCCCTCCCACCCCCAGGCTCAGCTCTCTCTGGAACGGATGGAAAATATCGCCTGTGTTTGTTTCCTCTCTTCAAACTCCTGAACTACTCAGCAAATGCTCCAACTTCAGGAAGCTGAAGAGCTGACAGGACCCCAGCGTCCAGCCTGGACTGTCAGGAACCCAACCTCCTGGGGGCCGAGTTGAAAGGCCTCGGGAAGCGCTGGAGCCTCGCATACAGCAGCTTCCTTAGCTTCACCGAGTTTCCTGAATGAAGCCTCGCAGGAAACCAGCCCGGCCCGAGCCAGCAGGGGAACAACAGGAGGAAGAAGGGCGGGAGAGGAGGAGGAGGGGAAAGTAAATGATGAAGCGGACCATCCCTGTGATTGGTCCCCATGCCAACATGGAGACAGCGGGATTCTACCCCCTTTACTAAGCACAGTGTGCGGGGTGCTGGCGCTCACAGGACACACTCTCCGAACACGCAGCAAAATGGGATCGAAGACGGAACATCACCGAGACGCAGGGAGCATTTCTGCCCCGCCTCTGATTGGGTCTCTGGTTCGGGGTGCAACCAAGCTTCTCTCAGACCCCTCAGTCCTCCCCGGAGAATCCCTTTCACTCTGAGCAGACATCAAGAAACGCTGAAAGTCCCAACAGTCCAGCATCTGCCCAGTGGACGAGGAGATCACCAGCATCTCCTGGACCAGGCCTTCTGCAGGCTCTGTGACCGTGGGGACAGAAGAGGGGGCATTTGGATCCACCACTCCCCCAAGGGGGCTCCCAGTACAGCAGCAGGGTCGTCTTTGGCAAACCTCCTCCTCCCCTTTCTTTAGTCCAGGTGCTGCAGCAGGAAGGGTGAGCTATGACCCAGGTCTGGTCAATCCGAATGAAGGGCTAGCCGATCAGAAGGTCAAGAGTGTCCAGCCGGCTCTAGCCTGGCATTATCCACTTTGCTGGCAACAGGGATGTGTGGAGGGATGGCCGTGGGATCCAAGTCCAGGTAACTGGAGTTAAGTTCAGAATTTTGTTGGAGCGATAGGTAGAGGAGGGAGCCCTGGTGGTGCTTGCTGGGTAAGTGTTGAGCTGCTTACTTCAAGGTTGGTGGTTCAAACCCTCCCGCTGTCTCACTGGAGAAAGACGAGCAGTTTACAGCCACAGACATCCTATGTAGGTGTGCTGTAAGCTTAGCAGTGGGGGTAACTGGGAAGGAGAAGCTCTTTCTGCGGGAGGTGATTTTTTAAAAAAGAGCAGCTAGTTCCAGTAATGATGGCACGTGTGTGTTACCACACTGGAGCGATGTCTGGAAGAACTTGAGGAAAATAACGGAGAGATTCCAGATGCAGGCGTTGCCTCCCTGAGTCTAGCATGCCTGAAGCCAACCACCCTGGTTGGCTGGTATCTACTTTTCATTTCTTTTGGGGGTAAGGAGACTCCCACGATGACGCAAACCGTTTGTACTGGGCTCTGACGGGGAGGGCAGCAGTTAGAACCCACCCGGTGGTACCCTGGAAGGAGGGTCTGGCTTTCTGTTTCAGATGGTGAAGATTGTGGCCAAGAAGACCCTGGGGAGTCCGGTTCTTCTTTGAGACACGAGTGGCCGTAAGTCGAAGTTACTGCCACAGCAACACGTTTGGTTTCCTGTTTGTGGTTTCGTTCTTTGTTTACCTTTTGGCTCACGGCAGTTTGAATGGTTTTGGTCGTCAGCAACTAAAACAATCCTATAATAAACATTCCCAACCCTGGATCGATAAACCTATAGAGATGTCAAGTAGAATAAGGGTTTCGGGGGGCGGGGGGCATGGAAGGGGGTGAGGGAGATGATGTGTAGAAGTCCAGGAAGGAAAAGAATATTTGGAAATGGACTGTGGTCGCAATTGTACAATACTGCTTGATGTGACTGAACTGTATTAATTCCCAATTAATAACAAATTTTAAAAAAGAAAAAAAAGTCCCTATCCCTCCAAAGTGTCTATCTCTTTCTTAGCATTGTTCTATTCACGGGCATTAGGATCCTCCACAGGACCACCCTGATTGTCTATGATCCCAGCCTGTGCCGTCAGAATAACTAGAGACCATGTGCCCTTGTCTTCATGACCTTGAGTTTCCACGGGTCTGCAGAAACCATCTGTGCCCTCCACAGCCCGAGGCCAGGCCATGCAAGGACCCGTCTCTAGCCCCTCCAGAGCAACACGAGGTACTGAGCCTGTACCAGGAGCAGGTCTGTCTTTTCCAGGTCCCCTAGTGGGTGAATCACATCTTCCTTGTAAGAAAAGCTACCTCTTGGATAGGGCCACCCCGAGAGAAGAGAATCCCCAACACATGCCAGCCCCTGACTCTGTGGGTAAGAACAAACCCACTGCCACTGAGGTGATGGCGAGCCATCGCGACCTGAGACTGTCAGCAGGGCCGGAAGCAGGTGGTCTCAACTTGCTCCAGTGAAGCGGCTGATGGCTTGGAACCATCAACCTTTTGGTGAGTAGCCCCGCATCTAACTCTCAGCAAACGTCCGCCATCGGGCTCAGAGGCCTTTCATTTTCCCTTGTTTGGTGCTATGCCCTAGCCCTCACAGGTGTTGGATTTTATTTCCAGGGGCTGCCACGATGGGTTCAAACAGCAATTGTGGGGGTGATGCTGACCCAGGCCGGGTCTTGTGCTGTTGCACGTGGTCATTAGTATGGGTCAGTGTGACTTGAGGGCACCTAACAGAAACAAGAAGGGACATTTACAAGGTGGACTGTGGTTGTTTCTGTCTGACCTGCATCCGACACTGTCGATACACATACGTATATGCCTATGCACCTACATCTGTGACCATGTATTTGCTTTTTGGTATTGCTGCTGAATGAGATATGCCACATTCTTTAGCACGGACATTCTTTTCTCTTGTCCCCTTCTTAGTGGCATTGCTTGTATCGGTCAAGCTGTGCTCATTAGACCCACAAAATCAAACCAAACTCACTGCCATCCAGTCCATTCCTATATAGTTTCCAAGGCTGTAACTCTCTGTGGGAGCAGACAGCCTCATCTTTCTCCCGCAGAGTGGCTGACGGGTTAGAACCGGTGAACTTGCGGTTAATAACTTCATGCTTACCCAACAGCACCAGCTGAGCTCCTGTGTTACACATACATGCAGTCCTTTTTTATCACGTTTTCCTTTGACAAACGATTCTACCCGACGACAAGCATCGCACCCACCCCTCCCCAACTGCAGGCTGAATGTGTGCCCTGTGGTTCTTGTTAGGTGGCACGGAGTTAGTTCTGGCCCAGAACAACCTTATTATATACAATACACAAAGCACTGCTTGGTCAACCACGGTTGACCCCATGCTGCACTCCGTCAATCTATCTCACCAAGGGTCTTCTTTCTCTTGTCGCTTGACCCTCGGCTTTACCAAGCATGACGCCCTTCTCCAGGGACATGTGCCTCCTGATAACATGTCCAAATCCAAAGTACTTGCGACAAAGTCTTGCCATGCTCACTGCTTCGGAACATTCTGGCCATACTAATTCCAAGACGGATTTGTTCATGCTTCTGGGAGTCTATAGCACCTCCCATGGTCTTTCTCAACGCCAGACTTCAAAGGCACCAATTCTTCCTTCTTCCTTCTACCTGGTTCAGCTTGTGTGCATGCATGCGGCAGCTGATAATACCATGACTTGAGTTAGGCTCATGGGAGTCCTCCAAGTGTCACCTTCGCTTTGAGACTGCAGTAGATGTGCCCGATGTATCGTGTCCCTTGATTTCTCCTTCTTCCATGGGCGTTGTGGAATGTGAAATGTGATTTTCGACAACTTTGATCTTTTCTTCGCTTATCGAGAGGTTGCTCAGTAGTCCCGTCGTGAGGATTTTCTTCCACGGTGAGGTCTAGTCCATAGTAAAGGCGATGGACTTTCATCTTCGCCAGTAAGTGCTTCAAGTCCTCTTCACTTCCAACAAGTAAGGTTGTGTCACCTGCCTACGGCGGGCTGATCATGAGTCTCTCTCTAACCCTGATGGCACATTCTGCTCCCAGAGACCAGCTCCTTGGATTCACTGCTCAGCAGAAAGATTGTAAATATGGTGAACGGATTCACCCCTGATGCACATCCTGCCTGATTTTAAGCCACCGAGGAATCCTTTGTCCTTAGTCTAAGTAGTTTCTGCATAATTTGTTGTGATCCACACAGTGTGCGAGTCCTACACAACTGAAGTGTGACTTCATGTGCATCCACAACAACGCATCTGACAGGCAGGCTTGCATGTCAGCACGGTGCTGAAGAGGTGTCAGGGGAACCTCCACGCTCAGGGGAACTAGATCGAACCATCTGGCGATCCACTTCCCCAAACCAGTCAGCAAAAACGATACTGATCACAACGGTCTGATTTGCAACCAAGCATGGGTATGATGCAGGACTGGGCAGGGTTTTCTTCTGTTGCACCTGCGGTCACCAGGTGTGACAGATTTTGGGTCACCTTGGGAAGGCATGGGGGAAGTCTAACCTCTCAAGCACGGTACAGCCTAATGACAGATGGAGAAATGGTCTCTGTCTTGCCTCCCTTCTTCTTCTTCCTAGTTCATTGGATACTGAGCCTGGCGTCCCATGTGGGCCCCTGCAGATGTTGGATACAAGTGGCTCAGTACCACCTGTGATTTCCCCTCTTCCTGCTTCACCTGCTGACAGATGTGTGCGTCTTGACGGGCCTCCAGCGAATATGTAACCCACGGACTTGAGTTAGACTGGGCTGGGCTGCTTCCTTGATGTAAATTTCTTTCTTGCTATCAAGTTCTTTCTTCTACAGATATGACTGGTTTTGTTTCTCTGGAAAACCAAGCTTACTACACCATGAATCATGCACCAATTCGGTGGCCGCTAACGACAAAGGGTGAAAATGATGATTTTGATGATGGGCTGTAACCCAAACTGGGCCAATTGATGCTCTGCCCTGGGATTCGATCTAGAAGTGCTGGAAAAAGAGGATTCTGGGTCATAGGAATGGGGACACGATGGATCCAGGGTCACGGCAGTCCTGTTTTCTGCCAAATGGAGCGGAACAGGCAGAGGCAAGGGTGATGGGCGCGTGCTGGTGGCAGGTGATTGGACATCTGCTCCGAGGCGTGAGGCTGCGGAAGAATGCTCCACAGGTGAGAACCAGCCTGCGGCGATGGTAGTTACTGGTGCTGATTTTGTGCTATGCCTATCGGGCTGCCATCGCAATGCCTACTGCACGTCAGCGGTTCGAGCTCGCCAGCTGTGCTGCGGGAGAAAGACCAGGCGTCCTGCTATGGTAAAGACGTGCAGCCATGACAACCCTCGTGGGGTTACTGTGAGCCGGAATCAGCTCTGTGGCAGTAGGTTTGGTTGATTTAAGCCAAGCGCAGTCCCCAGGCTTTTTACATAGGATTTCATTCTCAGGCTCTAAACTTTGTCCCATTCTCCAGATGAGGACCCCGGAACACGCACAGGTCAAATCCATGGTTCGTGTGTAAGCCGCCTACACACCTAGTCACTCCCGTGGCCTAGAACTAGAAGTGCTGGGACTTGCAAACAGGGAGTCGAACTCCCAAAGTCCACCCTCTAACTCTAACCACCCAGTCCAGGGTGCAGCAACCAAGACAAAAGCATGCTGAGCTTGTGGGTTCTTGGAGGACGAGGTCCAGCCCGGGCTGTGCCTTGACTTGCTGTGTGAGCGTGGCTGCATCCCCTCCCGTCTAGGGGCGGCTCCAGCTCCCCTCTCTGAGGGGCAGACTGGATGCATGTGTACCATTAGTACCCTTTCTTCTGGGTGGGTCTAAAACCCAAGACCTTCAAGAGGGTTTCTCTAGTCTGTTCAGCCACCGCCAGGCTGTACTCCGAGAGACCAGGCTGGGGTACATGTTTGAGTGGCGGCAGATTTTCCTGGGGGCATACTGCACCCCCCTCTTCCTTCGTGCCCGCACACTAGGGGGTGTCTCTCTGCCTCCTGTGCTCCTTGCGCTGCTGCCCAGTGAGCCTACGTGAAGCGGTTCCTGGGGGCGCTGCTTTTCCGCAGAGAAAAAGTGCCCTCTCCTTTCTCTTTAGTTTAGCTGCGGTGCGGCGGCAGCCCCTTGTAATCCAAAGGTCATATGCCTGAAAGAACTCTGAGAAGGCGCTGAGAACGTCAACCCCAGGCTTTTAACAGTGAACTTCAACGTCTGAGAATGGGAACCGCTGTTGGGTGAGTGTTCTGTCACGTGCAGCTGGGAACTTTCCTAACTGACAAGCCACCACCAGAGATCTCACCTACCCGAAGGATGTCATCCGTACAGAGACGTGGCAGGACCCCCGCTAGTGTGTCTATTACATGATAACATGGTACTGTAGTGTAATAAGAATATAGTTGGAACTCAAAGGTAGACCCGGGCGATATGGCTTGCTAGACACAGCCCTGCACAACCGGGCTGCAGTGCCGGGTAAGGCAGTGAGAGGATAAGACGTCTGGTGAATCTTTCCCCAGAGCTTGCCCTGTGCTTTGGTGGGGCCCTGCAGAATACACCTCACCACCCGAACGCATCTCCTTTGAACGGCTATTGATGCTTTCAGTTGTAGCTGGTGTACCAGAGCAAAATGTGGCCCCGCCCGGAACCATCCTCCAGTACGACACTGGACACGATCTTGGTCTACAAGGTTTCACTGGCTGATTCTAAAGTAGATCTCCAGGCCTTTCTTTTACAATCATTTAAATAAATACTTTTATTGGGGCCCTTATAGCTCTTACAATCCATACATCAAGCACATTTGCACATATGTTGCCATCAGCATTTCCAAAGCATTTTCTTTCTACTTGAGCCCTTGGTATCAGCTCCTGTTTCCCCTCTTCCTCCTCCACCTCGTGAACCCTTGATTATTTATAAATTATTTTTATTTTCATATTTTACACTGTCCACTGTCCCCCTCACCCACGTTTCTGTTGTTCATCCCCCTGGGATGAACGTCAATCATTGTCACTGGTTGCCCTTCTCTCTCCCTTCTCACCCCACTTCCCCTACCCTCACGGAATCACTACTCTCATTATTGGTCCTAAGGGGTTTATCGGTCCTGGATTCCGTTTGTCCAGAGCTCTTATCTGTACCAGTGTACGTGCTCTGGTCTAGCCAGAGTTGTAAGATAGAACTGGGGTCATGATAGTGGGGGGCAGGGGGGCAGCCCAGCACTACTCTACGGTTGTGGATTTAGCAGTCCCTGGGCTTCCGTGCACACCTCTTGCTTTTGAGGTGGCCTAGGGATTCGCCACTTTCCTGTTTGCTCTGCCTTCGCCACGTGTCCTGCAGACATGGGCTGCCTTTGTGAGCGTGACGGAAATCCTCGCCCGTGTCCAGCTCTCATTGCTTCCTTCACAGGCTTCAGTTGCTTACGTTTCTAATCTGTGTAAGTGGACGTTCCGTGTGTGTTAGTGTACAAAAGCTTTCCTATATGGCATCCTTTCCTCTTCTCACTAGTCTTTTAAATTCTACATCATTGGCTAGAGTGCGATACCGTTACCAGAATTGCCAACGGCCCCGTGGACGTTGCTTATATTGCCTCTTAAGAAGCAGGTACAGCTCCTTCTAATGGGGACCAGGGATCTAGATAAAACCTGAGTGGTATGAATGGATTTTGAACTCACACTTAATGAGAAGGCCTCATCTAAGAGTAATTCGTTCTTTTTAAAAAAATCATTTTACTGGGGGCTTGTACAAGTCTTATCACAATCCATCCATCCATCCATCCATCCATTGTGCCAAGCACATTTGTTGCCATCCTCACTCTCAAACAATCCATTCTTATGCTGTGGCCCCGCTCGATGCTTGTCCTCACGAAGTGGCCACCATAGCACCTGGGGCTTTAATGTTGGGGTGAAGGGGGGCTGCTCAGTGAGCTAACTAGGGGTTGTCTCAACATCCCTTCTTTTCTTGCATTTGGAGCTCCACCGCCTTGTCTTAAAACAAGCAGCCGTCTAAGTGCAGTGTCAGCTAAGTCTGCCGGGAAGGAGCCCGCCAGCCGTGCGACCTAGGATTGTAAATCAAAGCCACAATCCCTCTTCTTCCCTGCCATTGGGTCAATTGACTCAAAACGGCCTTACAAGATGGGGTAGAACTGCCCCTGTGGGTTTCCGAGACGGCAAGTCTCTATGAGAGTAGAAAGTCTGATAGTTTTCCCAAGGGGTGCCCGGTGGTTTCAAACGGCCGACTGTAGGGCTGGCAGCCCGCTCCGTGACCCACTATGCCAGCAGGACTCCTACACATCATGGAAGCGACTCAGAAACGCCACCGATCAGACTCGCTGACGGACATTTGGGGTGCGACCCTGCTTGGAGAGGGGCCCACATGGAGAATGTGGACTTCTGCTTCATCGGCGGTGTTCCTGTTCATAGCACAGACAGTAAGTGCAACTTAACGAGACAACGTTTCCTCTTTCCAGTCGAGCCTTCGCTGGAGTTGAAACGTTAGGCAATTCAACGTACTGACTGGTTAAATGTACCCGTGGAGTCCCCACGGAAAGGCCTAGGTTACTGTGCACACACCCAGGGATAGTCACAAGCATGGACGTGAGGGCCATTGGGTGAATTGCCACCAGGCGCCCTTGTTCGGCAAGACGCACTTGATTCTTCAAACATGCAGGAGCTGCATGATGCGCACGCACTTGCACTGTGATGTGGGCTGCACGTCTGTAACTGACGAGTCACCAGGCAGGGAACACTAGGAGCTCCTGTCTGTGACGGCTTGAGCTTCCAGCGCCAGAAGAGAAGGGCTGTCGAGACAACCCCTAGTTAGCTCCCTGCGATGCCCCACCTTCACCTCCAACCGAACACAGCTCCCTTGGAAAGCCTGGGCAACCCTTACTGTGGACCCCTCTTCCAAGGACTCTCACCAATAAAGACGCGAGGACGGTCAGCTAGACAGCAAAGCGGCAGCCAGCACAGCCTTCATCGCGATTTTCAGGGGAAGGAGGACAGGTCTCAGACTTTTCAAATCGCCACCCCCTTGAACCTGTTTCTCTGAATCCAGTTCGAACCTACACCCGCCTATCAGACAGGACCGCAAACACATCTGTCATCCTGAAGCTACCTCCTAGGGACAGGTGAAGGGAGTTCAGATGTAATCAACTCGAGATGGGAACTAAGAAAAAGGGGCTACTTGTCCTTTGATGAAAATGCGGACATTGTGCCCCTCTCCATTTTATCAACAGTATCTCCACATACGGTGTTTTTTAGAGACGCACCCAGAACAACCAGGAATAACGTCGCGTGGAGTCCGTGACAGGAGCGTACTGCGCTTGGCTAGCTCCACAGGAAGAGGCAAACCCAGAGGCGTCCACGTCTGTATTGGGTGGGAATGGACAGCTGGCAGTGGTCGAGTGATGGCCGACAGGTAGTCCAGAAGGGGCACAGTGAAGCAGCACGTTCTGCCCCCGAGTGACTAGCGGTTTTCAGCTGCTGTGATGGGCAGAGTGTCTCACGTATGGCGCATGGATGACAGGATAATTAAACGGGTCCAAGAAAGTCAGAGTGCCCTCATTCCTTTGGACCCTAACACTGCCTGTGGCATTGGCCTGGCTCTGCATTCCCATGCCATTGAGGAACACTTCATTGGCATCGGACCAGAAACCCTGATGTAAACTCAGAGGCCACAGACATTTCCCAGACAAAATCACTATTGGGCATCCAAGCAATTGCAAACCTCTACGTTGGCATTCTCTAGCTCAACCTCTTTCCGATGCAAAATAAGAGGGCTAGTCCTTGGTGTAAGGAAGACAAAAGCCATTTCACAAATCCTTCGTGTTCTTCGACTCACACCAGCAGGGGCTTACGGGTGCCTTCTCTATTTGGCATCACAGGAGAACTCCGTGTGACAAGTGGAAGGATGCAGAGGCTCATCGGAAGCTTGAGAGGAAATGACAAACTGGGCCCAAGTGGAAGCCATTGTGAGGCAGGCCCAACAATGGCCTTCAGAGCCCGGCGATGTGTTATACAGCAGCTCTCAGGCACGAGTCCAGGTCCACAACAAAAGGGGCCGAGATTTCCAAGACACTAAGTGCATTAGAGCTTAACTCCTGAGTCCCTGGTTGGGTTGACAGTGAACGTGGATATCATCCATTTGCAGGGTTCCCATGTGGATTACGCCCCTGTCTCATTCCCTCTGAACCGGGGATGGGAATTGTCTGGCCCCCAGGCAGTGTGTGTTAGAAAGGGCATTACCTCCATCTGCCTGACCAGTGGAGGGATACTGTGCCCACATGTGGAACGCAAATCTCCACTACCTGGGAAATTAGGAAAACTAAGACAATACCTGAAAACAAAACAAAACAATCTAGACTCAGACCCTGGGGAAGGCAGATGGGAAAATGCTTCACAAGGAACTTCACCACCGATTCTGTGTTGGACTTTCAAGGCTCGTGCCTGCCGCCAAAGATGAACTCAAGAGACCAGACCGAGGAAGCACACCAGGAGCTCATCATCACAAGAGGCAGTAGGGCTCAGGTGGTGACGGAAGCTCAGATTTCAGAGCAGCGCAAACGAGGCTTTCAAGTACCTGTGTTCCAACCACTTAAAGAGAAAGGATTGGATTGAACCCAGGATGAAAAATAACGAAATGGAAGTCCTATCAATGAAAACAACCACATTTCGGAGGTGAGGGAGACAGGGAAATGATATTTAGAGTTAGGAAACGCAGCACTAATTGTTAGCTCAGTAAGAAATTGGCTACGTGACTCGGTCAAACCCCTCTCCTTCTAATCATTCCTGCATGATCCAACCTGGGAGGGTTACTAGAAGGTCGGTAAGTGTCGGTTTCGGACAAAAGTGCTTTGAGGACTGAAAGATGCCAGACATGCGTGGGTCGGGTCATTCATTCTAAACAAATGGCTTCAAGTTGCTATTCCCAGGAGGAAATCCATCCACGCACTTTTTTTGTCCCGGTTGTTTTTTTAAATCCAAAGCACCGTCTGCAGAGCACCTGGAAGCACTCCAGCCTGAAGTCACTTAAGGGGTTGGGCGTGGCTCTGGGGTGTGGGGTGTGGGACCTCTGCCTCCCAGTCATTACTCCGAACTGCAGGCCTAGCTGCAGGGAAGGGAGCCCAGCCACCTCTCAGGGGTCACTGAGGTCCAGGGACTTCAGCACAAAGCAACAACGCAGCCCTCTTCGGCCTGTAAAGTGTCATGAAGACGTTTCTGGGCCGAGAGAGCCGGCAGGACTTGAGTAAGTTGCTTTCAAACTCGGCCTGGGTCCATCTGGCTTTGGGGCCTCTGGGGCTTGGGTGTGATGCCTGAGGGTCACCTATTTGCTGTGCCATCCCAGCAGGTCCCTTCCTCTCTGTCCTTGGTTTCCTGGGGGTGCACTGCAGACACCACCCCTTTTCTTTGAGGCGAATGGGGGCCCTGTGGGGCAGAATGGTTCACGGTCACACTTTAGGCTGCTAACCTAACCACAAGGTCAGCGGTTGGAAACCACCAGCCCCTGGGAGGGAGAAACGCTAGGCTTTCTACTCCCCTAGAGTGACAGTCTCAGAAAACCACAGGGCAGTTCTACTCTGTCCTCTAGGGGCACTAGGAGTTGGAACGGACAAGACAGTAGTGGGGTGGTTGTTTTTTCTTTTTTTTCTTTTTTAGAGGCTACTGTATTAGAATTTAAATTCTGCGTCCTCTTTTGGCAGGTTGCCGATGGCACTACAGGCCCCAGATTCATTTGCAGTGTCCCCACATGGCTTATGCGTCCCTTGAATAACTTCTGATCAGTGCTGGCACTGATTGCCAGCAGGCCACGCGCATTGGACCGTGGATTAGGTACCTCCATCCCCCTCCAGTCAGCCTGGGGAAAGGCAGTCTGCCGTGGGGGCTTGCCCAGGGTCACCTAGTCTTGAGTTGTACTCTGAAAGCCTTGGTTGGAAGGCCCTGGACCATCTTGTAAGCGCTTCTATCCCACACGATGTACAGGTCCCAATCATGGTCCTGTTCTGGCGTCTGTAGTCCCACCGGTGACTGCGATGTGTCCACCTGCCACCAGTCTGGCACGTGTGAGTTTCCTCTGCTCCATGCCCGAGGAACTAGGGTCCCGACGGTGAATCCTTGGATGCCATTTTGGCCTTTGGCTAATGGTCTCCCTCACCTGGATGCTGCGTCCTCGTCCCATCTAAGATTTAATTAGGGGTTCTCCTTACACTGCATTTGAGATTGGGATCTCTTTTGTACCCCCAAACACTTGTGAAGTGACCTGGGTGAAGTGTCCGGCATGCTTACTATCCAATGACTATGCAAGAAGCGTTCCATCCCAACTTTCCTTTCTTCAAAGAGGGAGAGTGCTGCGGCAAGAAGTCAGTCCTTAAAACAACAACGCCCCTCCCCACCCCGAGCATCTCAAATGGACAGAGAAGGTCTGTCCCCTGAGAGACGGTTGGACAAGGTTGAGCAGACATACTATAAGAGGGGCAGAGAAACAAGTGACAGCACCATGGCCCAGTTGGAGCCACACAGTGTGTGGCCTCCGTTTCCTCAGGCGAGTGACACCTTTGGATAGACCCTGCTGATAGTCTCTGCACTATCTGGTCTCCCTTTTTTCCCTACTAAGATTTTGTTTAGAGCACCATCATACCCGGACTCCCTTCAAGTAGGCATAGCCAAACGACACAGTTCTGGCCAATGGCATGCAGGTGTTAAGTTCTGGTGGGGAAGGGGCAAAGCCTCACTGGAAGAAATACCCACCCCAGCCACCCCCAGCCATTGCCCGCCCTTCTTATGCGTGAACAGTAGACACGAGACCACAGAAAAGGTAGAGAGGAAAGAAAGAAAGAACACAGGGTCTGGTAAACCTTACTTTCCACTTTCTGGTTGTTTGGCCTTGGGTAGGTTGCTTAGCTTCTCCTAGCCTCCTGTTCCACAATCTGGAAAATGGATGTCACCTCTAATCTGTATAGTCCTTCAGAGGATAATATGATGCAATGGATACAAAGGCATTTTTCCAACTCTAAAGGGCTAGACCCGTGTTTATAGTTGCTCTTATAATCAATCATGCTATGAAGGGCTGACTCTGAATTTAGTGGTGTGTGTGTGTGTGTGTGTGTGTATGTGTGTGTGTGTGTGTGTGTGGAGAGTGCAGACCTGTTCTCTCTCCTCTTGGAGAAAGCCCAAGGCTGAGTATGGTCCCGAGCCCGCCCGCCCAGTTCTTCAGATGCTCAGCTATGCAAACAGGAAATGACTTCCCAAACATTTGGAAGTGCAAGAGTTTGGCCGGAGTCTACCTCCACAGGACGGAGTCTACCTCCACAGGACGCCTTCCTCCTGCCTTCTCATCTCCCAGCCCCAAGTGCTTCAGAAGACAAGGGCACTGCCCCTCCTTGGAGGCGTGAGGCTCAAATCCACCCCTCTGGCTGCCCTGTCTCCAGCCGGGGGGAGACTGTCTCCTACCCATGATGGAAGAAAGACAGCAGCCCCGCGTGACTGGCTCATACTCTCTTCCCCTAGCTCTTCACAACGAAGCCGGGGTTCCCCCCCACCCCCTTTTCTTCTTGAATATAGATCTGATCCTGTCGTCCTTTACGTAAAACTTCTTTGTGTGGCTTTCCTTTGGTTTTGAGAGTAAAGTCCTTACTGTGTAACCTTTAGGGTCTGAATGGCCTTTGCCTGCCCCGGTAGCTTCACCCCTTCCATCACACTGCTCTCCTTTTCTCTTTGGAATGTGCCAAGGTCCCCTTATCTCGCTTCCCACTCTAGGACACTCTCCTTTTTTATTCCCCTGGGGGCCCATCTTGCCCATAAATATCTCAGCTCTCATGGAAACATCAAAGGAGCCAGAGACTCTGTCTCCACCCTTGCCAGAGATTCGTCCAACCTGCAGGGACTCATTTATTCAGATGCTGAGCTACTGCCCTGCCGCCTGCCCCACTCAAGGGGTGGCTGTTCCAGGGCAAGGAGGTTTGCCTGCCTGGTTCTTGGTCATATCCCTGGTGTCTGGTGCAACATAGACACAGAGCAGGTACTCAGTAAGTATAGAAGTCAGGGCAGGTAGGCTTTGTGATGTGGAAGGACGAGGGGGCTCCTGTTCACAGCACCACTCCTGGCAGGGGATTCCCATGCACGTTCTGCAGGAAAGGAGGCAGGCTCAGAGATTTGCCCAAGATGACCATCTCTCAGAGATTCTGTCAAGATTTGAATCTTGGTTGAAGGCCATGTTCCTGCCTTGGTGGAATCCACCATCTAGCATAAGGGACCTGATTCTTCCTCTGTAGAATGGGGATATCACAGGCCCTACCTCATGGGATTGTTGGGAGGATCAAACATGTCGCGTCAGGGACAAGCGTTTAGCTCAGGCTGGAGAGCAAGCAGTGGAGTCGAAGGGTGACGTACGAAATGTTAGGACGGATGGGCGAAAGGCAGAATGCACAATTGAATGGTCACAGGGCTGAACGAGGGTGAGGGGTACGAGAACATGACTTAGGGCATGGGCATGAACCCCTGAGCGTTGGGAGAACAGGAACTGACTTTGGGGACCCAGACCCCTTGTCCAGGGGCCATCGCCTCCCCTCCGCCCCGTTCCCGCGCCACCCACCCTGCTCGGCTCACCTGTAGCGCCGCAGCTCCGCCTCTAGCTGCTGCACCCAGAGCTGCAGGCCTGGCACTTGCTGCGCCTGCGCTTGGAGCTCGCGCACGTGGCGCAGGCTGCACAGCAGCGCTTGCCGAGCGTCCTCCGCGCGCCGCCTCACCTCCGCGTGGCCGCGCCGCAGTCGGCCCTCTCGGGCTTCCGCCACGGCCAAGGCACCCTGCGCCTGCTGCAGCTCCCGCGCCGCCTCGGGCCCACCGGGCCCCGCCTGCAGGGAGCCGGCCTGGCTCTTCCAGAGGCCAACCTGCGAGGACAGGGCAGCAAGGGACAGGCTGTGAGCGGGCCCGTGGCGGCAGAGGTCCAAAAGGAATGGGGGCCAACAACCACTTGCACCCCAAAGGACTGGAGCGACGGGGCACCACGCCTGCCCAAACCACGGAGCCCAAACCTCACCAGTACCCAAAGGAAGCAGGCGTGGAATCTTGCTCCCTGGTATGGACGAGGGGAACTGAGTCACAAACCCATCATGTTGTTTTTTTTTTGTGTTTTTTTTTGGCATAGTACCAAGGATTTCCAAACATGCTGACCCTACTCTCTCCAGCCTCTTGTATTCCATCAGTCAGCCTGCCGTGGCTCCTCTCCTCCCCAGAAGCGCAAACGGAGGCCCTCTCCGGATGGGTCGCTCCACCACCAGCTCCTTTGAGGGTGAGGTGTGGTCTGTCTTGTCCACAGCAGTGTCCCCAATGCCGGGAACAAGCCTGGGACACCGTAGGGGTGCGATCAACACCTGGCAAAGGGTGCATCGTGCAGTCCCAAAGCGTATTTCCAGTACTCCTACTCATTCATTACTTAGGATTCCAGCCCGAGTACTTTCCTGCCTCCAAGCTCCACTCGTGTGAGCCTCTTGCCTGTCCAGTAGCTTTCCCCAGCCTGGCTCCTGGAAACAGCACCAAGCTGTCCCTTTGCACCCTGCAGCATGCCCTGTGCCCCCCCAGAGCCAGGTGGCCGCACCAGGCAGGAGCTGGGGCCGTGCCAGCCCTCTCTTGGATGTCTCTTCCTGTCTCAATGGCGCCACACGGACATGCTTGTT
Source organism: Echinops telfairi (assembly GCF_000313985.2). NCBI lineage: Eukaryota > Metazoa > Chordata > Mammalia > Afrosoricida > Tenrecidae > Echinops > Echinops telfairi. The sequence continues at coordinate 30,073,107 of NW_022103928.1, read as the reverse complement.
GCCCGACTCCTGGCTGGGTGCCTTCTGTCCAGTATTCCCGCACAGATCTTGTCCACAAGCTCAGGTGGACAGTGACTGCCTGCCGAACAGTCCTCAGACTGCCAATTTCTCACCTGTGCACCCTGAAGGAGCCCCCTAAGTGTCGGCCGAATAAACAACGACCTGCCTTGGATGCTGAGGGCACCTGGGGGCATAGTGCTTGTACCTTGGGCTGCCATGCAAGGTGAGCAGTTCAAAACCACCAGCCTCTCCATGGGAGAAAGAGGAGGCTTACTACTCCCCCAAAAAGTCATGGTCTCGGGAACCCACAGGGCAGTTCTAGACTGTGTGAGGGTAAGAGTTGGCATCAATTCGATAGTTTGAGGTGTTTGGGGTTTTTTTGGGGCCATTAGTCAGGGGGTTTGAGCGAGAGGCCAGGGCCTGCCTTCCAACTCTCTCCTCGCATTAGCCTGGCGCCATGGCCCGCCTTTTGAATGATGGAATGGGTGAAACGACCAGTTTTCCCAGGAAGGTTCAAAAGAGCCAGAAGGGGAAAGCGAAGATGGCGTGGGGGGACCTCATGTCTCAATGGAATCGGGCTTTGGAGGGTGGGCTGGGTGGGGAC
>NW_022103928.1:30068030-30071265 GCF_000313985.2 Echinops telfairi | reverse complement strand
GCTGCTGTTGTTAGGGGCATCCAGTCGTTTTCAGCTCACAGCCACCTGTGAACGACCGGAGAAAACACCTCCTGGTCTTGGCCCATTGTTGTGTTCCAGCCTGTTGTCACGGCCACTGTGTCAGTAAATCTAGTTGAGAGTCTTCCTCTTTTCCACTGACCTGGTCCCAAGAACTTGCTGTCCCTGATAACATGTCCAGAGTAAGTGAGATGAAGTCTCACCATCTTCTTCCAAGACAGGCTTGTTTGTTTCTTCTGGCAGTCCATGCCTTTTCAGTATTCACCAACACCAAAATTCAACTGCGTGCACGGTCCCACAGCCCTGGATGAGGCTGTGTGGACTGACAACCCAAAATGCGCAGGTCAGAGGGTAGGCTGTTGGCCCGCATTCCAAGAGAGCCAGAGGTCCATTCGGATGTAGATGGAGAGAATGCAGATATAGATGGAGAGTATGAGATTGGTTAGAAACATCTGTATGTCTTGGATGCCGGTCACATCCTCCAGGGCACTGATTGGCTGGTCCCGTATCACAAAATGGAGGATCGTGACATGATATTGCATGATGGAAGAGCAATCAGCCCCATGCCGGCCAAACCACTGAGAACCATAGCTCAGTTGACACATAATGTCAACCATCACAAAGGGCATGGAGAAGCGCATTCCCAGACCTACTATTTGAACTGTATCCCCAGAAAAGACACTTTAAGTCCTAGCCCTTGTATTTGTGAATGTGGCCTATTGGAACTAGAGGGTTTTTGTGTGGTGGTGGTAGTGGTGGTGTGTGTGTTTAAACACTGGACTATAAACTCAAAGGTTAGCAGTTCAAACCGAACCAGAGAAGCCAGGGCAGACAGGCCAGGCACTCTGTTTCTGAAAACCGTATGGCAAAGTTTGACCCTACATAGGGGCTGGCATCAGTCAGGATCAATTTCACGACAACTAATAACAGAACTAAACAAGGTCATGCAGGATGGTCATGAATCTTAATCTTTTCTGAGCGATGTTTTACAAATGGTGAGAACAAGGAGGGAGAGAGAGAGAGAATGAATGAACATACGTGGATGGATTTGGGCTTCTGGCCCAGAACTATAAGATCATAAATTTCTGTTCTTTAAACCTTATGCTATTTTGTTGTCTTCCCTCTAGCAAAGGAAGACACCCACTTCTCATCCCTTATGGTTACACACTCATTTGCACACTAGATGATGCAAACAGCACAGAGGGAAGCGGGTTCAAGACCCCCTGCTGGTAAGGTGGATCTGCTGATCTGCTGTGGATATCCGTTCCCTAAGCTGTGTGTATGTGTGTGGGGGTGGGGTGGGGGGAGGGTAGGACTCCCCAGAAAGCTTTGCTCTCTGGTCTGTAGGGGATGATACGTTGATAATGGGCCTTGAGTCTCATTTCTAGCCGAGGTTAGACTAATTAATGGAAGCCTTTGGGTTGCAGTTTGGCCTGCTTTTCCTCTAGTGCAGGGAGGGGTCCTCAAACTTTTTAAACAGGTGGCCAGTTCACTGTCCCTCAGACCGTTGGAGGGCCGGAGTAGAGTTAAAAAAAAAAACTATGAACAAATTCCTATGCACACTAGACGAGTCGGCTGCTAAGCAGGACAGGCAGCAGCGGCAAAAAACACCCGGCAGGCTGATAAATGTCCTCGGCAGGCCGCATGTGGCCCGCGGGCCGTAGTTTGAGGACCCCTGCTCTAGTGCCTTCAAGCTCATTCCTGGAAGATGAAGGAGAAACCCGCAGCTCGGGTCTGTGCTAGGCCGTCTCCTCTCATTCTCACCAGAGTGGTATAGGGTGCTGTGCAGCTCTGAACCGCTCCAGCCACTTCCCTGATGAGACGCTGCCCGCTGGAGCAGGGGGTGACTTGTTACTCTCTTCAACAACCCTTGGCTGGTGGATACAGAGGACTTGACACTGTGCTCCGCTCTGTGATTTTGAAAGGTTTCCTTCAGAATGCTGAAAGGCAATGCCATTCTAAAGGAGCCTTTCTGTTTTCTTGCCCCAGCCTTGATATCTTCCGTCTCCTCTGCTCTGGTGTCCCAGAATCAGCACTGTGCCTCTTTGTCGAATATCAGCCTAAAGACTGTGCACAAGGGAGGAAGAGTTAGATCTTCCTTATCTGCAAGGTCGGAGTTCAGGCCCTTCATTTCTTGGTTTGAAACCAGGAGGCGCTCCCCTGGAGAAAGACGGGGCTTTCTACTCCCCTTACAGGCATAGTCTTGGAAGCTCACAGGGACAGTTCTAGCCTGTCCTGTAGGGTAACGATGAGTTGGCACCCACTTGAGGGCAGTGAGTTTGCTTTTGGTTTGGCTCTTGATAGTTTACATGAGGCTTACACACATACATAATACTGTGTGTAATTTAGACGAAGCTCACCCGTTTAAGTTGCACAAATCGGGAGTTTTTAGTCTTTAGAATTGTTAGCCATCGTCATAATCTAGTTGTCGAAAACTTTGGTTACCCCTCAGAAAACCTTTGTGTTCCCCAAACCCCTCCACCTTCCCACCACCTCCAACTAATTCTTAATTTCTATAGATTTGCCCGTTCTGGTGAATGGAATCATATAAAGTCTGGCCTCTGTGCTGGCTTCTTTTTAAGCACTAACATTTATTTTTAAAGTCCACTTGTGATGCATCGTGTATCCATACTTCATAGCTTGATGTGGCTGATTAATATCCAATTGTATGGTAGCACAGATTGATTATCCATTTTTCAGTTGGTAGACACTGAGTTATTTCCAACCTTTGGCTATTTATTACACAAGTAAATAATGCTTCTGTCAACATTCGTGTATATTCATGTATTCGCTTCCAATAGTTGGTGAAACATGGAAAGGAAAGATAATGGAATTTTTCCATGAATTTTGAAGCCCCCTTATATTTTCAATTCTCTCTAGTATTGTAAAAGCCAAATCAGTATCATCAGACCAGTCTAAGGTGAGGTCTAAGTTAGGCATACCTTCACTCTTCAACTTTTTTACTAATTTTGATACCAGCTTCCCTTCCACGATACCCTCTATTTCTTTCTTAAAAAAAATAACTGGGGGCGCTTAACTGCTCTTATCACAATCCATACATATGTGGATTGTTTCCATAAATTGTATAAAGCACACTTGTACATATGTTGCCATCATTTTAAAAACATTTTCTTTCTACTTCAGCCCTTGGTATCGGTTCCTCATTGTTCCCCTCCTGGATTCCCTGTGTTGTGAGCTCTTATCTGTACCAGTGTAC
>NW_022103928.1:30066860-30067893 GCF_000313985.2 Echinops telfairi | reverse complement strand
TCTTTGATGCCTGATACCTGATCCCATCAACACCTCATGATCACAAAGGCTGACACCTCTATTTCTTGTTGGGTTCAATAATTTGTCACTTGGCCCCCTGATGATAGGCTTCTCACAACCTTGCTGTATGGCATCACTGACTCGCCCCTGGGCCCATGCCAGCTTGTCTCTGTCTTCAGTGTCACACACCCCTTCACCTATGGTGCAGCTCTTAGAGAAGGTGACTTGTCGCCCTCTCTCTGCTGCTTTCTCTTGCCTTTTCTGCTTCTTTCTGTGTCCTGTCTCTTCCTGCTACTCTGTCAGAAAACAAACAAGCAAACCAACCAACCTCTGTGGAGCTGAACCCTTATATTTACAAACTGCTCATCAATTTCAAGGCACTAACCCAATTCCTTTTTGGTAGGCCACAGATACTTAATTTGCATAGGAGGCTATGATAACTTCATTTGCATAGTTTGTTGACCAATCCCTTGAAGGTACATGCTGATCACAGGGCAAGCTGCAGCCCAGGGCCAGACAAAAACGGTCCAGACCACAAGCCTGTGGCACAGCTGATCAGAGGCTGTCCTATCAGAACAAATCTATATCCTGAGCATTCTTTTACCTGAATTGTCACCTGTTACTTCCCTAAACCAAACTCACTGCCAGCAAGTCAGTTCTGACTCATAGTGGCCTTTTAGGACAGGGCAGAGCTGCCCCGGAGGGTTTCTGAGGCTGTGAGACTCTACTGGAGTAGAAAGCCTCCTCTGTCTCCCACGGAGTGACTGGTGGTTTCGAACTGCTGACCTTGAGGTTAGCATCCCAGTGCATAACTTGCAACCCCACAAGGGCACCTTTTACTTCCCTAATAATCCTGAGTGTTACCTGTGAGTTCTGCGTGGCCATGACCACGAATTATCAACACCAGCAGAGAAACAGAAAATGCCGTGGGCAGGACAGCTAGTGTCATAATTAATCAGAAGGATGGAGGGTGGCAGCCTATTTGACCTCCACCTGTAGGGATCGGCCTGGATGACTGATGCTGGTCACCTTG
>NW_022103928.1:30064056-30065350 GCF_000313985.2 Echinops telfairi | reverse complement strand
AGGGGGGAGTGGGGCCCAAGGCAGTGGCTCAGAGGCGACACATTGTCCGGAAGGCTTTCTTTTCAATATTGACGGACCTAGGAGAGTTGCTGCTCAAAGGATTCCTGCCCACGTCGGGGTCAGTTACCAGCTGCCGCACAGTCGTTGGGGGTGGGGTGGGGTGCAGTGGGGGTGAATTTTGCAGTTTTGCCTGACTTCCCAGCCCTCGGCATTAACATGAAATGAAATGGGATTCATAGGAGGATATAGGACTGGGAAGGCCAGAGCCAAGTTCCAGAGTCCTGTTCTGCATTCCTACATCAAGCCCCGAGAGGTGGGGGTCCCAGCCTGGGAGCTTCTAACAGCAGGGCTAGGGGGAGGGTGGGGGTGGAGCCCATCAATTATTGACATTCAGAACCTTGCTGACTCCATCGGCAGGGCCGAGGGATGGTCAAAACCCCACCACTGGCAACCACCTTCATTCAAAATCCATCTTGAACCTGATTCCTCCCTGTCCACTGTTACTGGACCAAGCCCCAGTGCTGCTCTTGACCTTGTGCAGTAGCTTCCCACCTCAGCAGCCAGCAAGACCCTGTGCAACTCAAATCAGACCATGTCCCTCCTCTGCTCAGGGGCCCTGCAGTGATTCTTCCCTCCCAAGCGGTGAGCTCATTGTCCGGCCCTAAGGGGGCCGGAGAGTCTATCACCATAGTCAAAACTAAGACCAGGTTGATTGTGGAGACAGTCGAAGTTGATTCCTGTACGCACTTGCAACAGGAAACCAGGCAGTTTTCTTCTCCCAGCTGGCTCAGAGTTCAATCCTGACCACCCCACAAGTTACTACACAAGAAATAGGATGCTACAATGGCTCTGGGAGGAGATGAGCAGGATTTTACAAGGTCGCAGAACTCAAAAGAAACTCAAGGAAAGCAGGTTTGGGGATGATTCTTAGGAAATTATCCATGCCTGCATTTCTCCAGGGGTCACCAGGCCACCGTCCCCTGAAGCTCCCTGCAAGGGTACAGGGAGTTTTATCTAAATTGGGGCGGTGCCTCTTGTCTGGCTACCTTTTTGTTTGTTTATTTTTAAAATTTTTATTGGGGCTCTTACAGTTCTGATCATAACCCAAACATACACAGCCGTTGTGTCAAACACATTTGTACGCATGCTGCCATCATCATTTTCTTTTTTAAAATTATCTTATTGGGAGCTCATACAATTCTTATCACAGTCCGTCCATCCATCCATTGTGTCAAGCACATTTGTATATTTGTTGCCATCATCATTCTCAAAACATTTGCTTTCTACTTGAGCC
>NW_022103928.1:30062134-30063343 GCF_000313985.2 Echinops telfairi | reverse complement strand
GTCATGGGGGCAGCTCAAGGGAGGCCTTTGGCTTGTTCTCTGCATGACGGGGCTCTGGGAGGTACTCCATGGGGCTGGCCCGGCTCGGGGACCAGCTTTGCCCAAAGGTGCACAGATGCGGGAAAGCAGCTCCCCTCCCTTTGGGTGCTCTCCTTTGTCGCAGGTGCGATGTCTAGCCTGCCAAGAATCACGTGACTCACCTTGGCCACTTTGGCCATGCAGGCCACACCCACAGCCTAGGAGAACTGGAGGCCCACCTGGCCATGCTGGTGGGGACACAGGCCTGCAGCAGGAAGAGCCTGGGTCCCACTGGGAAGAAGGTCAGCTGGGCCCCGGAGGTGGGGGCTGGTCTTGGGAGAATTCATTCAGCCCTGCTCACAGATGAGCAAGCCACCAGCAGGATGCGGTTGCCATGTGGGGGATGGGCTGGTGGCAAGGGACCAGAGAAGGAGGGAGGGACCCCGAATGGAACCCCTGAAGGGGGGCTCAGAGAAGGAATTGTTGGGGTGAGAGGCCTGTAGGGATGGTTCCAGAGCCGGGAACTTGGCGCACATACAGGGAATGGTGCCACGTCACGGACAGGGGTTGGAAGCCGGGAAGGACGTTCCTGAGAGAGGGCTGAAGGGCAGGCGTGGGCCTGGCTCAGACACAGCCCCTCCGATGACAGAATGACAGGGCCGGCAGGCAGCAGGAAGCCACCGCAGGTCCAAGTTCAGGTTCCAGATTGTTCCTCTGGGAAGGAAGAAAGGGCTGTCCCAGTGGGCTGCTTCTAAAAGCCATGACGTTTGCAGGTGAAACATCTGGAAAGGCACAAGCCATGCTGTTTGCAGTGGCAACCAGGCAGCCAGGTGGGGGTGGAAGATCTTTTTCTTCCTTTCTTTTCTTTGTGTAAAAGAACGTCTGTCTGTATAAGATAAGCAGGATAAACAATCCTGAGGAGAAAACAATGGGACCGATAGTTTCGGTGGGAGACGGGACATGGGAATGGGGGTGTGGGAGAAGTGAAGGAGGGAGCCAACAAACTTAGGGACCAGGGATCAACAAGAAACCTAAACTCGATGGTGAGGAGGGCGTGGAATCCCTGGTGGGGTGTGATGAAGTGCAGTGTAGCAGACAGGAATTACTGAGAGCTAAAGGAAGGTCGAACATGATAGTGGGGTGGGAGGAAAGTAAAAAGAAATAGAGGAAAGAACTAGGAGGCAAAAGCCA
>NW_022103928.1:30057658-30061036 GCF_000313985.2 Echinops telfairi | reverse complement strand
GCAGCCCAGCATGTGACCACTATATATCACCAGGTCTGCCCTTAGGGATTTATAATCTGATAGAAGGAGACAGATAAGGATCAATGTAATATATTAGAAGGTCGTATGAGGTCATCACAGAAGGCCTTGCTAAGGGGAAACTGAAGCAAAAACTCGAAGGTAGTGAGGCAGGAAGTGCAGAAGCTGTGAGGTAGAAGGGCAAGGGAAGTAGGGAGTGGGGTTGGAGATGGGGTTGGAGAGACTGGCCAGGGGAGACAACGTCACTGTGAGGCCTTCAGCTTTGACTACTGGCCCAGGGAGAGGAAAGTCACTAGGGGCGCAGATAGAGGAGGGACATGGTCTGACTTAAGTGTCAACGGGACCCCACTGGCTATAGAGTTGAGAAGCGACAGTCGGAGTTGAAGAACAGCACTGGGGGGAGGGCTGTCACAATAATACAGCAACACAGTGTTGTTGGCGTTTGGTCTAGGGTGGTAAGCAAAGGAGCAAGGAGAGTCCGAGTTAGGATGGTTTGGGAACGAAGGTTGTGTCACCGAGCCGCCTGCCTGGCGGGATGTTGGTTGAGAAAGCTAGAGGGACTCAGTGATGGTAGCAAGCAAGACTGGAGGGGCCATGAGCTGAGGTAGGGAGTACTGGCTGCCAGAGGGGCGGAATTGGGAACACCGGTATTCCTGAACCTGTCAGGAGCTCATGAAATACATGGCTGGTGGGCATTGTAAGGTAGCAAGAAGCAGGGATGGCTAAGGCGCATGCTCCAAATTCAGGCCCTGGAGCCAGGAAGCTGGTACACCTGGGTGGGCCCAAACTAAGCCAGGTGGGCTTAATTCAGCCAATGAGGTCGACCAGTACCATCGGCCAGGCCTCCCAGCTGAAGGGCAGAACCTGGAGACCGCTGCCCTTTCCTTGGGCTGCTTCTCCGCTTTCTGCTGGGCCTGCTATGGTCTCTCTGGCCTCTGGCCTCTGGCCGCTGTGTGCGTGTGCCGTGCCCTGACAGTGCCTGAGCTCAGTGACTGTAAAGCCCGAACCTTCTTCTGTCCTTTATAAAAACCCACTTGGACCACAAACCAGGCATCGGCGTAAATTCTTTCCTGTGAGAAGCCAAGAACCCAGGCATCTCCCACCCGAGAAACCTAACAGGAATTGTGTAGCCAATTTAGAGGACAAACTTCCAGGTCCTCAAAGTGTCACACACGCTGTTGTTTCCAGGTGCCATCGAGCTGGTTCCTTTTCGCCGTGACCGTAGGTACACCCCAACGCAGCAGTACCCCGTCCCGGGCCGTCCTCACGGCTGTTAGCCCGCGGGGGCCACTGATAACATGGCCAGAGCACCGCGTCCATCCAGCGCAGGGAGCGTCTTGACCGTCCCAGGTCTTTCCTGGTAACGTGGCCACGGTACGTGAGACAAGTCTCGCCAACTCACTCTCAAGAAGCCATTCTCTGTCCCAAGACAGACGTGTTTGTCCCCCGGGCAGTCCTCGGTGCGTTCCGCATTCTTCACCCAAACCGTGATCCCCAAGCATCAGTTCCTGCGTCTTCCTTCATTGTGGTGCAACTTGCACGTGCTAGGAGATGATGGGATGCCATGGCTCGGGTCAGGGGCGCCCTGGTCCTCAGGTGTCACCTTACTCGTCAACACTTTAAAGAGGGCTTCTGCCCACACCGCCCGATGTTTGATTCTTAATTACTGCAGATCCAGCAAACCGGAATCCTCGACACTTTAATCTTCCCCCATCTCACATGCTATCTAGTGGTCCATCTGTGAGGATGTGGGTTTTCTTCATTGTAGAGACGAGACACACATGGAGTTACCATATGACACGGCAGTTCCATTTCCGGGTATACTGCCATGTGTGTATTCTGGTCCAGTTATTTTTTGCTGTACAATAAATCACCCTCAAACTTAACGGATTGACACATCAGGAAAACACTTCGCTCATAAATCTGCACGTTTGTTTCTGTGACACCTAGTGTCCGCTGGCGCGGCTCCGGGCTGGGCGCTGGAATCATGTGAACGTCTTGGTGGTTGATGGCAGTGGTTAGCGGAGAACTCAGCTGGGACCGTCGGCCAGTAAGACGTGTGTGGTCTTACCAGGTGGCTGCTTGGGCTTTCTCAAAGTATGAGCACTCCAGAAGTAGAAGTCAGAAGCACATGCCATTTTCATGACCTGCTCTCAGAAGTTCCACGCTGTCATTTCTACCACATAGTTGCGGAGGCCGGACAGGTTTTGTGAGGTCCATGGAAAGGACTAGATGTCACACGTTAAGAAGAGATCTACTGACGTGGCTGTTTGGGGGAAATGGCATTTGTTCCCAGGTGCTTCCGTCACATCCTGACAAAATCGATTCAGCAGGTTTGGGGTTGAACTTGGGGTGGCTCTGTTCCTGAGTGATTCTGACGCACAGCAGTCTGAAAGCAGCTGTCCCAGCTGATAAAAGTCCTAAGGCTTCTGGACCTTGCTGCTTGGAGCTGATGAGGAGAAGTCCACTGTTAGTCTGAGAGAGAATGTGAGCGGAGGAGCTTAGAGAAGGAAAGCGGGGGCCCCGAGGAGCCATAGGCCTGGTATCTGTTTGAGGGGGGCCATTTCAGACCTGCCTCTGTTCATTGACCCTTCTGGGAGTTGAGGTGACTTTTCTCCTCTCTCACGCTGCGTACCCCTGCTTCTTTAGCCTTTCTGATTTGAAGATGGCAGAGTCTCCGGGCTGGTGGTGATAGGGTGTGGACAGGTGGTTTTGGCCTTCAGTGGTGAGGATTTGAACCCTGCCCCCAAGTGCCCACTTAACTACCATGTGATGACTTTCCCATAGAGCTGTGCTTGAGGCTCAGACTTTTAGGCTGATCGAACCTGAGGAGTATTGGGAGCCTTTGATAGTAGGCAGTACCCTGAAAGGAATGACCCCCAGACCCTGGCCTTGGTCCCACTGAGCCCAGGGGTAATGCCTAGGGTTCTGTTGACTGGGCGATAAGGGTCCTGGCTTCTAGTCCTGCTCTGCCTTCATTTCTCTTTGATCTTCGCTCGGGGCTTTGGTTCTTTCCATAATCCTGCGATAATCTGGGTTGACCAGAGAAACAAATCCAGAGACCATGCATCTGTGTATAAGAACGAGCTTGATATCAGAGAGCAATTTTATCTTGAGAAAACATCCCAGCCCACTCTAGATCAAGTCCATAAGTCTGATCTTAGCCCATAGGTCTGATACTACTCCATAAATTCTTCAGATTCAGGCAGCACATGCAATGATGTAGAATGCAGGAAGGCCACAGGCCGGTGGGTGGAAAGTCTTGTGGATCCAATGGCGGTGGAAGCATCTCCAGAGCTCTGGCTGCCATCAGCCGTAGCTCCATGTGTCTTGTCAACAGGACGGTGAAACAGACAGAGT
>NW_022103928.1:30054947-30056729 GCF_000313985.2 Echinops telfairi | reverse complement strand
TGGGTAGAACAGAAGGCGGCACTGCCCGGCGCTGTGCGAGCCTCACAGTTGGTATGCAGCTGCTGTGTCAGTCCATCTCTCGAAAGCCCTGCTCTGTTTCCCTGACCTCCTAACTTCCACCAGGCATGATAGCCTTTCCCCAGGACTGGCCTCGCCTAACGACAGGTCCAAAATACGTTCTAAGGACGTTCGGCTCTACTTTTTCCAAGACAGATTTGCTTATTCTTCTGCCCAGCCCTCACACGCTGGACCAAGAGATAACATCATGATAAATGGAGGCAAGATTGAAGCTGGCAAAGATTTCATTCTGCTTGGATCTACAGTGCTCAGATCGGCACCCGTCAAAAGAAGTCAAAGGGTATATTTATTGCACTGGGCAAATCGGCTGCACAAGACTTCTTGCAAGTGTTGACAAGCCAGGGATCCACTTTGAAGAGACTAAGGTGTCCCTGCCCCAAGCTGTGGTTATTTCAGTCGCCTCATTAGGCACGTGGAAGTTGGACAATGAATACTAAAGACTAAGGAAGGATTGATGTCTCTGAATTATGTGTTGCTGAAAAATATTAAAAGGACCGTGGACTGCGGAGATATGGGGGAGAATAAACACTCCCTAAATTGGCATTGACGGGATGGCAGTGAGGCCCCCCCACCCCCCATTCCCAATTTTGTTAGGCAGGGCCAAGTGAGGAATAGGCACCTCCGTTCAGAGTAGAGATTCCTTACAGATGGAATGATTAATCAAACTAGATAGTCAATCAAGGCAACCACCTTCAGAATTTATGAGTTAGATTCGACTTCTGACCTCCTGGCCTGGGAGGCTTGGTCGCTGGGGAAACCCCCGCCTTCATGCAGCCCCGCCCCCGCCCAGTCTCCTGGCAACTGTCAACCGGAGCTTGGTGGCGAGCCCTTCAGCAGTCGCTGAGCCGGTCGGGGGAGTGGAAAGCTCTTTCTGAGCCCGGTCCGCTTACCAGCACGTCCATTCGCAAGTACCCTGCCGTCTTGGCAGTGTTTGGGACCTCTGGCCATGGCCACGTACCCCCAATACTGCCACCCCCTTCTGCCGTAGCTACAAGAGCTGGGTCTCCCCTCTGGGTGGTATCCCTGGGTGCTGCCCCGAGCCCAGCATTCAGCACCCCTTGGTCTCTGGAGCGAGCCTCTCCCTCCCTTGGCCTCGCCAGGGCCTTGTAGGGTCTAGTCTTTGCCTGCCTTGCCCTGTTGCAAATGGCAAGCGCAAACCTTGTTCTAGGACAGCTCCCACGCATCCCGGGGCTCCCCTGGGCTGGAAGTCTAGAGGAACGGCCTCTGTGGCTGGGGTTGCCCCAGGGACCATGTTCCTGTCAGAGGAAGCCAGCCTCCAACAACCGCGGGGCCAGTGGGTGCAATGGTGCAGCGATGATGTATAAAGATGACAGTCAAGGCATGGAGGATAGGAAAGACAGGAAAGAGAGCAGAATAAAGGAGTCAGGCACATGTTATGGTAGCATGCTCACCTCAGCCCCTCTTGATGGTTCACGTGGAACCGGGAGAAGAGAGAGAGAGCCTTTACTGTCTTGAGACATTTATAGGTAGCCTTAAGACATGCATATTCACTAGTGACATGCGTCACAAGGTAGGTGGTATCTACCTTAAGGTCCCTGAGCTCACAGGTGAGGAAACCTAAGACCCGTATTGGGGGGAGGTATGAGCGGGTGGGGGTGACACAGCAGGAAGAGAGAGCAAAAGGGTAATTAATGTCTGCTTCGATAGGGAGATGGAATCAATCATGTGCTCACTTTAAGGCAG
>NW_022103928.1:30048412-30053470 GCF_000313985.2 Echinops telfairi | reverse complement strand
AAAACAATACAAACCCCCAATGCACACCATTTTGGAAGCCAGATCAGGTCCAGCCTGCATCATAGAGGGATCTGCTGACAAAGTGTAACTGTTCATGTCAGATTGATGCCTTTGATCTTCTATACTCAACCTTAGGGATTTCTTGCTTTTTTTCCTGTCTTTTTAAAAACAGTTTTCTTAGCACTTTATTCACATGTCAGACAATACAAGAATCCAGTCATATCAAGAAGAGTTTTACAATTATCACCACATTCATTTCTAGAACATTCTCATCTTCCCTGTACTCATTGTTATTCATGTAATTATATTATTTTTTCTGTCTTTTTTAAGAGTAGGCTTTTATTGAAAATTCAAGGATATTAATTTGAGATAGGGAATGTATAGGTGGGATAGGTTGAAGTTGGTTTTTAAAAAAAATCATTTTATCGGGGGTTCTTACAGCTCTTAGAACATTCTGTACGTACATCAATTGTATCAAGCACACTGGTACATATGTTGCCGCCATTATTTCCAAAACATGTTCTACTTGAGCCCTCTTAGGGATTGCTAAGAGAAATCTTTTGTTCTCCTGCCTGCAGCTCAGGTGCTGTGGGCTGGACTCTGCTGGACTCCATGTGTCGCTCACCCCCCTGGTTCAGTGGGCTAGCCCAGATATGAGGGGGAACCAAAAAACCAGGTATTTTTTTCAAAGCTGTGTATTTAATTTTTAAAAACAAAACAGCCTTATCACCTTTAAAGTACTCTCCATTACACTTAATGCATTTGTCAACTCTGCAATTCCACTTCTGGAAACATTTTTCAAACTCATCTGTTTGGATGGCTGACAGCACCTCCCTTGTCGTTTTTTCCCCTCACCTCTTCCACATCATCAAACCGCTGCCTTTTCATGTTCCTCTGCATTCTCAGAAACAAAAAAAGTCACATGGAACGAGGCCAGGTGAGTCAGGTATGTTGGGCAACAGAGGCATGCTGTTTTTTGGCCAAAACTGGCGCGCTGAGATGGCTGCGTGAGCAGGTGCATTGTCATGGTGGCAAAACCAGTTCCCCATTTGCCACAGATCAGGCTTTTTTTGTCGCCCACTGTTACACAACCTTTTCAGAACCTCTAAATCAGCGGTTCTCAACCTGTGGGTCACAACCCCTTTAGGGGGGATCGAACTACCCTTTCATAGGGGTCACCTAAGACCATCGGAAAACACAAATATTTCACAATATATAATGACATATTGTTCTGTGATTAATCACTATGCTTTAATTATGTTTAATTATGTTCAATTTGTAACAATGAAAATATACCCCGCATATCAGATATTTACATTATGTTTCATAACAGTCGCAACATTACAGTTATGAAGTAGCAACAAAGATAATTTTATGGTTGGGGTCAGCACCACATGAGGAACTGTCTTAAAGGGTGGTGGCATTAAGAAGGTTGAGAACCACTGCTCTAAATAGAAAGCTTAATTTTGATGGATGTCCAGAACGAGGTTTGTCATCAATCAACATTTCACCTTTTTTAAAACAAGAAAACCACTCGTACACTTGAGATTTTCCCATAGCGCTGTCCTTGTAAGCTGTGTTCAACATCACAACAATTTCTGCGGCACTTTTCCCGAGCAGGAAACAAAATTTCACGGTCACATGCTGTTCTCTTAAGTCAGCCATCGCAAACAATGAGGTTTGAATGAAACTGCTTTCACAAAAAAACTCACTGTGACCAGAGAGAACCATCCCAGGGACACCCGTGGGTGCTCTGACTCAGCGAGAGTTACTGGATGCTCGCCTAGTGGGAAAAATACACACTACGCGAGCCCCCCCCAGCAGAGCTTACCCGGTCTTGTTTTTTGGTACCCCTTGAACACACGAGAGAGCAAGCTCAGTTACCAAGTACTATCCAAATCTCTGGGTACATAGCACCTCCTAACATGTTTTATGGGCAAAACTAGTCACATGGCCAAACCTCAGCTCAATGGGCAGAAGAGAGAAAAGTCCTGTCCTACTGCTTCCCACCCGACCCCTCAGTATGATGGCTTTATATTTAATATAGCACTTCTCATCATGAAGGTGTTAATCAATATAAACGTTTTTATATTTAATATATATTTTAATATATTTAATATATTTATATTTAATATAGCACTTCTCATCATGAAGGTGTTAATCAATATAAACGTTTTTATATTTAATATATATTTTAATATATTTAAATATATTTTATATTTAAATATTTATATTTAATATAGCACTTCTCATCATGAAGGTGTTAATCAATATAAACGTTTTTATATTTAATATATATTTTAATATATTTAAAATATTTATATTTAATATAGCACTTCTCATCATGAAGGTGTTAATCAATATAAACGTTTTTAAACAATAAACCTCCATTTCAACATTCTATATAAAAAATTTAAAACACGGAATAATTTTTCCAGTTCAATATTAGATACATTGAATACATTTTCTAAACTTCTCCCCCCAAAGAAATAAAGGTTTCAACTCTGATTGGCTACGTTTGATAGATGAGTACAATATTAACTTTGGAAGAGCAAAACACAAATCCAGTGGAAATAGGGGAAGAGCTCTCGGTGAGGGAAGATGGTTTTCCAAGGTGCTTTCCCAGCATCCTTGGCTTTCTTCTTCTTTCACGCGCTCCACCATCTAAGGCAGGTTCAGCCAACTTATTGCTTTCACCTCTTCTAATCAGCAAATACAAACTGCAGGCTGTACTTTTTCAGTGCATTTGTAGCTCTAATTCTTGAAAAACTTGTTGTTATTGACAACACACAGCAGAACATGCACCGATTCAACAGTTTCTACACATACAGTTCCGTGATCTGGATTCCATTCTCCAAGTTGTCGAACTATTTCCATCCACGCTTCCCAGATGATGCTCTCATGGAACATGCATTCACGCTCCTTCAGCTTCCTAACCAACCTTCAAGCTGCTCCTGTTAATGTGATGCCTAATCGGTAGTAGCTCTTTAAAAGAGCACAACGCACAAGCCAGACATTCTTTACTTATTAAACTTTTTTTTGGTTTAAGGAAGATTTCAGGAAATCATTTTGTTTAAGATTTAAAGATTATCTCAGGGCAAAAGTTTGTGGGATTCATTTAGCCTCAATGGCTCAAGAAAGTCTGTATTTAATGAGAATTAGGAATTGTGTTCGGCGTTTCTCCCTCATGTTTTTAGGATTAGGATTAGGATTCGGACTTTTCTATCGGCTCTTTTCAAAGCATTCAGTAATGGCAGCCAGGCACCATCTAATTCTTCTTATCTGGCAAAGGAGACAGTTTCTTGTGGCAATTAACCACACATTCTATACCCTCTTCCCTTGCCTACTCTCCTTCCTTTGTTGCTTCAGGTAAATTAGAGACCCATTATTGAACGTTTGACGGCCACTTGCAAGCTCTTACGACCCCAGGCATCATACAACAAGTAGGAAGCAGAATAGAAGCACCAAACACCATCTCTTTAATTGGGATGTCCCATGAAACATGACCTCGAAACCAAGAAACCACATCCCATGAGGTGTTTGTGTTCAGTCGTACACAGACATATACTCATATCTCACAACATTTGCCAATCAGTGCCCCACCTCATGATGAAGTCAAACCCAAACTGAACTGCCACCAAATCAGTTCCAACTCAGCCGTCCTGTGGGGCAGAGCAGAGCGGTCTCTGAGTTCCAGAGACTGCGATTCTTTATGGGAGTAGAAAGCCTCTCCTGCTAGGAGCCCACTGAGCAACCCACTCCTCCACGGGGGCTCCTGTACAACTCTCTCTCTCTCTCTTTAATTTTAATAGTTTCTTTTGTTGTTAGTGAGTTTGATTTGAGTTGATTTCTCTAACTTTTTATTGTGAATTGAGTGAAGGCTTTCAGAGCCAACCAGCTTTCCATTCAATAGTTCAGAAACATTTTGTTTCGTGTCATTGATGGCAGTCCTGTACAATGTAACACCACATCCCTTTTCTTCCCTATATTTTCCTTATTTCCCCCAATAGTTTTATTGGCATATAATTCACATAACATACAACCCAATAGTCCAGTCACATCAAGAAGAGTGTGCAGCCATCATAACAAGCCGCTTAGTGCATGTTCGTCATATTGTACTCATCGCTATTAGCTCCCCCCCCCAAACCTCTCCTGCCATACCCCCAAGGAAATATCTCATAGGCTTACCTATCATGAATTTCACATACAGAAAATGACACAAAACACAAACAGGAAGCAAGCATTTGGATTTGTTGTGAGACCACCCTTTTCATCTCTAATTCTCAACATTTGCATCTTCTCGTTCTTTTCCTTTTATTTTGTGTTTTGACTTGTTTTGTGGGCATGCAGTCACAGATCACGCAATTCGATAGCTCAGTTACATCAAGAAGAGTTGTCCGGTCTTCACACTCAATTTTAGAACATTTCTCTTCCTTCTAATTTCACCGGCAGTTTGTCAATTTTGTTCATCTTTTCAAAAAACCAACTTCGTGTCTTGTTGATTTTTTCCACCATCTTCTTGTGTTTCAGTTCCTTCATCTTTCATCTTTATGATTTTTTTAACCTGTTTGCTGAGGGCTTAAGTTGTCGCTTTTGTTTCAGTTGTTAGAGGTGTTGTGTGAAGGTGTTGATTTTGGATTTCACCTTTTTTTCCATGTGTGCATTTGGTATGGTGTTATCATTTTAATTTTTTTTTCAAGAACTGTCTTAATTTCATTTTTATTTGATCTAATTTACCCAGTTTTTTTTTCCAGTAGTATGCTGTTCAAAGTCCATGTGCTTGACTTTATTAAAGTTCTTGTTCTTTCTGTTGTTGGTTTCTAGTTTTAGAACATTGTGATCTGAGAAAATTAGTTTTGGCTTTCAAGGTTTATGAGTTTGTTAAAGTTTGCTTTGTGGCCTGCCATCGGTCTGTTCTGGAGTATGCATTGTGTGTGCTCGAGATGGATGTGCACTGTGCTGTTGACAGGTGGTGTGCTTGTACCTGTCTGGAAGATGGAGCTGGTTGATTGTGCTGTTGACAGGTGGTGTGCTCTGTATCTGTCTGGGAGATGGAGC
>NW_022103928.1:30042974-30048147 GCF_000313985.2 Echinops telfairi | reverse complement strand
AGATGGAGCTGGTTGATTGTGGTGTTGACAGGTGGTGTGCTCTGTACCTGTCTGGGAGATGGAGCTGGTTGATTGTGGTGTTGAGCTCTGTTGTCTTTCTTTCCTGATGACGTGTTTTTCCTTGAGAGTGATGTAGTGAAGGCTCCACCTATTAATCGAAGTCGACTACTATTATTGTCAAGTTATTTCTCTGTTCAACTCTGAGCTTTATTGATGTATTTTGAGGGTTTTTCATGGGGCGGTGCTTATAGGACTGGTATAATTATGTCTTCTTATTCTGTTATTCATTTGGCTATGATGTAGGATGCATTCTTGTCGCTCATGTTATTTGCCTTGAAGTCTCTTATCAGAGGTTGGTATTGGCACTCTGCTTTTCTATGGTTGGCATTGGCTTGGTCAGTGTTTCCCCCATTCTTTGATTTTTAGCCTACTTTTGTCTTTGAAGTTAAATGTCTCTGTTGTGAGCAGCATATAGACAGGTCCTGCTTTCTAATGAAATCTGCTACTCTCTGCCTTTTGATTGGTGCATTTAATCCATTGACATTCCATGTCATGATGAATAGATGCAGGTATGTTGCTGTCATTTTGCTGTTGGAGGGTTTTTGGGTGTTGTGGTTATTGGTTTCTTTGTTCCTCCTCAAATTCTGTGTTGTTTTTTGAGTGTTGATTTCATTTTCTTGGTTTCTGGGTAGTATGGTCTTGTGTGTTGCTCTCAGGTTTGTCTGCTGTTATTGTTGATTCTCTGTCCCAGTGATCTCCTTAATATTTTTGTAGTCCTGGTCTTGTTTTTACAAATTCCTTTAATTTTTCCTAGTCTATAAATACTTTTATTTCTTCCTTGTATTTGAGGAATGATTTTGCAGGGTATAGAATTCTTGGTTGACAATTATTTTCTTTCAAAACTTTGTATATGTAGAAAAATAATAAAAATATTTTTATATATGTTACTCCATTGTCTTCTCACCTATATTGTTTTTGCTGAGAAGTTCAAGCGTATACGAATTGATTTTCCTTTGTAAGTGACTGTTCTCTTTTCCCTAGCTGTCCTCAGGATGATCTCCTTTTCTTGAAATTGGAGTTTCAATTTTATATTTCATGATGTTTTTCTTTCGAGATCTATCCTGTTTGGCTTTCTCTCTCTTCTTAAATAGTTCTTATCTCCTCTTTTATGATGTTGGGGAGCTGTTCTTCTATGATTGATTGTATTTTCCCTATAGATGTAAAATGTTCTTCTTGCTCCAGGATCCTGATGAGAAACAGATTCTTACTCTTGATCGTGCCCCAATCATTCTCAGGCATTATTCAGATCCCTTTACCTTTGTGGTTGCTTATTTCTCTCATCAGCTGTAGGTACCTAAAGACCAGTCTTTTGAATTCTATGTCTAGTAGTTCCTCTGCTTTGTCTCCGTTTGAGTCATGCTCCGTCAGCAAATGAAGGTCCCAGGGGTTTCCTTCCACCTGTGTCCCTCAGGCTACCTCCACTTTGAAGAGCTGCTCTTCCCCAGAGGGATGTTCAGTGCCTTCCAACATGGGGGCCTCTGTCTTCTGGCACTTTATCAGACAATATTCCACTGCCATTCTTAAGGTTTTGGGTGGCTAATTTTTCAGAAATGGACTGTGTCTTTCTTATAACTATTGTTAGTCCAGAAGTTTCACTGAAACCTGTTTACTGTGGGCAACCCTTCTGGTGTTTGAAATACTGGTGGCATAGCTTCCATTGTCACTAAAACAATAGGACAAATGGACGGAAAAGTGGGGTACTTTACAGGTGGCCATGTTTTTTAGAGAACGTCAGAGCAGACCAGTTTCTGACAACCGCAGGGTTTGTAGGCGCAATTGTACGGCAATGACATAGAGCCGAGGAGAGAGAGTGAAATAAAGGAGTCAGACGCGTTTCGTGGCAGCATGCTCACCTCCAGGATGGCCATGATCTCAGCAGCCAGGTCCGTGCAGAGAGAGAATATATTTCTAACCAAGGCTTATCTGCACTTAAGGGCATGCAAGCCCCCCTGATTACAGGTAACTGCATTGTAACAGGAAGGGGCTGTCCAATAGAGATCTGCGTGACAGGAAGGGGATGAGCTAGGGGTGTACACGCAATAGGAAGGGGAGGAGCTAGGGGCACACATGTGACAAAATGGGCAGATCCTGGATTCAAGACGGCAGCCTAACTTTGGTCATCCTGGACTTGGCTTGACCTTGTCTCTGGGCTCTCCTTTAGGACACAGGTGTCAAAATCAATTAAAACACGGCCATTTTGTGCAACAGACAAGATTCACGCGGGCTGTATCACATTTACAAATTTTGTTAAATTTATATTTTAAAGTGAGGATTCAGGAATATGGGTAGGATAATTAAAACACATATAATTGCTTTTATTTAAACATTTACTTAATGTATTTATAAAACTAAAATTATTCTTTTTTACCCAAAACTTGCCAGCGCTTTCCTCCTACTAGTTTTCACTTACTTCTTATGCTGTGACTGGAAAATATAACAAAATAACTAATAAAAAGCACAAAATGTTGGACAGCCGACAAACGTGATGCACAATCATAATGGCTTCCCTCTAAAAATGTTAACTAGCGCTGCCACTAGGTATGATTCATCACAGCACAACCCAGAGTGCTCTTTTTAACCTTTTTGCTATTGGGATCTGTTTACATGACGTGACACTGAGAGTGGCAGACATATTGCTTCCAAACGTCACTGGAATGGAGTCAGCGCATTTATACACGTCCACAGGCCCCCAGGAAAGGCCCTGGGCCAGTGTATACTCGTCTTCAGTAGTTAAAGATGAGGGAATTGTGTGTATGTACTATTTTCTTCATAACGATTTTGAGAGGTTAACAGTGGACACTGAATGGAGATAGGATTGAGACAAAGAACGTGAGGTTCAGAGTGGCTTTATTAGGGCAGGGAAAGAGCTCCCAGGAGGGAAGGGAGAGCAGAGAAAGGGACAGGGGCATCTTGAGCTCCCCGGACGGTTCCAAGACCCAACAAGTTAGGGAAATCCGCCTGGCAGTGAGGCAGTGGGACACATAGAGGCCTTGATCCAAGGACGTATGCACTGATGAGGGGAAGGAGGGCTTCTGGTGCCGCAATTGCAGGGTCTGAGTCAGGATGTGGTCTGTGAGTAAATCGTCCTGGAACACTGAGGGAAGGGGCTGTACAGACCCAGTCTGGAGAGATAAGCTCCTTGGAATGCTGGAGGCAGGGACTGCACAGTCCGGCTCTGGCCTTGAGAGGCTGGGGAAGGGGCCACACAGTCCAGCAGGCTGTCTTTCAGAAGAGCTGGGGGAAGCGGCTGCATGGTCCGGACCCAGCGCAAACAGATTTTTTTCTATTTTCATTTTATTTCAGAGCATCCCGTGCTACAAAAAATTATCTCAGGGGTCACATGTGGCTGTGGGCCTCCAGCTTGACACCCCTGCTTTAGGAAAACAATCCACTACCCTTATCAGCAGGGAGTGGGTCCCACCTCAGGTGGGACACCCTCAGGGAGAGACCTCTAAGCAGCTTGCTTCCAAGTGTGCACTTACCAGGTGTTGCAAGCGGCATCTTAAGTTTGGCATATATTTGAGGGGGCAAGCTGGGGAAAACCTTTCTGTACCCCACAATAGAAGAACATATAGATTAAATATTTATGGAGCACCTGAAACACCTCCGTGGGTGTGAAATGTCCTAACCTCTAAGGTATAGTTTAAGCTCAAGGGCACACCATCGAGGCTGCTGGGGTCCTGGTCTCTGGCTGAAGCCTCAGCCTTCCTTCTGCATCCTACGCCCCAGCTAATTCACAGGGGTCGCTTTCTCCTTGAGGTTTGTGTCTGGCTATTCTCTGTGTCGAGAATGCCTTCTCTCATCTGTCTGCCAGCTTCCCTCCTAGGTAACTGCTGAGGTCCTCCTCGGAGTTCTGACTCTCTGTCCCTAGGTTGAGTTCCTTTCTGCCTTCGGTCCTTCTCTGTTGTACTTGATACTGCTGTCCTCACACAACTTGCGTGATATTGTGATGACTTCTTTGTACTTGCCCCTTACTGAGAACCACAATGAACTCATTGCCACGTACGCAGAGTCTGCATTCGTTCGCCTCACTCCCCCTCCCACTCGGCCAGGCCCTGCTACTCTGCTGGTGAGGAGGAACACTGGGCTGGGCCGCCCATGAGCCTCCAGGTACAGTGAGCACTGCGGGGATATTGTAGACTCTCCCAGCATCAGATCTTGTTTCCAAGGAGCTGTGGGGAACATGCAGCTTCTCCATAGGAGGCTAAAGCAAGACTGATTTATGTTTTTTAGGTCATAAAGGGAAATATCCAACATTGACAGAAAAATACAGAAAGCAGCCTAAAGTAGAGAGACCTACAAAGGTTCGCCATTTCTACCACATCGAGTATTATCTTCTGCCCGACGATGAAGAGCCTAAGAAAATGGACGTGGTGGTGTTTCCAACTGTGACCAAAGTGTTCTTGGATTCAGGTGTAAAGGTGTGTATGTGTGTATATCAACATGGGAGCATGTGTTTAACCGTGCATACAGACTAATAGTAATTGAAGTGCGGTCCACAGACCAGCAGCATCAGTGTTACCTGGGAGCTTCTTAGGGTCACAGCGCCTAGACCTGCTGGCTGACTCTGCATTGACTCATCCAGCCCCAAACCGAATGCACGCCATGGAGTCACGGCGGACTCACAGCGACCCCCTGTGGGTCTCTGAGACTGTGACTGTTGATAAGAGTGGAAAGCCAGTCTTTCTCCCGAGGCAGGTGGCTTTGACCTGATGACCATGCCAATCTCAGCCCAATGAGTAGCCGCCACACCACCAGGGCTCCTGGGATTTTAAAATTTAGGTATTTTTACCCAGTAATTTCTCTGTTGTATCAAAAGCTTTGCAGCTCTAGAGATTTCTCTGTGTGCGTGTGTGTGTGTGCACGTGCACATGAGTGCATGTGTGCATGAATGTATACACATTTATGAATGTGTGCATGTGTATGTGCACGTGTGTGAGTGGATGGATGTGCATGGGCGTGTGCATGTGACTATGTGAGTGTGTAAATGAGTGTGTGCCCACACATTCACACAAACTCCTGCTGGGAGCTTGGGAACATATGGTGCTGACTGCTTTGGTTTTACTTTTCCCAAGGAACTCGGGGTCCGACAGGGCCCAGTGTAATACAGCCC
>NW_022103928.1:30038284-30041398 GCF_000313985.2 Echinops telfairi | reverse complement strand
AGGAAGCACTAGGTGGGTGCCCACCATCGCCTGTCTCCCTGGAAGCTAGGGCTTCCTCCCCCAAGCCCGGCATTGCTCCATTGCACTTTAAATGAGAAGTGTATATTCATTTTGTAAACTAATTTAGAAATAGGGAAGTAACAAGGAAACAAAATCATAGGACGCCAATCTTGAGAGAGTCAGGGTTAACATTTTGTTGCCCAGTTTTTAAGTAGTGGGTACAGTGGTGGTTTGTTTTTTTCTTTGTCTTTGAATAAAAATAGGCTCTTCTGTACATGTTGACCTCTGCTCTTTGTTTTTTCGTTTATTAAGATATTGACATCCGTGGTGCGTGAGAGGCAGGGGCTGGGAAGACAAACGCCTTAGAGGCGTGCTTCCTGTCACGGGGGGTATTACTTTGGGGGCCCTGTGTCACCACGGCTCCTTGATGATCACATAGTAGATACTCCATAAGTATTTCTGATTGGTGATTGAATCCATGCTGCTTTCTCCTCCTCCTTTTAGAGGAAGTGAGACATCTGGTTTTCCATCAGAGGAGAATGACTGAAAGTAACATTGCCAGAACCAGCATTATTGAGGAGGCGTGGGACCAGGAGCATCTCGTTAGGAAGCAGGAAACAGCGGAAAGACTGCCCAAGTCTCTTTCGGGTGAGTGGAGACAACCTTTGAAGATAAAGGGAGCGCAGCGTGGCGGGCACCGTTAGCACGAGTGGGCACTGGCGACACCGCGCCCCTGCCCGCCCCTCGGGAGCTCAGTCTGAGACACCAGTGCTGCTGTCATGGATGGCTCACTCTTGGTCGCTGCCGGTGGTTTTCTTTCTTTCACGTTTGTGCTTATTTGCTTCAAGACTCAAACGAAAGGTTTCTCACTGGAGGAGTTATGTGTTTCATTAGAAAATTCCATTTTAAAAAAATACATAAAGTAAGGGAGCTGATCTATAATTCCGTCACGGGAGCCACTATTGGAACATTTTGATGATCGTGTTTTGGCAAACTTTTTTTCTTCTAGGATTGAACAAAATATATAGGTGAAAATGTCGATAAACGTCATTTTTAGTGGCTACACGCTGCCTCACCTGCTAGGTGTACTGTCATTTCCTTAACTGTTTTCTATAGTTGGAAACTTGGGACTTTGGGGAGTGTTTTTAGTCTTTGCTGACGTTGACAAAGGAGATCGTTGAAGGTATAGAATTCTTTTTCCTTTTCTCTGTGAAGTGTGACGTAAGGAACCCATTCATCTCAACCGGGGTTTGGCAAACTTTTGAGATGGAACAGCTAATCCTGTCCCTTACAATAAATTTTAAAATTAAAATTATTATTTAAAAATAATTTTAAAAGCTGTCAATATAGTCTGACAAATACATGAAATCACCATTATCTGAGTAACACCCTTTAGAGTTTTTCGGTTGTACTTAAGAGTGACATGTACATACCAGAGTTCCCTGGTCTTGAGCCAGTTTGCTGACCCCTGATCTAAGCCACCAGAATGATACGTTCACGTCCAAACTGATTTATTATTAATGAATCATTTTACTGCGTGTCAGGCCTCCTGCCTCGAGACTTGTGTTACAGGAACGCGTAAGCTGCCCTTGCTTCTTAGAAAACTCGTATGGAGCAAGACGTCTGGCAACATCTGCTATAAATATTATCAGGCTCTGACCAAACAGAGCCGGAAGCTTTGAAGAACAGCGAGGAAAATGATTTGCCATCAAACCAGATGGTTTGCCCCAGCTTGGTAAGCATGGATGCATGTTCTTTGGGGCAGTAGGAGGAGAGCCCTGTACGGATTCCCATCAAAAGTCATGTAGATTTAGAAATAACTTCACTTAAATGGGAATTGACTTAATCCGGTGGAATGAAAGGCACAGGAAGGAGGGATTCTAGGACCATGAGCACATGTTGGACAGCCGGCACTGTACTTTATGAACACATTTCAAAACGTTTACCTAAATCTCCTAAGAGCTGGCATCCACCCAATGGCAGTGAGTTTGATGTGGTTTTGGGAATCTCATAATGGTCGTTCTGCCTGGTCGTAGTCCTGTCTCCATTTTCAACACAAGGTGACTGAGTGATTCAGCAATTGGCACAGTCAAAAGCCAGGATTCTTGGTGAGTCCTGGATTGTAACCCACACCTTCAGTCCCTGGCGCTTGTAGCCTCTCTCCCTGTGAGTGCAGCTACTCGAAGGGCCTCTGATAGCCACGGTGAGTCTGGAGAAGGCAATCCTTGAACACTGTGGAGGACAAGTGCAGGGTAGAAGCCTAGCTGGTGGTTTGGAGAGAAGATTGAGTAAGAAAAGACACCCTCACTTTAAAAAATTGTCTTGAAAAAAAAATTGTCTTGAATGTATAGGTTAATTTGGGAAGAATTGACATTTTACCCTGTTAACTCATGCATGATCGTAGTGCATACTTCCACTGAATTAGAATCTTCCCTTTTATAGAGTTATTTTTTCTCCTTTTAGATATTGTATATAATTCCTTTAAATGAATTTCTAGATACTTTATGGTTGCTTGTTTTTAATGAAAATACCCTGTTTTCTATTGTGTTTCCTAGTTGGTTACAACCGTGATAGTACAAATATGGTCTATGCAGGACCAATAGCATTAGTGTCACAGGAGTTTATCAGATAAACAGAGCCTCAGGTCTTGATCCAAACCGACTGAGCCATGATCAGCATTTTACGTAATAAGCCCCCAGGTGATTCATGTACATGCTCTCCCTCTACCTGAAAGCAGGGTGTGTCTGTGAACATTTTCATAATTGTGTAAAGCAAGAAGCATTCAAAGGGGAATTTTTTTTTTTACTGTTCCCAGATCCAAAATCTAACCTACCCAAACCATACCAAATAACACGTAGCACCTAAAAGAGCACTAGCATATACAAGGGGTTATATGGATGGAATATTTTTTCAAATATATATATTTGTTTTTTAACAAAACAACCTGATCACCTTATCACTTCCCATCACACTTAATACATTGATCAAATCTGCAATTCCATTTTTGGAAACATTTTTCAAACTCATCTGTTTGGATTGCTGACCACCTCTCTCGTTTTTTTCTTCACCTCTTCTACATTGTCAAATCACTATCCTTTCATGTCCCTCTTCATT
>NW_022103928.1:30034662-30038184 GCF_000313985.2 Echinops telfairi | reverse complement strand
TCTTTACATTCCACTTTACTTCTGAGATGGATCAGTGCGTGCAGGGCCAGCTTTGTTTTCATGTCTGAAGCATTCTTCTTCCATGTTGTCCCTCGTTGAGCAGCATTTGACTCCTCTCCAGTATTGCCGCCTCACCACAGTGCTTCAGTGAGTATCCTTGCACATGTCTGTGTGCACAAGTGAGTGCCTCTAGGGATTTACTCTGTGGAATTGTTGAGTACCGGAGATGTACTGTCATACCATTGCTAGATGTGGCCATCTAGCTAACTGAGTTCTGTCCAGTGGCCAGGCATTCTCCAGATGGTACCCATTCACCCTCGTCCCCGCAGCGGGAGAAGCCCCGCTCCTCCACGTGGTCACCCACGCTCTGGTGGTCAGACATTGCATTCCTAACTCCTAGTGCAGTTGGATAGTGTTTCTCACGCTCACTTGAACATTCACATTTCCTTTTCTGTTATTTGCCTACGTGATTCTTTGCCTGTTTAAAAAAAAACACCACAGTTTATATTATGTGTTTCTGTATTTTCTGGAGAAGTATGCAGTCAGTTATGTCCATTGTAAATATCCCGGACTGCCTTCAACCTGCGTTATTTATGGTGCCTTGTCTGGTGACATCCGTTATTTGCTTTGACGGTTCCTTTCTAGGTTGTACTCTTGGTGATGTTGAAGAAATCTTTCCTCATTCCTCCATGTCAGTACTGTCTCCTATGTATTCTTCTCGTGATTTTAAAGTTTTTGTTTTCCATCTTCAGCCTACAATTAGTTCTGCCTATAGTGCCAGGGAACCTGATTGTTTTTGTTTCCACGCGGAGAGTTAATACAGTGCGTTGGCCGGGTCCCCCTTCTCACAGTCTCTAAATGCCACCAGGCCATATGTTAGGTTACTCCATGTGTGTGGATCTGTGTCTGGGGTCTCTAGTCTCTGCCATCAGTCCTTCTGTCAGTGGATCAGTAACTCAGGATTTTAATGATCTTTTTGGCACCAAGCTAAGCTTTTTTGGAACTTTTGTTCGTTTACTCTTCTCCCCCACTCTGAAAGCGAGGTGTTGTTGCCCTTGTTCAACAGATAAAATAGCTGCGACTCAACCTAGTGAAGACGTTTCCCAGGATCACACCCCAGAAAGGGCTACAGGAGCTCTGCCACTCGGGTTGTTCAACCTCAAAGTCCAAACTCAGGCAGACTGGCGAAGGGCTGCTCTGAGAACCCTCCGCACCTTGGGGAATTTGCATCATCTTTTCTTTTTGGAATTTATGTCATCTTAGCAACCTTTGTTTCCTATTCTTGGGTACCAGGAGACTCGGGGGCTCAGGATACTCCTACATCCACCCAAGAGCCGTCTATTCTCGATGGCTGGGACGTCGTCTGGATGTTGGGAAGGGGCAGCAGCTTAAAGAGCAGCCTACCTGGGTGAGCTTAGGGGGCCCGTTATCTCTGCACACCAGCCAGGGGAAGTCATCCCAATCTCTCTCTCCCGCTCCGGTTTCACAGTGAGAAGGAAAGATTTCAACACGAGAAGGAAAAGCCACAAGAGGAGGCAGTCGCGCGCAGAAGAAACGGATTCCAGCCTTGGGAGCCACTGGAAGCAGGACATCTTCTCCATCCAGCTGCCAGTGATGCCTCTCCTGGCCGGTAGCGAACCCCAGTGCCCAGTAGTACAGTTATCTGTTGATATGTATATGATGATAGCTTTGCATTGTGAATTAATGGTTTCAATTTCAGATAGCCAAGTTTGTATTCAACAACTTAAAATACTTATTAACAGCACCCCGCCTCCAAATAACTCACCCTGCTTCACCCCTTGATTTTTCATCTCCATTTTATGGAAAACAGTCTTCCTGTATCGTATATATCGTATATTTGGTAAACACACACACACACACACACACACACAAGGGGGACGAACAACAGAAACCATGGGGGAAGGGAAACAGTAGGAGTAAGATATAAAAATAATAAGTGATCAAGGGGTCATGAGGGTGGACGGGCGAGGGAGAGAAAAAAGAGGAGCTGATACCAAGGGCTCAAATAGAAAGTAAATGTTTAGAAAATAGTGATAACATCATATGTACAAAAATGCTCGATACAATTGATGTTTGGATTGTTATAAGAGCTGTAAGAGCCCCAATACAATTTGGGACTCACGTTAGAAAACTGCAAACCCCTCGTTGTGTCTGGTCACATTTACTCCAGTAAACAGATCATCAGCGCCGGCCTCTGGTTTTTTTTCACTTTCATTAATTTTTGTCTTGGTGAATCTTCTAGGTGGCTTATTTCAAGAGGACTAAATGTTTTTTCAGGAGGAACAACCATGACAGACCTCAAGGAGCTAATTGAGAAGCCATCATTTGGCAACTTGAAAAACTTGCCACACAAGAGAAGAACTCTAAGTAGGTTGGAATGAGATTTTGGAATTTTAAACTTGGAAGAATTATGAAATATAGCCATTCCTTGGTATCTGTAGGACAGATGGACACCCCTCCCATATCAAAATCCAAGGGTGCTTAGACCCATGATGTCCCCAACACCCATGCCATTTCTGACTGGGAGCAGTCAGCCTCATCTCTCTTATCTTCCTCCTGTGGTAGGTGTGAACACCAGCCTTGCAGTTTGCAGTTGAATGCTTACAGGCTAGCAACACTAAAGTTCCATATGGTACCATATTTGTGTATAATCTGTGTACATCTCACCATACAGCTTAAATCATCTCCAAAGTACTTATAACTAATGCAACACAAATGCTCTGTAAATACATTCCTTCTTTACAGGCTTTATGTTCTCTCTTAGTTTTTGTGGGTTTGCTTTGACCACTTAATTGCTTTTTCCCCCTCCAAATATTTTTGACACGTGTGAATACAAAGATAAGGAACCTATGGATATGGAAGGCTGTCTGTATGCACATTTCAAATTCAGGATACTTGAAGAGGATTCTTTGATATCTGACCAAACATTACTCAAAAGAGTACTGTATATACTTTGAACTCATGCATCTCATCCTATCCAACATCATCCAGCCATCCCCACCTTCCAACCATTCATCCGCACCATCTACCTATCCCATCCATCCATCCATCCATCCATCCCACTCCATCTGTTCCTCTACTCATCATCCATCCCCGCCATCTACAACCATCTACATCATTGTTTTTTCCATCCATTCATTCTTCCCTGCCATCTATCCATCCTTACATCTATCTGTCTCTAAGGGTATTGTATTTGCATATAACCTACATATCATCCACCCATCTATTCCACCATCTATTCTTCCCCACTATCACCTCTGCTACCCATCCATCTATCCATCCATCCATTCACCCATCCTTCCTCACCATCCATCACTTACCCATTCTCTGCAATGCTAAGAAACTAGTAGCCAGATACAAGAAGATAAACAGCAACCTAGGAAGGAGCCCTTATGCAGAAGCATGTACTATCAGTCACAGACTGCCGAAAGACAAGAATTCTCAGAGATAACTAAGTTCTATTTTTGCACCCACCATTTGGGTGTTTAGTATGAGATGGAA
>NW_022103928.1:30031801-30034562 GCF_000313985.2 Echinops telfairi | reverse complement strand
TTGAGAAAACATCCCAGCCCAGTCCAGATCAAGTCCATAAGTCTGGTATTAGCCCATATGTCTGATTCCAATCTATAAATGCCTCTTCAGACTCACAAAACACATACAAAGATGTTGAATGCAGGATGATCACAGGCCAGTGGGTGGAAAGTCTTGTGGATCCAGTGGCGGTAGAGGCATCTCAGCATTGGCAGGGGTCTCCATGTGGTGCCTTCAGCTCCAGGTCTCTAGGGTAGCTCTAGTGTCTCTCAGGGAGTGAGCATGTGTCCCGCCTCCAGCGAGCTATTTATCACCTTTGTGCCTCCAAATGAGGTCACCAAGCTGCAACCTGATTCACAGGCTGGACTCCACCCCTCCACTCTTATGTCTCAGATTGACAATAGATTATGTAACTACCACACTAGTCAAATACTTTTATCTCAACGAGGCACTTCTGGATAGAAGTGAAGTTAAACCTGTCAATCAGGTCACAGTCTGACGCTGTCTCCTTGGGGGTGTGGTCTTCCCTCTCTCTCTTTTGCCCTTCATCGTCCTGCTGGCTGGCAACCCTGAGAGCAGCTGGAGCCCTGCCATATTGCCACCGACCTTGGATCCACACAGCTCTCCACCCACCGGCCTGTGATCTCCCTGCATTCTGCATCATTGCCTATAGCTGTGCAAGTCTGAAGAGGGACTGATGGATGAGCATTGGATTTTAGTTGGACAGGGCTGGGGTGATACCTTGATACACAACTACTTCTTGATATAAAGCCATTTCTGATACCTATACAAGGGGGTATCTGTACCCCACCCCCAGAAAAAAGCTCTGCTGGGCGGAGCTTTCATAGTATTCCTTTCCCCCCAGTAGGTGAGCATCCAGCAACTGGCTCTGAGTTAGTGCACCCAGTGGTGTTGCCTGGGAAAGTTCTCACTGGTCACAGTGAATTTTATGGTAAAAGCAGTTTTGCTTGAACCTCATTTTTTTGTGATGGCTGATTTAAGAGAACTGCATGAGGTTGTGAAATTTTTGTTTCCTGCTTGGGGAAAATGCCACAGAAACTGTTGTGATGTTGAACACAGTTTACAAGGATAGCGCTATGGGGAAAACTGAAGTGTATGAATGGTTTTCTAGTTACGAAAAAGGTGAAATGTCGATTGATGACAAACCGTGTTCTAGATGCCCTTAAACTTCCCGAATGTATGAAAATGTCAACAAAATTCATGCACTTGTGCTCGAAGACTGACAAGGTACCATTGAAGAGATGGGGAAGTTATCTGGATTATCGAACTAGTTCTAACAGAAGATTTGGGAATGAGAAAGGTCCCTGGGAAATTTGTGTGAGGATTCCAGTCTCTCCTCATTGTCCCCAGCATTTGCTATTTCAGTTTTTTTTTAACTTTGCTGTCAATGCCAGCGTAAGATGGGATCTCGTCATTGTTTTGATTTGCATCTCAGATGGCTAGTGATTGTGAACATTTCTTTATGTTTGTTGGCCATCCACATATCTTATTTGGGGACCTATCTGTTCATGTCCTCGTTTTAATTGGATTATCTGTCTTTTTCTTGTTGAGGTATTACACTTTTCTATACATTTTGTCCAATATGTTGTTTTCAAAATTATTTTTCCAGTCTGGCTACTCTTTGATGAAATCTTTTGATACACATGGATAAGTGTCTTATTTTCAGTAGGCCCCAGTTATCTCTTTTTTTCTTCTGCTGTGTGTGTTTTGTCCCCACCCACCCCCCCACGTTATGTCTGCTTATACCTTATATCAAGGCCCTTATGTTTGATTATCTTGTTCGTGCTGGATTTACATTTAGCTCTTTAATCCATCTTGAGTTTGTTTGTGTATGGGGTGAAATCGGGGTCTGTTTCATCATCTTGCTAATGAAAATCCAATTTTGCCAGCATCATTTGTTGAAGAGACTATCTCTTCCCCAATTAATTAATTAATTTGTTTTGCCCTTTGTTGTTGAGGATCAGTTGTTTGTAGGTGGATGTATCTATTTCTGGATTCTCTACTCTGTTACACTGGTCTATCTATCTATCTATCTATCTATCTATCTATCTATCTATCTATCTATCTATCATCATCATTGTACCAGTATCAAGCTGTTTTGACTATTGAAGTCGATTTGAGGTCAGGAAAGGAGAGACTTCCTACTTTGTTCTTATTCTTTGCTTCGCCTGGCTCCCCTTTCCTTACGAAGCTGGAAATTCATTTTTCCATTTCTTTAAAGAAAGAAGTTGGGATCTGGATCAGAATTGTGTTGTGTATCTAGATTGCTTTGGGCGGTGTTGACATTGTCACATTTTATCTTTGCTCTGTCCACGAGCACAGAGCATATAGATCTCTTTGGGTTTCTTGTAGGCGTGTTCTGTAGTTTTCTGTGTGTAAGCCTTTGTTTCTCTGGTTAGGTTTATTTCTGAATAGCTCATCCTTTGTGTGGCTATTGTAAGTGGTATTGTTTTCTTGATATTCTTTTCAGAGCTCTAAATATGCAGGAATTGAACTGATTTTTGTATTTTTATCTTGTACGCTGTCACATTGCAAAGTCTCTTGATCGTTTCCAACATTATTTTTTGGTCAAGTGTGAGGAACAGAAGGATTTCTCTTAAGTTGTCTCCCCAAAATATATGCCAGACTTAGCTTGAGAATGACTGTTCATTAGGCAGCGAAAATAGGTCAGAGGTTATTCTCCTTAACATCAGCCATTTAGAGCGGCCAGACTGTATAGTCTGACTCACCCCAAATAGGGCCCATTCCTTTCTGTTATTGT
>NW_022103928.1:30029852-30030875 GCF_000313985.2 Echinops telfairi | reverse complement strand
TGAGATTTTATCTAGTGCTTTTCCTGCATCAATTGATATGGGCATGTAGTTCTCATCTTTGGTTTTATTGATATGTTGGATTACATTGATTTTTTTTAATGCTGAACTGTACTTGCATGCCGGGTATGAATCTCACTTGATCATAAAGGTTTTTTTTTTTTTTAATTGAGTTCTTTTGGCCAGGATTCTGTTGAGCATTTTCCAACTATGTTCATAAGGGATATCAGTCTGTAATGTTCTATTCTGGTAGTGTCTTTTTCTGTTACTTTTTAAAAATCAGGGTAATGATCGCTTCATAAAATGAGTTTAGAAATATGCTGTCCTTTTCTGGATTTTGGAATCGTTTGTATAGAATTAGTGTCAATTCTTCTCCGAATGTTTGGTAGAATTCTCTATTGAAGACATTTAGCCTTGTACTTTTTTGTTGAAAATATTTTAATCATCTAATTTATTTCTTCTTTTGTTGTGGGTCTGTTGAAAGTTTTCTACACCAGTCTGTGTTAATTTAGATAGATAGTATTTTTCTAGTAATTTGTTCATTTCCTCGAAGATTTCAAATTTATTGGAGTGCAGGGGTTTGTAGAGCTGCATTATTATCTTTTTATTAAATATCACTTGGTTCTCTTATTATGCCACCGCTTTCATCTTATTCTTGATATTTGCATCTTCTCTTTATTTTTCTTTGTTAGAGGGAATCAAAGTCAACCTTATCCCAGCATCTTCAACACTTAGAACAAGCAATACCATAAACTTTGCCACAAAAAGAAAAAAAAAAACCTCAAAATTGGAGCAGAAATTAATCAGAAAAAAAATAGAAATTTCAGTAAGACGAGAAGTTGTGTGTGTGTATGTTGGAAAGGATTAACAGAATTGGCAAACTATGGCAAACTTAACAAAGAAAGAAAAAAAGAAAAGAAAAAACGGAAAATGCCTCACCGGCCCTCTTTCGCCCTATTGTATGTGCAATACATGGGAGTGTGTGGGCCTGCCCCTCCTCTGAGTACTTGAGACTCTGGAGAAAGA
>NW_022103928.1:30026465-30028540 GCF_000313985.2 Echinops telfairi | reverse complement strand
TGGATGGATGGATGGATTGTGATAAGAGTTGTGTGAGCCCCCAATAAAATGATTTAAAAACAACAACTTAGCTACAAACCACACAATTGAACATCGAGAGCAGGGCCCCAAGGGTGTGATGTGCCGTCCCAGCTGAAAGGGGAACTTGCCTGTTGTGGGAGGACAAAGAAACCCACAAAGATGGCCTGAAAAACAGAACACACAATTATAAAGACCATCAATGAAAATAATAGGAACAGACATAAGGACCCCAATACAGGGCGTAAACACACTACCAAACATAATGAAGAATATTTACACCGCAGAAGACAAGTCAAGAAGTGGGACCTACTGAAAACAGGACATTGATGCCCATCAAGAGTGAGCAGAGCGGAGCCATTTGGACTTTGTGTGAGTGGCCTCGCCCCCTGGAGGATGTGCCTGTGTCTTTGTCACTCTTGAGACTTACTACATGCTCGCCTTAAAAAAAAAAAACTCCACAGAGAACCTGCAGATTGGGAAAAAATATTCAGTAATAATACATCAGCTAAGAGACTAGTCTCCGAAATCTACAGAAAACTATAGCCTCGTAACAAGAAAATCACAGATAAGCCAAACTGAGCACAAGGCATGAATCGACAGTTTACCAAAGACGACGTCCAACAAGCATATGAAGAAACGCTCGAGTTCATTAGCGATACAAGAACGACACATGAAAACAGGAATGAGATACCACCTTGTACTGACGCTTCTGGTAAAAGTCCATAAAACAGAAAACGATAGATACTGGCGAGGAGGCAGCAAGAATGGAATGCTTTGACTGTAACATCGTACAACCACTGTGGGAATCAGTATGACTTTTTTTAAACACATGCAAAGACAAGCATCTTATCACCTGGCAATCGCTCTACTGGGTATATACCCGAAAGAAAGAAAAACGTACGGCACGGAGTCGCTAGTGGGAGGGCAGTCAGACAGACATCCGTGCCGCAGCCACATCCATCCCCAGGTGCTGCTACACCTGTGGCAAGTCGTCGGCAACAAGTTGGAGGCCTACCGGGGCTCCTTCTAGCTGAGTACACAGAGGGGGACGCTCTGGACACGCTGGGCCTAAAGTGGAGAAGAATGGATAAGCAAGCTCTGGTACATTCATACTATGGAATTGTATGCATCCATTAAGAACAAAACAGTGACAACTCTCTCTTAAACACTGCTCGTAAACTCAGTCAATCTTACCAGGATAAATATTTAATAGCACCATTGTTACAGGGAAAAGCAAGAAGCAACGTGGCCCATACACCCAGACAAGACTTCGATGACTACAAGGAGGTCGGGGATGGGAGCTGGAACAGGGAGAGGGGCGGGTTGGAAGGGGGGAGGGATGAAGAAACCCCATCGATATGCAGGGTTTAATAGGATATTGTTGCTGATTTCATTACTTGAGATCTGTCAATATATGCAGTATGTTTCTTTAAAAACAAGCCAACAAAAAAATCCCTCCAGATTGCTTATCTCTCAAACCTAAGTCGTGGCTTGAGTGGCTTAAAAAAAAGGGGGTGGGAATAAAATTGGAGCGACGTTTTGTCTTTAGTGACAAACAAGTTCATCTCAAATACATTCAAGTAGAACCCCTGTCCTCCGTCGCATCAGTACTCGACATCATCGGATTTCCACGGAGCTCAAACAAAACATTGAATCAGACCCAACGCAGGTGATTTTTGTAAACAAAAGCAGTTCGTGTTTCAGGCACTCAGCATTTAGTTGTTAGTACACGTTGTTTAAACCTTTTGCGGCTGTGTTCCAAGCGACTTGCTATACTTTTCTTAGTTTTTGTGCCTATTTGTACTGTTTTTAGATTAAAAGCACAGGTCCTAAAGAAAGAGTTTTTTGAAAAGAATCATCATGATAAGGAACTGGTTAACCGTGTGAGGTAGCTAGTTTATTGTGCCCACCTGGCCGATAAACACACGTGGGATTAATCGAAGGGAGGAGAGATAAATGGGTCGGCGAGCCACGCCTTTCTTGTCTCTTGCTCTGTGCTCGTCGGACCAGTGTGCGGCTGCCTTGCTTGTTCTGTGCCTCCATTTGCAAGCTAC
>NW_022103928.1:30023980-30025325 GCF_000313985.2 Echinops telfairi | reverse complement strand
AGTCTCAGGGTCTTGGGCCGCCGGGAGGTGGGTGACGTGCGGATCTTCTGTTTGGTGTGTGTGGCTGTGGACGCCTTTCAGCACGGCCTTCTTGGCTTTTCAAGCCTTTGCTTTGGCTTCCGTTTGGGAGGGGCAAGAGCTTCCTGCTTCGCCTCGGCGCCATCTTCTGAAAAGCTTTCAGCGATTTCTTTTTTTAAAAATTTTATCTATTTATTTATTTATTTGCTTTCAGCGATTTCTTAAGGGAAAAATTGATTGGGAACGGCAGCATTGCATCTCGTTGCTCCTACTAGAACGAATGAGTGTTGAGGTCTGGGGTGCTACGGCGTGTATATTTATATAATTGTCACCTTTTCAGCCAGGAAACAACCCCTCGGAAAAGTTAGGTAACTTAAGGCCACAGAGCTCGCGCTATGACAGAAGTTTGAGTCATTTGTTTTGCTTTGTGAAATCTATCAAAATTTGTAAGCAGTTTTTCTATGCTGTGGCAAATAATAAACAGGGATTGATTTTGAGGATAGTAAGCTTAGGATATATTTTGGGTGACATCGTATGCGTTTTTAAAGGCGAAAAGAGTGTTTTCCTTTTAGAGAACTTTTCTTTTTACTAAGTTGAACGTGCTCCTGCTACCGATCATTCTTCAGAACCTCGGGCTTCTTCTGCGAGGGAGACGAGCCTCACAGAAATGGAGACCAAGCGCTTTAGAGTCAGTGTCCCGTTGAGTTTGGCAGTGGTCTGGAAAGCCAGCATGCTCATCAGTTCTGGGAAGGGTGCCCGTGTCAGGCTGGGTTGCCTGGAGAAATAAAATAATACGCACACATGGATAAGAAAGAACTTGGTATCGAGAAGGCGTCCCGAGTCCGAGTTAGCCAGGTGAGTGCAGAGCCTTGCGGATCCAAGGTCGGTGGAAAGTGGCAGACCCTGACAGAGCTCCACATGGGGCACCCCTGGAGGCAGCCCCAGAGAGGAGGGCCGTCAAGAGCACAGGAGAGAGCATTTCCCAGTGTCTCTCATGAGCAGGCCACGCCCACAGGGCGGCACCATCAGGCTGTGACCTGACGGACAGGTTGGATTCCACGCCTACACTTTCACACAGGTGCAAGTTGGCATAAAATCTAACTGCCACAATGCTGATACATTTGGAGGAAATACTTTTTTAAAAATTTTATTACTGATCATTTTATTGGGGGCACTTACAGATAGTATAACAACCCACAAATCAATGACATCAAGTAAACTTTTACACATGCTGCCATCATCATTTTCAAAACATTTTATTTCTATTTGAGCCCCTTGATATCAGCTCCTTTTAAAAAAAAATAATTTTATTGGGGGCTCATACAAC
>NW_022103928.1:30005101-30019495 GCF_000313985.2 Echinops telfairi | reverse complement strand
TGTCTGTTGATCTTGTATCCTGCCACTCTGCCAAACTTCTCTATTGCTTCCAGTACTCCCCTTGTGGAGCTTTGGGGATTTTCGATATATAAAATCATATCTGCAAATAACGATAGTTTCACCTCTTCCTTCCCCCAGACAAATACCTTTGATGTCTTTTCTTTGCCTTATGCTGTTAGCTAAAACCTCCAGCACGATATTAAATGAGAGTGGGGACAAGGGGCATCCTTGTCTGGTCCCCTTTTTCAGTGGGATTGTGTTCATCTTTTCTCCATTGACTACCACATTGGCTGTTGGTTTTTCATATATAGCTTGTATTGTCTTGAGGAATTTTGCTGCCATTCCTATCTTTTCAAGTGTCTTAAACAGGAATTGGTGTTGGATGTTGTCAAATGCTTTTTCTGCATCTATCGATATTATCACGTGGTTCTTAGTTTTTCATGTCAATGTGACGAATAGTACTAATGGTCTTTAGTATGTTGAACCATCCCTGCAT
Source organism: Echinops telfairi (assembly GCF_000313985.2). Lineage (NCBI taxonomy): Eukaryota > Metazoa > Chordata > Mammalia > Afrosoricida > Tenrecidae > Echinops > Echinops telfairi. The sequence goes on along the minus strand of NW_022103928.1, from coordinate 30,018,999 downwards.
CCCCAAAGTCACCCTCCCTTGTGCTGTACACAGTTTACAGTATTAAACCAAGAGTGATCTTGGCAGAGTGGACCAGTTGTATGTTCATTCCTGCTGTAACATTGTAGTGTCTCTTATCCAAAACCTAAACAAGAAAAACTGTCTTTGGTCATTATCTTTGGTTTCCAATTAGGTCCTAAATCTTGTTGCATACCTTAGTAGTAAATATTGGTTGATTCTAGAAAGGTTCTTAGTTCGGAGTGGCTCCTATTTTGAAAGGGGGGTAGTATTGCAGAGCAGAAAGGCAAGCGTCACCAAGTAGACTGGGTTTGGTTGCCTAGCTTATTTGCCATAATTACTAAGGTCTCAGAGCCTCAGGCTCTCTAGCATCGTCACAGGGCTCTTCAGACGATCCGAGGGCATCCGAGGGCATCCGTGCACGTTAAGGTCTGGCAGTTGTACAGCAGTGTCTGTTCCCTCCCGTCTTTTCCCTTAGTCTGAAACCAAGCTCAGACTGCTATGAGCCATGTAGGACGGAGTAGAGCTGCCCGTAGGGCTCCCTAGACGACGCTCCGTCCAGAAGCATACTGCCACGTCTTCCTCCTGCCACTCTGGAACAGGGGATCGCAATCTCGTGCTTTTGCCCCATGGAGGCATTGGCCATGTATGGAAAGTTTTGGTTTTCACACCTGGAGGAGGATACTACTGCCATCTAGTGAGTAGATGACCAGGATGCTGCTAAGCATCCCACAATATCCCAAACAGCCCCAAAGCAGAAAATTATCGGCTTCCAAAGGTCCATAGTACTGAGACTGAGTAGCCAACTCTGGAATTGACTGCCATCTCTGAATTTCCATGTGATGCTCTGAGCACGTGTGCACTGGGGATTTCTTCTAATGCAGATAGCCTTTGATTTGAGATGGCTTACAAATTTATGAAAAGATCATCGTAATTCACTGTGCCCTCATGGCGGCAATTTTGGCGAAGAGAATGATAGTAGCGAATTTGCCCTGGCAGCTCCCCACGCTCTCCTCTCCGCACCCAGCTGGCCCAGATGTCTGTGGCTTGCACTACACCACGACTTGTTTGGGAAGTGACCCCACTTTCTGCGTGAGTGACTCTGCTCTTACGTGCTCTGGAGAGGCATCGACAAGCATTTGAAAGGAACAGAAGGGAATTCTTCAGTGTCTACTGGGTTGTGTCCATGACACCTTCGCCTACAAAACTGCTCTCAAGACTCTAAACTCAAGGAAAGGTCGATGAGGAAAATGAGCCTCAGAGAAACTCCCGTAGGTCACATGACTAGCAAGGCCAAATCTGAGATTTGAACTTAGGCCTCTGCGTGCAGAATTGGAGCTTTTCTCCTCCCCACCGCCCGCCCCACACTGGTGTGTAACATGCCGAGTATGCTCTTCCCTCTTGGTCTTCTACCTCGAGGCCGTTACATTGTGGTGTTTACTGTCGTCTCAGGCTGTCCTTTGGAATTTTCTGTTCTGCTCTTTGACGTCAACATTTCTTCTAGTTGCCTTCACTCCGCTACGATTAAGAGCATGTTTCAAAGTCCCTGCTGACATCCATGCTGAGCTTTTCTTTCTGTCCGGTCTTTTACATGCCTCTCTGCTTTCTTCATGTGTGATGTCCTGGGGGTCCTCCCACAGCCCCTCGGGTCTTGTCTTTAGGGCTCAATGTGTCAACTCTGGTCCCAAGAGGTCTCCAAACTCAGGTGGGAGACTCCAGGTCGTATGTTAGCGCTCACAGATTTGTCTTAATTTTCTTCAGCTGTAACCGGAACTTACATGTGAACAATTGATGGCCTGTTCCAGTCATCCCCTTGCCTGGTCTTAGCTGCTGATACTTAGCTTCCCCATCTTCTCTTTCCACAGATGTAGTTAATTTTATTTCTGTGTATTCTATTTGGAGATGTCTACAGCTTTTTGTGCTGTTAAAAAAAAGGTATTTAAGATAAAGTTGTTGCTCTTGCAAAATTCTATCATGCAACCTATGACTTTGTTTCTGTTACCAAGGTCACATTTTCCAAACATTTCCCGTTTCCATCTTCTGCATTCTAATTGCCAATAATTATCAGTACATCTTGGTTGCATGTTTGATCAATTTCTGATGGAAGACATTGGTAGAATTCTTCAGCTTCTTCATTGCTAGCTTTGGTGTTTGCTGCGTACAGACCTCATTCATGTGTTGAAAATCAAAGATGTTACTTGGAGCACTAAGGTGTGGCGGACCCAAGCCATGGGATTTTCAATCGCCTCATAAGCGTGTGAGAGTTGGACATTGAACATGGAGACCATTTGAATCTTGGCTAGACAGAACAGACATAGCTGTCTTGGAAGAAGTTCAGCCAGAATGTTCCTTAATTAGAGGTTAGAATGCCTGGACTTCACCTCATGGACTTTGGACACGTGGTCAGGAGAGACCAGTCCCTGGAGAAGGGCGTCGTGGTTGGTACGTAGCAGGGCAATGAAAGAGGAAGACCACCAAGATGGATCGACACAGCAGCAGCAGACGGGCTCACGTAGAGAGAACCGTGGTGAGGACGGTGCCGGATGGGCAGTGTTCATTCGCTGTCCGTAGGGCCGCTATGAGCTGGAAGCAATGTGACCGCACCTAACACCAACGACATACTGATATTTCTCCAACTAGTGAGCTAGGTGGGAAGCGTATCCTTCATAAGAAAGCGTGTCCTCATAGCAGAGTATGTCTCTAAGCCATAGAGGCTTCCTGTCCCCACCCTTGTAGTGCTGTTGCAAAACCATCATATCAGGGGGTGTGCCTTTGGCTCAGGTGTACCAGGGATCTCTTCATCAGTATCTGTGCTTGTCTCATTAAACCACAACAGTTGAAGCGATACCACTGAGTGTAGACACTGCCTTTTATCCCCTAGATGTTTTTCTATTCTAAAATAATTATCTCAAGCAGCACTATTTAATAGAATTGTCTGTAATGATGGAAATATCCCATATCTGTTATCCAAGACGGTAGTTAACTCAAAACCACAAGTGGTTGTTGGGCATTTGAATGGTGACGAGTGTAAGAAGGAGGTGCGTTCAATTAAAATTTGATTTGATTTTCATTAGTCTAAAGTAAAATAGCCACATATGGTCAGCCTTGGGGATTAGATGGCCCAGGTTTAGGATGATGGTTCTAGAATACCTAGAGAGCTTTTAAAAAACCTCAATGCCTAGGCTATGCCCTCATCTAATTCAATCAGGGTCTCGGAGACTGGAATCCAAGAATTAGCATTTATTGTGTTTTCTAGATGATCCAATGTTTAAACTACTTCTTAAAAGAGGGTCACCAAAACTTCTATCACAAAGATTAACTTGTAGGTTCTATAAAAAATTTGAGAAACACTGATCTATAATAGGAATCCAATTTGAATAACACTGATATATAATAGCATGCTGTCTATAGACTTTCCCCAATTTATTTATTTTAGTTTTCCACTTTTAATTTTATCACGCTCCGTTTTTCAGATTACTTACCCCTCTGGTGCTTATCTTGCGGCTACCATGAGTTCAAGTCTAATGCTATCTGTATTCCCCCAACAGGATGGCAAACGGTCACGAGTCGCGGCAACGAGAAGAGTGTCCGGATTTTGGATTGTTATTTGACTTTACAGACAGAAGTTCCTATCATGAACGAGGAGCAAAGGCAGGAACTAAACCCCCTCATCATAAAGATCAAGTGTGCTTCCTGCCTTCCATCACAGCCTGTGCCCATCGATGAATTAGAGGTAAGAACGAGCCAGAAGAGTTGAGTTCCTTTTCTCGGCCAGTTGCCCAACACACATCGCCTCTAGTCTTCCCGGTGGCCCTAGGTGAGAAGTGTGGTTGTCATCCCTGTGTTACTACTGACTCTCCCAGTGAAGTAGGAAGACTGAGGAGGAGGAGGAGGGGCTGCCAAGGGTGAGAACTGTTCACGACACCACCCGTGTTCCCCAAACAGAGAAGCTCCCCAAGCCTTCTTGTAGCCGCGAACGCACTCACGTAGTCATTCGCTCGTGGTGAACTAACCAGGTGGAACAGGTCTGTTCACCTTGTTCCCCCCCCCCCCCTTCCTTCTGCTGTTGAAGTCATGTCTTCTGTGTCCCATGTCTTCTTATTGGATACTTGGCCTACTTTCTCCTTTTCATAAAATAAATAAATAAAAATTTACTCATCTGCCCCCAGCCATTCAAACACATTTCTACTATAGTAGAAATAGCCTGCACTCTAGGACAAAGAGTAGGTATTTGCTGTTACAGCTCCCTGGCTTGTTCTGACACCTCCCACTTTGGGAGATACTGCCGTAGAGTGACGTGTACAAACCCTATCTTCTTTAAGAAAAAATTTGCCCTCCCTTATCAGATACAGTAGAAGCCCGGTACTCGACTGCATCAGTCCGTACACAACATACTCGGATTTTGAGGCAAAATGTCGAGAATTTTGCAGCGGAGGTCGAACTTTTGTTTGGAATCTGACCCGGCGCACGTGATTTTTGTAAACAAAGCAGCTCGTGTTTCAGGCACTCGGGGCTGGTTGGCTTTGTTAGTATGAGTTGCGTTACGGGAGCACTTGAGTAGAGGCCCAATGTTCATCGAACAGAACATTTCTAAATAATCGATTTTTAAAAAAAGAAAACATTTCAAAGGGCAACTACAAACAAAAGTAAAGTATTAGAATGCAATGTGAAAACACTTGGAGCTAGAGAGCCAAGAAACGTGAAGAAAACATTTGAAGTCTCAAGCTGCAATAGTGAAAGATTTTATGTGCACAATGAGAGGTCAACACTGAGACACTGAACAGAGATAGGATTGAGACAAAGAACGTGAGGGAGCGGCTTTATTAGGGCAGGGAAAGAGCTCCCGGGAGGGAAGGGAGAGCAGAGAAAGGGACAGGAGCATCTTGAGCTCCCGGGCGGTTCTGAGACCCAAGGAGTTAGGGAAATCCGCCTGGCAGTGAGGCAGTGGGACACATAGAGGCCTTGATCCAAGGACGTATGCGCTGATGAGGGGAAGGAGGGCTTCTGGTGCCGCAATTGCAGGGTTTGAGTCAGGACGTGGTCTGTGAGTAAATCGTCCTGGAACGCTGAGGGAAGGGGCTGTACAGACCCAGCCTGGAGACATAAGCTCCTTGGAATGCTGGAGGCAGGGACTGCACAGTCCAGCTCTGGCCTTGAGAGGCTGGGGAAGGGGCCACACAGTCCAGCAGAATTCCTTCTATAACAGGTTAGATCACAGTTCTGGGTAGCACGCACTCCAGTTTCAGCTGCTTCCATTGCCAACCAGTTGTCTCTTTGGAATGTTGCCGTGCCAGAGGACACGGGCAGGGAAGGAAACTTAGTGGACTATCCTCCATTCTGTCTGTCTCCACCACTTCTTGAAGCAGGAGGGCTTTTCCTAGAGCTCTCCCTGTTCAGGCCGGGACACCGCGCATGCGTGGTGCACAATTCCTTTGTGTCCCGTGAGACCGGGCAAAAACAAAGCTCAGGCATCTCACTGCTGGGTGGTTGTATTCGTTTGACTTTCTTCCCCGATCAGCCCCACCACCTTCTCCTTTCTGAGTCCTCAGCTAGCTCCACACTGTCCAGGGGGTTCGGTGCATTAACTAACTGGGATCGACAGGGTGGGGTGTGCTTGCTCACCTCATTTTACTGAAGCAGAAGCCCCCCCCTTTCACAGTTTCAAACGATTTGTGTTACTGATATGTAGTTTCTATGTGTTCTGTATACTGGCGCTCTGTCAGCTATGTATGTACTGTATTAGAAACAGTTCCTTCCACTGTGGAGCGTGGGAAAAACTTCTCACGGTGTCTTTGGTGACGTTTCATCATGACTAGTGTTTTGAGTATCTTGTCAAATTGCCTTCCCCAAGTTCATGAAAATATCAGCTGATGTTTCCTTCTAAAAAATACACGCTTTTAGCTTTTATGTTTAGAGCTATGATCCACTAGAATTAATTCATGTGTGGCATGAAGCCAGGGTGGTTTCCATTGGACTACCACAAAACTTTAGTTGAAATTCAAAGGATTCTGTTCTGGTCTCCTTCTGAACTCTCCATTATATCCCATTGATTTCTTTGTCTACATACGTCTTGACATCAAGCAATAACAATCCGATAGCTGTTCTTTTTTATCTCAAGATTGCCTTGCTCATTCTAGATGCTCTACATTCTGGGATCAGCAAATTAATTTCAACCAGAAATACCTGCTGAGGTTTTTAAAAATCATTTCATTGGGGGCTGGTCCAACTCCTCACAGTCCATCCATCCATCCATGGTAGGTGAAGCACATTTGTACATTTGTTGCCATCGTCATCCTCAAAACATTTTCTTTCTACTTGAGCCATTGGTATCAGCTCATTCTTTCCCCTCCCTGCTGAGATTTTTATTGGGATTGCATTTAACTTAAGAGATCAATTTGAGGAAAATTAACATCTTAATGATACTCTACTTTACTTACTGTGAAGATGGGACATATCTCTATCCAGATCATTCTTAGTTTTGAAGGGGCTAACTTAATTATGGCATAAACACCAGGGCTGAAACATGCAAGAGTCTCTCCTTTCACCCCTTCTTTTCAACTAGTTCTCCAGGCTTCTTCAACCCCAGGCCTCTCTGAACCTTCCCCACTCCCCGTGTTGTAGCTTTCAATTTGGAGGCCTCGTTGCATGGTCTACCCCAACCGTGTCGATGAACGTCTGGGAAATATGTAGTGCATTTCCCACAAATCACTTGACTCCACCTTTTCTGTGTCCACCCCCAACTGGGAACTGGAAACACAGATGTGCCCACACAGCAGTCAGACTTTGGGAGGAAGAGCACGATGATCACTATTTATTGAACCCTTGACTTGGTACTTTCATTATATGACATCACTTCAGTCTGCTGATGGGCTTGAAAACAGGCTTGCTCAGAGTATTGTGGAAGACGGGAGGCTCCCTTGGGCTGTATGTCGTAGGGTGGCACTAGGGGTCTCCCCTTACCAGAGGCAGAGTGACTGTCGTGGCAGCTGAGTGACTTTCGGTGACCTCCTCCTCCCACAGAGGCTGTGCAGCCCAGTGTACTGCAGATACCAATTCTACAAGACTCCGGTCCACGAGACCGAGGGGCAGCCCCATGGCACTCATGTTCATTTCCAGGATATCAATGTCATTCTCCTTGGAGCACTGAGTCCCAGTGACCTGCGAGAATACCTAGAAGGCCCTCCGATGGTGGTGGAAGTTCACGATCGTGACCTCAAGTCAGAGGAGTACTCCCGGAAGCCCACCCTGTTTGGGGAGGATCCGCTGGATGCATGCCTCAACCTTCAGGCCCTCATCTCTCCGAAGCAGACGGGGCACAATCCCTTCGAGTCCTACAACAAGAAGTGGAATCCGTATGGAGTTGCCCGAGTCAGCTTTGCTGACCTCCTCCTGGGCCACACCTACCTGAACCTGTTTGTCCCTATTCACAACTGCGAGGCCAAGCCCATGAGCCACGGCCAGGACAGCAGGAACAGGGCTTCAAGAGGCCATCTCCAGCCTGGCCCAATGCCCATGGGCAACTATCTGGATGCGAACTCCCTCCTCAAATTGCGAGTGGACCTTGCAGTCCCACTGAGACTTAGAGCTGAAGTCCTGGACCAAGACCTGATAGGCACCCAATTTGGCCTCATCATTTTTGTGTTCGACTCTAAGAACATCTCCCTCTTACACAGCCTGCTGCAGGACATTACCATGATCAACGCCAAAGCCCTGGACCTGGACTCCTACTCTCTGAGGAGCATCCAGCAGATCCTGTCAGCCTTTAAGGTGCGGGTGAAAATCGAGGACCAGAAGGACTTGGATGTGCTCACTGGTTTCCACCTGCTGGACGGGAAGTTTCACCTCTTCATTCTGGAAGGCGTGGCCGACCAAGCCTTGAGGCAGCTGTGGGAACGCCACCAAAGCCGGTAGGTGGAATTTTAATAAAAGTGAGGTAGAGGGGGGCACTCCATGCTGAATGGGCACGGGGTTGGGGGGCACCCTGGGGAGGCTGTCTCCATGGTAAGCAGCCAATGCTGTGTGCTATCTACAAAGTACCACCAGTGGCTGTAGAGGCAGCAACTTCAGCTGGGAACATGGGTGGCAGCTTCAGTGGGGACACGTGGTGCCCATTTGCAGGGGTAGGAGGTGCTCAGCAGCAGCCTGGGCTGCATGCCCTTGGCAAAGGGGAGACCCAGCGGTGGCAGAGCATCCACAGAGTGCCAGCAGCAGCCAGCCACAGTTGTCAGAATTAGGTTTGCGCCTGGATTTTCCTTCTCCCTGGATTTTTTTCCTGCTCTTGGCCGAGGTGGTCCTCAAAGGAAGACCCGATCAGGGATTACTAGAGTTCTGGCTGTAGCTGCGAGTCAGTTCCGACCCACAGTGCTCTATGCACAACAGCATGCAACACTGCCCTGCCCCACGCCATCCTCAAAAGTGTTCCCACGCCTGAGCCCGTTGTTGCAGCCCCTGGGTCAGTCCATCTCCTGGAGGGCCTTCCTCCCATGCTCCCCTCGACTTGGCTTCCGCTCGCCCTCCTCCAGGGACTGGTCTCCTGACAGCACGTCAAAATTATGTGAGAAGTCTCGACATCCTTGCCTCCAAGGAGCACTCTGATCATATTGCCTCCAGGACACTTTTGTTAGTCCTTTTGGCAGTCCGTGGTACTTTCTTGTTTTCTTCTCTCCCTGTTTTTTCCTTTCCTATGTCTGTCTATCTAAGAGAGGCAGAATAACCAATCTCCAAGGGAAAACAACGGGACCGAGAGTCCGGGGAGGGGGCACTGCAACGTATCCCCCTTTCCCTCCCATCACTGGTAACCATCAGAGAGAATGTTTCTTTTGGGGTGAAAATCTTTTCTTGACCACTTACATCGTGGTCTCGTAGATACTTGCCCTTTGTCATTAACTAATTGCAGCATAAGCCTCTAACTTGACTCGGGAAGAGGCGTTTCAGGTTCAGATTCACTGGCACGTTGCGTAGGATTCTCTTGTGTGTACGTGCCACAACTTACCCACCCTGCATCGACGGCCTTCAGGTTGTCTCCATCATTTTGCTATTGTGAATAATGGTGTGAACGTGGGTGTGGCTCTCTCTACTCATGTCATGGCTCTGATTTCTATAGGACATATACAAAGTCGAGGGAGGGTAATTCTCTACTTCTCTGAGGAACCACCATATTACTTCCCAGTGGCTGCCTCAATGTACAGTCCCACGAACACAGTGTCTGCACGCTGGGCTGTGTGCTGCATGGTCGGCAGTTTGAAACCACCTGCAGCTCCGAGGGAGAAAGACTGGGCTCTCTGCTCCTGCCAACAGTTACCGTCTCTGAAACGCACAGCGGTCGCTCTGAGTCAGCGCTGACTCGATGGAGGGGTTTGGAGGTTTTCTGAAACAGGGGGTGATGGCTGTAATTGATGCACATTCCTACCAGCATTCACTGTTTTCTGAGTTTTAGGTTTTTTTTAGTGTTGCTGTTCATATTGGCAGCTCCCTTCCCCGAAGTCTGAAAACTTAGTTTTTGATATTTTTGTTTTGACACTATTATAGATACACAGTAAGTTGTAAAAGTAGCACAGAGAGATCCCCTGTCCTACTATCCAGTTTCCCCAATGGTGATGGCTTCCATAACTGTTGTGCATTAAAGCCAAGAAATATATTGACACTGTACACTAGACTAAAGTTATTTGGTCTTTTCGAATCCCATCAGAAAAATCAAAAATGATCAAGCTCTTAGATGCTAATAGAAGATAACATATTTATGATTTCAGAATAGAAAAATTTCTTGAATAAGACAAATCCAAACCATAATGGAGAGAGATAATAATACACTTCACTACATTAACATCAATAACTTCTCTTCCTCAAAAGAAAAGCCACAAACTGTGAAGAAAAAAGCCCAAAAGCAAACCCTGAAATATGTAGAACTGACAATGACCTAGAATCCTGACAATATAAAAAATCAATTATGATAGAAACACCTTAGTAAACGGACAGGAGCCACAGGTCCCTGACCCCCAGGCAAGAGCAGGTTTAACAAGGTGCAGTCAGGGCAATGACTGGCAGGGTGCACGCTGATGGGTGGCCAGGTTGCAGTACGTGCCAGGCAGGGAATGAGGGAGGGGGAGCGGAGGGGCACGGAGAGAAAGCACCAGCCTGACGAAGCTGGTTTCCACCTGTTCATTGCCAACCATCCTTTGAAGGCCACCAATGTAAAATGATTGTCTCTCCCTACGAGGTGGCAGTTGCATTTTAAATATACAAAAAGTTCTCTCTGCCCACCAGACAGCTAAGTAACAACATAGCCAGAGTCTGCCAAGAACCTGCATGCCGGAGTTTGGGTTCTTAGCTACGATCTTTTCTCACAGAATGCCCGCACCTGAACATGGAAAGTACAAGGTGCTCTACAACTCCCAGCTCCTGTTCCGCCACCGCCTCTACACAGACCTGGAGACCATCCTGTACCACGTGCTCCTCTTTAAGCCGCTGGCCAGCCTCCTGAAGCACCCCCAGCTCTATATCCGGAATGCGGTGCCCCCGGATGCCTTCCAGGCCCTGGTCAGGTGCGACTGTGGTTCCGAGGTTGGCAGTGGGTGTCAGCGTGGTCAGGTCACCCTCGCGAGATCCACTGGGGGCTTCACAGTGACCCTTTGAGGTGAAGTTGGTGTGATTCTTTTTGCCCAAAGGGACTGGGCCAGGAATACAGTTGAGGGCGATCCCAGAACTGTGCCCGAAAGTCTCCCCAGATGGGTTTAGAACCACCCGGTCCACATCGTGAGTCTCCGTCTGCTGCTCTTGGGAGTGCCCTGCAGTCACCAACTGGCCAAGAGGCACTTTCTGAGGAAGGGACAGGGCAGTGAGGAAGGACTGGGCCCAGTCGGATAAGTCAGGCCACAGTTTCCCAGTGGAATATTTCTTTGTTTTTTTTCCCTCCAAACACCCTGTCTTGCACTCTCTCCATTCCTCAGAAAGCTCTTTTCCCAAAATCGGGATCTTTCAGCTGTTGCGCACCTGTTCTTGGGCTGCTGCTTCTGCTTTGAATGCCAGGCCTTCCTCTGGCCCCCTGCTGCCTCGGCCTCTGGGTGGCAGCACGCAGTCACCTCACCTGGGAAGCTGCTGCGGTCTTGGACCGGGCACTGTGGTGCTTCCCCCCCAGCAAGAAGCCCTCTGTTGAGCACTGCCCCCGCCTGGCTGCTGTCACTCTCCTTACCTGCTCACGAGGCTCAGCCATGTCAGACGGCCTCAGGTTAGGCGGGGTGACAGCAGACACAAAGCAAGTGCAGCAGAATGCCCTGGGACCCTGTGCTCGGCTCTGGGGGCGGCAGTCCTCTGAGGGGGCTCAGCTGGGCTGAGCGTGGAGTGGCAGTGAGCAGGGGCTCACCAGGCAGGCTGTTCACCTGCCGCTGGTGAGGAAGCTGGAGTAACAAGCCCTACTTTGACATTTTGAGCGCAGCAGCATTTTATGGTAGGGCCAGAGGAGAAAGGCTGAGGCGTGTACCTTTTACTCGACCTCAAGGGCTAGCCAGAGATGAGGAGCTCCCAGGACACCAAGGTGGGGGCTCTGCCGGAGAGTGGGGTGGCGGAGACGTGAGCGCTGGGCAGTAGAGAATCACGTGGGAGGTGCTATGACTCATCAGAGCAGGTTAGGTGGGCCTTGCCTGAGGGTGCCAAGACATAGTTGGGAGATAGTGGGCGAGAAAGCCAAAGAGGCTAGTCTTTGTGAAATGCTTAGTGCATACTAGGTCATTCTTTACATTACGATCGTATTCCCTTCTGAAAGAGGAGAAATGATTAAGTCACTCGGCTTATAAGAGGCCAAGTCCAAGCTATGCAGGTCAGACTTCAGAAACAGTTGACACAGCGAGCCAGCAAGTAACAGTCCCAAACATGCGTTCCTAGACAACATGCGTGATAATCACCTGGCCACTGCACACTAGGTCCTGAAAGAGGCAGAGAGGCGTTTAGTACTCAGAACTGAACATTAGTTCAGGCCGCGGGGGCAGAGGTGGGGAGGTGTCTAGATTGGGTGTCTAGATTGTTGTTCAGCCCTTGAGCTTTGTCAGCAATGAGGCCGTGGGAACACTGCCCTTCTCCTGGTGCCGGAGGCTCAGAGAGCCACACCCGGGCTCCCAGCCCACTTGCCGGGTCCCTGGGTGGAATTCAGCCGATGAGCAGCTTTGCAGACAGCTTCGGTAATGGAGAGTCTGTAGAGAGACCTTTAACTGTGAGTGACTGGGGAAGAGAGCCGTGCGTGAGCCCCCTTTGTGAAATCACCAGATTTGAGTCTGGGGTCTTCCTTTGCTAGCTCTTTGGCCTTGAGACCAGCTACTTGACCTCTTGGGCGCTGCTGTGTGTTTGTTTTAGGCTCCACTACATCTGCCACCACAGCACCAAGCTGAAGGATGTGGTCACAAGAGACCTGCTGCCATCCTCTGCCATGATCAAATGCTTGAGTCAAGAGTTTGGGATGCCCATTTCACAAGAAGACCTTTCAGATGAAACATTATTGGCTCTACCACGCCAGACTGCGCCCAGTCTCGAAGACCTACGAAGTCAGAAGTTGCGCCTCTCTTCTGAGATCCAAAGCCACCAGGAGAAGTACCTACAATGGCGGCACAGTATGCTGCAGAAGAACAGAGAGCACAAGAACAGCATGATCCAGGTGGGCATCTCCTCCCCTCATCAGGGTTCCCCGGTCTGTGCCAGCAGGGCTGTCCAGTCACCTGCGGAGCTATACATGGCCCCTGGCCCTTGTCCTCCTCTCTCACCGGACGGGGTGTGCCAGACGCACCAGATGGACCACAGGCTTTCACTTCCTGCTCGGGCTGATCGCATCTTTCCGCAGAAGACCAGCGGGTGAGAAGGTACGCTCCTTGTTATTTCTGTACCCTGACTGTGGCCCCAGAGTGTATCGTAGACAAAGAACTTGCTAGCACCTTGCTAACTGTTAAGAGCATGGGTGTCATGATATCCAAGAAGGGAAGGAAATGGGGAGCAAATAGTAAACAGAAGGAACCATAGTAGAGCTGGTTGTTGCACAACTCTCCTGGATGTGACTGAACTATGAAAGTGCGTCATCGAGGCAGTGTATCTCAACACAACTTTAAAAGACCTGGAAACAGTGCAGGGGGAGTTAAACTAATCTGCACGAGAAAACGAAAGAGGGCGGCGACAGAACAAGTGAACAGAGCACGTGGTAAGGTGACAGAAGCCTGGTTACCACGTGGGCTGAAAGGGTAAGGACCTCCCGCACTCCTATGCCATCTCCTATGGTGTGACTGATGTGTGCCCGTGGCGTGCCTGCCGGCCCAGCAGTACCACTCACGTCTCCTCGCAACAGGGGCGTTTCAGGTGTGTGCTTCGGGGTGAGGGGTCAGCATTGAAGACCCAACGGAGCACAGCTCCTCTGACACACGCCGCTTACCCTGAGCTGGAACTGGCTCTGCACCAACATGTGGTTTTACGTATTGACACTTCCTTTAGCACCTTTCGAAACAGCTGTATGTATTTCTTTTCACTTTTTATTGTGAATTAGGTGGGGATTTAACTGCCAGGTTAATTTTATATCCAATGGCTTAGCAAATCGGCCCGTGGTCTGCCCTGTCTCCCTGCCTCCTTTCCTTCACCACCTTCCTGGAGCGCCTTAGCGCCCTTCTTCCAAGTTAATTCCTGTCTCCTCCCAGCCTGCTGCTCCCCTTCCTGTGATAACCATCAAAAGCTGCTTCTTTTGGCATTATGAAAACCTTTTCTTCAATTTTTTAAGTAACTGGTCTCATACTGCATTTGTCCTTTTGTGTCTGAGTCTCTCACTCAACATCATGTCTTCCAAATCCATCTGTCCTGAGCTGTTTGTGTCATTCGTTAATGATGCAGAACATTCCCTTGTGTGTCTGCACCAAAGTTCATTTTGCCTACCCGTGGGC
>NW_022103928.1:30002258-30003855 GCF_000313985.2 Echinops telfairi | reverse complement strand
GCCTTGCCAGGTGAAGCAGGGAACTGCTAAGGCAGCTGCACCCCCCAGTCTATCAGAAAGCAAGAGACCCGAGAACCAGAAAGGCGAGGCTCACCAAGCCATTTATCTCTCAGCCCTTCAATTACTCCCACATGTGCTTATCGGCCAGGTTGGCACAATAAACCTTACCGTTCACATTGAGTTTATTTTTTGTGTTGTAGTAAGGTATTGACCCTGCTTCATTCTTCTGAAAATGGGTAATCCAATTTTGTCAGCACCTTTTGTTGAGGAGAATGTCTTTCCCCAATTTAATGTATTTGGGTTCTTTGCCAAAAGTTGTCTGTAGGTGGATGGGTTTATTTCTGGGTTCTCTATTCTGTCCCACTGATCTAGCTGTCATTGTACCAGCACCAGGCTGTTTTGAGGACGGTGGCTGTGTAGTAGGTTAGAGACTGAGAAGTGTGAGGTCGCCTATTTTTCTTCTTAAGTGTGCTGCTTATCTGGAGTTTTGCCTTTCCATTAAAGAAGAGTTCTGGCGTCTGCATCTGAATTCCAGGATGTTTATAGGTCATTGGGGTACTGCACTTTTTCACAAGGTTATAGTCTTTCATTTATGCAGGCTCTCTTGGTTCCTTGTAGTGGTGGTTTATGGTTTTCTTTGTATAAGTCTTTTGTTTCTGTGCTTAGTGGGCGATGTGTTGGGTGCTAACCACAAGATTGGCAGTTTTCTGGTTGTCTTTTTCCCCAAAACTGCTCCGTATTCTTTCCTTGAGTGTGATTTGGGAAAGGTTATGCGATGTTGTGAGTTTCTTGTTGGGTCGTTGTCTTTGGGGTTCTTTCAGCTTCTCGTGTGGGTGACTGTCTCCTCTTTCTTGTTATGTCCCAATTCGGAATTCCTCTTGATAGCGCCTCAATACTGACACTTTTTCCTTCCTTCTGGAAGTTCTCCTTGTATTTGTTTTAAATCTTTCTAGTGTGTCAGGCTTGGGTTTTTATCTTTTATTTCCTAGTCTCATTCCCGCCCCCGCCTTTTGGGGACATCTAGTATCTGGATGTTGCCACTTCCATCTCCATCCTCTATACTCTTAGGCATTCAGAACAGGAGGGGTTATAGGTAGAGCATTGTGCTTGGTTCCCCTACCCACCCCTTACCCTCCTGGTATTGCTACTCTCACTGTTGGTCCTGAGGGGTTTATCTGTCCTGGGTTCTGTTTCCAGCTCTGATCTGTACATCCTCTGGTCTAGCTACATTTGTAAGGTAGAATTGGGATCATGGGGGGTAGGGGTGTGTGTGAAGCATCAAAGAACTAGACGAAAGTTGTATGTGTTGTTGGTGCTATACTGTACCCTGACTGGTGTGTCTGTTTCTTCCTGTGACCCTTCTGTGAGGGGATGTCCAATTGTCTACAGATGGGCTTTGGGTCTCCACTCCATGTCCCCCTCTTTCACATTGATATGATTGACATGGGTCTTTGATGCCTGATGGCATCGACACCTCGTGATCACACAGGCTGGTGTGCTTCTTCCATGTGGACTTTGTTGCTTTTAAGACCCCAGATGCTCTATCTCTCGATAGCCGGGCACTATCAGCTTTCTCCACCACATTTGCTTATGCACC
>NW_022103928.1:29999596-30001641 GCF_000313985.2 Echinops telfairi | reverse complement strand
ATGAGCCCCTAATAAAACGATTAAAAAAAACCCCACAAAACCAAACAACAAAAACTGACCAAAAAAAAGCAAGCTTATAAATAGTTCCAGGTCTGTTTGTGACCTTTAGGCGTGTTTTCCAGTCGAGTCTGACAGAGTACACCCCTGACCCCACAGTCTATTTTTGTTTCTCCCCGGTGTGGTGGTCAGATGGGGCAGTTCCCGCACTGTGCAGCCAGTGTTGTCCCTCGTAGCGCTAGGAGTCGGTGAGGGACCAGGGCTGCCTTCTGAGGGCGTGGATTAACCTGAGCTTCCCTCGAACTACTGTACATACTCGAGTATGAGTTTTTCCAGCACATTTTAAATGCAGTTTTTGTGGTAAAACTAGGTGCCTCGGCTGATATTTGGGCCAGCTTACACTCGAGTATATAGGTAATTCTGAACTCTACCACTTCTTCAGTAGGTACTTACTTGGGTTATCTGCTTCAACTATCACATTTGTATATTTAATACAGTAAGACCTGTGAAAGCCAGGACCAGTGTAAGGCTGAAACCTGGCAGAAAAGGAAAACTAAAATGTGTAAGACTGAGAAAAACATGGCAATCCTGTGGAGTCCCTGCACTCACGGGTTTCACTAAATTTTCTTTTGGCTTCATTTGTCTCTTCTTAGGATGATCGTTACATTTGTCCTAAATTTTTGCTCCACTTTTCCCAATGGTTTAGTTGTGCTGTGCAGTTTGATCAGGCCCCCTTTCTTTGAATCCAAATTCCCCTGTAGGTATCAGTCCCAGGGGACTGAATTCCAAGCACCCAGAACTGTTGATCACTGTAAATTTCAAGGGCAGCATGGGCAGAATCAGCTGGTAGGTAGATTACAATTCACCACACCTCTGGAGTGTAGAAGGCAAACTAGACTGAGTAATGCGGATCAAGTCCTCTCACAAGAACTTGCTCAAAGGCCTGGACTTTAGCCTGCCTTTGCCATCTGCCTCTGCTGCTCCAGCCACGTCAGTCTGTTACCTAGACAGTGTTTTCTCTCATGTGCGAATCAGAAATTAAGTAGTCCTCCTCTCAATTGCTTCTGCATTGTTTTCAGAAATTCTTCAAAGATTTCAATGTCAAATCATTGGAATCTGATCTAAGGAGATAAGTTAAAATGTGGTGTAAGGTCACCTTCTTGAGAAAATAATTATTTTCTATGTTTTAAAGCAAACAATGGTTATTTGCTGTATAACAGGTCAGTGAAATGTATATAATAATTTAGAGTGGTCAGCTCTTAACTTTCTCCCTTTTATGGGCCCTGACACCCTTCTCTACATTTTTACATGGTATCTTTTGTCTTTTTTCTCATTTTCAATCACAAAGATAGCTGACAGGTCATCGCATCTCATGTCTCTTTAGTACATGCTAGATAGAAAAGCAGTGACCTATGACCCCGTTACTGCAACCTTCGCGCGGTCTCAAATGCTCCATTCTGGATACTGAGAGGTTGAACTGGGTGGCTTCTTTTGTTGGGGCTCAATGATGAACCAGCCCTGAGTTAGACTCAAGAATCATTCAGGCAGCACAGCTTTGACCCAGAGACCTCAACCAGCAGCTGCTGGTGATGAGAGATCTGCGTGGTAATGAACGGTGTCTCTTTCTTCAGAAAAATATCACCGAAGCCTATCAGGTGAACAAGAAGTCTCTGAAGCCTGTGGTGAAGGTGATTCGGATGTCAGCCCCGGTCAAAGACGCTGTGTACAACTACAGCATTCAAACTCTGAACTCCACAGAGCTGGCCAAGAGGGAGCTGCATCGAGAGATGGCCAAGGTGAGTGAGAGGCCTCAGTGGGGCACAGTGACATACTTGTTGTCCAGACGGAGTAAAGCAGTTGCGTCATCAACGAGCTCTTTCCTCTCGGACTTCAGCTGGCTGGGGTGTCAGCCACGCGGATGAAAACTAGTCAGTCAGTGAGCCAAAGAGATCCTCAACCTACGCACAGATACACATGGGTGAACACCCTAAAAGTTCCTTAGCTGTGGTTTCACGAAAGGTGGCTGTCGCCCTCCAGATAGAATACCT
>NW_022103928.1:29981842-29998946 GCF_000313985.2 Echinops telfairi | reverse complement strand
GCATGAACTCAGTGCCACTTTGTTTTTAGCAGTACCCAGTAGATCGTCAAAATCCGTGGGTCTAACGGGTTGAATGATGGGCTGGGACTCAGGAGACGTGGATTCTAACTCGTTGCCGTGGCACTGACTGCAACTTATAGTGACCGATGGGTCCGAGGACAATGGCCACACGGGTTTCCAAGGCTGTCATCCTTACAGAGGTAGACTGGAGCTTCAAAACAGGCCTTTTGGCTAGCACCACCTGGGCTCCTTCCTGGAGTCTCATCCCAGGTGGAAGCGCTAACTTGTGTCAATACAGTGATGCCAGCGAAGAGCTGGGGCCCTGCCCTGGCCCACACATCAATGCTTTCTAGTGAGCGATTGACCTAAGTTATCTCCCTTCTACACTCCAGAGCTAATGAACTGAAATAAGTAAATAGCTCTGTCCATACTATTTCTTTCCGTATTTAACTTTAAAATGGAAATTTTTACCAAAATAACTGCTTGGTGGAGTGGCCAATAGCTGTTCTAAATGCTCGGATGACCAAAAAAAGGAGCGATGACATATTTGGAGGAAAAATAGTTTGGCTCCTTGCACAAGATAACATCCCCAATGGGTTTGACGGAGCCTCAAATTGTCTAGGACAAAGAACAGCAAGAAGCCTGTAAGGGCAATATCAAGAGTACCCCAAAGTGGAGGCCAAGTCGTGAAGAGAAGCACAAAGAATAGCCCTAGAGGGATGGTAATATGCAGTCAGTGCTTGTTACCCGAGAAGCAGCGCAACATCAAGACACGTGCTCACTGTGGCTCTGGACTGGGCATCTCCTCTCTTGCAGGGTGAGGTCGAAGGCGCAGGGGTCAAGGTCATGCTGCCATTCATTAGTTGGAAATTTTAGTATTTTTTTTTATTACATAGTTCCGTACCTGTTTTCTCAGTTTAAGTGAGTGTGCCCACAGCTTTTCACATTGGCTTTGGAACAGGTGTGGTCTAGTAGGAAAGTCTCCAGCTGCAGGCCGTAATGTGATGGTAGCTAAACAATCAAAATACTCCTAAATTGCAGTTATCCCCCTTTCTTGTGCCATCCTTGGTCAGGAGCCACGATTATATTAGACAGTAAGGTCTGAGGACAAAACACTGCAGGGCAAAGATGCTCTCCCAGGTGAAGAGATTTGGGACGGAGGGATGGTAGGCAGCACTGGCCCTTCTCAGGACATCCTGTCCAGAGGATGAGCACAGATGTAGGTTCGCTTCTCTAGGACTTGCTCAGCCACCTTCTTAATCTGCTCATCTAGATTTTCTGGAGAATCTGAGAAGGAAGAAGGGATTGGATAAGCTTTCAGAGCTGTTAGAGGCATGGCTGAAGCTAGAGATCTTGTTGTTGTCCGAAGGACCCTGAACACAGTTCCCATTGCCCAATTGCGAATGGTCCGTTCACTCAAACGACCCTATAGGGTAGGGTAGACCTGAGATTGTAACTATGGGAGTAGAAAGCCCTTTCTTGCCCTAAGAAGCAGCTAATGGCTTCGAACTGCTGACCTTGTGAATTGTAAGGCGACGCGTAACAGCCTATAGAAGGGCGCTGCGAGGAAAATGCCATTATTTTTTCATTGCATTTTCCATGAGCATTTGAAAGCTTCCTCGTACAGAACTGTCGGCACTTTGGGGGTCTGAGGCTCAACTCCCAGAGCCAGGAGCTGCGCAACAATATATGCTGCTCTCAAGTCCAGTGCCAGCAGCTTCTCCACCTATCGCCTGACAACGGGGCTGCGATCCAGTCGGCAGGCTGTGCGTTCCAAGATGAGGCCCAGTGAGCCACGTCACAGTGCTCTTTAGGACCAGAGTTAGGGAGTCTGGAAGTGAAGCGGCAGGCTCAGATGCTACCTCCCAGATCCCGGGCACGGCCCAGCCCAAATGCTGAACCAGGATTCTACCCATGGAGCAACTCACAGGCCTGGGGGTGGTGATCAATGTCCACAAATAACCCAGCCTTCTTGGCTCTCCCCCAAACCACCACACTTACATTTATCCAGCTGAGACAGAGCGAAGAGGTTCTGGTAATAAGCTTCCGCACAGAAAATGTTCGCCAACAGAACCTGGCAGGGTCAAGGTTAGAAGGGATGACCACGGAAGCAGTAGCATTTCTGTACTACCAGCAACCCCTTCCTGGAATCTGTCTAAGTTTCAAGGACTGAGACTATCGGCCACACGGGGCAGCTTGATTCAGAAGTCACAGCCATGCCTGGACTCTAATCCCGGCTCAGACTAGCTCTGTCCCCAAGGGCAAGTTACCCAACGTCTCTGAGCCGCTTTCCTCTTCTGTGAAACGGACACTAGGCTCTGTGGTAACGGCAGGGACACAGGACAGCATGTACCCTTACAGGGAATGGCAGCTGGGCAAGGGCTGTTGAGCCTTGGCACCCATCTCTCACCCGCCCTTTCCCTCCCAGGTCAGAGGACGACTGAAAGGAATAGCCCTGTCTCCTGAGCAGCAGAGGCCACGGACACCTCAGATGGCACCTGTGGGCATCCTCTCTCGGTGACACCACCAGGAATCACAGCCCGGGCTCACTGAACCCCTCCCCCTCTTCATTAAAGGTGTACCAGGACAACAGCCACATGTATGTCTGACGGAGGCGTGGGTCTCACCTCATGGTCGTGGTTTCGGAGCCCGATGCGCATTGAGCGGCTGGCCCGCGACAGGACTGCTGTCATGCCGTACAGGTTGATGAGAATGTTGGCCACCCGCTTCATGACCATCTGCTCCTCCACGATGGTCTGGAACACAGAAGCTCCAAGTGGCTGACCTCCGCCTGGGACTGTCTGACCCCCGAGCGGTTTCTTTGCCTCGCTGGGCCTGGCGCTGTCCTTAGCCGGCTTTACTGAGGCTTCCTTCTCCTTGAATCTGTTTAAATCTGGGCAAGGCCAGAGCAGGTACGGAGTGTACCAAATGCCACTACCACCTTCAACAGCATTAGCTTCACAGATCAGGCCCCAGGTCGGGCTGCCCCCTCTTCACCTGGAAGACCCATGGGAGAATGTCGGGAGAGCCCTATCCCCCAGCAGAGGTCCACCCCAAGATGCTAGTAAGTAAACCCAGAAATCTGCAAGTCCCGTGAGCAGTCTGGTCTAAGAGCTGGGTGAGCAAATGCGGGCCCATGGACGCTGGTCGGGTCTTCTTGATCCCAGAGGAGTAGAGCCTGTGCAGCCTGGGTCAGGCGGGGCCTGCATTACCTTGCCAAAGCGGAGCAGCAACGTCTCAACAGTCCGGCCAAAGTAAAACACGTTCTCCTCTAGCTTGTTGGCGCTGTCCTGTAGGGTCAACAGGCCGCAGCTCAGCGTCTCTTCTCAGACCCGCCTGGCCTCCCTGCAGGGGCCTACTCCACTTCCCATGGGGCAATGGGGATGACCAGCTAGTCCTACTGCCTTCCCCTCTCCCTCTGCCCAGCTGTCTGATTCTCACTCACATGTCCTTCTCCAGGAGGGACCTGAACACGCAACCCTGTACCATCTGCCTAAGAGCAGGCCCACTCACCTCAAGACTGGGGTGCACGACGCCAAGCTTGCCAGTCAGCCCCAGGTCCACGGTGCGGCTCAGGGAGTCTCGGAGCCTCCGGCCCACGGTCTCCAGGATGGTGCTCACGTTGCCCCGTTTGAGCTCCCTGTGGACGGCCGCAGCCCTGGGATCTGAGGCCCTGGCGCCCACTGGCCAGCAGCGGCACCCCAGGGCTCTGGGCACACTGCTCCCCCCCACAAACGAAGACCATGAAAGGGCCAACGCAGAGCTCGTTTGCTTGCAGGGGCCCTAGTTTCCTGAGGCAGACACACACCACTACTGCTGGCTTCCAGGTGTCCCCCACGCGACTCGCAGCCTGCACCAGGCTCCGGCAGCACCTTCCTGGTGCTGTCCTGAAGATGGGGTCAGGGAGAGCCGGAAAGGGGTCTTATGTGGGCCCTGGAATCTGGCACCTGCTGCAGGGCCATCCTCATTCTGAGCAAGAACAAAAGCCACGGTTCCCTCCTAGAGAGCCACACTCTTGCCAGTGCCCCAGGAGTCCGTCCCCCAGCCCCCCATGGCAAGGCAGGCCTGCACGGGGACCCCTGCAGCAGACGCCAAGGATAGCACCTACTTGATCCTCGCAGTCAGGATGCGGCCGGCGTGCTGCAGGCCCGTCAAGGCGATGTACAGCCGAAGAATCTCATTGGTTCCCTGTGGCCAGCGGTGCAGCGCTCAAAGGGGGCCTTCCTGCCAGGCCCCCCACCCGCCGCCCCCAGGATGCCGAGCCTGCTCTGCCCTCACTGGGAAACAACACCAAGAGCAAGGTTGTGACCAGGGCCTGAAGCAGGCTCTGGCACAGATGACCATGAACTCTGCCTGGGTCCACCACGCCACGCCAGCCTACTCAGGGCATTCTGTCACCAACAGCTGCCCCTGGTAGGTAAGGGATGCTGGTGCCTGAGACAGCACTTGCTGGGCAGACTGCAGCTGACTCCTGGGGGTGGGGTGGGGCGGGGAGGTGGCAGGTGAGGAGATAGGCAACCAGCCGAGAGCAGCTGCCCGGCTCCCTGATCCTGGCCGAGGGGTCTGGTCAGTGAGGTGCAGGGGCTTGTGAGAGGTTACACAGCACTGGCACCACGGAGCGAGCGTCCAGCTGCTGACTGGCCCCAACCGCCCGAGGAGAGGAGAGGGAGGGAAGGGGTGCGCCTCCAGGTGAAAGTACCCACTCCTGTTCAGTAAGCCTTGGGGCAAGCGTGGCGGCTTCGCATTGAAGGCTCTGCCCCTTTAAAGAGACTGTGGCCTCAAGAGCTTCCAGAACCCTGCCTGGCCACTCTCACCAGGGCCACAGGAAAGCTGACCACTGGGCTGATCATATACCAGTCCTGGGCACACCCCATTGCCCTTGGAAGCAGCTCCCCCTTGTGCCCTAAGGCTGCCTGCACCATGCCTGTCCACCTGAAAACCAGGTGGGGCGTGTGGGTCCTCCCAGGGAACAAAACATATCAATGAGGCCTTCTTACTTCCGGGGTAAAGACATTGTAAACAATGTAAACCCCACTTCTGAGGTCTAGCCCCGCTTGGCATGGCGAGTCCCCCTGCTCCAGGGGCCTCTGATCTCACTTCTGCAGCTCATCCTCCACATCAGCACCCAAGGGAGACTCTTTCTCAAGGACAAGTAAAATCAATCACTGCGCTCACAGAAAGACCCGTCTCCCTCAGCTTTCCGTCTCTGGCAGCCTCAACCAGGTGACTCTTCTAGCCTCCCTCGCCATCTTACCCCACCACCCGGCGTGCAGCTGACCACTGCTCCTGGCACACTTTCTGACTCTCACTCAATGAAGGTCTGGTCTGGGCCTGGCACGTGTCCTGTTTCCTACCCTGTAGCTCCAACTGCCCTTTCCTAGCCACGGCCCAGTCCTTCCTGCCCTAAGGGCCAGCACGCTTCATGAGACTTCACTCACCTCCCCCCCCCCACTTCCCCACAGGGTCCTTTCTCCTCCGTCAGCCAGGCTGTGCAATCCAGAACATGAGCATCCAAAGGCAGGGCCGGTGTGTACACCCACCGCCCCACAGCCCCGCCCCATACCCGGGCACATGCTGCTGAATGGACCCTTCAGGCTTAGACTTTACAGAGGGCGGCAAGCAGGAAGTGAGAAAGGGTTAGGGCCAGGAGAGCCCTTACAGATGGCCCTGTAAACTGCCTCCGTAGACTGAGGGGGAATCCAAGACCCAGAGTTTGCACCTGAGACAGAGCTGGGGGCCAGACCTTGAGTGTCCAGCAAACAACCGTTTGGGAGAGAAGACTCACAGCAAGCCCCAAAGGGCCCTGAGGCGTGTGCCCCCGAGGGAGCCCTTTAATTTTAGCCTCAACGTCTTGTCTCCTCAGTGACACAGGATCTTGTCATGGTCACCAGGGTCACTCTAGCTAAGGCCATAGAGCGCCTCTGCGGGTACTTCCCGGGTCAGGAGCTACGGGCCAGGAAGGCCAGGGAGAGGGCGGGGTTGGGCGGAGGACTCCGAATTGTAGCAGAGCCGAGCTGGCAGCAGGGCCACTCACCTCGTAGATGAGCAAGATGCGGGAGTCGCGCAGCAGGCGCTCGTAAGGGTAGTCCCGCATGTAGCCCAGGCCCCCGAGGATCTGCAGCGCTTCACTGATGCACTGCCACGCCCCCTCTGAGCTGAACACCTGCCACAGGTCAAGGGCAAAGTCAGCACAGGGTTGCTGATGCTCCCACCCTACCAAAAGCAGGCGCCATGCTGGGGAGGGGGCGGGCTGTTCCCCCACCCAAGTCCGAATCCTGCCACCGTCCCCTGGGTGCTCCTGCTCCTTTCCCTTCCTCAGCCACTGGCCAGCATGTGGCTCCCCACACCTTTCCAGACCCGTCTGCCCAGGTGGACCAAACTTCCACAGCTGGGCACATCCTATGCTTTACACTCGGCGGAGGTTCTTCCTCTCCCAGGAGGCCTGGGGGCACACCTCCTCGGCCCCATTTGCCTGTGCCTTTGAATAGGACCCCACCTCGGTCATGACTCACTTCACCGAGCAGAGGGAAGGTCATACCCAGCCCAAGGCTCAGCCTCTGGAAAAGGGCCCGCGTCTACGCTGATTAACGTCCACACTGTTGCCGAGGGGCTGAGAGAGGATTCGTGATGGGTGCAAAAGCTCCGAGCAAAAAACGTACCCCGAAAAGGCCAGACGCTGGACAAAGGCCTGCATCTCCTAGGTGCACCTTCCTCCCTACACTAGCGCCGTCTCCACGCCTCTGCCGTTCCAGAATCTTACAAAGATGGCTGTGCCCGCCAAAGCAGGGCTGCTGTCCCCTTTATTATAGCTAAAAAACCAGCCCACCCCCACAAAAGTATCAATATTCCAGAAAAGATTTAATACCCCAAACTCAGAAAGCTCTAAGTGCAGAATAAGAGGCCTTCCCAAGCAGGTGGCACTGCCATCTGGTACTGTTGGGAAGCTGGTGTCGGTGCCAGCAAGCAGACGCTGAGAAGCAGCACTGCCCAGGACTTTCCTAGGCTGCGGTCTTTCCTGCTGAGCAGCTAGGTGGGTCTGAACCGGCACAAACAAGGCTTGGGAGACTAGACTGTGGGCAGATGAGTCCAAGCCTGGCTGCTTCTCTGGTGCTGTCCCAACCCTGGCCCTGCATCATCGAGGCACACATCCCCAGAGCACGGACGACCTAACACCAATGGATCCATCAAGTGACAAGTCAGGAGAGGACACCTGGGCTTGCAGGGCTGGAGCTAAGGAGCTCTCTCCCCAGCGCTGGCACTGGCGATGCTGGATTACCTTCACCATGGCAGCCTCCACAGAGCAGTCGGGGAGCCCGGGCTGGTCCAGCAGCCCTGCAGTGAGGTAGGCCATGCTCTCCATCACATACGCCTTCTGAGCCATCAGGGCAAACTTCTCCTGCAGAGTTCAGACACAGAGAAACAAACACACACGTGCACACACAGTCAAGAGGCTACCTGTACGGCTGCACCCCACAAAGTGCCCGGGAGAGAAGGTCATTAAACCAGGAGAAGCCAGCTGGGCATTAATGGAAGTGATTCCCATTGAAGACAGACTGACCCAGTGTGCCTTCCCAAGTCGCTGCCCAGCAAGCAGTCACCAGGACGGACGCCCCAGCCGCACACACTTCATGTCCACGCAAGGCAACAAGCAGAGCACACGTGACCTTTAGTACCTGAATTAATCCGAATTCACTGAGATTCTTGTTGAACTGTTTCCGTGTGCAGGCATATTCAGCGGTCATTTCTGAAGAACAGGGTCATCAGAAAGTACAAATGAATGAAGAGCTCAAATAGCCCTAAGGAATCCTGGCACATCTGCTTGTTGGCAGGGAAGTTGGGGCCAAGCTGCTCCACCTGCTCTGTTCCCTTATAAGATGGGGCCAATACCACCCACCTCTCGCACTGCTGTGGAGACAGCAGCCAACAGAAGCTGTAAGGAGCCTAGCACACAGCCAGAAGCACAGGGACACCCTTGCTAGAAGGAAGAGCAGGTTCCTACCTGTCTTGGTGTTGCATCCCCATCACAGGGAGAGTACCAAATACAGGTAGGTGGTTTCCAAGGGTCCCGCAGTGAATACATACATACTGTTTCTCAGAGCTTTGCCCAAGTACGCCTGACACTCCCCACACAGCCACCAACAGACCCCCGGTGCTGTCTCCCTGTGGTCCAGTCCTCGGACTGGCTGACGGGGCAGCCACCTGGGCTCTGCACAGAGCGCCCAGGTCTTGCTAGAGTGCTGCATCCTCAGGGAGATGGGCTGACCGCCAAAGCCCGAGGAGAAGCAAGGGAAGAGAGGGCTAGGAAGGCCAGGCCAGGCCCTGGGAGCCGCACAGCAAAATGAGAGCTGGGCCAGGTGCGTGGCAGGCTGGGCTTTTAGGCTCAGGTACGCCGCCTCGGGCAAACCCATTTCACCCCTCAGAGCCGTTTCCTCATCTCTAAGATGGGGTGGAGATTCAAGATTCCGTCGGTTCGATTCTAACCCACAGAGACCCCGTGGTGTACAACGGAACAAGACGCTGCCTGGCCACGGAAGCCTTTGTGTCCTCACCTTGCCCTGAACACTGGGAGGCTGTGCTAAAACCTGGCACCGAGGAGGGCCTTTGGAAGGTACTCGGTCGTCTGCAGTGCCCAGTGCAGCCCCTGCCTACTCAGGCGTCTCTCTGCAGCTACGTCCACAGGTTACAGCGGTGGCAGCCTCCTTCCAAGCCAAGTCAACCCTACAAGCTGTTTCAAGCTCACTGACGAGAAGGAAAATCTAGGTGTCAGAAAAGGTCCGGGGGGAACCGACTCCATTCCTCAGCCACTCCAGACTCACGTCACTGCCACCGAGTGGACACTGACTCACAGCGACCCAAGAGGGCAGGGCAGAATGGCCCCCGGGAGTTTCTAAGACCGTAATCCCTTCAGGGAGCCAGACTCGTCTTTCACCCATGGAGCCTCCGGTGGGTTTGAACTGTTGACCTTATGGTTAGCAGCCCAACGTGCAACCCTCAAATCAAGACTGTCGACTCCAAGAATAGGGCTCAGGTTGTCCTTACAAGTTCCCTAAGGAGCCGAGTGGCCAGAACCACCTCTTTACCTGACAAGACCCACCCGTCCCTGTCCAGTGCATGTGGGTAAACAGAGGCACGTGGCCGCAGGAAGCAGCCATCTAGAGAAGACCGAGAGCATTCATGGGTCTAGCCCAGGCCTGGACAGTCGTAGTCCAGATCCCAGACCTGAGCTGACAGTCCAGGTGACCCCCTCCCCCTTGGACTAGCAGCGTGCCCCGGGATGGAGCAGGGCAGGGGCAGGGCTCGTCTGCTCCTGTCCCAGTTTACCTACCAATCACTCTCTTGAGCGTGCCGGCCACAGAGCTGCCCATGCTGAACCGCCCACTGTTGAGAATGTTCATGGCCACCTGTGGGGACAACAGGAGGGACAGTGTGGGCTCCCGTCCTAAGTGCCCTGTCACCTCCCATCCGGGTGCAGAAAGCCCAGGGCCACTGAGCAAGACACAGGTGGCAGACCACAGAAGGGCTTTATCTATTGACCACGAGGTTTCGTGAAAACAAAAGGCAAGTCTGGGGGAGCTTTGTGCCGGCATCTAGCTGAGGACATCATGTGGCAGCCTCTGGTGAGAGAGCGCAGTCTCACTGTCGCACAGCAGGGCCACGGCGCTCACGACACCTGGGACTCGGTCCCCACCAAGAGGCACTGCGCAACCGTGTCCTCCAGGGCGCCCGGCAGCGTTCCGAGTCCTCAGAGGAGCACTTCACAACGACAACTCACTGTCCCTTGACTCGGCTCTGACTCGGTGTCCCTCTGCCACAGTAGCGCTGGGCCTGCGGGTTTCTGAGGCTGGACCGCTTGATGGGGCATGGAGCCCCACCTTCCCCCGCAGGGCGACCCCAGCTACGTCTCAAGGACACACCTGGCAGCCAGCAGCCCAACTCAGGGACCTTTTGGGGGTGGGGTGGGGATGAATATAAAGTAAGATAGTAACTGCTGCTTCCCTTACATGCTGCAGGGTCAGGATCCTCAGCGGGCAGATGAGAAACCCGAGGTTCAGGCGGGTAAAGTGTCTCCTGTTCCCAGGTCACACAGCAAGCAACCCGGGCCTGTGCACTTTTACCCACCCAACGAGCCTCAATGAACTCAGCGCCGTTCCCTCCCCAAGATCCCCACAATAGGGCCCTGATCACTTTGTCAGTTACCCTCCTCGCCCCACTAATGATCACGGTGGCGTCTTGCAGTGCCCACAAGCGCACACACTGCCATGTGCGTGCCAGGTGACACAGGTTCGCAGAGGCACCCACGGCTGGAGGCTTTCCAAGAACGGGATGCAGTGCCATCAGACCTTTGAACCGGTTGCCTCTGAGGGATCCCCACCCCCCAGGCTGAGTCTTTGCCATCAGTCTGACCTGCTAGGCCTCAGGGGTCCTTAGGGACAGGGTGGGGTCTGAGGGCAGAATGGAAGCCCAAGGACTCCAGGTTTTCCAAAAGTTCCACTTGAGCTGTTTCACGGCTTATTACTGAATGCTTCGTCATGTGGAGCTCGGATTAGTAAGACATGCAACTGAACTGAATCGCTGCTTACTTGTAAACAACACACACAGGACAGTTTCTCATACCACTGAGAGCCCAGAGAGGCTGCAAACAAGGAGGCTGGGGCTGTGTGGGCAGAGTGCAGGGCTGGGGTGGCCACACCCTGGGTGCCTGCCAGTAGGGCGTGACCAGGAAGGCTGGTGAAGCCACACCGTGGTGTGAGATTCAGTCTAGCTGGAGGGTTCAGGATGGGCAGCAGTGGGCGTGTGTGCACCCCCTGAGGATCAGATGAGGCCCTACTCCCTTTCCCTTCCCGGTGCAAACTCTGTCTCTGGACAGGCATGCCACGGGCCCACTTCAACCTGCTGGGGCCAAGGAGGGCGGCAACAATCCCCCCAGGCCTGTTCTGTATCAGCTTCCTTCTTCCAAATCCAGCTTACAGTTTATGAATGAAACCCAGCTCCACTTCATTTGAAAAACAAAAGGTGGGGAGAAGCGGAGAACCTATCACAATGATTTACATGAAACCCCCTCCCTGCGGGACGGACAACAGAAAAGTGGGTGAAGGGAGACGTCGGACAGTTAAGACACGAAAAAATGATTTCTAAATTAGCAGGAATAATTAGATAATTTATAAATTATATATTACTATGAGGGAGGGAAAAAACAAGGAGCCGATACCAAGGGTTCAAGTAGGAAAAAAATGTTTTGAAAATGCTGATGGCAACAAATGTACAAATGTGCTCGACACAATGGCTGCAGGTATGGAACGAGCTGTACGAGCCCCCAAGTAAATGATTAAAACAAACAACAAGAAGGAAGGACAAAGGGTTTGCTATCGGCCTCACGCTGCAAGAACCAAAGCCCCCCCAGGTTGACCCTGCGTGAAAAGACTCATGAGCGCAAATGCCCATCTTCCTGCTTAGCCTCTAACACGAAACTGTTCCACAATTTCCACAGCGACACTCTCAGATCTGTTTCGTCAGCAGTAAAGCTCCAATCCATTCTTTCAACAGTGTGCCCTGAGGGGTGGTCATCTGGCAGTTAACCAGGCGTGGACGGTCCCGTTATTCCAGAGGGAAAACATCTTCCCTTGATCTCACACTCCTCCGTTGGGTTTCCACCACCCTTTTATCGGCACTGGAAACCACTGGGATCGTGCCACGTTTTGACATGCACACAAACTGGTAAGCAATCTCATCAATAAAGAAACCTTGGTTTCAGACGAGGAAAGGTGAGTATCGGGGCTGTGCCCTTTCCCCGTGCTTACTCAGTCTGGGCCAGGCTACACGAAAAAGAACGAGGCATCGGGGCTGAAGGATGCTCATTCACAACGTGGTGCTATCTGCACATGGCACCACCCTGCTAGCTAACAGCAAAGAACGCACGAAGCACCTACTGATGACGCACAGACCACGACCGTCAGCGTGGAGGACATGTCCTCACAACTGGACAATGAGCAGCACTCGTGATACACACAGATCCAGTGCTGCTACGTGGGGCTACAACCCACACACACTCCTGGGAGCAGTGTCCCATTTGATGTGCGTGCTGTAGCAAGGGGGAAGAAAGCAGATGGTGCCCAGCGAGCAAAAGGAACAGTATCTGACTGTGTGAAGAACCGTGCAAGCCCCCAATACAATGATTTATAATAATAATAATAATAAAGAATAGTATCTGGAGTCTTAAAAGCTTGTCTTCAAACAAGCAGCCATCTAAGTGAGGCGTCAACTAAATTCACGTAGAAGAAGCATACCACCCTGGGTTATCTAAGGATGATAAACAGTAAAACCCAAATCTGAAGGGAAAGGTATCAGAGCTTAAACTGTGAGCACCCGATTTGCAGAAGGCTATGCATGACAGTGGAAACCCAAAATACATTTGCAGGATCCACCAGGGAGCAAGCCTCTGGTGCCTGCCCTCTAACCCTAACTGAGGACAGGAATGAACGGATCATCAGGCAGAGCACTGGAGAGGGTGCAGCAGATTACGATGGTAAATCTGACTTGAACGATGAAAACCTTATGATCACTTGATCTTCCCTTTGATACACTTTGGGTTTGATCTGGTTTTTAATATAAATATTGTTTCATATTGGGGTTCCTCTCTGTTGTATTTTGTAGGCTACTTGACTCTGCTATGCGCTTTCCCGTACATGGGACCCAGGATAAATGAATGCAGAGAACAAGTGGAAACAACTAGAATGCGGGCTCCTGCGGGGTTCAGGGGCAGGGGCGGGGAGGGTAAAGGGGAGCTGCTATCAAGGAAGGAAGGAAATGTTGAAACCTGATTGTGGTAGCGGCTGTACAATACCGCTTTATGTGCTTGAGCTATGGATGTCACGGTGCCTGCATTAGCTCCTGAGAAAATGGTTTGGGAACAACAACAACAGAATCCTGAGAGCCACTCAGGATAAAAGGCCAACCATCTATAAAGGTGAACCCAAAAGAATCAGCTCCATTTTGGCAGTGGAAACCAGGCAGGCAGTACGGCAAGAAAACGATAAGTACAAAACCTTGAGAAGGAAACAGAACCTTATATCCAGCAAAATAACCCCTAAATACAAGGGAGAAATAAAGACATATTCAGATAAGGAAACACTGCAAGAAGGCATTAAAACAAGACCAGCTTTACAAAAAACACTAAAGGGAATTAGAAAATCTGTTTCTGTCATGCAAATGACGCTAAAGCAAGAAACTACTAAAGACCTTGCGTTGAGGGTACAAAGAACAGCCCGGGGGAACAAGGGCGTCCCTGGTATGCAGCAAGGAAGCCCCCAGACACCCCTGACTATGGCCGCCCCCATGACCCAACAAGGAGGCCTCAGGTCATCCAGGAGACTCATAAAGGCAGGCCCTGGCAGTCCCAACCCACAAGGTCGCCCCGTCCACTGTCCCTGAAACCTGGTGAAACGAAGGCCCTTACATCCCCCAGGAAGCAGCAGAGCAAGCTGCGTGGTCCTCCCCATGCCTCAGCAAAAAGCCCAGCCATCCCTGTGCCCTCACCCTCCACACGAACTGCTGCACACAGTGCAAACAGTAGCCACACACACACACACACACACACACAACCAGTAGGTGCAGGCATCGGAGCATGAGTCTGGAAGCTGGGCAGGAGCCCAGAGCTGGGAGGAGCTGTCGAGGTAGGCCAGAAAGAGAAAATGGAGAGAGAGAGAGAATAAAAAGAGGCACCAATAGCTGAACAGCACAGAGGCAAAGGGGTATTCTTAAGAAAAGACCCTGGGACTACCAGAACCAGAGTTCAGGAGAATGAGTTTCAGGTACTTTCAAGGGATGAAGGAAATGTTTGAGAGCAGGAGGGGGGGAGGAAACGGGCTGTGGAACTGTCTTCTGCGAACTGTTTCCTGTGTGGTACTCCACACACCCATGAGAAAGGTCACAACCTTCCTAGTCCGCGTGGTCCACGGGAGAGGGAGGGGGCTTTCTACTCCCATCAAGAGTTGCAGTCTAGAAGACAAAGCGGGTGAGTAAGCAAATGTGGTGAAGAAAGCTGATGGTGTCCAGCTATCAAAAGATGTAGCATCTGAGGTCTTAGAGGCTTGAAGGTAAACAAGCGGCCATCTAGCTCAGAAGCAACAAGCCCACATGGAAGAAGCACACCAGCCTGTGTGATCACAAGGTGTCGAAGGGATCAGTTATCAGGCATCAAAGAACAAAAAATCCTATCACTGTGTGCTCACCTCCCCGATATGATTGCTGAAGACAAACAAGTACATTAGCAAATGTGGTGAAGAAAGTTGATGGTGCCCTGTTATCAAAAGATACAGCATCTGGGGTCTTAAAGGCTTGAAGGTAAACAAGCGGCCATTTAGCTCAGAAGCAACAAAGCCCACACCAGCCTGTGTGATCACGAGGTGTCGAAGGGATTAGGTATCAAGCATCAAAGAACAAAAAAAGCATATCACTGTGAATGAGGGGGAGTGCGGAGTGGGGACCCAAAGCCCATGTGTAGGCAACTGGAGATCCCCTTACAGAAGGGTCATGGGGAGGAGACGAGCCAGTCAGGGTGCAGTGTAGCAACGATGAAACATACAACTTTCCTCTAGTTCCTAAATGCTTCCTCCCCCGCCACTATCATGATCCCAATTCTACCTTACAAATCCGGCTAGACCAGAGGATGTCCACTGGTACAGATAGGAACTGGAAACACAGGGAATCCAGGACAGATGATCCCTTCAGGACCAGTGGTGAGAGTGGCGGTACCACGAGGGTGGCAGGAGAGGGTGGTGGAAAGGGGGAACCGATTACAGGGATCTACATATAGCCTCCTCCCTGGGGGACGTACGACAGAAAAGTGGATAAAGGGAGACGTCGGACAGTGTAAGATATGACAAAATAATAATTATTTATAAATTATCAAGGGTTCATGAGGGAGGGGGAAAATGAGCTGATGCCAGGGGCTTAAGTGGAGAGTGGGTGTTTTGGGAATGATAAAGGTAACAAATGTACAAGTGTACTTGCCACACAGACGTATGTATGGATTGTGATAAGAGTTGTATGAACCTCCAATAAAATGATTTTCTTTTAAGTTGCAGTCTAATGACAAAATAATAATAATTTATAAATTATCTAGGGTTGGTGAGGGAGGGAGGCGTGGGGAGAAGAAAGAAAAAATGAGGAGCTGATACCAAGGGCTCAAGTAGGGAGAAAATGTTGTGAGAATGGTGAGGGCAACAAATGGACAAATGTGCTTGATACATGGATGGATGGATTGTGATAAGAGTTGAACGAGCCCCCAATACAATGATTTAAAAAATAAAAAAGAGCTGCAGTCTACAGGGACAGGCCTACTCTGTCACCACGTCGCTGTGGGCTGGGACTGATTAAGGGCGGGAGTTTTGGTTCTGGAGTGGGCACAAAAGGAGGAGAAGTAACACTGCAACTAACTTCAATGGGCTTGTTTCAAACGATTTTTTTTTAATTGCATTTCTTTTCCAGATACTTATTACTGGGGCAAAATGAGGTGGCACCTCTGATATATGCTGCTTATTTGTCTGTCTGTCTGTGACATGTACTACAACAGAAGTCTCAACAAAAGTCAAGCTTTTCAATGAGAAAAAAATATAAACCAACGTTGTCTTAGCTTGCCATATTCACTCTGTCCAACCCGTGTGAAGTCAGTGCGCCACTTGGACACGTGCGCTATAGCTTGCAAAATATTAAATTTCCCCCTAGGCTTGTCTTTGTCCTCTTCTAGCAAGGAAAGAGATTAGCCACGAGGGGCTATAGGATAAAGGTTGCTGACAGACAAGGGGCAATCCATGTAGAGAGACCTTTAGGGAGGAGGGGAAACAATAGGCACAGAAGCTGGAGTTGACAACATATCACAAAAGGGAGATGGACATCAGAGCTCTCCCAGGAAGCTCCCCCTCACTGCAGACAGGCGCAGTGCCGACACACGCTACCACACGGATGAGCCTCGAGAGCAGCGCTCGCTCCGAGTGACATTCGAAGTGAAACTGTAACCTTCATTGACGTGCAACGTCCAGAGAGAAAGTGAGACAGTGGTGCCCTCCATATACCCATGGGTATACCCTCCATGGGTATATGGAGGGCACTGGGAGGGATGACATTTCTTTTTGGAGTGGTGGGAATGTTCTAGATTTGACAGCGCCTACGGCTATACAACATAATGAACAGGCTAAACATTACTGAAGTAGAGTAGTTAGTACACACACAAAGTGGTGAGTTCTATATCAGGTGAATGATCTCAAAGAACAACAACAAATCGGAATCCGTGAAGGAAACTGTGTCAGGGCGGGGACTCCGATCCAGAGTTGAATATCCAGAGCCTCACCTTCTCCAGCGCCCTCCAGCCTCCTTTCTTACCCACTGGGAAAGGATTCTATCCCTTACTAGAGGCAAATGCGGCCTGAGAGTAGAAAGATTCTAATTCTCAGCATGTGCTCTCTTTTCTGGAGCAAACCCACCTCTGCCCTCTCTGTTTGGCCTCCTTCCAAGTGGAGAGCCTTGGCTCATGCGCCAAGCACAGAGTGTCCGCCACAGAAATGGAGGGAACGAAGCGGGAGGCTAGTACACAGACCCAGGAAACTGCCCAGCATTCGCAAGGGGCTGCTGCCAGGGACTCACCTGAAACCCACCTCCGACTTCTCCAAGGACATTCTCAATGGGCACCTTGGTGTTTTCAAAATGGACTTCACAAGCTGAAACACACGAAATTCAAGATTTACTTGACAAACACAAGCGATTCTACATGTGACTCCCCTGCGTCCACGGCCACGCCAGTCGTCCGACATCGACTGCTGGGGTGCACAGGACACCAAGGGTCCGCAAAGCTGCCCGCATTCTGGGCAGAGAGATAAACTCCACAGGCGTTCGAGTTCTGTGGGAGGTGCGATGGATAAAATAAATAGGGTGTGGTGACAGGAATGGAGGTGTTGGGGCAGCGAGAACATAAAAACTGATGTCAGATCTAAAGGGTGACATTTTAGAAGTTTGGACGACAAAGAGCCAGTTGTGTAAAAAGCCCCCAAAAGAACACTTGGATGGAGTAGCCTATTCTAGGCCCTTTTCGGTAGCTGGGATTATTGATTTC
>NW_022103928.1:29978305-29981114 GCF_000313985.2 Echinops telfairi | reverse complement strand
CTACTACTACGAAAGTGCTCACACAGCGTGGTGGTGGGATGCGTGCAAGCTATGGGATCAGCTCCCTTTACAGGCCCCTGGGTCTGGGCAAGACCCTGCCTCCCTCTCGGACTGCAGCTGTGCCCCTAGCTTGTCTCCCAAGGTCACGGCACTGCACCATTCCAGGGACACCACTTCTGCGGACTTCCATAAGGATCCTGCCACAGGAGTGGCACATGGCAGTCCTGCTTCCTCCCTATGCTCCGGTCCTCTGGCTAACTCTCCACCCGCAGATCTGTGACTGCGCCCCTTCCCTGCTGGAACTTTCTGAGCGGGAACTCAGCAAACAGCCCTAAGAGGAGTGATCACTAATAATGGGAGCAGCTCCACTGTCCTGCTACAGGGACACCAAGCATTTCACAAGAGTCATTCTCTTTCCCACAAGTTGGTTGCACTGTCTCCCCCCAGTCCTTTGTTTAGCAGAGGACACTGAAGCACTAGCTGTTCAAAGGACCATGGCGACTGAGCTGTGGAGCAAAGCCCTCTGACCCCAGTCAGAGCAGCTGGGTTAGCACACGGCACCACCCAGAACAAGGGTCCCCAAAGAAGGTGGCACACAGGAGATTCTTGGGCACCAAGGGCATTCTATGACCTCAACTGGCAGACCCAAGGAGAAGAGCCATGGGCTGGTCAA
This sequence comes from Echinops telfairi, assembly GCF_000313985.2. Lineage (NCBI taxonomy): Eukaryota > Metazoa > Chordata > Mammalia > Afrosoricida > Tenrecidae > Echinops > Echinops telfairi. The sequence continues at coordinate 29,980,441 of NW_022103928.1, read as the reverse complement.
GGGCTTCCTACAGGACCAGTTCAACATGACCCAAGGGTACAGAGTGGGCCTGAACGGGGGAAAGGGAGAGCAAGAGGGAGCTTTGGACAAGAAAGACAAGAGGCTCCCCAGAGCAGCATTTCTACCCAGGATCCCCGTCCCTTTCTCTGAAGCCACCTCTGCTCCCCCAAGAGGCTGGGAGTGTCTTGCTCCCTTCGAAGTCATCGCTACATTGAGAGATGCATGAAACATGCTTGTTGAGTAGTATGTTTTTTCAATGAGCCATCGGCATTTGCCATGGAAGTCACATACAGCCATCTCAATTCGAGTTTGCTAACATGCTTAAATGAAATACACACACACACACACACACACTTACTGTTAGAGCCGCGAATGCCCAGCTTATCCTCCGGTTTCCCGTTAGTGATCCCGCCAAAGTTTCTTTCCACTATGAATGCTGTGATTTTGTCTTTTGCCACATTATTAGAGTCTACAATCTCTGTCTTTGCAAACACAGTAAAAACGTCAGCCAGTCCTCCATTGGTGATCCACATCTAAGGAAAAAAAGAACAAGAACTTTGAAGAAACAGCCAAACTACGGTGGGGCTCTTCTCCGCCTGTTCCCACAGACTACCCAGCTGCCTGTCCAACTCCAGGCCGGATATGTAAAGTGACTGGCTTGGAAGACCCCGAGTCTGTCTGACCAGAAGACGGGGTCCCGAGCAGGGGGGAGCCTCAGAGCAGAGCTTTCCAGAGTCAAGGCTCTTCTCTAGGGACCCGTGGGGGCAGGGCAGAGATGGTGTGGAGAACAGCAGCCAATGGCAAGAAAGCAACTCAGGTGCAACCAGGCTGCTGCTGCTTCTTCTTCTTCTTCGAGAGAGAGAGGAGACAGGGACCAGGGAGAATGCGGAGGAGGAGAGGTGAGCGGGTTTGGAAGGGAAAAGGAAGAGGAGGGAAAATAGAGAGGCTTTTCAACAAATTACAACGTATGGAACTAGGGAAGACAAAGGCACGAGACAATCAGGCCATCTGGACATTGACTAAATAGAATAAATTAGTTTCTTCTGGAGAACAAACACGGAATTGGGTGTTAGACTGGGAGTCCCTTCCGACTCAGTGGCCCTGCTGGCACAGGGTCGAGGGAGCAGGACAGAGGGCAGAGCCCAACTCTCGCTTCGGCTTCCTGACGCTGTGAATCTCCCGGGAACAGACAGCTTCCGCTTCCGTCCCGGGTGGGGCTGATCTGGCGGTTAGCACCGCACCGTGTAACCCAGTCCACCACCAGGGCTCCCTGATGACGTTCCACCCAGCGTCACTGGAGGAAACGACGCTCTTTCCCCTCAGAAGAAGGAACAAGCCCTCTTCATTTGGGGCGACACCCAGTGAGAGCAGATGAGACGGAGAGAAGAGACCAGCTGGACTCGGGGGTCATGGGGGCAGCTGACTCTCACTGGCACGTTAGGAACTTTCTATAATTAAAAACAACCGTGAAACAGCCCGGGAGGTGGCTGGTGTGATGGCAGCACGAGGTGCCCTGCACCCCCCAGACTGGTGCCGATGGAACGGCCCGTAGACTCTTGCCTAGGGTGGGGCAGGTGGTCGCTATAAACGGTGACCAGTCAGCCTGAGACCGAGCAGGCCAGGGAGCGTACCTTGGAGCCATTGAGGACATAGTGCGTCTTATCTTCACTCAGCGTGGCTCGGGTCCGGATAGACGCAGCGTCGCTGCCGCTGCAGGGGCAAGAACGGGTAAGTGGAAATAATGCTGACGACCAATTATGAAAGATTTTGAGGGCTTGCACATGGTGGTTTCTAATACCCTATCATACCCTATCGGGGGTGGTATAAACTCCCTTTCCCTGCCCACTAGCACCGGTTGGGCCATGGTTTTTCTTTGGCAACAGACGGTAGCAGACCCACCATCGGCAGAAGCCTGCAATATGCTTATGGGGCTGCTCCCGCCCTTTGGGTTCCTACGATCTGCCATGAGATCATGACCTGGGAGAGTCAAGGGGCACAAAAGAGAAAACCCCTGGGGCCACTCGAACCGCAGCCCAGAGCAGGCTGCCCCAGCCAACCTGTGGATCTGAGAGGCACAGTAACGCTTTCTGTTGGAAGCCCAGCTGGGCAGTGCTTTGCCAGGCAGCAGCACCGCAA
>NW_022103928.1:29975592-29977367 GCF_000313985.2 Echinops telfairi | reverse complement strand
AAGTCAGAGCAGACCCCACTGGGGAGCCAGGCCACTAGGATGACCAGGCTAGAGGGTGTGCACCAGGGCCGTGTGAGCCCCGAGGGTCAGCACAGCACTGGAGCCGGAGAGAGACGAGGGTTGTCACTATCATTTCTCCATTTCCTGGCTGTGTGGTCAGGGGCTATCGTCAATGAACGTGGCCCTTGCAGCCATCATTCCTGATAGATTGTTAAGTCTACACTTTCTACACTTGTGGCTCTAGTCTCCTTTGGCAGGGGGTGTCCTCTACTGGACTAAGGGCATCTCTGACTTGACCTGAGTACAGTGTGTGCCTTAAGACACCACCTTTTGTGGGGCATGGACACTGTTTCTTACACACATCAGCTTACCTGCAAAGCCACCCCCCCATTCCCTGCCTGAGCTGTGGTAGAAGTAAGACCTCGCACGGCTCTGGAGACATGTTTTGGCTTCTGGCTCTGGGTCCTTCATTTGGCTCGCTTCTGCCTGACCTGCAGATCCACCCAGAATAAGATTTTGGAAGAGTTGGACCTTCGGGACATCTTTAAACCTCCAGTCTTTGGGACTAGACTGGCATCCATTCTTCTAAAAGCAATGATGGCCACACTGGGCATGGCCCTTCTCTATGGCTCCATATCCACATCTACAAAATGGGGAGACCCCTCCCTAGGGAAGGGTGGTCTGGGCACAGCAACAGGAACCGAGGGAAGTACTGGAGCCACACCAGCAGAAGGCATGTGCTCACTCGATGCCGGGACTCTCACACCGCCTGCAGTCAGTGCCGGGGGATGATCCCCTCTTTCAATCGGCGGCACAAGCAAGGCAGGTGCTCTCTGGGGTGAGGGCATGGGCATTATTTGGCTATCGCTGCTGGAGACACTGAGCAGAAACAACCTGCGTCATGGGTGTGTTTTATATAGAGAACTGCGGGACCTCAAGCAAGCCGTCTGCCTTCCTTGCCTTAGAAGGCACCAAACCTGGGGGAGGGGAGAAAAGGTGTGCATAAAGAGCGGGGTGGAGGGGGCTACCCCCAGGGCCCCGCGTGACTCGACCTCATAGGGAAGGCCTGCTTTCAACCCGAGGGGAAGGAGGGATGTCATGGTGGAGAGAGTGGCTGGGTCAAAGGGAGTGGGGCAAGGGCTCAGCGAGGGGGCAGGATGATCAGATGCTCTTGCTCTGTGGGTAGGTGGAGGCACAGGGACCGAGGCTGGAGGCAGGGTGTGCTCCAGTGAGGTATCTGAGTGCTGCAGAGAGAAGGGAGAGAAGGTGGGGCTGCCCTCCGGGACCCGTGACAAGAGTCCAATAACGTGAGCAAGCCTCCTGCCTCGATTGAAGACCTTCAGAACGCAGACCTTGAGGCCTATAGCCTGGTGGGCTGCCAGGGTCGTGGCAATAGCTGCGTCCATGGCGATGATTTCCCCTAACCGGGCATACATGGTGTTGGAGAGGCCCAGGCCACCTAGGAGAGACAGGTCAGCTTTCATTAGAATCCAGCCCAAGCCTCTTCCCCCAGACCAACAGTTTAACTATTGTTCTCTGTGCCAGAACACTGCTAAGGAAAAAGGAAATAAACAAGCACTACACAGAAAGGTACAAAGAAACCCAAAATCACCCGTATTCATCACTCAGAAATGTTTCCTCTGTACATCCTTTCAGACTTTTCCCCTAGGTCCACAGGCATATATGGAAATGTGTCTTTGAATACAAGTATACACACTAAGCCGCTTACTACTTTATGAGAACCATCTATCATTCATTCACTTTAAACCAGAGCA
>NW_022103928.1:29951837-29975242 GCF_000313985.2 Echinops telfairi | reverse complement strand
AATCTGCTGTACTTGAATAATTTGCATGTTAACATTCACAATCCCACCAGAGTGGCTGGGTGACCCAGTGTCCACTTTACAAATGACAAGGTGGGGGCTAAGGTTACACAGCAGCAGCAGGCTGGGCCCTCAACTCAGGGACCTGGGTACAGCTCCTGGGAGCAGACGGCCCTTCTCCCGAGGTCACCACTTGCCACAGAAATTCCCTTGGGGGTTCTCTCTTAAACGCCATGACCCTTCGCTGAATAGACTTGGGGTTGTTGCAGCAAAGGCGTCCAAGGAAGCAGGTCAGAGGAGGCAGGGTGAGGGCTGCAGAGCCCCAGACCACACTTTGATGACAAACGGTCTGCAGAGAAAACCCAGGGCCTGCGCATGTCCTAACTGTTCCGTCCTTGGAGACACTGCCCACCTCCAGCCCGACTTCGTGCCTGTGATCTTCGTCCCTACAGAACGCCAATGCCCAACTCAGATTAGAGAGAGACTGCTGTTGAGACGGGCCGGATCAGTGGGGCAAACCTAAACTGTGATCCTGGAGCGAAAGGTCAGATGTTTCCCCTGGGACCTTAGAGAATTCAGGGAGCAGCCAACAAGACAAAGGATCCTGCTCGAAGGGGCTCCCGCGCTCTCGCCATGTGGCACTGTCAGCAACCTCTGCAGAGAGCTCCGGGTGAACTGGGGTCTGAGCGAGCCCTTACCACACTGTTCTTCCCACATGAAGTGCTGGCTATGCTAGGACTTGGGATCTGCCTCACAGACCCTAAGGCTTTAGCTGTGGGGAAAACACTGAAAGCAGCCACGTGGCACTGCGGTCACTCACAGCCCTTCACCTCCACAGGAGAGCAGAAGGCACGGATGCCCTGCAGGAGTGGTCTCCTTCCACAGCAGATGAAGCACACACGCATGCGGGTCATTTGCTTAGTCCACAGATATCAGTTAAGCCAGCGGCTCTCAACCTGTGGGTCGCAATCCCCTTGGAGGTTGAATGACCCTTTCACAGGGGTCGCCCGATTCATAACAGTAGCAAAATGACAGTTATGAAGTAGCAACGAAAATAATTTTATGGTTGGGGGATCACCACAACACGAAGAACTGTATTAAAGGGTCAAAGCATTAGGAAGGTTGAGAACCACTGAGATAAGCCATTTCATATGTAGCTCACAAATTACTTTAAAAACTCTAGTAACTTTACAATTAGACCCGACACACTTCGTTTAAAGGCCATCTTTCCCCACACAACCATATTCTGGACAGATGGTTTTTCAAGAGCCACATCATTTACACATTGCTTCTCTCACTTACCATATTCCTCTGGGACCTGCATTCCAAAAAGACCCAGGTCCTTTAATTTCTCTAAAGTTTCTTTTGGGATCTTTCCCTCTTGGTCAATTTTTCGAGAGTCCACTGCCAAGAAGAAATACATTAATTAAGCAAAACAAACTGTGTATACAGATATAAGTAAACAGAACCGTTTTCATATAATATACAATCTTGATATCAGAATCTGTTCCCAACTGGAAAATGTCTAGTCATAGTCGATTCAACATATAGTCAACCTTTTTACAGAGTGCCAGTGCCTGTTTAGTGTTCTGTTTTTCAATCTGGGGCTAATCACAGAAGTGTGTTCACTTTGTAAAACAGCAGCAAACATTTAAGAGATGTAAATGTTTCTATAATCACACTAAACTCGACATTTTAAAAATTACCACCGGCTTCTAGAATAATAGAGGATCCCTGGTGGCATGATGAGTTATGAGTGGGGCTACTAACCGCAAGGTCCAGAGTCTGAAACCAGAAGCCACGGTGGGAGGGAGATGAGCCTTTCTGCTCCCATAAAGGTTTACCGCCTTAGAAGCACACAGGGGCGGGGCTATTCTGAATTGTGGGGTCCCTTTGGGTCTGAATTGATACAATCACAATTATTTTTTTAAAAACATTTTTTGTTACTGAGAATACACAGCACAAAACAAAAACCAATTCAAGTTTCTACAAGCAAAATTCATTGATTATATTCCTAATGTGTGCCACCGCTCTCACCTTTTTCTGAATTGCTTTTCCCCCTTGAATAGAAACTCCCTGGACCCCTGGGAAAGGAAGCAGGTGTTAACAAACCCAGGGACAAGGGAACAACAAGTGATCTAAAGTCAATGGCAATGAGGGCGCACGATGCGGGGTAGGACTTGATCAAGGGCAATGTAACTGAGAGGAATTACTGAATCCCAAATGAAGGCTGAATATGAGAGTGGGACAAGAGGAAAGTAAAAGGAAAGAGAGGCAAGAACTAGGAGGCAAATGGGCATTTACAGAGGTCTAAATACAGGAATGCACATATGTAAATATATTTATATGTAACGATAGGGAAATAGATCTATGTACATATATTTATATGGTAAGTATTAAGGTAGCAGACAGACATCGGGCCTCAACTCAAGTACTCTCTCAACACAAGAACACTTTGTTCTAATCACCTGGCATTCTGTGACGCTCACCTTCCCCACATGATCTCTGAAGCCAAAATGGGTGCATAAGCAAATGTGGTGAAGAAAGCTGATGGTGCCCGGCTATCAAAAGATATAGCTTCTGGGGTCTTTAAGGCCTGAAGATAAACAAGCAGCCATCTAGCTGAGAAGCAACAAAGCCCACATGGAAGAAGCACACCAGCCTGTGTGATCATGAGCTGTCAATGGGATCAGGCTATCAGGCATCAAAGACCCAGAACAAAAATTATATCAATGTGAATGAGGGGGAATGAGGAGTGGAGACCCAAAGCCTATCTGTAGACAGTTGGACACTCCCTTACAGAAGGGTCTCAGAGAGAAGAAGAGCCAGTCAGGGTGCAGTATAGCACCGATGAAACACACAGCTTTCCTCTACTTCTTTAATGCTTCCTCTCCTCCACGATCATGGCCCCAATTCTACTTTACAAATCTGGCTAGACCAGAGCATGTCCCTGGGTACAGATAAGAGCTGGAAACACAGGGAATCCAGGACAAATAGACCCTCAAGACCAATAATGAGTAGTGACAGCAGGAGGGGAAGGGGAAGGTGAGGAGAAAAGGGGGAACTGATCACAATGATCTACATATCTCCCCCTCCCAGGGGGACGGACAACAGAAAAGTGGGTGAAGGGAGACATAGGTCAGTGTAAGACATGACAAAATAATAGTAATTTATAAATTATCAAAGGTTCATGATGGAGGGAGGGCGAAGGAGGGAGAGGGAGGGAGGGGAAAATAATGTGGAGCTGATACCAAGAGCTCACGTAGAAAGAAAATGTTTTGAGAATGATGATGGCAACAAATGTACAAATGTGCTTGACACAATGGAAGGATATAAGGATTGTGATAAGAGCTGTATAAGCAGCTCAAAACCACCAATTGCTCCGAGGAAGAAAAATGGGGCTTTCTTCTCCCATAGAGTTACAGTTTAAACCTCACCGGGGCAGTTCTACCCTGTCCCACGGGGTCTCTCTGAACCAGCCATGACTCCATGGCAGTGGATCGGAGTGAGAGCTTTAGTGGTGGGTGCAGACATTTGAATGGTAGTCGTACTGACTGGATTTCTTTGTATGGGGATTGATCTAGATTATCCCATCACAGATCAATTTTGAAATGTCCTTTCTGACAATGAATGTGACGCCACACATGGTAAACCATTTGATTGTCTGATTCAAAACGGCCAATACCAGTCCATTTCCGTTCACCAATGCCTAGGATATAGATCTTTATGCATTCCATTTTTCATGACTTCCAATTTTCCTAGATTCACATGTTTTACACTTCAAGTGCCCATTACTAATAGACACTTGCAGTTGTTTCCCCTCGTTCTGAATAGCACCCCATCGACAAATGAAGGTCCCAAAGGCTTTTCGCAACCCACATCCCCATGACCGACTCTAGTTCGAGAAGCTAACTCTTCCTTCGTCATATCTGAGCGCCTTCTGACCGCAAGGGTTCACCTTCCAGCACTCTAACTGAGCTGCAGCTGTTGGCGAAGTTTTTAGTGGCCAATTCCTCAGAAGTGGACAGCCTGTTCCTGCTTACAACCGGTGCTTGGTTGGAAGCTCCGCTTTGAAAGACCAGTGACATAGCTCCAGCATCTCAGCAACACCCGCCCACCACAGTACAACAAACTGACAGGAATTTGAGATTAGACCTTTATCAATAGCACAGCTATCTCTAAAATATATAAGAACACTATAATGATAAAGGAAATCAGACATACCTTCTTCAGTGAAGAATTTTTCTACTGGTCCCACAAACTGATTAATTTCATTAAGTTCATCTTGACGAACTTCTGGAAATGGGAAAACTTCTTTCTAAAAATGACAAGCATTTACTGATAATTTAACTTAGTGTCTTTCCGAAGGGAAGTCATACCACTTAGTGGGTGTCTCTATCCACAGTCTTTATGACCCCCCACCAAATGACTGGGAGGGCGCATGCAAATAGGGTGCAGGGGTCTACTATGAAGGGCCTGGTCAGTTTTGCCCTTCCTGTGAGAATAAAGTGAGCTTTCTCAGAATCATTAGTACTTATTTTTTTCAAGTAATCGTTCACATTAATCACCCTAGGGAATTCACATTTCTTTCTCTAGGCTGCTTGGGGAAGATGATCATTTGCTAAATTGCTGAGCGAATTGAAAGGTGAGGTTTAGGGAAAGTCCTTTGAGTCTGTGGTTCCCGCTCTGCCGGGCTCACCCTCTTGCTAAGGAGCCCTGGAGGCGCATGGAGCTGCTCACAAGGTGGCCGCTTGGAGGTTCAAACTCACTGGCTGCTCTGCGGGACCGATGTACGGCTGTCTGCTGAAAGTGTCAAGAACCCAGAGGGGCAGTTCGCCCCTGGCCTACAGGATTGCCCTGAGTCAGCATAGACTCCACAGCAGTGGGCTTGGGCTTGTTCTTTGATAATCTCTGCCTGCAGCCTTGGCAGACCATATGTACGTCATGGATGCCATGGGGAAAATCAATGAGACAAAATTCCCAGGAATTTAAACCCTCACACTGGATCGACGCTGCCATGATCGATAATCATTTTGAGGCAGACAAGCAAAAGAAACTCCATTTTTGTAAGCTGCTAAGTGACTTGCCCATTCCTCCCTCCCATCTCAAAAGGTGACTGCTAGTTGACCAGTCCATTCTCCCTCCCCTGATGGGAGAGTCTCTGCTGGTGATGATCCCTGGACACTACAATGAGTTTTGACTATTCTTCAATATAGTTTATTTTGATTATCTCTCAAGATTGTTCCCTTTGATGTTGTAATCTGAACGGTGTAATCTTGTCATGATCACCAGGATGTTGTCATCAATTTTGGTATTGTTTCTTTTATGATAAGGAATGTGCCTTGCTTTTTTTTTCTTGTTTTAAAAATTATTTTATTGGGACTTGTATAATTCTTATACAATCCATACATACATCCATTGTGTCAACCACATTTGTCAAGTACATTTGTTGCCATCATCATTTTCAAAACATTTTCTTTCTACTTGAGTTCTTGGTATCAGCTCCTCATTTTTTCCCCTCCCTCATGAACCCTTATAATTTATAAATTATTATTTTTTCATGTCTTACACTGACCGATGTCTCCCTTCACCCACTTCTCTGCTGTCCGTCCCCCTGGGAGGGGGCTATATGTAGATCCTTGTGATAGGTTCCCCCTTTCTCCCCCACCTTCCCCTTACCCTCGTGGTATGGCTACTCTCATTATTGGTCCTGAGGGGTTTATCTGTCCTGGATTCCCTGTGTTTCCAGCTCTTATCTGTACCAGTGTACATCCTCTGGTCTAGCCAGATTTGTAAGGTAAAATGGGAACAAAAAAAGCCGGGGGAGGAAGCATTACAGAGCTAGAGGAAAGTTATATGTTTCATTGGTGCTATACTGCACCCTGACTGGCTCGCTTCCTACCCACTTACTCTTCTTAAAGTACAATTAATCCATTAATTTTGCTTTCTCCTTCTATTCACACTTGCTTGAACCCTAGACTGGTGATAAATGACTTTTTCGGCCTTAAAGATGGACTGAGAAGTTCACTCAGGGCTGCTGCAGAGGGAAACGTCTTTAGTTTCTCGGTAGCCCCGCTAGCTGAATAAAGACTCTTCTAAATTTCAAGACATTATAGTGGCTGTCATTTATTCCAATCCGCAACAATTTGGCCACAGTGAAATTTCCAAAAGGAAATTAAAACCCAAATCTCGAGCCCCCAATGAAACGATAAAAAAAACAACAACCCAAATCTCTAGATGCCAGCATATCCATTCTAGTCTCAATGTATCCTTTCCCTCTCTGCCTGTAAAGAAAAAGAAATCCAAGCCCAGATCATAGGAATGTCTGTGTACATGGCGTGAAAAACTAGTCTTTTCTGAGATTCTACGCATTTTTGCCACTTTCCTGCTCAATTGTCTAATGATGTGCTGAGAGGGGACATGGCCTGAACCAGTAATGGTAAAGGTGCTTAGAAATGGTCACATTCTGTAGACCCTGAAGGTCGAGAAACCAGTACTTCCTACCAGATTAAGGGCGTCTGTGAGAGTACCAGGACCAACGCTGATGCTAAGTGCTCGGTGAGCAAGTGGAAGAAAAGACCTGCTGTGGTCTAAGGTCAGACTGGGGAGGGGCAGAGGCACTGGATAAGGAAACAGAGGGGAGGAGTTACTCAATAGAGCCCTTGTAGCCAGAGCCTTTGTGGTGCCCACCAGATGATTGGGTGGGAAACGACTATGCAAATGAGGCCAACCTAAGGCTTGGGGAGCTACTAATAATCTAAGTGAGGTGAACGGGAGTTCCAGTGGCAGACTAGGTTATGCATTAACCTAATTAATGTAGAGTAGGTTAGACTGTTAAAATGAAAAACGGGTGGTGCACACCCACCAGCCACTCCGAAGGCACACGACAGGCAGCCTGCTGCTGTAAAGATTCACAGCCTTGGCAAGCCTGTGGGGTGGTTCTACTTGCCCTACGGGGTCACTGTGAGTTGGAACTGACTGGAGTGACTGTGGTTCTCATTGTTTTTAAGGTGCATGGCACCCTGGTCTGGACGGAACCATACAAATAAGGTGTACGGAATCCTAATAAGGGGATTGGTCAGTTTTGCCATCCCACTAGATTTAAGAGAGATTTAAAAGGGGGAACCGATCACAATGACCAGTGTTTACCCCCACCCCCTCTTCCAGGGGGACGAACAGAAACATGGGTGAAAGGAGACAGTGGTCGGTATAAGATAGGAAAATAATAATAACAATTTATAAATTTATCAAGGCTGATGAGGGAGGGGGAAAATGAGGAGCTGAAACCAAGGGCTCAAGTAGAAAGAAAATGTTTTGAAAAGAATGACGGCAACCTACGTACACGTGCTTGACACAATGGATGTACGGATGGATTGTGATAAGAGCTATACAAGCCCCCAATAAAATTATTTTTAAAATAAATAAAAATAAGAGAGACCCAATTCCAAAGCAGAAGGTTGAGCCTCCTGATCACCAAGAAACGCCAGGAGTGGCGCGCTTCACCTGGTTCCTGTGTGCTTGGAACCTCCTCTATCCGACAGAGGGAGCTGGAGAGAGACAGTAAAAGGTAACCCTGGAGACTGGGAGAAGCAGAAGAGAATTAGCAGCAGCCGCAGAATCAGAAGACAGTGTGGTGGGCCCCACAGAGAAGAGAGTGAACTGCCTCGGGCAGGAGGCCTTGTGAACACACAGGGTGCCTGTCCTTGCATAATTATCGGCAAGCTAGCAGAGCTTCGTGAACACTTTCCAGGTAAGGTAGAGGCCAGGATACGGGGCGGAGGGCCAGAGGAGATCCGCCTGTAGTACAGCTGAGAAGAGGCTGTGCTAAGTAGATAACTACCTCAGTGTTCTTGAACCTCAGCTGTAACCTGTTACTTCCTCAGGAAACCTCCAAACTATGGTCTGAGTTCTGTGGCCACCACAATGAATTATCAAACCCCACCGAGAAGTAGAGTGCCGTGGGTGGGATGGTTGGCCTCACAGTTGGTAAAAGTTGGAGGGTAGTGGCATGTCTGACCTCTATTTCAGAGGAATCCGATGTTGAAAGGAGACACGGCCTTTGCCTCCTTCCCCGAGAGCTACTACTCTGAAATTCAGACTGCTAGTCTCCTAAATGGTGAGAGGATAAACTTGTTTGGCAACATCAACCACGTGTGGTGTTTGTTAGAGCAGCAAAACATACCCAGAAAGGGCTTTAGGCACACCTGAGAGGTGGAAGCATCACGAGCTCCCTGTGAAGGTTGAAGAATGCTTACCAGGGGGGGTCATGAGGAGAGCCTCCCACGGCCACAGAAGTGGTCCACGGCCACCAACTCTGACTCACAGAGAGCAACTGAGACAGCAGATCTTTACGACACAGGCACCCTCATCTGTCTCCACCAAGCAACTCTTGGGTTTGCCCCCAGACCCAGCAGATAACCATAGAAAGCCTAACCCACCGCGCAAGGTCAAATTCAAATCCAAGTCTCCCAAGATGGGTAAGACGGCTGGATTGGGTAACGGGCTGGGAGGGATGGGGTGAAGCCAGTATATTGGACGAGACTTCCGAGGAACCTGAATAGCAAGTTCAGGTTTGGGGGTTAGCCATGGAAGCCTGGGAGCCGCTGGAATCCGACGGAGGAGGGAATGTTCTACGCAATCACAGAGGAAGCCTCGCTTAGCAACCTCATAACCTAGCATTTCCCAAATCGACCTGAAAAGAATTAGTTCGGACGCTTGTCCAACCACAGATGCCCTGACCCCCAGGACCTGGGAAGGCTGAGTTCTAAAACGCCCAGCGCGCACGTGATTCTTGTCTGGCTGAGCTCGACCCCAGGCCAGCCTGCTAGGAGCCAGAGAGCCCGCGGCGGCATTACCTTCTCGATTTTGCCTAGGAAGAGCTCCTTGGCGAAAGCTCGGCTCGGCGGGCTGGTGCGCAGCGAGCGCTGGTTCGCCTTGAACGCCGCTAGCGTCGGGCCGGCCCGCGCCGCCCGCAGGAAGAGGCCGCAGCCGCTCATGCTGCCCGCAGCCGCTCCACAAGCCGCGAGCACCTGCTCCCGCTCCGAGCCGTAGCAGCCAGTGCTCAGGGCGAGCGCCGCGTGATGACGCCAGAGGTCTGCGCGGAGGGAGCGCCCCGCCCCTCGCCCCCGGCCCCGCCCCGCGCCCCGCCGGGCCGCCAGTGCGCACGCGCCGCTTCCAGCCGCTCGGGTGGAGTGGAGGTGGCGGGCCGCCCGGCCACCTGCGTCGTTCTTGGGCTCGTGGCCCGCGGGGAAGGTTTGCATGGTCTGAAAAACCCCAACCTGGGAATCTCCCCAGGTTCTACTGCGGAGCTTGATGAGCGGCCCGCCGACTGCCCCCACCCGCTTCCTCCCAGAGGACGGGGAGCGATGGAAGCACAGGAATGCCGGCGAAGTTCTCTCTGGACCGACGCTCACAGCAATGCCGCATTTTCCGCCCGAGGGATGGCTTTCGAGGGGGTCATTTTGTCTCCCTTCGTATCTCACGTGTGTTCAGACATCCTTGGAGTCCCGAGAGATCCGCCTGTGGCCTGGCCGGAAAGAGGCCGCCCTGAAAAGAACTATTTCCAAATGCCCGTGAAGTCCGCCCGTGGAGTCTGCTGCTGTTCCCCAAACAAGCCTCGTCATTATTTCCTCTAATGTAATAAAAATGAAAACAGTTGTGCTCTAAAGTAAGTCCAAAAGTACTGCTACGAAATCACAAGAGCTTTTATGAAACAGAAAATAGCCAAGTGGGCAGGTGCTGCTTCTAAGCCCTTCCAAGAATTCTGCGCGTTTCTGTTTACAGTACCAGCGGTTCTCAACCTGTGGGTCGCGACCCCTTTGAGGGCCGAACGACCCTTTCACAGGGGTCGCCTGAAACCATATTTCCAATGGTCTTAGGGGCCAAGACACTGCTCCTTTGTCGGTCTCCAGGCAGGTACGCCCACATGCAGATAAGGGGTCACCACAACTTAACTGTATTGAAGGGTCAGGCATTAGGAAGATTGAGAACCACTGGTTTACACCAAGGGCCATGCTCCCTTCCTCCCAGGGACTCATCCAGATCCTGTTTGAGTTTGGGGAACAAAAAGAAGTCTAGAGGGGCAAGACCAGGGTTGTAGGGTGGATGAGGTGAGGCTTCCAGACAAGATTTTTCTAAGACAGCTCTGGCTACCCTCTAGAATGAGCAGGTACATGGTCATGATAAAGGAAAATCCCTCAGCGATACTTTCCTGGCCTCTCTCACCAATGCAGCTTTCTGTTTTCTTAAAATTTCTTCATGGGCAGATAACATGATTATCCCGTGTCCTTTGGGAAAATTTAAGATTACCCCTTTGGGATCCCCAAACAGTCACCCAAACCTGAGCTGACCTCTCTGCCTCAAATCTCACTGGCCCGGAAGATCCCCTAAGAAACCACTGTTCTGATTGGACCTAGCTCTCTGGATCATATTAGTAACCCAAGATTCACTCCCAGTTCCAGTGCATTCTATAAAATCATCTTCCGTCTGTTCACGCTTGCTTAATAGAACAATGGAATGATCAGCCTGGAGCTGGCTGACCTCTGGGCGACACTTAGCACCCATCCAGCTGAAAGCATGCTGAAGCGAAGATGTCCCTTTAAAATGGAAAATGTGAGCGTCCTGTTTTTAGTAGTTATGCCACCCATAGTAATGACAGGGGGGAAGAGAGTTAGCCTGCTGTTAATCCGTGCTGGGAATGTGACCTGGCTTGAGATCTGGTCTTTTTAAAGTTGGGTTTGCAGAAAAACGCAAATGCAACAGCCACTCCCTCCGCCCCCTCCTTACAGCAAAATTCCCTTTTATACGTAAGAATGTTCTAAGTCAGCAAGTTTGGGCGAACAAATCCATCTGGGCAAGCAAGGCCTTTTAGATAAGGAATGGAGCTTGAGGCGCTGACAGGGTGACAGGGTGCCTCCCATTCTGTGAACCATCTCCTCCTGGGCCCATTGAACAAGCCTGGCTTGCCACATAGTGGGCGGTATAGAACATGTCTGCCTTTCACGGACATGTTGACGCGGATAGGGCAGACTTTCACCCCTCTGCTCTCTTCTGTCAAGAGCTTGCAGAAAGAAAAGTAGATTTTCTCAAATCAACCTGCTCTCTGTATTTGGCTAAAATAGTGACAGGCACCCCGAATCTTAGCAGCCGCACCATGTGGGTGACCACAGAGCTGGGACTTTTGTGGAGGCCTTCCTTCCGGTAAGCTGAGAACCTTCTTTGCTGGGGATCCCTGTGGATTTCCTTGGACTAGGGGAGCCATGAGTGGGAATACCGTAGACCGAAGTACTCACGGCCGCCGAAAGTCGTGTTTTCTTTGAGAGCGTCTGGGCTGCCACCCTCCGTCCAGAGAGCAGACGCAGAGATGGCGTTGAGCCTTGGTGAGCCCTCCCTGCCTGCTCCCAGCAGGCGCTCCCAGGCATGTGCACGTTCAGATTTCATCGAATGTTTCCCATCTCGGAGCTGATGGTTCAGCAAGTGGCTCCTGGCCCCCACCTGGGTTTCTCACGGACTGGGATTCGGGCTCCACACAAAACACTGGCACTTCTGAACAACAGCCGCCTAAACCTCCTTCTGAACCCTTCGCTGAGATTTCCCAGGGAAAAGCTCGGTCAGACCCAGGAGGCCTGCCGGAGGGGATACAGAGGTCGCTTCCTGAGAACCTCTGGCTCCTCCTCCCCCTTCACCTCCTGCTTCTCGCTCCTCTTCTCCTCTGGCTTACTCCCCCAAAGGGCATGAGGTAAGAGACTCGCCTCCATTGGTGTCCTTTTCCCATCCTTGGTCTGGTACTCAATTTGTCCAAGGAGATGCTGTGAGCAGCAACAGGGACCATGGAGTCACTGCAAGTGGACAGCCGGCAATACAATGCTGGTCACATGTTCCTTTCTCTACATCTGATCTAATCAACTGGAAACATACGTACCCCTCCTCCTGAAAGGATCAGGACCGGACAACGGGCGTAAGGGACACGCTTGTGCAGGCACTGCCGAAAACTGCTCACAGATCAGGAAAGAAGGCTTGTTTGGGATAAGGCCATGGAAGAAGCTGGACGGCTTCATGAGGAGGACCCAAGGGGACCCCGGGCCCTGCAGCCACCATGCTCCTCACTGAGCTCAACGGGACCCCAACATGAAGGAGAAACAGGGACATTATAAAAGAGGTATTCTGGCGGGAATGAGGACAGGGGTACCCAAGCAGGACCAAGAGATCTGATCACTAAGGCCCTGTTAAAAGAACTGCGCCCAGGTGTGGCCTGCTGTTCACCCTGCAGAGTGGCTTTCCTGTCAACACGTAAAACTGCACATCAAATGGCCGTAGGATACCGCGTGGAGGCTCAATCCATCAAGAAAGGTTGAATGGATAAATTACACTCCCACTTTCCGAAGGACAGGGACAAAACTGTATGAGGAACCACAGCTACAACAAAGCCAGGTATTGCATCTTGCCCTGCTGTCTCCAGGTGGCTCCCTGGAGTAGACGCACATTGCATCCCTATGAAACTGCGTATGGAAAACCTTTACAGGCAACTGCTCATGCTAATGATTTTCAGTTAGGAGAGCGGGTTAAGGGAAAGGCCTGTGTGACTCCGGTTTGTCGATAGTGCATCATCTAGCTCTTCCTGGGGCGCCTTTGGCTCCTACAGGTTCTCTGCATAGCATGCAGCCTAGAGACTATTCTGCTGAAGACATGGAAGACGACGTCCTCCTGCAGGACCAGCTCCATGAGCAGGGAACCAGACCTCGGGCATGCTCCTGACCACAGCAGCAGCCACACCAGCTTGCCTTGGCTACACCACACTGAAGTGAAACTGGTCACCTGGAAAGACTGGCATGCAGAACCCACTGGACGAACAGAAAAGGCACGTTTCGGGGTCTTAATCATGCCTTCTTCTTACCAAACATCCCAGAGAGTGTGCACGGCCCGGGGTGTTAGCCCTCTCCAGGAGGATGAGAATTGGTTGGGCATTATTAGCTAAGAATGTGGTGAACATTTCAGACTTCTGTCTAGCCAGTAGCACCTGTGTGGAACAAATCCCCCCACTACATGCTTCGTAGAGGTCAGCACCAGCATTTCCAACTTAAAAGACCTCATAGACAGGAGATAATTTACATCAGCAGTGGGGAATGATACAGGGGGAAAGAGTTAGCCTGCCGTTAATCCGTGCTGGGAATGTGACCTGGCTTGAGATCTGGTCTGTTTAAGGCTTGGTTTGCAGGAAAACTCAAGTGGAACAGCCACCTCCCTCCTTACAGCAGCATTCCCTTTTAAACTTAAGAATGTTCTAAGCCAGCAAGTTTGGACAAACAAAACCAGCTGGGCAAGCAAGGCCTTTAAGACCAAGGAATGGAGCTTGAGGCCCTGACGGGGTGACAGGGTGCCTCCCATTCTGTGAACCATCTCCTCCTGGGCCCCCTTGCCCATTGGTACAAGTGTTCAACAGTCCCTCCGCTTGCCACGTAGTTGAGGGGATATAACTTGCTTGCCTTTCACCGGATTCTTGAAGCTGCTTTAGGAGGTGTTAAACCCACTGCTTCCTTCTGTTAGCACTTGAAGAAATAAGCTTAGAATTTCTCCAATCAACCTGGTCTCTGTATTTGGTGAAAACCATGGCAAGTCTCCTGAATCTTGGCAGTGGCATCGCGGTTGGGTATTCAATGAGCCATCTCAGGAGGGGGAAGGGAGTAGAAAGTCCAGTCTCTCTCGGAGCTGCTGGTGGTTTTGAACTACCGACCATTCATTTCAACTGCCATCAGGAAAGAAAAGCCGGGAGTAGACGATGTTCTTTGGAGCTCAAGACATTGGCACACTGAACCACCTTAATGCAAGGACAGAAAGTTGTGACACCTGAGCTGACAGCTGAGTGCCTTTGGGAGTGGAGTGCTTCCAAGCATTTAACTGGGAGAGCTATTGCTGGTCCAAGGAGCCCTGGTGGTGTACTGGTTACTCATTGGGCTTTGAAATGACTGGTCAGTAGTTCAAAACCACCAGCAGCTCCGAGAGAGAAAGACTGGCCTTCCTACTCCCGTCAACAGTTCAAGTCTCAGAAACCCACAAGAGGTCGCTATGTGCCAGCATTGACTGGATGGGAGTTTGATTGCTGAGCCTTGGAGCTAGAGCTGGATGTAGGCTGAGACTTATGGCTGAGTAGCATGCCCTTTAGGCAGTCATAAATCTAAAAACCCAAGCGTACTACCATGGAGTAGATTCCAATTCTGACTCAGGCAGGGTAGAACTGCTGGCATGGGTTTCCAAGACTAACTTTACGGGACTTGAAAGCCTCATCTTTCTCCCTGGGCATTCATAAGTAGCATGAAAAGAACTTTGTAACATTGTCCTGTGGTGGGAAGGGTGCCGGCTCCCCACAACTAATCACGGTTCCATAGGCACAATTGTACGGTTGAGATATGCAAATATTATATTAAAGTCATTGAGAGCATGAGAGATACAAGAGTGATAGAAATAATGGAGTCAAACACATTTCATAGTAGCATGCTCACCTCAGCCTCACTTGATGGTCCACGTGGAGAGAGAGATTTATTGCTAACCAAGGCTTTTCTATTCTCTGGGGTCATGCAAGCCCCCTAATTACAGGCGAAGACATACGTCACAGGAAAGGGTTGTGCTATAGGTAACACAGTAATGGGAGGGAGGTGTTCTAGGGGTGTACACGCAATAGGAAGAGGAGGAATAGGGGGTATACATGTGGCAAGGTGGGTGGATCCTAGATTCAGGATGGCAGCCCAACTTTGGGTGTCACTGAGTCGGTTTTACCTGTTCTCTGGATCTCCATAGAAACCATTACCAGTAGGGTGTGAACCCCACCAACAAGAACCAACCTAATGGTCGCAAGCCTTTAGGGAGTAGTAGCCCATTGTCCTTAGCAGCAGGGAGCAGGCCTACCCTTGGTGAGACTAGACAGTAGTCAGGCAGCTCAGGGAAGTAACTTAACAATTATTAGCTGCAAGCAGTGTCCTAAGTCTAACATATTTGGGGGAGATGACAGGAGAAATCTTTCTGCTTCCCACATTATCTAAGCAGGACAGAGGCTCAGGGCCGGAGGCAGGGAGAGGCATGCTTGATGGCGTGACTGGGAAGAGGCTGTTCTGACCAAAGAACTGTGCCGTGAGCATTTCTAATCCTCAGTTGGAGTTAATCCTGTTAACTTTCCTAATAAGCCCCACAATTCTGAGCATGGTCTGTGACATTGCAATGACTGATCAAATGTAGCAGAGACGTACAGTACTGTGGGAGGGGCGGGTGGTGTGAGGACGGTAGGAGGGTGGAGGCCTAGCTGGGTGGAGGAATCTGGGGCTGGTGCTTATGGTGACTCATGGTGTGTGATTATTAAAGTGAAAACTATCTGTAAAGCAATTTCAATAGGAGCATCCAGCATTTGCAACATATTCTCCTACGAGTATTGCTCTTAGTAATTTCAGCACTAACAAGTACAATTATTTGGACCTATTAAACTCAAACATTCAGTGGAAGAAGTCTCTTTTGAATCATGTAGTTTTAGAAAGGGTCACAAGGAAGAGACGAGCCAGTCAGTATAGCACCGATGAAACATACAACTTTCCTTTAGTTCTTGAATGCTTCCTTCCCTCCTCTATCATGACCACAATTCTACCCTACAAATTTGATTAGACCAGCACATGTGCACGGGTACAGATAAGAGCTAGAAACACAGGGAATCCAGGACAGATAAACCCCTCAGGACCAATAAATAATGAGAGTAGAGGATACCAGGAGGGTAAGGGGAAGGTGGGGGGAGAAAGGGGGAATCGATCACAAGGATCAAATATAACCCCCTCCCAGGGGGACGAACAATAGAAAAGTAGGTGAAGGGAGACAGCAGATGATGTAAGATGAAAATAATAATATATAACTTGTCAAGGGTTCATGAGGGAGAGTGGGGGAGAGGAAAATAATGAAGAGCTGATATCAAGGGCTCAAGTAGAAAGAAAATGCTCTGAAAATGATGATGACAACAAATGTACAAATGTGCTTGACATAATGGATGGATAGATGTGATAAGAGTTGTACGAGCCCCCACAATAATTAATAATAATACATTTTGACAAACACAACATAATAATAATAATAATAAATGTTTAAGGAAGCTAACTGTAGGATTGTCTTTAGAGATTTACAAAGTCTTTCTTTTGATCCTCCTATGAGTTTGTTTTTGAAGCCCACTTACCTGGATATAAAATTATGCCTCTTTAATTTGGGTTCTAATGGAAAATAAATTTGAATACTTGAAAATGATTTTTAAAAATAAAATCTACATAGAATTTGATCGTGTAAAGTCTACAGTATCACAAACACTTCTATTTATAAATTACCAAACATATTCATTTGGAACAGGTCTGAGCTAGTCAAAAGAAACAGTACTTACGAAGCACTCAGAAACAACGTAGCCTTCGTTCAGTGTTGACTGGCAGGCACTGCTCAGATCTCCACAACTTTTTTTTCACTTTAAATAATGCATGAAGACTTGGGCAACTACTTCCTGTCCCTTTGCTGGGGCATCGTCCCAGTTCGCTGCACTACCGCCGACACCCGGTGGGGGCAGGAGTGATGCAAACAGCATATGATACAGACACCAGTCCATTCAATCTGCAGGTGCATGAGGTTCCCTCGGCACAGAGCAGGACCAGAAATGTCACCTCCAGGTGATGATGATGCCCCGGCATGTCCTTGTGTGGTCAACTAGAGAGAACTGAATAGAAGGCTACCTGATTGTGCTGAGAGGACAATGAAGTTTAATGTGATCACACCCCAAATTTATCAAATGTGCATTGTATTTCTTTGTTGAATTGTTCAATTCTCATATTCGGGGAGACACACATGGTTGATGTAACAATAGTACCACTTCTCAGTAAAGATGTTTGTCTTATAAGTTATAACAACATCAATCTATTTCTTAAAAGAAAATGGAAAATAAAAATGTACTTATGTCATTTATTATCTAAACATTCATTTATTTCTTCAAGGAATTGTTTAATTTCCTTCCATGGAGACACATAAATATTCTGATAAATATATACCTCATGTTCTAAGAACTGAATTTTTCACCCTCTTAATGTGCCTCATACCTCACTTATTGGCATGCAGAGTAATACTAAGCATTGTGTCTTGTGCAAGAGATGATAGATAATGAAACTCCCTTTATACGTAAAACTTTTCAGTTAAAGAAGTATATAATACTAGTATTATCTTGAATGGCCCATGTTGTATTTATTATATGTAATGCATCCACAAGTCTACTAAGCATACTATAAGGCTAAAGTTTGTTTGCAAAACATAGAGCATAGCTCTACCCATAAATGCTATACAGTTAAACAGAACGATGGAACCCTTTGCAGTGGTTGACTGATTTGAGTTCCCTCACTTTTGCACACCATCTGAAACTGGAGTTCCGGTTGGTTGTTTGCTAGGATGTGTGCAAGAGCATGCTCCTTGTGTTTGTATCTTGGCAAAGACCAATCCTGGCCCCCTGGCTGGAGTGCCGAGATCAGCAAATGTGGATGCTCAAGGCAGTTGTCTCAAAATGGATCGGGAACCTGTTTTCAAAATAATCCACTTTTTTTTTTTTGGTAATAAAACATATTTATTACATAAGATCAGCATCATTTACCTTTTGCATTACTTTTTGATAACTTAAATGACTTACAGTCATTTAAATACTATAGCTGCTCGAGTCACAATGTGTCCAAATAAATGACACTCAATTTGGCAAACTAATAAGATCTAGTTTAGGAGGACTTGGGTCTTTAGTGACTGTCATTGTTATCTTCATGTTAATTTTGGCTTCTAGCCACCAGGCATAACACATTTTGATTCACACTATAAGATATGGAATCAGGTTACCTTATGCTGATTATGATTAATTTTTTAATTAAAAAATTTGTAAGTTATTCACATATAATTCACAAATCATACATTTCAATAGTTTAATCATAAATACATGATTATTGTTACTTTTCATGGAGATGAGTACTACAGAAAGAGCAGAGAATGATCTCTCTTAAGATAAGCACCCACTGATTTTTCTAATTTACCAATCTTTTTTGCTATACTGAACTTACCAAGCACTATTTTCCTGTACAGTTTTGAACTTTCTATAAGCTTAAAAGAATTGTTTGGCATACACCTAATATGTGCTTTGTGTACTGAATAAACTCCAGAACTAACCAGTTCAAAATAATCCACTTTTACCCATTAACTAGACCCAGTCGCCTATCGGGTACATGTAGAGTTAGACGCAACAACCTCCCCCTACCCCCTTCATACCTATTAGAAGGAAGTAAATAGCAAGGCATACCCACTGAGCGAAGGCATTGCAGTTACGTGGGAGGGAACCATGGGCGACAGGCGTCGGCGAAGGGTGCTGAGGTGGTAGAGGACTCATAGCTCAAACACCTTGTCATGTGGGTGCCTCATAACCACCAGGGAGCTTGATTGCCACCAGCACGTCCTCACACATCGGCGCTGTGTGCGTGCTACTTACTGTCCTGCAGCTTACTCTTCTTTCTCTCCTGCCTGCTTGACATCTGTGGGTCTTGGCTTGGAGAATTGACCCTGATTTTGTTGATACCCTAACCACAAGCTTACCTCATTTACTGAGGAATCCTTTCCTGCTTAAGATCCTAGTTCTAAATAAATTTCCCGCTTTTAGACAATAAAAAGCAGGTAAGATAATACAAATGCTATACTGAAACTTCTAGAATTCCCAAAGAAATTGCTGCATGATGAGTCAAATAATCACATTAACTTTTGTTTCTTTTTCTGTTTGCACTATAGTCTGAAAACCCTCAGATCTTATTTCAGGATGGCCCGATGGGAAAAGCTTAACTCATGGAAAGCAGCACAGAAAAACAGATGTGATGTCAGTCTTTACTAAAAGAACTTAATGTGTAATCTTGCTTTTTACATCTAACAAATGACCGTTGGGAAACATATTTGGGCAGCAGAATGCATTACCCTGTTCTCCAGTAACACAGGAGCAGTGAGATTGCTTTTATGCAGACAGCACACATTTGGGAGCCCTGGTGGCTTAGTGGTTGTGTGCTGTGCTGCTAACCTCAAGGTTAGCTGTTTGAACCCATTAGTCATCCACGGGGGAAAGATGGGGCTTTCTACTCCTGTCTTTAGCTAGTCTCCCACACTCACAAGGGCACTTCCAACCCATCCTCTAGGCCATCTTGAGTCAGATTAGACTCCACAGCAGTGAGCTTAACACACGGTTTTGCAAACCGTGTAATCCCCCATTCCCTCCCGCTTTTATTTTCATAAGTATGCTCTACTGATCATGTTTTTTACGTGCTGCTAACTTCAATTTCTTTTTTTGCCTGTCCAACATATTTAATGTTACTGGTATAAGCATAATCATCGATCAAAGACACCGCTGCTAATAAGACTTAATTAGATGATGAACTAAGCAGACCTAATATCACTTAATGATTTCACTTAAGATGATCTGATAAGTTTTTCCATGCAGTTAAATCGACAGCAATCATCTATCCATTTTGCCTTGTTTACTCCTCCAATTAAAATCCAGAGTTGGAAGGTGACTATGATAATTACATCAATGCAGGTTAAATCCAGAGTCTTATTGATAGCTACTTAATATCATTTATGCCATTCAAGACTTTGCCTTGTTTATGTTTGCAATTGGCAATACATGATTTATAGAAAGACTTCAGCAGGTTCTGATAAGTATCAACTTAAGGTAGTAGACATAAATGTTCTGCTTCAATGTTTGATTTTCCCTTTGCCAGGTGTTAGGCCAGGTGGACTAGCAAAACAAATCCAGGGACACTTATATGTGTGTAAGAAAGAGCTTTATATCAAGAGGTCATTATTTGTCAAGAAAACATCCCAGTCCAACTCAAGTCCTTATGTGCAATACGAGCCCACCAGTCCGATACGAGCCCACCAGTCCCTCTTCAGACTCAGGAAGCCACACGCAACGATGCAGAACGCAGGACCACCACAGCAGCTGGGTGCCAAGTCCCGTGAATCCAGTGGCGATGGTTCTGGCAGCTCTCCGGGTGACTCCATAGCAGAAAGGTGAAGGCAGAGAGAGGGGGGAGGTTCCCAGGACCCGCTTTATGAGAAGGCCACACCCACAAGGAGGCACCATCAGGCTGATTGACAGGCTAGACTCCACCCCTACACTTCAAGCTGACACGAAATCATGTAACTAGCACACCAGGATACTACCAAACTCTATGCATGAATTATTATCCATGGATACCATTATTGCACACGTGATAAAAAGTAAACATTTTCAGACTATTGAATGAGGGTCACTGAGGCCAAAATTCACTCTGGAAATGTCAGGAGGCATGTATGGCATATGGATGGGTGCACTATGCCATAACTCAACAAAATTTTGCCATTTCCACACACTTTGTATGTGTGGTTCATGTGGATACACTATTTGAAAGGGGGGAAAAGGATACATTTTCAGGGAGCACTGGAGTCAGTCTCTAGCAATGGTGTTTAGCATTAGCACTACCCTTTCTTGTAGAGGAACGGCAATCATTCTTAAAATTTCTGAACCAGTATCCGGGGCGGAGGTATTGCATATCAAATGATGGAGGGAGATGTGGGGGAATTTGATGTAATGGTTCACCACTGAGCTTGGAAAGAAAGTAGGAGGCCGTTTACACTCCAAAAATCAGTCCCTGCCTTTCAAACTATTTGTAATACTCAAGATGTGTTGAAAGAGTAGAAACTTTGTGCAATGTGAAAGTTCAATAAATATCTCCAATAGACAAGCGTGTAATTTGCTGTGCAGGCGGACAATTGGCTCTATGTCCCACACTTACTCACCTATCGTTGCCGCCTCGACTGCCTCATAGATGGGCCCGCAGTGTGTTTTCACACACAAAGGAACCGAGCGTGTGAAAATACTCTCTCCCCTCATTCCTAGATGGTAGAAATGCAGGTTACAGAACCACGGAGATTGGGCATTAAGGTAAACACTATTGGTACTTGCTGTGTCGGTTCCCTTTTAAAGAATATTATCCTTTGTAACCACTAAATAGATCTTTGTATTTACTTGAATTCATTTTTTTCCTAGCTGTCATTTATAGGAGAAATGATGAGATGCAGCTGAGGAAGCTACTCCCACCACTTGTCAGTGTATTGTACTCTGGTGAGTGGCGTGTGGCTGCGATGCTGGAAACGATGTCACTGGTATTTCAGATGCCAGCAGGGTCCCCCAAAGTGGACAGGTGTCAGCTGAGCTTCCAGACGAAGCACAGACTAGAAGAAGGAGTCAGCTGTCCACTTCGGAGGAAGTAGCCACTGAGAACCCCGTGCATAGCATCGAAACAGTGTCCTGTGCCGAGAGCCTGAAGAACGGAAGCAAACACTGTGGGAGACGGCGCTGGAGGATGGGCTGACTGTGAAAGAGACCATCAACTGCTTGTAGATAAGGGCAGGCTGAAGCTCAAGAAATTAAAACAAGGCCACAAGAGCAAAAATACAACCTTGAGTCTATCCCACCTGAATTTCATAAACACCGCAGGAACAAATGTGCTGCATTAAACACTATTGGCTGAAGACATGGGTGAACAGGAAGAACATCATTCATGAAGAAAGCAAAAGGTCATGTAAGAGACAAGAAAAAAAGAAAAGTTCAAAGTGGACGTCAGAAGAGACACAGAAACTTGCTGTTAATCCGAGTAGCTAAGGCTAATGGAAGAACTGATGAAGTCAAAGAGCTGAAGAGAAAAATTCAAAGGGCAGCTCAAGAAGACAAAGTAAAATATTATGATGGAATATACAAAGGCCTAGAGTTAAAAAGCCAAAGGGAAGAACTACCCAGCATGACTAAAATTGAAAGAACTCAAGAAAAAAGTTCAAGCAAGAAAAATTCAAGCCGGAAAACTGATTACAAGGATCTACATGTAACCTCCTCCCTGCGGGATGGACAATAGAAAAGTGGGTGAAGGGAGACATCAGACAGTGTAAGATATGACAAAATAATAATTTATAAATTATCAAGGGCTCATGAGGGAGGGGGGTGCTGGGAGGGAGGGGAAAAAATGAGGAGCTGATGCCAAGGGCTGAAATAGAAAGCAAATATTTTGAGAATGATGAGGGCAACAAATGTACAAATGTGCTTGACACAATGGACGTATGTATGGATTTTGATGAGTTGTCTGTTTTAAAATGATTTTAAAAAAAGAAAAGAAAAATTCAAGCCTTGAATTGCAATACTGAAAGTTTCTATAGGCAAAATATTAACTGATGCAGGAAGCATCAAAAGAAGATGGAAAGAATACAAAGAGTCACTGTACCAAAAAGAACTAGTCAACATTCAACCATATCAAGAGGGAGCATATGAGCAAGAACCAATGGTGCTGAAGGAAGACGTTCAAGCTGCACTGAAAGCATCAGCCAAAAACAAGGCTGTAGGAATTGATGGAGTATGAAATGAAATGTTTCAACAAGCTGGTGAAACACTGGAAACACTCACTCTTCTGTGGTAGGAAATTTGGAAGACAGCTACTTGAACAGATCCATATTTGTACCTATTTGAAAGAAAGGTGACCCCACAGAAGGCTCAAATTATACATCATGGATATCACATGCAAGTAAACTTTTGCTAAAGATTATCCAATAACGGTTGTAGCAGTGCATTAACAGGGAGCTTCCAGAGGTTCAGGCTGGATTCAGAAGAGGAAGTGGAACAAGGGATATCATTGCTGATGCCAGATGGCTCTTGGCTGAAAGCAGAGAACACTAGAAAGTTTACTTTTTTTCTTGACTATACCAAGGCAGTTGACTGTGTGGGCCATAGCAAACGATGGACGGACTTTTGAAGAACGGGAATTCCAGAACATGTCATTGTGCTCACGTGGAACTTGCACATGGATCCAGAGGCAGTTGTGCAAACAGAACAAGGGAACTGCATGGTTTAAAATCAGGAAAGGTCTCATCAGTGTGTGTCCTCTCACCATACTTATTCAATTTGTATGCTGAACAGATAATCAGAGAAGTTGTATTCTTTTTTGAAAACTTGTATTATATCAGCGGCTCTCAACCTGTGGGTCATGAGCCCTTTGGGGATTGAATGATCCTTTCACAGGGGTTGCCTGATTCATAACAGTAGCAAAATTACAAGTATGAAGTAGCATTGAAAATAATTTTATGGTTGGGGGGGTCACCACAACATGAGGAACTGTATGAAAGGGTCGTGGCCTTAGGAAGGTTGAGAACCACTGCCCCACACCATCAGGTATGGTTTGAGGTGGGGGAGCCAGCCCCGCCCCCACTAATCATGGGTTTAATTTGCACAACTGTATGGTTGAACTATATAAATATTATATTAAAGTCATCGAGAGCATGAGAGATAAAAGAGAGAGTCAAATAATGGAGTCAAACACATT
>NW_022103928.1:29909256-29950435 GCF_000313985.2 Echinops telfairi | reverse complement strand
GGCACCATCAGCTTTCTTCACATTTGCTTATGCACACATTTGTCTTCAGCAATTGTGTCGGGAAGGTGAGCATCATGGAATGCCAGTTTAATAGAACAAAGTGTTCTTGCCTTGAGGGAGTACTTGAGTGGAGGCCCAATGTCCATCTGATACCTTAATATACTAAACCTATAAATATATGCAGATAGATGTATTTCCTCATCATCATATATTTACATATGTACATGCCTATATTTAGACCTCTATAAATGCCCTTTGTCTCCTAGTTCTTTCCTCTATTTCCTTTTATTTTCCTCTTGTCCCACTATCATGCTCAGCCTTCATTTGGGTTTCAGTAATTTCTCTGTTACATTACCCTTGATCTTGCCCTACCAGGCCTCTCACACCCTCCTTGCCACTGATTTTGGGTCACTTTTTGTTCCCTTGTCCCTGGGGTTGGTCCTTTCCCCAACCTCCCTCTCTCTCATGTACACCCACCCCTCCCCTGGAACCATCGGTCCTGTTGTTTTCTCCTCCAGACTGTTCATCCAGTCTGGCCCCTTTTAAGATAACAAGTTGGAACTGCCTGCTGGTCAATTCCTAATAAAGATGAAGTGGTACTTGGGGAAAATGCAAAGTTCGTGTAATTTGCATGGTTCAAATATGCCTTTTGATCAAAGGACATCGTGTGATGTATAACTTGACTAAATATTCAGTACAACACAAACTAAATAAAGCCAGTGTGCACTTCCTCTATCTTGGGGTAGCTAACACTATATTAAATTATCCTGATATTTTATGGGCAAGCTGAGTGTTCCGTATCTCAAAAACTAGAGTTGATAGAGGAAAACTGAGGCCATTTTTGGAATCAGCAGGTCAAATTTACCTGGAAATAAGTCTAACATAAACTCCTCTCTCATCAATGTGACCTTTGAACACATTGGACTGAGAGGCTTCTGGCAGATGGCACATGCTACCTACTATATGCAAAATGGTGCCAACATCATTCTAGGAAGTCAGGAGCAACTATTGGTGCTATTGAGTTTTTGGGTCTTGAATCATTACCAGAATTCCTGCATCCTCGTAGAAACTCCCTTTCTTTCCATTTGTTCTTTGTTCACCAAAATAACTACCTGCATGGTTAATAAGCACATATAAAACCAACTAACCAACCAACCAAATGAGTGGTCAAGGAGTTGATTTCCGCTCATGGCGATCAATCCCTCATGTGTCGCAGTAGGCCCACACTCCATAGGATTTTCATTGGCTTCATTTGGGGGCAGCATGTTCAAATGATGGGTCATTAGGCAGATGACATAAATTGTTGCAGTATTATAAAATTAACATATAGAGCCCAAGGAATAAAAACGATATGCACAAGCTGTCATTGCGCTGTATCCTGTGGCCTGTAGAAGAGTTCTACAACTGAGTCCGTTTGGAACGCCTGGCACACAGACAAAGCACAGCAACTTCCCAAGCAGTTCTGCAGCAAACAGCCGGTTAGGCTAATCTAGCATTTCCTTGACGGATTGGCGAACTGGTTTTTCATGAAGACCACCAAATAACACAAAGCCCTTGGGGTCGTGTATAGAAGACCTCAGCTAAGTAACAGAGATCAGTGTGAAGAGCAGATGGTTTGGGGTGGTAACATTATAGGTGAGTTTTTTAATGCTGATTACAACTCTACTTTCCAAAAGAAAAAGGAAAAAAATAAAAGAGCAGGTAGGAGTGAAAGCCCAGTGTTAAAAGCCTCCCAACCATTCTCCAAATTAATGAGTAAGGAATGCCAATGGAGCCGTCTCTTCCTGTCCACTCCCGCCGCACTTTAGAAGCTGATTTCATTTTGAACCACGAAGGTGCATCAAGCATTTAAACCATTTAAGCACTACATTTCATTTTTTGGTCCCATGGGGCTCATTTAAATATGCATTCAGCAAACATGAGTTCTCTCCTTTGTGCCAGTGGGAGGACAGGACTCCACCCCCCACAGAGCCGCTCAGGCTCGGGAACTCCCGAGCAGTTCTCGGTCCGTCCGATGGCGTTGTGGGGGGTCAGAATCACCTTGGTGACGGTGAGTTGGGTTCTTGGACAGACTTTGCGCCCAGTGTTGAGATGACAACAACGTGTGAAAAATAAAACTGCCCTGCCCTTGTGATATTTACTCTACTGGGCTGAATAAACATCAACAAAACAACCATGCAATTGAGTGTAAAAGAATATTGCTACTTAAAGCAGGGGTTGCACCAGAAGGACTTTGAGGTCGGCTTGAATGAGCTAAGCCCTGCCCTGAAGTTGCCTGTATTTTAGGACTGAGAATTCGGGAGGGACAGGAAGCAGAGAGGGCCCGCCCGGGACTGTGGAAGTGGTGGTCACTGGACCTTGGGGGAGGACCCCTGGTTTGGGGGCGGGGGGTCTAATGGAAAGGGACCCAGAATCACTCTATATTTAGTTCCTTGATGTCCCCCTGGCGATGACGACAGGTTTTGATCTGTGGGGTAGGGCACTGCTCATGAGATGAGATCCAGGAAGTTTCCCCTGGTACCAAGCCCCATACTTAGGGTAGAGAGAGCTCAACAGCAAGGCAGGGCAACAGCGCGCGGGCTCCGGTCCAAGGTGGACTGCACTGAGACAGACTCCTCACGCAGACAGTGTCCCAGTGTTGTGTCTCTGGGACAACTGAGGTCCGCAGTGCAATCGCCTCATACCCCAGGGCGATCGATGACTGACAATGGTTACTTTTTTGCCTTTAGTGTCTTTTCACTGTTTTTCCTCTTTGATTGCTTGATTACTTGCTGGTTGCTTTGCTGCTGGTGCTAATGTAGTGGGTCATATGGGAGTTCGATTTTGCCCTAAAACGATGGCCAGATTAAACCTCAGTTGTTTATATTCCATGGGCAAGCAGATGGATTCTGGGCACCTACTGAATGCTAGCCCCAATCCAAGAGCAGTTCGTTCTGGTAACATGACCCGGCTTGATCCTTCCCTTCATGAAATGATCACCAAGGGTGCTACAGCAAAGGGTGGTGGAGCGCGCAGAAGGTGCCCAGCTATCAATCGGAATAGTGTCAGGGGTCTTAAAGGCTTGTATTCAAATGAGCAGCCATCTAAGCGAGGAGTCAACAAAGTCCACACGGAAGCAGCACCCCAGCTTGTGTGACCCAAAGAGGACACATGCAAAATTCAAGTATGACGAAGGGAAAGTATCAGAGCCTAAATTGTGAACCCTGATTTGTGGAAGGCCGTGGGAGCCCAAAACCCACCTGCAAAGTATCTAGTCAGATTAAGCGGCTCGCAGATCCCCGCTACAGGCAAAGGTGTCTAGAACAGCGTTACTCTCGCTGTACTTACATAGATCACTGTCAGCCTGTATGAAACTGGATACTTGGCCAGTTGACCTCCCTCAAGGCCCAACCTGAATTTGTTCCAGGTGTAAAGATCTCCTGCTTGATACTGACCTTTGGGACATCGGTGGAGGTTTTCTTTCCTGCAGTGTGGTATTTTTATCTTTATATTGCTATTGTTTTGTCCTTACCTCTTCATTTTTGTGTTTTATTGTTTCTGTGGGTTTAAGTTTATGAAGCCCAGAAAGAGTGGGCGCAGAGATAACAGATGCAAGGATTTGTAGGATGGCTGTGGGAGGGCGAGATTTCAGGAGGGGAAGGGAGCTCTAGAACTGAATGTGACTACACAGCTAATTTTGAAGCTGATTTAGTCATGGGGGTGGGGAAGGAGGAAAATGTTTGAAATTGATTGTGGTAATGATTCAACACTTCTTGACACAAATGAATTGTATGAGGTGAGTTATGTGACCCAAAAAACTCCCAAAAAACTGGGGGGAGGGAAGAGTATTGCTACTAGGGTCCCAGTTACACATGCACACCTATATGCTCAACAAAGTGCCTTTCAAATCGTCTCTGCAGCCGTGGATGGCCGCAGACACGTTCTCTCAGGGCTGCTCGTTTTAGTCTCCATAAGGTGTCTTTTAAACAAAGTCATATCAAGCAGTGGCTTCTGGGATCTGCTATCAGTTAAGATCGGGCAGCGAGATACACTCAAAGGTTATGTAACTGCTTGGTGGCACTCAGTGGGCTCCAAGTTAGCAACGGTGAGGATGGCACAGGGCTGGGCAGGGGGCCCTTCTGTCATACATAGGGGTCATGATTTGGAACCACTGGACATTA
Source organism: Echinops telfairi (assembly GCF_000313985.2). Taxonomy (NCBI): domain Eukaryota; kingdom Metazoa; phylum Chordata; class Mammalia; order Afrosoricida; family Tenrecidae; genus Echinops; species Echinops telfairi. Next base: position 29,946,275 of record NW_022103928.1, on the reverse strand, counting down.
TCTAAAGGGGTGGTCTTTCTTGACTTTCATGTACTGGAAGATCTTAAATATACAAATCTAACATGATCAATGAGGTAAAACAAATAAAAACCATAACAGTAAGGGGAGGAAATATTAAAGAACTAGAGGGTAGTTATATGGTTCATCAGAACTATACCACCCTTCCCGTGTGGACCTTTTGAGAGGGACTGTCCAATTAATCTTGTATGTTTTGTGTATGTTCATTTGTATATTTAAGATCACTCGGTACACGAGAGTCAAGATAGATAACCCTTCAGAAACAGTAACAGGAGTATGGTTCCCTGAGGGTATTGGAAGAGGGAGGGTGGCGGGGGAATAGGAAGCTGACAGCACCAGTAACTGTGTAACCCCACTTGCTGGGACTGAACAGCAGAACTGTATGTGAATGGATATGCTGGATTGTGTAACACATGGCAAAAACAAAACAAACCCTATTATAGGAGAAAAAAAAAGGAAAGGGGCAGTCTTGATAGATTTTGTCAAGATGACCACAGGATGATCCCGGGGGCCTATTAGAAAGCAGCTTTAAGGACATAGAAAACTGCACCGGTGAGTCAAGGATTCCCCCACCCCCATCATGACAACGCACCTGCTCATTTTTCCAGGCTAGCCAGGGCTGTCCTATGAGAATTTCATTGGGAAACCTTACCCCATGTACCCATTCCACCCTAATCTTGCTCCTTGACGTCTTTTTGTCCATTCAAAGCAAAGGACATCGGAAAGGAACATGATTAGAACGCCTGGATGCCCAACCGCTGCTTTGACATGATGGTACAGACTGCAGGGGCACATTTTCAAAGGGTTCCAGAGAACCGGAACCACGTCTCGACCAGAGCACAGACCTGGGGGGGTGTTGAGAAATGGTAGAGCCACATCTTGCTGTTTTTAATGAGGCTTCTCCAACTTTGCAGTCTGCCTTACCCTCCTATCGAGAAAGCACTGCACGGGAAGAGGAGGCTCAGCTGGAGTTTGGTGAGTGAAACCAGCTTTCCAAACAAAACCAAGAACATCCCCAGTTTGGGTTACGATTAAAAGCCCCCAAGCTTTGCCCACGTGTATAGCCGCTATGGTAGGAACAACTGGTTTGAGGTTCTAAGAGCCTAGTGTGGATGGAATACAAGGGCACACTGAGGCTTCAAGGGCAGTCTGGGGACAAACCACGTCGATCTACTCATGAAGGCCATGGTTTAAAACAAAGCAATGGGAGGCCGCTGACAAGGCTTCCATTAGTTTCTACCTTAGGACGATTACTCCACGTGGAGACTATCTGAGGGGCCGTTACAGCTGGGCTTGTTGTCCAGGTGAGTCAGCTAAGGGCCTGAAGCAGGGTGGAGGATAAAGGGGCAGGCTCAAGAAGGAGTGTAAACCAAATAGGCTTGGCGACAGAATGGATTTGGGAGTCAAGAAGGGATCGGAATCATTTCTAAGCGCCGGTTTGTACAGGTGAATGGTGACTCGTTCGCACCCAAACAGGACACACAGTGGAGGGCGTAGGGTGGGTGGTCACAGAGGGAGTGAGGAGCTTGTGGAAGACCCCAGGAGCCACGGATGCTCAGGAGAGAGGTCTGGACGGGGGAATAAAATCTGGAAGATGCCAAGTGAATAGCAGACAGACCAGCTGTGGCCTGGCGTGAAACTGCCTAGGGAGAGCAGAGAGGAGGCGGCTCGGACTCCGTCCTCAAAAACATCCCGACACTCCCTGGCTTCATCAGGGGTATCAGCCTGCAAAGGAGACTACCAAGGCGACGGCAGCGAGGAAGAAGACACCGTGGAATCAAAGATGTCATGGAAACGGTGCTCGAGGAGAAACGCGTGAATAAGGTCAAGTACGAGGAGGACCAAAAACACCCGGCCAATTTAGCAGCATGGCCGCCATGTGCAGCAGGCGGGGAAATGAAGGCGGCGAGCACCAACCGCTCCCCAGCGAGATGCCCAAATGTCAAGGCTAGCAAAGGGCCGGGCAAATAACTTTCCCCAAACATTGAGGAGGACTCACCCATTTCCAATACCAGCCAGTGGTGTAGCCATCTTCAGAAGCATTCTGAGAAACCCCGTCACCAGGGCTGAGCACGGCCCGAAACGGACAAAGTACAAGCCAACTCTATCCTCACCGGCTGCTTCCTGTGGAATGAAAACTCAACTTCCTGGCTCTTGCACTTTAGCTTAAGTGGAAAACAATGGGCAGCTTTTTCCTCCCATGATCCTCCTCCTTTAAATACACCGTGACTGAGCTCTACGTTTTCCCCCTGTAAGTTATCCCCAGCCCACCTAAACACTTCACAGAAGCCTCTAAAACTCAATGGACCAAGTTTGTTGAAATCATAAAGACCTTTATAATTTCTGATATGTGCCTTTATCTTAAGTCTGTATCGGTGTCCTCAAATCTGTCAAATTTCTTCAAGGAATGTGTGTGTCCAGTCTGACAGATAGCACCCGGAGACCTCTCTGTGTCTGGCCAGTATGGAAACTTCTGAGCCTTCCAGAAAAAGTGAGAGTCAGAGAGTTTTAAAGGATTTATTTGATTTCTCCACATGATCACAGCTATGGTTTTACATCAATAGAGTCTGTTACTACTCACAAACAGAATGCATATTAAAACAAAAGCACTCTTTTCCTCCCCAGAGTTACATCGTGGGTGCCAGGCTTCTTGTGAGCAAGGTGTCTCTTGAAGTCTTGCAACAATCTGAATTCAGACTTGGTTCTAATAGTTTAAAACCATTCTACGGTGAATGAAAGTCCCTAAGAGGGGACGGACACAGTATGCCACCCTGGGGTGCCTGCGGGCAGAGCAGTCACACCAGTGTGCAAGCTGAGGAAGGTGCCCATCTCCTGCTGCTCCTGTGTTCACCACCCCGACACCTCCCTCCAAGTCTGACTACTGTTGTTTACAATACAAAACGACTCGTTTTTCAGGCAGATAGGGTGATGGTATCTTACAACGAAAGCTGTTGAGATGCATGCTTACCTGTGGAGACCCAGCTTCATAGGGAGCACTGAGTCGACACCTATGTCATTGTTTACATAGGTCTTTTCGTTTATTTAGACAAAAAGGAGGCTTCTGCTATAAAATCACTCTACACTGGATGACCGAAGACATTTGTAAGATGTGCACGTCATATTAAGATGAACTTTATTTTTTACATCATTGTACAATTCATTCATAAACTTAAAAAAATACAAATACATGATTGAATTGTTGTCCCAGAAAAGATCTTGGTGTTACCAGCTGCTTCCTCGGAAGGCCTCCTGCTTTTCAGAGATCACTGCCATCAAATCATTTGTGCAACTTGAGAAAAATGCTCCCAGCGTGCCCTGCCAGTCAGAAAGGCCGACTCCACCATCCCTTGGCCTCGTCTCAGACCCAAGGGAGTGGATGGCAGGGGAGATGATTGTTTGGGCTCAGTAAGGTACGGCCCCCACCCCCACCCCGAAGCAATTTGGGGCAGGGGGGGGGCCTGTTTGTGAGGCTTTGGCTTTTTGGTCCTCATTTGGGCAGCAGGATTCCACTCTTCTGAATCAGTTGCCCCTACTAGCCACCCTCCTCACAGGACAGCTCGGGGACACGTGGCCTGCTGCACCCTCACTGATCTGAAGCCACTCCCCCTGTAGGCAGGGCGAGATTGAACGTGCTGCCCCTGTTCACTACATCCTGTCTGCGGCACCCTCCCCAAGCTGCAGGACACGCTGCCTGTGCCAGGGGAGGGTGGGCATTCCCCACAGTCCCGCAGCACAACCTGACAGCGCTGGAGAGTGAGCCCTCCACCGGATTCCTTGTTTTGTTTTGTTTTTTGTGCTGCCGGGACTTTCACTACTGATGGCCCTTCAGTAGGGCAGCTTTGTACCAAGTAATCGGTATCTTTTCTGGAACAACCTGAAGTTTACAGCTCGACTACCATTGGTACAGAGGGTGAAGAAAAGCGGACATATTTAATATGTGATCACTTCACTTCAACTAGTTGTCAACAGTAACACTGATATAGCTGCAAATAGACAATACATAGAGTGTAGCCCCACAAGTGGTGCTGGGACATGCAGTACAACCCAGCCCTTCCTGCTCAGCCCGTCCACCTGAGGCTGTAAGGCAGAGCGGCCGCCTCCCACCAGCCCTGCGGCCGGACAGAGTCGCAGATCCACACGCTCCTTATTTCTTTCCCAGCAGATGCCCAAGAAAGAAACAGCACACCGATGGGAAGACAAAGGTGGGCAGGTTAAAGCCACGTTAAAAAAAAGAAAGGAAAAAGCAGCAGCAAAGGTAAACTCTAGATTGCTGTGTAGGTGCTCTCTGTGAAGATGAACAAAGTGCTCAGTTTGCAGATTTGCTGGTATGGTGATCTCAATGATATGACAAAGGGAGCGGGGGCGGGGACATCGGCAAACCCCAGCTGCCCAGCAGGGCGACCCAAAGCCCAGGCGGACTTCCTCTTTTCCTGCCGTCATCCAGCCACACGCTCCTCCGCGTTGTGTACTGACAGCAGAGCGGCATGCCCCTGGCCCGCCGAGTCACGTTTGAGCTTCACCCTTTCTGAAAGGGCTCTCCACTTGGGCAGGGGCCACGGAGCAGTCCTTGGTCCTGCGGCTTAGGAGCACAGCACCGGTGGCCGCAGTGGTTCAAAAGGCTGAAACTACAAAGTATGGCCCATGTGTGACTCCGGCACAACACTTGGAGGTGTCACCACAACACAGAAGCGACAAGAGCACAGCTGCGTCATGTGATGCCCTGGCAGCTAACTGGACCATGAGGAGGCAGCGGGGCTTCGCCTGGCGAGGGCTGGGCACTCGTTGGCGGGGTCGCATGGGCCACAGTGATGACACAGGTGTTCTGCTAGCACATGGCTGTATGGAATTACAATGATCACTGCTGCTACTCCGAAGCAGGATGGAACACACACGCCCCGCCCTGGTGGTTAGCGGCTAAAACCAGCCTTTAGGTGTGACAGTGGTTCCCAGTGGAAGCACTCTTGGGTGGGGGTGGGGGTGGGGGTGGGAGGAGCTTCTGCCTGTGGAGGTTGGAAACAAGATGAGTGAGTGATGGTGGTGAGGGCGGGTCCTTTTCCCACTGGGGATGAGTACTTTTGGCGTGTATGGGGCCTCTCACAGAGGACCCTGAGTGAGTGTGCATTGAATCAAGTGTGTACAAAAGAAACACGGGTCATGAAAGTTCACAGTTATCACAGCCATTAAAGTGTCTAAGAGTCTGTGTAACCAAGAGTCTCAGGCAACCAGTTCCTCACTAGTTACTGCAGTTTACTGCATTTTCTCTATTTGCTTACCTGAAAGAACAGAGCAGTTATAATACTGATTATTTATGATAGTATTCTGTTAATAAAATAAGGATTTATACAAAGCAATATTGGAGTTTTAAAACAGTTAGATGCTACGTTACTTGGCACAGTTAGTAATGATTGCGTACAGGTTTGAGCCAGTCCTACAGAGACTTCTCTTCTTTTTATGAAAATATGGAAGTATCTGAATTTGTTCCTAGCATTTAAGGTTTTGGTCGTCTACTCTCTCACACGCTCATCTAAGGTACTGTCTTTCTATCAGGCAAGGGGGGTTCCTGGTAAAGTCTATATTGCTAATTTGGGGGACTGAAACGTCTGCCTTTCACACACAAATACTACCTATACAGTATATATATATATATATATATGTGTGTATTTATATATTTATATATTTATATGATATAAAGTTTACTTACGTACTTTTCATCAACCATATCAGGTCTACTTAAACTTTTGCCCACTGTTAATAAAGAGCAAGCATGCAGCCAGTTTGGGGTGCTTGGTTTGTCCCTCACTTCTGTTTCGAGGTGGGTTTTCAGACTGCGTGTGAAACTAAGGAGCAGAGGGCTGAGCGCTGACGGAGGGTGGAAGGCAATTCGACATCTACTGGGCAGGGGGGGCCCCTTTCAAGGCTGACGGTGGCTGAGGCCTACGCCCTGGGCTGGAGTAAACGGAGCCCAGGGTGCCAGCCGGAATTAAATCAGGAGCTCTGTTCCCTGAAACAACAGCCACGAGGCTCCTGGGGCTCCGTCTAAGCTTGGGGACCAGAGGGGCTAGGTGGAGATAGAAGTGCCCTGGGTTCGGTTGTGAGGCTGGCAGCACCTGGGGTGCGCCTCTGTGCGGTGTGCCGTTGTTCCAGGGGGTCTGGGACTTCCACCCAGATTGTCTACACAATTGTGCTGATGCCGCTGGGTTTGACCTTGCTGCTGGTGGGGGGAGGCGGGGCGGGCGGCTGCCCATGGTGGTGTGCTGCATGCCCTGCCTGGGCCACGGCCATCGGTGGGTGGCCGTGCACGTGGGCCCCGTAGGGTGAGTGGCCCCCGTGGGGGCCGTGGTGGTACTGGTGCGCATGCTGGATGTGCTGAGGGGGGTGGTAGTGGTGGTGGTGGTGGTACGGGGGCGGGTTCTGCTGCATGTGGCAGTACGGGGTGTGGTGCCCATGCGCCTGGCTCTCTGCAGGCCCCTGGTGATGGCTGGCCAAAGGGTGCTGTGGGTGGGGCAGGAGGGGTGGGTGGGGAGGCGGCTGGGCAAGGGCTGCGGGTAGGTGGGCCTGGGGTTGGGGCTTCCCTCTCTTACTACCAAATAAGGAGCCCAGGAGGGAGGATGAATTAGGCATAGTCTGGTGTGGGCGAGATGGACACTCTTGTGTTGATGTAGCTCTCCGGCGCATGTGAGGACTGCTAATGATGGACCCCTAAAAAGGAAATTCATAGAAATAAAAATTAAAAGATCTCAAAGTATTTAGGTCAGAATGATTAAATAAATTTAAAAATGTAAAAAGTCCCCCACTGATGCTAAGTCTCGTTGGGCTCACTGGCAGCAGAGAGCAGGGCGGGCCGCAGCTCTTTCGGCCCCAGCTGCTCTCATGGTGGCTGGCAGGCAGTTAGGGGCGGGGAGGTGGCAGGACCTTGAGACATGGCTTTCTGTTGACGAAAGCGGGAGCAGGGGAGAAGGCACTCTCCTTCCTGTTCTGACTTTTGCTTTCTCTGACAAGCATTTGGTAACTGGAAACCTGCCTGGGGTTTCAGGTCCAAAGGATTGATTTGGGGGTGTCTGTGAGCTGCCTGTGGTGAGTGAAGTGGCAACGGGCTGGTCACCATGGCGAAGGAACCCGGAGCCTGCTGAGATGGTGCCCTGACCTCACCCAGGCCTCTTAACTGGCCCCCAAGGCTTCTGGGGAGGTGGTGATAGGGAATGGTGGGAAGTGGGACCAGGGAACCTTGTTCTTGGGGGGGAAAGGGGGCGGCTGCCTAGGCATTCACTGCAGCTACCTACTGCAAATCAAACGAGGAGGAGGAAGGGAACAGAAAAAGATCTGCAGGATGAGGTTAAGATGCGAACAGTGAGAGAGAGATGATCTGAGGATGAATGAAATCTCATGAAATCCACACTGAGTTTCTCTCTCCAGATTCTCCTGCTCCCACGGGCTAGCTAAGCAATTCCATGGTGTCATGACTGCAGACACACAGCAACGGAAATACCAGAAAGGAAGCGATGGGGATGGTGGAGCGTGGAAGGCGAGAGTTCGGCAGGAACATCCAACAGCGAGAGTGGTGGGGTGGGTGGGCCGGCGCAGTGACTGGTGCCTGCCCAGCTTGGAGCAGCGCTGCTCCAGGGTGGGGACCAGATGGCAGGGTGCCGGGAAGCCGGGGTGGTTAACCATGCTCGGGGACCACAGGGGATGGGGTTAAGCAGAAACTATAACACAAAAACCAGAGCCACCCCCTACCACTCCATGGGGAACAAGCTGGTGAGGGGCACGGTGTTTCTAGGCACAGAGGAAAGCCAGCATGCACGGGCGGAGACAGGCAGGGCGGGGAGGGCACTGCCCGTGTCTGTACAGCGCAGGGAGGAGGAGCAAAAACAGGACGACAGACTGGAACCCGGGGTTGAGGAGGCACACACGACAGCCAGCGGACGCAGGCGCTTCCTACTTACTTCCACATTGCTCTCTAGCGATCCCGCACTGCTGCGACGCCCTCGTTTCCCTGCCCAGGACATGCAACGCCAGAGTTAGACGCGGACACGAGGCCGGGGGCCGCTGCCTCCCCGGCACCGAGCTGCCGCTGCTGCCACGGAGCCTGGCACCACTACTGGGGAGCCATGGCGGGGACTCAGGGCCTACCTGCCTGCAGGTGCCAGGGAGGGGTAGGGGCTGGAGGAGGAGGCTCAATGGGGAAGACAGCAGCAGTGCAGAAACACGTGTTTAAAAAAGACAACAATTTTTAAAAAGCAAACAAAAACAAAAAGCAAACAAACAGAAACAAAAGACAAAAACCCGCCCCCAGCTTTATACCCCCTTTCTCCTGGGGCCTGGGGGTTGCCGCTGGGCTGCTCATCACAAGGCCAGCACTCTGAACCCCACTAGCGGCTCCACAGGGGGAAGATGGGCTTTCTGTGCCTGCAAGAAACCTGCAGGGTCCTTCTACCGTGACCTGGGGGGCACGATGCGCTGGAACTAACTGGAGAGGTGTGTTTCTGTGGGGCGGGAGCTTCCTGGTGGGCTGAGGCTGTGCACAGCTGGGCCTGGGGCCAGACAGGAGTCTGTCCACCACCTCCTGCTGATGCAGCTGCTCACGGGGAGGTGAGATGACAGCAGTTCTCCAATGAGAAAGCAATGAGAGCCTGCAACAGCCCTGACGCTTAGTGGATTCTGTGTGTACACATACATGAACGTATGCATGTATAGCACACCTTCACACACACATCTAGGCAGACTTTTCTCTATTTGGGGGCAGGGTGGGGGGTTAATGACTGAGACGAGACAGGCCTCTGTGTTCTTTTCCTCTCGGACAGTTCATAGGTGCAGGTGACTCCTGGGCAGAGTGTTTGGTCTGATCAGCATCAAGGCTGATTGATGGAGAATGTCCTCCTGGGCCACGCCCCACATCCCTGCTTCTTCTCCACGGGCGCCCTCCTCGGGATGTGGCAAAGCCCTCCCTACACCCGGAGGCACAGAAGCGCTCAGCATGGCCAGGACTTCCTCTCCCTCTGGGTCCCCAGGGCCTACCTGTGGCCTTCGCATCTTTCGGGAGTACTTTTCCGTGGGTTTTTGCAGGGCGTCGAGCCTTGTCTACACTGTGGGTGCCTAACCGTAGGGCTCTGGTCACTACCTTGCTCCGAGAGGGAGTGAGGATGGAAAGGGAAGAGGGGGCAGCGAATGGCCCCACCGACCTTTTCACTGCATTCCGTTTTACACGGCATCAGCCAGAGGTCAAGAACCAGGCACAGTGCTGCTCTCACTGAAGGCCCAGAATGACGCAGTTAGCAGGGCTGAAGGGCTGAAGGGCTGAGGCAACTCAGCGGCCCATTTGCACAGTGAGGGAGTCCAAGACCCAGGGCTCCACTCAGGGCTGCGTGCCCACCTCTTCATCAGGGAGACTGGGCCACCCCGCCTGCTAAGCTGGTCCAAGTCCAGGCCAGTCCAGGTCCTAGGAGAAGGCGCAGACTGCTGTGTGCTTGGGTCCCCCACGTCCCCCAGCGTCTGGAGTGAAAGCCGCTGCTGGCCAGAGTCAGCAGGTTCGACTGCTGGGGCGACGCGCCAGGTGCGGGTGCCGAGTGTCATGCACGGGCCTCCTCGTGGTCCCCATGTGCCTTCCTCTGCCTCCTTCAACCCAGGGTATCCCAGATGTAGGAGAGCTGTCACTTGAATGTCTTGAGGCTTCTGAAAATTTCATCTTCTCAGATCAGCGTAGGCTGTGGGGTGACCTTAGGAAAGCTTTCTGCACTCAGGTCCCCGAGCTCGGTGTCCCCTCAGGCACACGTCTGCACACGGCAGAGACGCCGTTTATGGAACCTGCTCAGACACTGCACGGGTGCGGGTAGGCACAGCCCATCACGTGCACACGCCAGAGCACCCACCTGGCCCCCAGTCCCACTCTTCTCTGGCACCCTCCCCTCACGGAGTCCTGCACTAGCTTCTCATGAGCCCTACTAATCAGCAGCCTCCTAGAGCCAGGCCCAGCCCGGCAGCGGGTGTTTAGAAGGAGCTCCCGGCACAGTTGCTCCATCAGGCTCCTGCTCACAGCCTTCCCTTTCTTCTTGAGCCCCCGGGAATGCTGGGCCATACAGATGCCGTGCTCCGAGGGAAACCCCGCACACGTCTGCTGCTGGGTGCTGCTCGACGCGGGCTTCACGCTCCGACTCTTTCTCAGGGCAAGTGTTGACTGTGCCCACTTTACAGCAAGGGTCCTGATGTCCAGGGCAGCCCGGCCTGCCAGGGAAGGAGGGCAGAGCTGGGAGAGGAACCATGCCAAGCACGGAGCCGCACTAACACAGACTCCGGTGGGAGATGTGGCTGAGGTGAGAGGAGAGTGCTTGTCGTCGCCCGGAGGCCTCAGGGGTCATCCACACTTCAGGGAGGCAGCCTGGCTGTGGAGCCGAGCACAGCAACCTTCAGCTCTGCGCTGGCAGAGGCACACCGTGGCGTGGTCACTTGGTGCAGGTAGGGCCTGGGGCCCCAGAAGACATCCTTTCTGTGGGAACCTCATGTTGGGCAGCTCAGCTGGGGACAGTCAGAAGGCCTGATGGGGGCCTCTGGCCGATGTGCATGTTAACCGATTGATCTGGGGAGCTGAAGCCAAGGCCTGTCCATACCTGTTTGTATACTCCTTGACCTTGGAGGCAAAGTGAGTCAGCCAATGATCTATTAGAACAAGTGGCCCTGGCTGAACAGAACCGTGGCCCAGAGACACGAAGATGTCTTCATGGCCTGTATGTGTGCGGCTGGAGCCAGGGGCCTTTCCGCTACTTCCTGGAATGTCAGGGACTGCCCAGAGGCACTTGATGGGCTCACTCCTGGGTCTCCAGGAGTGAGTTGCCAAGGTTCATGAGTGGGTCCTCTCCTGGATGGACGCAAGGGCACAGGATGGAGCAGGGAAAGCAGCTGTCCTTGTCTCTGCTGGACAAATGTGTCCTGGTGGCAGGCTCTCAAGTTGAGAGCTGTGAGCGCCCCAGTGGAAGAGGCAGGCGGGAAGGGACGGGAGCCGTGGGAGAAGAGCTCCCGGTTCCTCCACCTTGTCCAGAACACAGAGGCTTCATCTTCAGCTGCAAGTCAGAATCTTTCCAGAAACCCTCCTGACCTTCGCCCGTCTCCTGCTGGGGATCTGAAGTGGCCTTTCCCAAGTCCAGGATCTAGGTGGCTTGCCTGAACCAAATACCTACCTCATCTCACCCTCCAAACTTCTCTGGGATCTGTTGATGAGCTTGCTTTTGTTTTTCATTGAGGAACATAGGGCTCTGACAAGATGTCATCCCTGAGACTCCCCAAATCCAGAATTCTCAAGTAAAGGCAATAATAATAAATAGAAAGTGGCCCTCGGCGGTCCGTCTGTCTGATGGGCAGTCTGGCTGTGCAGGCTGGGTCTACCCCTAAGCACTGGCAGAGAAAGGGCACTGGGATGAGGCAGCTCAGGATCTAGGCTGCCCCCTAGAGTGGGTGTGGCTTGGCCTCTTCCTAACTAGTCCCTGCCCCCTGGGAAGGACACTTCACAAACTCAAGCAGGTGCACAGACTCAGTGTGTTTAACAAGGCCCCGGAGGACCTGTGTGGCCCTGAAGAACACTGGATAAAGGTCAGGAGGTTTGACAGATGGCCACGGCTGGAGTGTGTGCTGCTAACCTCCTGCAGTGCACAGCAGAGCCTGAACTAGCCCTCAACGTTGGTTAGTAGTGCCGAGGCGGAGGGATCTTGGGGTCCACCTCCAGCTGGAAATGGATTTTGATTTTTACTATGGAAAAAAATGACAAACACAAAGACAAAAAGCTCAATGCAACCAAAGGCAAACGTTCCGGAATGAAGAAGCACAGTGAGGTAGCGCTCGCTGGGTGCGGGCGGGTGGGCAAGGCACGGGTTGTCGGGTGCAGCAGGCTGTCTCAGGGCGGGCCCGGAAGGCTGGCTGGGGCCCCAGGACAGGAGGGTTGCCGGGTCCCTGAGGTGGACAGGGCTAGTTGGGCTGGGACCGGGGCAGGTGACACCTAGATTGCTGAGCAGCAACGAACCATGCACGCACTGCCCAAGCCACCCAGGGAGCCTCCTCTGGGAGAAAAGGATCAGACAGATGGACAGACGAGACTAGTGGGGCAGAGGAGAATGCTGGTCCACACTCCTGGCCCGCAGCTGCTTGGATAGCGCCCAAAGGAGAGCAATCAGGAGCAGAACCTGCTGCAGCTACCCCGACGTGCTCCGACCCTTCTCCAAAGCCTGCTCTACGGGAGAGGAGAAAGGGGCCAAGGCATCTGGCCGAAGCTCCCTGAGGCTCAAGGTGCCCGCCACACCTGGGAACCCTGAGAGGCTGACGGGTGCTGCTTGCTTGGGGGCTAAGTGGCTGGCTGGCAGCAACTTAAACACACAGAAACACAGAAACGACAACAGAACCCGACCCCAGTCATGGCGGGGGAGGCAGCTCCCTGTGGACTGGACGGAGGGATTGTTTCCCCGGGATGGCTGCGCCGCAGGGAGAACAAGACCCACAGAAATAGGGAGTGTCCAGACAGTTTAGAGGGGCTTCACTCAATTTCATTCATCAGCATCAATCGCAGGGGTGCAGCAGCACCAGGGACATGGGCCACCCCCACCGGCAGGGGCCGCTTTCCCTGAGCAGCAGTTCAGAAAGCAGAGCAATCCACAAACACCCCAAGGAGCAGGACACCAGAGAGTCCGGCCGGCGGACCGGGCTGCCTTTCCCTTGGCCAGCAGCAGGGCCTTGCTTTCCTCTGCTCTCTCGGCCGCCTCTCTGGCACTGTCAGGTATCGTTCTGGCCTTGGGAGGGTCCAGGAAACCTCACAGTACTGTCTGAGCCCTGCCGCTGCCGGCTCCGCTGCGGGCCCTTCCCTGCACGCAATGCATGCCCTGACTGCGGGACGTGCCGTCTGAGTCCTGCATGCATTGGGCTAGGAAGGGGGTTCTAGGCCTCGCTCTTACCCGCTTCTGAGAGGTCCCTCAGGGAGCTGCTGAGGGCGGTGCGTTTGAGGCCCTCGCCGCTGGCGTAACTGTCGTCCAGGCAGGCCCTGCTCAGGGTCCCGTTGCCTGACTCCTTCTTGAGGCTGGAGCACTGGGACATGCTGGGGCGCACAACGCCCTTCTGCTTCTCCAGCTCCGCTGGAACAGAGGGGGGGTGGGGGTGGGCAATAAGGGAAACGCTCAGAACCCTAGCCCCCGCTCAGGGGTGGCACTGTACTGATCTGCCACCCACCTGGATGAGGAGAAAGGGTGTGGGGTGGGGAGACAAGTTCTGCTGGCTCCTCTGAACACAGGAAGGGGAGCGGGGTTCCAGGAAGGGCCATCCCTTTCCAGTGGTAAAGGCCGACAAGGGGACAAAGGCTTTCCTGTCTTTGAGACAGCAGGTGGACAAGGGCTAACCAGGCCACGCCGCCAAGGGGAGGTGGTGGTCAGATGTGAGACACCAGGTGCCTCCAAGGGTCACAGTCCTCCCTGCTCATCTGTGCGAGCCAGGAAGGCTCCGCCAGGTGCTGATGCAGGCGGTGGGGAAAGCAAAGCCACTGAACTGCAGGGAGGTCAGCCCACAGTGTTGGAAGTCGGGGGCCCAAGGAGCCTGGGGAGGAGGGTCAGGCGGCGGCCGTGGGGTGGTCCTCCACTGGGTTGGACTGAGTCAGGCCTTGGAAGCCCAGGCTCCCAGCAGCTGCCACCTGGCTGGGCCACCCTAAGGAGGCGTCTGCCCCTCTCCTCCATCGCTGGCCCGTATCTGTGGGCGCGGTCCACAGGCTGTCCTGTGATGAATGGAAACTGAGGAGACTTGGGAGCATGTCAGTGGAGGTTGGGGAGTGAACGGCCACATCTGCCCTGAAGGCTGTCAGGGCCACCCGGGAGGGAGGGAGGGGGGGAGGCGAATGCTGGTGTTTGCCGCTCTGTTCTGTAGGGAGGCCTGCCGCTTACTCTCTATCCTGTGCTTCTCCATTTCCTGTACTTCGGCGATGGATTCCCGCAGGTCATCAGTGAATTTCTTCCGGTCCTGAGGGTTGGGTGCGTTGAAGTTTATTAACACTTTGATGTCCGTACCGGGGACAGCAGACGTGAGCCGGATGCCGTTGGGGTAGTCTGCAAAGGAGAGGGGAAGGCCGTGTTGGTCTAGTGTGTCCTGCTGTCTCTCTGGACACATAAATAGCAGTCCAGCCAGGTCAGTGTCTGCACACGGAGGAAGCGTTCAGAGCGCAAGCTCTCTGTACATTTGTCCAATCAGTGAGGACGGGGGTCGACAGTGGCTGACTTTGACCCATCTGTTTCACGAAACAGAGAGCACATCTGGTCAATCCTGCGAGGGAAGCTTGGGCCCTTGTCATCCTCCCATCTCCCAGAGCCCCCGGAGCTCCCAACCCTGGATGTCCACACCTCGGTGCTTGCCAGGGTGCTGGTGCTGAGAGCAGGAGGTAGACTGGCGTAAGGGAGGGTCCGTCTCCAGTGACCTCAGAGACTTGTGAGACTAGACTGAGCTCTGTTCTCTCCTGAGGCCCCGAGACCCACAGTTCCCTTAGGGTATGCTGTATACACTTTACACCAGCACACACTATGCCCAGAGCCAGCATCTTGCAGCCAAGACTCTCCTGGTACCAGCTCTTAGCTCTTGGGGTGTCCTGGTGCCACCTTTCTTCCCAGCAGGTAATGCTTGGCTGAGCACCACCCTCAGCAGCTGATGCCACCTTTGTTCAGATCTAGATATGGGCTGGCAACTCAAATGCCTACAGGCCCACGCAGGTATCCCAGAAGGCACTGGGCCAGGAGTGGGTGTGAGCCCAGGGAGTGCTGGGGCACAGGTGGACTGAGCAGTTCATTAGCGGCATGTGCACTCACAGGGGTCAGCGATTCTGAACCTTTTTTTTCCTTTGAGAAGCTCCCCAGCTCCCCCCACCGCCCCAATCTACATTTTGATGTGAAGCCCATTGATTTAGCGGTTGGCTCAACAAAGACGAAGGAAGAAAATTAAAGACATGCCAATAATGAGTCCAAAAGATTAATGGACCACTGGCACTTCAGTTTCCACTCTGAGACCAGAACGAGACGGTGCTGAGCACCACGGCTGACTACTCTGCACGAGATCGCAATAGAGGGTCCTGGGCACAGTGGGAGGACTGTGGGGCAAAACTCAAAATCATAAAACAGTTATGCTCACTGGCTGGAGGGAGGCGCAACTGTGGCTGTTAGGGCTGTGGCTCCCTTTCGAGTCAGACAAGAGTGTGGGGCAGGCACTCCTCGGTTAGACCCACCCGGAGCTCAAGGGGCAGCAGTGGGTCAAGAACAAGGTTCAGCAAGGCTAGGAGAGGGGGCAGCCTGGAGACAGGTAGGAATGATGTTGTTTTGTGGGGACTGCAATCAACGAGGCCCAACCAAGTACGAGTAAGTGACTGAGCAGAAAACCTTCACTCAGGTCAGAAGAAAGTAAAAAAAAAAAAGGTGATGATTGTGCCACTTTTTAAATATGCAAACCAAATAGAACATGACAGAGCCAGGGGCTGGTCCACCGGATGCTAGTGAGAGACCTCGGCTGTAATGATATTCCCTATAGAAATTCCAGGGTCTATTCTTGCCAGTACCTAGTGTTGGAAGGCTGAAACCTGGGATTTGGAAGATGACCTGTTACAAGCTCTGCCTCAGGGTTCAGCCAGTGCCTGGCCCCTTGTGGGCGCTTAATTGCTATCCCCTCACTGAGATCTTGCTTAAGCCTGGGAGGCAGGGGTCATCACCGCACTGCATCATAGGGAACTGGTGGTCAGGACAGCAGGGGAAGGGTGCCACCCATCTCTGATACCAAGATCCTGGATGCTAGTGTGTGGGAAACCAAGGCAAACACAGCTTGGTTGGGTGGCCGGGGTGGGGTGGACAGTGTAGGGCACGGGAACACTGTCAAAACCACAGTCCAGGACGCACCACAGGAACCTTGGGCTCATTATGGGCAGGGCAGGGCAGACACCTATGGGTGCGGGTGCCCTCTGCTAGGCTACCTCACAGTCCCACTTTGGACAGAAAAGGGGACTGAGAGCCCAAACCCATGCTCTCAGGCCGGTCATGTAGCAATGCAACCACCTGTCCCGGGCGGACGGAACACTGATGGCTGCCCTTGGTCTAAAGCTCAGGAACTTCTGACAGGGAAGGCACAGGAGGGAGAGGCAGAGAGGAAAGAGGGTGGTGAGAAGAAGCAGGGTCAAAGGAAGAGGCTGGGTGATGTGCCATGGCTGTGAGCCAACGTACCCCTCTCAATTCCCCAGGCCCCACGGCCTGCTCACTGCTGAGCACACAGCATAAAGCTTCACTCACTAAGCACATACTACATGCCAGCCATTATTCCAGGTGCTCCCCAGGCACGGCTCACTCAACGTTGCAGGCAACCTATGAAGCAGGTACCCCCATCGCCTCCACTGAATAGTCCAAGGGGCTCAATGGGCCAGCCCCCAGTGAGTGAGGAAGGCCCAGCAGGGAGGCTGCGCGGAGACTTACGCTGGCTCTCGAAAAGCAGGACCTGCATGCCGTACAGGGAGAAGGACTGTCGGAAGCTGTACGTCACTGAGTTCTTCTTCTTCTGGAAAATCTTGGTGACCTGTAGCAGCCAGACACAGAGACCTGAGCCGCTTGTCTGCACTGCTCCAGAGCGACCCCCAGATACACCCCAGCTCCACACTGGGGAACTCCAGATTCCCAATGGCCCTGGCTGGAGAGACGACTCTGCAGTTCAGAGGTAGAAGTACCTGGGCAGGGAAGGGCCAGCATGGGGAGGAAGGCCTGCCCGCTCGCATACTGTGATGGAACACTGGTGTCTGTTGCTACCGGTCCCCAGTGCCAGCATGATGGAAGCGAAGACCGACACGGCAGTCGAGGTGGCAGGCACCCTGCTGTGCGTGGCCCGACACCATCATAGCCAAGCGGGGACACACCTGGGGTTGCTAGCCTGAGAGGGTGGGCAGGGTAGGCAGCCAGTGTCCACTCGCACCAGCTCATATGAGGAAAGCCATCACCGTATCCTCTGCTGGAAACAGTCCCTGTGTGTAAGCGGCATCTGACCGATGCCCAGCCTGAAAGACTGCGCCTGTGCCAGAGAACTTAACTCTGTCAGTCCCTGGACCATGCTCCTCTGCTGTGAGTCTGTGTGAAGAGATGGGGAGACACTATCCTGACAGCCACAGTGGGCTGTTCAGCACGGGCTGGGAGGGAAGGGAAGCGGTAATTATTGAGTGCCCAGCTTATGCCAGGCACCATGCAAGGTTCCATGTGCAGGACCCTGTCTGGCCATGGTAACTGAGCATTTTTTAAGAGCATGGGTCGCCCAATTCATAACAGTAGGAAATGACAGTGATGAAGTAGCAACGAAAATAATTTTATGGTTGGGGGTCATCACACCACAAGGAACTGTATTACAGGGTCATGGCATTAGGAAGGTTGAGAACCACTGTTCTTAAGGCTTCTTACTGAAGAATAGTAACTCACATGGTCTTAGTAGTCGAGAAGCCCTGGTGGCAGAGTGGTTACAGGGTGGGCTGCTAACAGCAAGGTCAGCAGTTCAAAACCACTAGCCGCTCGGTGGGATAAAGAAACTCAGGGGCAATTCTACCCTGTCTTATATGGTCACTTTGAGTTGGCATCAATTCGATGGCAAGAGTATGGTTTTGGCTTGGTCTTAGCAGTCAGAAAGGACCTTCTTCCTCCCATCCAATCAAGCCTGTGGCTGGACAGGGCCTTCTGCAAGAAGACTGGGGCCTGCAGGAGGGACAGAACCTGGGAGCACAGGCAGAGCTGGACATCCCACCCCAGGAGGGGCTAGCATCCGCCCACCTTTTCTCTGGCAGCAGGTCTGTTTCCCTTGGGGAGCCTTCCGGGGCGTGGGGCTGTGACTGTGCCCTGCCAGTAAGAAAGCACTGCTCTCTCCCACCAGTGACTAGTTTAGGGAAGGCGTAGGAAGCCGGAGGATTCGTTCTGAGACATTTGCTCCAACTCTCAGTGAGAGGCCCCCACTTGATGCGGGCTGCGGGGAGCTGTTGGGGCATTTCCCCTGGGTGGACAGAGCCAGCCTGAGTAGGGAGCCCAGCGACAAAGAAAGCCTGTGCAGCACAGAGGGTGCTGAGAAGAAGCCCTGCCCACAGGGTGGGAGTCTCTGTCTGGGAGATCCCTTCTGGTGTTTTCCATGGGCAACGAAAGCCCACTTCTCATTTGCATTCTGTGTGATTTTTGTCCCTTCTGGGCTCATAGTCTCTCTTCCCCCAACCTTGCCCGGGTACAGACACACAGCTTTTGCCCCCTGCCAGAAGCATACCCACCCAGCACCCTGTAGAGGAACGTACCACCAAGAGATCGTTAAACAGGAATATTTCTCGCTGGTGCAGCCCGAGTTTCTGGGGTTTATTTGGGTCTGGAACCTCGAAGAGCCGGCAGTAGCAGACCAGCCTACGATGGGGCAGAGAAAGTACCTGTGCAGGGAGAGAAAGTCCCGCCATGAAGCGCCCCACCCATCCACTGGGACCAGGGCACACCCTTCATAGGGCCACAGCAAAGGGGCCGAGCCCAGTTTGCCAAAAATCCAGACTGGGGCATCACATTTTAAAAGGCCTCCCCTTGCACACCATGCACAGGAGGGCATCCGTCCCGTCCCGGTACCCCGCCCCTCCCTGACACACGCGTTCTGCACCCAGCAGCTGCTGGTTCAGATCCTCTGTTCATGCTCTCTCTAAGGCCTGTGGGAAATGCCCTTGGGACTGGCCAGACTGCTCTCCGGTTCCTTGGGCAGTTAACAAGACCTGAAGCACTTACTGATGAGGATCCACCACATCGGGTCAGAACACAAAGACCCTCACAACTGGGCCAGTAAAGCAACATCACAATCAAGGGGAGACAGACTGACGCTGCCTGGGCATCTTACTTGGATCGACAAGCAAGGCCTGCAGAAGGAGCAGTCGAGACACCGTGCCGTGCACTGCACAGTGCGTTGCACCCAGCAAATCTATGCCCAAGAACTCCTTGAAGTATCTGAGGACTAAGGTGTGCCTGACCCAACCCATGGCAATTCCAGTTGACTGAAAGCTGGACAATGAACAAGGAAGATCGGGGAAGCATCATGGGAGGTATGGTGTTGGAGAAGAAAACTGAAGACACCACGGACATCCAAAACCATGAACAAGGCATCAGCTACGTCCAGCCTGTGCGATCCTGTGACTGTACATGATAAAATCCACATCTGAAGGAGAGAATGCTATCAGACCTTAATTTGCGAGCACCTGATTTGCGGAAGGCTATGCATGACAGTGAAGCCCCAAATCCATAGGCAGGGTCCACACATAGATTAAGCTTCTGGAGAATCCCCTCTGAAAACTCGCTATCACACCGAGAGCACTGTAAAGTCAATGATGGCAGATCTGGCAGTCATTTGGTTACAATGTAACACCTTATCATTTGATCTATGTAGCATCTACCATTTGTAACACCTCCTTTTTGATCTACTGTAAAGCAATATTTTCTGCTTTCTTTTTGATGGAAGTCTCTGTTTGTCTAGTCACTGTTTTGGTTTTGTGCACTTCCAGCTCACGCTTTACATGCTTTTCTGTATTTGGAATCCAGGACAGGTGTATCTCGAGCGACAGTAACTGGATTGATAACGGCCATGGGAGGATGCTAGGGGAGGAGGGTGGGAAACGGAGCGCCAACAACGAGGACGAGAGGAAGATGCTCTGAAATGGACTGTGGTGCTGACTGCACCAATCTTAATAGAATTGATGATTAAATTACATGATATTTGAAGTATATGCCAATAAAACCTTTGAAAACAGCAATGAACTAATCTGTATTATAAGAAGTGCAGCCAGAATGCTCCTTCAAAGGGAAGATGGTGATAACTTGGTCTCAGGTCCTTTGGACATGAACGTGAGCATTCAGGCCCTAGAAGAGGACATCACGCTGGGTAAGGCAGGAGATCCGGGAAAAAGAGGACGATTCTCAAGTGCGATGGATTAACAGTGGCTGAGACACGGGGCTCGCACAGAGTAACCACCGTGCGGCCGGCGGGATGGGCAGTGCTTCCTTCTGACACTCAGGGTTGCTGTGTGCCAGGAGCGACCTGCAGGCCCCTCCCATAGGCCTCCCGCTCAGGTCCGTGCTTTGAGCCGCCATACCTAAGGCACAGAGAGGTTAAGCAACTTGCCCTTAAACACTTGGTCCCAGGTGCTTCGATTTCTCCTTGACCAAACCTCTTCCTACCACAAAAGACATGAAACGTTCTGACATCGGAAAGACCCCTCCACATTCTGAACCAGACCTGGGATGCCTTGGGAGACCTGGCTGCTCTAACCCTATCATCACCCAGTTTCCAGGGCCCTTGTCCTCACCTTCCAAATCACATGCCTGAGCCCAAACACACTCACACCGTGGGTTCCAGGGAACCGCCCCAAGCTCCCTTCAGGCTCCTCAGTCAGCCAGTGTCTCAGTGTCCAGGCTTGGCTGCCAGGAGCTCTGTCTCAGCAACAACATGGAGGGGGAGAAGGAGGGCAAACTGCCCAGGCTGATAGGTGTCTCCTAACTAAGGACCTCAGGGAGCTGAGACAAAGGGCAGGAGAACTGTGGCAAACAGGGTGGCGTGTGCAGGGAGCAGCCCTGTGGGCACAGGAGGATGAAGGAGAAAGAGTGGTGGGACCTGGGGCTGCGGGGCAGCAAAGGGCCAGCCCAGCACGGGACTTTTCAGAGTCCCAGGCTCTCCCCATGGGAGGGTGATGAGATGCACTGACAAGGTTCCCCAGGTGGAGGTGGCGTGGGGAACTGTGGGTGTGGGATAATGACAGACCACAGCTGACGTGCAGGAGACTGGACGGGAGGAGCGTGTGCTCCAGGGTGTGCAAGCAGACGCCACTGGGGCAGTGGGGATGGTCGTGCAATGAGCCTTTGGTGGACAAAAAGGAGAGGCCACGAGAACAAAGGCCTGGAGGACAATCTTCGCCAGCAAGTGCAGAAGAAGCCAGCGCTGAGGCCATGAAGGACCCGAGGGCACAGTGAAACTGTCTCGGTGGAGGGCTTGGGGACAGGGAGGGACTCTTGTTAGCTCCCGGGAAGCTTTCTGCCAGCACACCTAGACTCCCCCTATCAGCTCTGGGCCAGCAAGGATGTAAAGCTACGGTAATGACGAGAATAAAATTTCTCATCACTCCAGAAATTCATTCCATCGCCCAGAAAGTTAGAGATGGGGTCTGCTGTCTCCAGTCGGATTGTAAGCACAGAGAAATACTCACACAGCCAAGCCCAGGGTGCAGGGATCCGATCTACGGGAGAGAATGGGAGACAAAAAGAGAAGTTAATGCTCCAGGGGGTGCGCGTGGGCCCCGAGGTTCAGTGGCAAAGCAGTCCCCACAGCATTTTCTCTTGGCCTCCAACCAGCCATGCCACAGGGCATGTGCCAAGTGGGAGACTGGTCAGCAGAGCTCCAAGGGTGCTGTGAGGAGACACCTGAGCTAGCTCACTGAAGAAGCCCACCAGCATGGGGGTAGGGAGCTCAGAGCACAACTATCACTGTTCTGAAATGCTGAGTACAGGTCCACTCCTCCCCACTATTAGGAGCCACTGCAGAAACAAACAAACAAACTCTGCAATGCACACAACCCTGCCTGGGAGGGGCAAGGTTCCTGACAGTGGCATCCAGGTCACTGCTGGGCCAGAAGAGTTGTCTAGGCCCAGGTACCCACAGAAACCCACCCGCTTGGTGAGACCAGGGCCCCACGTACCGGCTTCTTCCCCACAATGAGCTTCTCCACCTTCTGCACCTGAGACACATGGTCCTCGTTGGTCTTTAGCTCTCGCTTTCGGATCCGCTCATAGATCCCAATGAGCATCTCCCGGGGAATGTCCTCACCATCGTCCACACCTGGGAGGAGACCGCAGCCAGAGGTCAGGTTGGTGCTTGGACGCTGCGGCCACTCAGTCTCACCCCTTGGACTTGACCGCTTCTAAACCATGCCAGGATAGATCCCTGTCACCGTGCCCAACAGAACCAAGGGCCTGCCAGACACACAGGTGCCGAACATAGGCAATGACAAACCCCTCAGAATCCCTCCACCAGGAGCAAGGCCTCTGCTTGGACAGCTGTGAAGGGCTGCACCCCTTCGAGGCTGTGCCCAGAGAGCTTTGCAACTAGGGCTTTCTCGCGGCCCTGTGAGGTGGGCCTAACCATGGTTGTCCATTCTAGCTCACTGTGGTCTCCCTCCTCCTTTTGTGTCTCTGCTCAGAGGAGGGCAGGGGGAGGGAGGGTGTGAAGCTCAAGTCTGGGCGGCGTTCAAGCTTTTGTCCGTTCCTAGCTGTGTGGCCAAGGGCAAGTGACCGAGCCTCTTTGCTTGCTGCCGTTGTTTCTACAGCCGCCACCCAGAGAAAGGCGGGCTGCACGGGGCTGTTGAGGACCGAGGAGAAGCACACGTGTGCGCGGCACAACTCGGCCCCGAGCGAGAACACCCAATGCTGCTGCTCCCCATCTCAAGGCAGAGGCAGGGCCAGGACTTGAACCCAGTGGCTCTAACTGCAAGCCTGTCGTCTTTCTGACATGGCAACTGAACAGCTATTGTGAAAACAGCAACGTGGCTCATAAGAGAAATGCAAATTCTTATTCTGGGGTGATCCAGAGGAGGGCACAGGTTGGCGAATAGGCTCTGTGGGTGAGGCTGCAGGAAATGGGCCTTCCTCTGTACTATTGGAGGGGTGGGGAAAGGGTCAGTTCCTAGGTGGGCAGTTTGGAAATGTTTGTCAAAATTATAAATTCAAACACCTCTATGCTGGCTGATTGCATTTATACCACGGGGAATTTATGCCATAGGAAATGGGGCACTGATACACACCTAAGATCATTTATCACAGGATTGTTTCCCAACAACTGCTTACCATTACCATGGGACCGGCTGAGCAATCATCATCCATCAGTGTGACAGCACCCTATGTGCCCAGGCAAAAAGAATGAGGAAGCCCATGGTGAACTAATAGGGACACTTCCTCTTAGACTTAGATAAGTGAACAAATGAAGGCGCAAAATGTCTACATATATATACACACTCTACCATAAGAAAACAAAACTAACTAGCACAATCAAATGGTACCTGGCCATAAAGAGAAATGAATTCCTAGTGTATGTTATGATGCGATGCTACGAAGACCCTTGAGGAGACTATGCTGAGCAAGTAAGTCAGTTGAGATAGACAAATACTGTATGGTGCAAACAAAGCCAAATTCACTCTGCTGGGTCAACGCTGACTCCAAACTCACAGTGAATGAGTCGATGCCAACGCAGGTGACCCTACAGGACCGGGTAGAACTGCCCTGTGAGTCTCTGAGTTTCTACTCCTTACGGGAGTAGTTACATTGGAGCGGCTGGTGGCTTTGAAGTGCTGACCTGGAGGTTGGCAGCCCCGTGCATAAAACCACTATGCCACCAGGGCTCCTCACGTACAGAAAAGTAAGAAAACATACAGAAATAAAAAGCATTACTGGTTGCAGGGTTGGAGATGAAGAGAGGGAGCTTTGCTCAGAGGACAATGAGTTCACGTGCGTGGCGGTGCACTAGCTGGAAATAAAGCAAGGGGACACAGTCCATGTCACGGAGCTACACACGCAGAAGCTGTTGAAGTACCCTTTGCTGTGTATGTTCTCAAAATAAAACAAATGAAAAAAGCAAAACAGCAAGATTTAAAAACAGTCATGCAGGGGGAGGGAGGGTGAAAAAGAAGAGCCGATAACACCAAGGGCTCAAGTAGAAAGTACATGTTTAGAAAATGATGGCGGCAACACAGGTACAAATGTGCTTGATACAACTGATGCATGATTGTTCTAAGGGCCCGCAATAAAAACACAAGCCACCGTGCACATTCCCGTATTTGCTTGACCAAAGAACCCAGCAGGATGCGTTCCTCTATTTTCCCACCAGGTAAGGTCAAGCTTCCTAACTCACTGCCATGGGCTGGACTGGCTCACAGTGACCTATGGAGAGAGCAGAGCTGCTCCTTAAATGCCACTCCAAACATTAAAAGTAAGTTTTTGATTTTTTTTTTTTTACAAATCATTTTTATTGGGGGCTCTTACCACAATCCATACATCAATTGTATGCAGCACATTTGTACACATGCTGCCATTAACATTTTCTTTCTACTTGAGCCCTTGGTATCAGCAACTCTTTTTTTCTCTCCTTCCCCCACCCTCCCACCCTCATTAACCCTTGATAAATTACAAATTATTATTATTTTCATATCTTACGGGTCTGCTGTCTGCCTTCATCCACATTTCTGTCGTCCACATGTCCCCCGGTGTATGTGTGTATGTTATACGCTGATCATTGCAATCGATTCCCCTTCTCCACCTTCCCCCTAACCTCACGGTATCAATATTCCCATTATTGTTCCTGAGGGGTTTATCTGTCCTGGATTCCGTGTGTTGAGAGGTCTTATCTGTACCAGTGTACATGCTCTGGTCTAGCCAGATTTGTAAGATAGGACTGAAAAGTAAGCTTTAATAATAAAGCCAAAATACTGTTTCTGGATTCCAGGCTGTGACCTCTTCCCCACACACCTATCCCTGAGGCCCTCCAGAGCAAGCAACTGTGTGTGCGCCCACACACACGCCAGGAGGAGGACGTGGGGCACCCGGACAACCACCCCCTGGAGATCAGAGAGCCCCACCGATGAGGGCTGGACTCTGTATTCCTGTCAACTCCAGAACCTGCTTCCACGGCTGCCTAAGGGGAGTTTTCGCAAGATGCGTGGAGATGGCAGAAAAATGTCAGTTCCACAGAAAGAGAGAAAGAAAAGCAGGCACAAATAAGTGAACAATCTGAAAATGCTAGGAATTGGCTGAAGATTAAAAGGCTCTGGAATGATTTTAAGAAGAATTCAGAAGAATGACTATGGTACTTTTAACATAGAGGAAGCATCAGAGAGACCAAAGGAAAGAATAGAAAAAGTAGAAACCTTATCAGAAAAATACCAAACAGAAACCCAAAAGAGGAATGCAAATAAAACCACACAACATTATAAAAGGAACAGAGTCAAAGAGCTGAAGAAATTGAAAGCTGAATTAGTGAGCGTGAAGACAAATTTACGAGAAGAACAACATAGAAAAAGAGCAAAAGACTCAGAATAAAGAAAGCCCAAGAGTTATGTGGGAGCCATAATCAAGAGAAACAACCTATGTTCCGTTGAGATTCCTAACAGGAAGCAACAGAACTCCACAGAGAAAATGAGACAAGGGGCCCTGGAAGAGAGCTTCGCATCAGACTGAGCGAGGAGAAAAGCAGCGTCCAGGAGGCTGAGAGGAGCCTGAACGGGCAGACCCCACGGCAAAGCGCCGGACAGCCGTGCTCACACGCTCCAATGTCAAGTCCAAGGAGAGACTTCTGAGAGCAGCATGGGGAAAAAGAAGAGTCGCCTACAAAGGAAAACCATTAACGATGAGTCCATTTTTCCAGCAGAAACCACACCAACAAGCTGACAATGGAATGCCATTCATAAAAGTCTGGAAGAAAAAATTGCCAACCAAGAATCTTATATCCAGGAAAATTAACAATCAAATATGAGGGAGAAACAAGAGTTATTTCCAGACAAGAGGTTTGTAAAAAAGAAAAGAAAAAAGAAAAAGAAATGAAGACCAGCATTACTAAGCAGAAAAAGGTTTCCTTAGTAAAAAAATACTAAGCAGTGTACAAAGAACGAACAAACAGCAGCAGACAAACCTGAGGTCAACATCAAGACAACACCACACAAAAACCAACACACTTGGTCTCTTGTTCAGCGCTGAGAGAGGAGCCGGAAGCCAGGGATTGTGTTAAGAAAATGGCAGACAAGCCAGACATGGGAGAAACTGCCAGCTTCGATAAGGCCAAGCTGAAGAAAATGGAGACACAGGAGAACACCTTGCCGACCAAAGAGACCATTGAGCAGGAGAAGTGGAGTGAGATCTCCTAATCCTGGAGGAAGAGTCACCTGCAAGGTGGACACGAGCGACAAGCTGCACTGTGACCCTACCGGCCTCCAGGTCCGAAGGGACTCCCAAGTTCTCCGGTCTGCCCTGGGATACTATGGAAAATGACTTGTATGAGTAATGGAAATAAAACACTCCTTGTGGCATAAAAAACAAACCAACCCACTCAAAGCAGTGTCCAAAACAGCACAAAAATATAAGAAGAACAAGGAAACGATCAGCACCACACACATGAAAACATACATGACGATGGCAACAACACACTCATCCACATCAATAATGACACTGGAAGTTCATGGATTAAATGCATGAGTCAAAACAGAGTAGCTGAATAAGAGCACAAGCCTGACAAAGAAACACACCTTAGCCACAAAGATAAATATAGACTAAAAAAGATGGGGGGGAAATCTAGCAAAGGTCCAAAAAATAAACAGGAATGGCACTATTAATCTCCACTGAAAGAGATCTCGTGAGCGACACAGAAGGGCGTTACATGACAATGAACGACTGGAGACGTCGCCATGACCAGAACCACGGAAGTCCCTCAGCACACACACTGCAGCACACTCACAGCTGAAGAGAGACTGACAGTGACGGTGGGAGACACCAGTACACCACTGCCAAGGCGTGAGATCACTGGGAGAAAAACTCAATCCAGAGACGTAAATAACACAATTAGCCACCTTGATCTCCAAAACAAATATAGAACACTCCACTCAGCACCAGCAGTTTACATTCTCTTCAGCGTGCACAGCGCATTCTCTAGAATACATGTTAGGACACAGAGCAATCATTAATAAAGATTTACAATGCTGAGATACTACAATCCATTTTCTAATACCACAACACTATAAAATCAGACACCAACAATAGGAAGAGTAACACACTGCGAAGTATCTACTGGGTAATTGATGAAATTAGGAGTGAACTTGAGACACAGCAAATGCAGTACTCAGAGGGTAATTTATAGCAATAAATACACACATTAAATAAAGTAGAACCAGCACCTTAGCCCAGCACCTTCAACAACTAGAACAAGAGCAGTATATTAAACATTCAATCACTAGGAGAAAAGAAATCATTAATATTAAAGCAGAAATACATGAACTGAAAAACAATAGAAAAAAAATCAGCAAGACAAGAAGTTGGTTCATCAAAAGGTTTAACAAAAAATAGAAACCACTAGAAAAATTAAAGGAAAAGAAAGATATGGTATAACTACCAGGGATGACATAAAAGATTCTAACAGATCCTAACAAACTTTTAAAAATGCTTTTAAAAGATTAAAATGAAATTAAAAAACAAAAATAAAACACATTACAATGAAAGGCTATACTCCAACAAATGTGCAAACTTGGGAAAATGGCAAAAGTCTAGAAATGCATTATCTACCTGAATTAACACAGACTGATGTAGAAAACTTCAACAAACGAAGAAATAGATCAGGTCATTACAAAATTTCCAGAAAAAAAAGTCCAGAGTCAGATGGCTTTGCAGGACAATTCTACCAAGTATTCAGAGAAGAATCAAAAGCAATTCTCCACAAACTATTCCAGAATATAGAAAAGAATAGCAACTTCCAAACTCCTTTGATGAAGGTGAGCATACCCGATAGCAAAACCAGGCAGAGGCACCACCAAAACAGAAAACCAGTGACCAACATTTCTCATGAGCGTAGGCACAAAATCCTCAACAAAACACAGCCAATAGAATCCAACAATGTATCAAAAACAAACAAACAAAAGCTCCTCCCCAGGATCAAATGGGACCCTACCAGGTGTGCAAGGACGGCTCGACATAAGGAAACCAGTTACGGAAACCCACCACCTGAACAAAGGAAAGCATCAGGACCATCCGCTCATGCCCCTGATGCCGAAAAGGCGTTGGATGAAACCCAACACCCATCCTGATACAATGCTGAGCAAAATGGGAAGAGAAGAGAAATTTCTCCACACAACAAAGGCATTCACATCAAATGGAACAGACTTTGGAGATTGGCAAAGGTGGGAGGGCAAGAGAGGGAAAATAAAGCAACGGGCCAGACCAGGGCAAATGGCAGCTCCCAAGGCAGATGTGGCTCTTTCAGGATGTACATGTGGCTCAGAAGTAAAACGGAACCATTTTAAAGAATATTATTCAGATAATGGTGATTTCATTGGTTTGTAAAAATATATGTATGGCCCTCGAATAATTTCTAAATTGTTTTTGGACAGGATTGGCTCTTCTGTCTCAAAAGATGGCCAGGCCCTGGGCTAGCCTGCTGCTGGATGCTAACTTAGATGTAATCAAAGACAGCAGTCCAGAGAGGGAGAAGAGAAAGCAAGGAGCGGGTGCAGGGGAAACCACCGGCCATCGGAGGGGTGATTAGCTTAGACTGTTGAATACAAAAGTAATGATCCGAAATGTAAACCCCCACCCTAATTTTCAATCAAACATTAAGGACAAAATAAGCAAGCAAGCAAACCAACAAATGCTGGCCACCAGACAGCACAGGGGACTAGGGACCTGACCTGACAGTCACTAGCTCTAGGTATGGTTCTCGAGGCAGGTAAACTGAGTCAAAATGATCCTCAGGTTACTCCCAGGCGGGGAGAATGTGCAGTGCACAGGCATCTGGAGTCATGAGGATCCGCACCTGCGAGCACCCAAATCAAGTGCAACCCAAGGACATAGGGGGGCGGAGTGGGTGTGCACGCGCACGTGTGTGTGGCATCCCCTGCACTATCAAAGGGATTACTGATAGTGCCTCTCTTCTAGAAATACCATATGCCGTTAATGAGGTTTCCACATGCCTTTGCTGCCATAAAAACTAGGGTTAAGACCTTGCAGAGCCTGAAAAGCCAGAGACCTAGCAGATAGCCACATGCAGGGAGCGCTCCCTGGAGGTCTCCAAACTGCCCCAAGCTTTTTCAGTCCCTGATTCACTGGGGTTTGAAGCTCAGAGAGTGGGGCGGCTTGGCTCCTCCTGAAGGGTGAGGGGCCCCTCTGCTCTTGCGGGATCGGGGGTGGGGTGGGGGTGTGCTGACAACACATCTGCAGGTTCCACTGGCTGCTCTTGTGGTGCGCACCACTAGAGGGCAGGCTAGGGCGTTAAAGTACTAACCCATGACCACTGAGTGGATTCTGACACAGAGACCCCGAGAACTGTTCCTTTCGCTTTCTGGGACTGTGTATCTTTTAATTTTTCTTTCAGATATCAATTTTTATCCTTTTCATGTGTTTTCAACAATCTTCTTTCTTTAATTATGGTCTTATTACTATTATCTTTTTAAAAATACTTTTATTGGGGGCTCTTACATCTCTTATCACAATCCATACATTCCTCCAATATGTCAAGTACATTTGCACATATGCCGCCATCACTACTTTCAAAGAATTCTTTCCACTTGAGCCCCTGATATCAGCTCCCCATTTCTTCCCCCTCCCTCCCGCTCCCCCCTCCCTTACGAACCCTTGATAAGTTATAGATTATTTTTCCATATCTTACATCATCCTCCGTCACCCCTCACCCACTTTTCTGTTATTCATCCCCCTGGGAGGGGGTTCTATCTACATTGATCCTTGTGATCGATACCCCCTTCCCCACCCTCCCCTAATCCTCCTGGTATCTCTACTCTCCTTATTGGCCCTGAGGGATCTATCTATCCTGGATTCCCTGTGTTGCGGGCTCTTATCTGTAGCAGTGTGCATGTTCTGTTCTAATCTGATTTGTAAGGTAGAATTGAGGTCGTGATAGTCATGTGAAGGAAGCACCAAAGAGTTAGAGGAAAGTTGTGTGTTTCATTGGTTCTATACTGCAGCCTGACTGGCTCATCTCTTCCCTGTGACCTCTGGGACTGTACATCTTTATGGGAGTAGACTGGCTCCTCTGTCTCTTGAAGAGCGGCTGGTGGATTTAAACCGATGACCTTGTCATTAGCAGCCCAAAGCGTAACTCACAGCACCACCAGGGCTCCTGTTAAAACACAGCAGAATCATCTCCCCAAGGAGCTATTGTTTCACAGGAGACTCCTTCCACTAGCAGAGAGATGACAGCGCATCACGTTGGCAAACATAAAGGAAACGGGTGAGAAATTTAAGCAGCTCAGCAAGGCTCAAAGAAATTGGATCTGATTCAGCTTCTTCTTCCTTTTTTAAATATACCACGCTTCTAAAGGATCTCCAGAGTCCAGTCTCTCGTTCCCTTTAGATTGACTCTCGGCTCTCACAGCTTAGCTTGTGTTGCCCAAAGAGAGGGACACTGACCTCTCCTTCCTTCCAGGGACCCCAGCTGCTAACACGGTGCTGCCAGGGAAGACCGCCACTCACGTCTCCCTTCCTTTTCTGTCTTCCTTCTTGCTGCCCGCAACAGCGCCTCTCCAGCCTCCCGTCTCCCCGGGAAGGAGAGTGGGCAGGCCCCGGCCTCAGAGCACCCAACCGCCGGCCTTTCTTTGCGCTGGAATAACCTTTCTCAAGACCTCTTATCGTTATGGCAAAAGCTACTACCGTTTTCCATTTACAGTGATGGCGTACGGTTTTCTCTCGAGATAAACACGCACAAATACAAAATCAGTAAGGCATGCCACTTTAAGAGAACCTCAGGAGCAGAAATGGTCTGCCTGGGCAGCCATCAGGTCTGTTCCAGGTCCTTCCAACCCTGACATCGCTCTGAGCACTGGTCTGCATGTGGCATCCTGGGGGCAGGATTAAGCTCCTTTCTGTCCTCCACCCACCTAGCGCCCAGTCCTACAGCACACACTGTGTTAGGCCTCTGCCACTCCCTGGTGGTGATGCCTTCCCCTCCACCTGCACCTTTCAAACCTCTGTTTGTCCTCCAGAAATAAATTAAATATTGCCTCTCCCATGAGGGTGATCACCCAGCAGCCCAAGCTCTGCCAGTGTGGCCCAGGCAGCCCCATGTCTACCTCTGGAGATCACATTCAATGGCTGCGAGCCCCCGTGCTTTGTGCACTCCTCCGTAGGCAACACCCACAGAGAGTCCCTGCACAGGTGACAGGTACACGAGAGCCACGGCCCGACTCAGCTGTCTGTCACAGTGTACCAGGAGGGGAAGACCCCCTCATTTACTCTCAGCCTTCATGCCCTGCAGGTACCAGGCTGCAAGTGGGTGCTAAGAGAGTTTTCTTGCCTGAGCCTGAGCCTGAAGCTCAGGGAACAGCTCACCTCGGAGGTTCTTGACAAAGTCCTCCAGCTTCATCTTACGCTCGGGCTTGACGTTGGGGCTGTACATGTCCGTGTTGAGCAGGATGATGGCAAAGGCCAGGATGAATATAGTGTCTGGGTTCCGGAACTGCCGCACGACTCCGGGGTTGCAGATACAGTACCGCTGGCTACAGGCCGGGGGAGAAGAGGCAGGTCAGGGCCACTCTGCCTGGCCAGCAGGGAGACTGCCTCCTCACTCCTGAGCAGCCACTACGACTCATGTCCCGCACTCACTGCTGGGCCTTGGAGATGACCAAGGGTGGTCATTCCCTCTGACCCTCCATTTCTACATTCGGGAGACAGGGAGAACCCCTGCTTCTTAGAGAAGGCTCTCCCAACCACTGGGCCTTTCTCACTTTATTCCAGCCCCGCTCACTCCATACAGTTTAGCTACTCAGGATAAGGAGCACATTTCCCAGTCCTCCTTGTGTGCTGGCCAGATACTCAGAGGGCACCTTCAAGGTTGTTTCTTAAAAGGGCAGGGAGTGTGCCCTCGGCTCCTCTCCTCTCCTCTCCCTGCTTGGACGGGGACACGATGAGACGTGTCAGGTCTGCCATGTGGGGTTTGTCTCCCTACCAGCTCAGACAGAAATGAACGTCCTGGTTACTGTGGGATCAGCGAAGACTCCCTCAGATATCTTTCTCCCCCAGTCACCCCTCCCTCGTCCAAGTGCCCCCTGGAGCAGTGAGCTCGTGGAGTCAGGGGAGCTCCCTGACTGAGGTTCAGGGGGGAGCAGGCAGCAGCCAGTCCAACCTCTCCTTGGAAGCCCAGCTTAGTGCAGTCCCTCCAGGAAGCTTCCTGGGAGTAAGCGTATACACGAGGTTGTCCTCAGTCCTCCTTGACCCCACAGGGCTGGGCCAGCAGCTGGTTCATGGTCACCCAACTACCAGTGACCACACAGAATGACTGTATTCAACAGCTGGCATGGACTGCAGGTCATACGACTAGATTCGGAAAAGCAGATGACTGACTGATGAGACCTTAATGCTGTACCAAACCCGGGCCTCAACACTAACTGGAAACCATGACTTTGGGCACGCCGCTTAGCCTCTTTCAATTTCAGTTTTCTCATCTGCAAACCTCACAGTTAGGATACTAAAGGCCCACCATGGCCACTCTGTTCTGTAAGGAGATGGCAAAGTGCCTAGCATGCAAGAGGGGGTGTCCTGTGATCACCCCCAAAGCAACAGACATAGACACGTGCCCCCACTTAGGTGAAGGGGATCAGGGGGGACTCAGTCTTGCCACAGGCACTGGAGCAGGAGCACTCCTCGCCCCTGACGCTCCCCGTCCCAACAGCAGCCCCAACCTGAAGGCCTCGATGAGCCGCTCCACTTTCTGTGCCTCCCCCTGGACACGGATGTGAGCCTGGAATTTCCGGAGGGCTTCGTCCAGCTCCATGGCTGAGAAGTCCATCTCGTCTACCACGCAGCTGCAACAGAGACGGTGGGTAGATTCCATTAGCCGCAGCACCCCTCTGGCTTCCACTGCCAAGAGGCAATCAGGTCCCACCCACACCAGGATGACTCTGGTCAGGAAGGGTTCTGCTCCACTTCCTCCACCCAGCAAAGTCCGACGCTGCAGAATATGGCAGAAAGATCCCAGTGCTTCAAGAGGAGTGCCAGGAACCCACTTAAAGTATAGGGACATGTCTGGCCTTACATTTATTTATATGTGCAGTTTTCTACTGAGGGGGCCAGAGCATATGGCTAGGTGTGTGGATTCCTTCTCTGTAAGGGCCCATTTTCCGGAAACAAGCCTGGAGGTTAATCGAGTCCCATGGCTCACATTACTGCTATGAATCTTCTCTTGTGTGAGGGGGAAAGTTGCAGCCTTCAATTTTCAAAAAGAGAAAAAGGAAAAAAAAAAAATGCTCCAGGCAGTACCGTGCTTGGCCTCCCCTTGCTAGGATCACTGGTAGGTTCACAAGTGGAGGCTGCCCCAGGCACACGGGGGAAGCGAGGGGCCAGAGCCATGTGGGGCTGTTTGCTGACCACTGTCCCAGCAACTGCCCTAGTGGCTGCCTGGCGTGGTGGGTGAGGAGTCGCCTTGATACTTCCTGAAGCCAGTGCTATTTTCTGATCCAAGGGGAACAATACATGGATTTCCTATGGCCTAGAGCCAGCTGGAAAGGGGTGGGGGGCTGCAGGGGGTGAAGGGGAGGTGGCTGGACCAAGGCTGTTTTCGGCTGTTGGTTTAATGAGAAGCTAATTTGCACTCTACTAAACCATCTCTCTCCCCCAGGTACAGCGGGGCAACCACCATCAGACATACACTGCAGTGGGTTTTTCCCGGGGAAGCTGTAGCTGCAGCAGAAACCTCAGGCAGGGATCTGAAAGAACCACCCAGGCATGGGTATCTTGTTGGGTGCTGCCACACACCTGCTCCCACATCAATTCCCCCGGAAGCCCTTGGCTCCCTTACTCGCCACTTGTTCCTCGGAGCATGTGTGGGTACGAGCATGTGACGGAACACACTGGCGTGTGTGCAGGGAAAGCCCAGTCAGCCCCGGCCCGTGAGACCCTCCTCCCACAGGAGGTCAGACGGGATGGGGCACACAGGCTTGGCTCTCGGGAGGGCAGCCATACCGTGGGATTAGTCTCTCCAAAGAAGTGGAGATCCTGGGAGAACCCACCCCGCCTCCCGCGAGAGGTGTGTGTTAGAATCCCACCCCACAGGGGCTCCTCTGAGGGAGAGGCTGCCACAATTAGTTGATGATTAACCCTTGACCACCCTGCTTCCCTGTTTGCTCCTGGCCTTCCAGGCTGTCAGAACTGTTTGGACAAAAAACAGCCCTAGAGACAAGGCTTGGGGTGCTCCCCCACCAAGCAAGGCGACGCAGGAGATCCATGTGCAGCCATCCTCCCAGTTGCAGTTTGGTTTCCGCAATGTCTGTCTATGGGGCTGATGGGAGAGTTCTCCTGAGAAAATGAGAGAGGGTCTGAGGCTCAGGGTCTGCTCAGGACAAGTAATTATCCTGTGGTGGCCGCTCTACTCAGGAGAATGTAAGGAGAAAGAGACTTCGGGTGCAAATAGAAAGGTCTGGAGGCTGAAAGCACATGGGGCTACTCACTGCAAGGACGAAGGCTCAAATCAAGACCAGGTAGTCTGCTTCCAGAAAGATTTACTGTCTGGGAAAGCCTATGGGGCAGTTCAACTCGAATGCTATCAGTTGGTGGCAGTGGGTGTGGAGGGGAGATCCCGGGCGAGATAACTGAAGATCACAGTCATTCCTAAGAGCTGGGAGCAGTGTCTGGTCACCAGCTCTCTGGGACGGTGGGGGCATGGGGTCGTGGGCTGCATTTTAGACGGTCCCTCCCTACTTCCCAGCCCAGAGGGTGACAGAGGCAGGGGAGCTGCAGAGCTGGGATTGTGGCTGAGGCCGAGCTCTGGGCACAGGACAACGCTGGACAGCATTGAGCGTAGGCGCCAGGCAATGGGATGCCAGTCCACAGCGAGGCTGCCAGGCAAGGGAGCAGAGGCCCAAGGCCTCTGGGATGCCTCTTCTGGGCACACTGACAGGGGCGGCGATGTGAGTGTGGGCCAGCAGGAGTGACAACTCCCTAAGTGCAGTGCTGTGGAGGAGCCAGGCCCCGAGGGTGCAAGCCAGTGGAGGGCGAGGGGGCTGGCTCAGGGCGCATGGGATGAAGGCTGCACCATTCGGTGGGGGTCCCTTCTGTGTGCACGTGCAACATGGAATGGGCCCAGGAGCAAGAAGACAGGAGAGGCGGTGTATGTCACAGCAAATGGCACATCCTTGTGACTAAGGTCTGCACATGGCGCAGGTAGCAAGTGTGCAAGGGGGACGGAGGGTGGGACCAGCTGCTTCGTGTGTGAAAAACTCACACGAAGCCAGGCGACATGCCTGTGTGACTGCATGTAAGCGTGCAAGGTGGAGGGAGGTCACAGGGCCGCGTGCGCCCACCACAGCACTCACTCAAGCACGTCGCGGTTGAACTGCTTCTGCCGGTTGCCCAGGAACTCGCCGATCATCTGCCGACTTAGACCCTTGCGTTGCAACAGGAAGTGGGCCACCCCCACAGGCGTGTCGGGCACGAAGCCACGCTCGATGAGGTACTGGACGCCTTTCTCCGGCTTCCTGTGGGTGAAACACGCAACAGCCTAGGCCCCCAGTTCCGTCACTGTCCCGTAATCCCTGCCTGGCTCCTTGGGGGCCTCTGCTAGAGTTTTCCTCCCTGCCTGCCCGCAGCCACCATCCTTTGCCCCCTTCTCCCTGTGGGGCCCATTGGTCTACGGAGCCCAAGCCACCCTGTCTGTTCCTGCCACTGAGCCCACAGCATGGGGAGGGGTGGGAGCCAAATCCTTTACACAGACTGGCCCAGACTCTGCCCCACACACCCCAGGTGTGGCCACAGCCTGGCTATGTGGTTCAGGTGCACTTCTGCTGTGCTCTCTGTATAGCTGCCCCTTTCTGGGTTCCATTTTCCACTGCTGCCTCTTCCCTCCTTGGCTGCCTTTGGCCCCAAGCCCCTTCTTACACATACCTGCTACCTCTCTTCCTGGCTGAGCTCAAGGCTTCCCTCTACACAGAAGCCTGCAAGCATAATCGGGTACGCTGGTCTACCCTGATCCTGATAAAACACAATCCAACTGCCATGGAGTTTCTATTGACTCACCTGACTCAAAGCTCAAACTCATTGCTACCAAGTGGATGCCAACTCATAGTGGCCCCTGTAGGACAGGGTAGAACTGTCCCTGTGAGTTTCCAAGACAGTAACTCTTTACAGGAGCAGAGAGCCCCGCCTTTCTCATGAGGAGCAGCTGGTGGTTTTGAACTGCTGACCTTGCAGTTAGCAGCCCGACTCCTGTAATTCCTACGATACAAGGGCTCCAACTGACTCATAGCAACCTCATAGAGGGTTTCCAAGAATAAACCTTTACAGGAGCAGCCGCACGTATCCCATACCACCACTCAATCCGGAGAGGAAGCAATCACCACCCCCACCACTGAGCGAGCATTACTCTGAGCGGGTCAGGGTGCTCCTCATGTCTCACGTGCTACTTTACTTGGGGCTCACAACGCCCTCTGGGGTCTGTATCTGTGTTACCTGTGGTGGCTAGAAGTACTGACTGTGCAGGCAGACAGCAGGGTGAGCCTGTGCAAAGGCTATGATAATTCCCCGTGGTGGGTCGAACTGCATCTCCTCCACCCCCAAGGCTGTGCCCGTGGTCCCTGCGCCTGTGTGCACTACTTTGGTGGGTTCCTAGGGTCTTTCAGACACAGTCAGGTGAAGATGAGGTCACGTCTAGGGCGAGTGGGTCCCCAGCCAGGAGAGACCCAGGCCGAGACTGAAGGGATAGGTATATCTACGAGCCAAGGAATGCCAGAAACCAAACCTTAGAAGAGGTAAGCAAGGATCTTTCCCTTGCGAGCCTTCAGGAGAACCTGGCCCTGCTGGCTCCTTGATGTCAGCCTTTGGGCTTGTAGAACTGTGAGAGTTTACATGTCGACTGGTTTCCACCGCCTACTTGGCAGTATTTGTTATAGCAGTCCTAGGAAACGAACCAACTTCCTCCCTCAGAAGGCTTTCCCCAGTGACTGCAGTGCAGCGCTGGGAACAATGCAGGTAACCCCCCACAGGAGGGTCTCGTGAGGAAGGACTGCACAGGCTGAATGGCACCATGCCATGGATGACACATGCTGGACAGAGGGTATTTCTACACACGATCTTCCTTTACTGCAGACCATGCCATGGATGCACACATGCTGGACAGAGGGTATTTCTACACACGATCTTCCTTTACTGCAGACCATGCCATGGATGCACACATGCTGGACAGAGGGTATTTCTACACACGATCTTCCTTTACTGCAGACCATGCCATGGATGCACACATGCTGGACAGAG
>NW_022103928.1:29906846-29909005 GCF_000313985.2 Echinops telfairi | reverse complement strand
ATGAATCAGGTGACCCCTGTGAAAGGGTCATTCGACCCCCAGAGGGGTCGCCACCCACACATTGAGAACCACTGCCATAGAGGCTCTATTCTACATCCCGCTTCGGTAAATAGTCGCCAGGGGCTGCAAAGCTCATGAGCACGCACACGGCAGAAGGGTGCAGTGGGGGATATAGGAACATGAGTCTTCATGGATTGGCGGGGTCCCATGTCGTGCCTGCTTCAGGCTGGGCCTGCACAGACACAGTGTAACGATAGACCAGGACCCACACTCTGAAGGACAAAGGACCAGGGTCGGCGAGCAGTAGAAGGAAGCTTCAGCACGTCACACAGAGACCTCTGCACACATGACAGCAGAGGGCTGGCTGTTCAGAGCCTCCTGGGTCGTGATAACAGCCACATGCAAGGGCTCTGGGGCAGGAACGGGACTGGCGAACAGAGGAGTTGAGAGCAGGGATGGTGAGGCAGAGAGGAAGTGGTCAGGGGAGGGGGAGGCCACACAGCACCATGAGGCCATAGGGAGGTGTCCAGTTTTGTTTTTAGTAGGCTGAGAAGCTGTGAGTGTGTTCCAAAGAGGGTAGTGCTGGGATCCAATTTTCAGTTTTAGGAAGTCCCCTCCGGCTGCCAGGGTAGACGCTGGAGACGAGCCGGGGCTCCTGCAAGGACTCCGGCTGTGGTGGCCACAGCTGAGGTGATGAGTATTAGTGGCGTTTGGATCATTTAGGGGTAGAGCCATGAGTAGACATACAGATGCTACTCTCCATAGGGGCTGTGGCACAGGAGCCGACAGACTGAAGGAACAGAGTTCCTGCACAGTGACAGGCACGTGGCACGAGAGAGAGAGGCGGGCTGTACTAAGCCTTGGTGAGATGAGCATGCAGCATGAAAAAGCCCAGGTAGAGAGGGTTCCCCTTGCCTGGGAGCTGAGTCCCAGGGCCTCATGTGTCATATCAGACAGACAGAGAGTGGTGGGCTCCTGGGACCCGCCCACTGTGATGTTGCA
This sequence comes from Echinops telfairi, assembly GCF_000313985.2. Classification (NCBI taxonomy): domain Eukaryota; kingdom Metazoa; phylum Chordata; class Mammalia; order Afrosoricida; family Tenrecidae; genus Echinops; species Echinops telfairi. The sequence continues at coordinate 29,908,003 of NW_022103928.1, read as the reverse complement.
TTCTCTCTACTCCTGTGCTTCAAGGTGACCATGGGGGCATTCCCTCTAGTCTGGCCTCCGAGGTTCAACAATGGCTCTCTAAGGGCCCTTGGGGGCCCACACAGGCATGCCCGGTAAATGTGTCCAGGGGCAGGGGCGTGTGTTATCTGGAGAGGGCTGCCTTGGCCTGTTTTAGCAAGTACCCTTTCTCATGAGGAGCAGCTGGTGGTTTTGAACTGCTGACCTTGCAGTTAGCAGCCCGACTCCTGTAATTCCTACGATACAAGGGCTCCAACTGACTCATAGCAACCTCATAGAGGGTTTCCAAGAATAAACCTTTACAGGAGCAGCCGCACGTATCCCATACCACCACTCAATCCGGAGAGGAAGCAATCACCACCCCCACCACTGAGCGAGCATTACTCTGAGCGGGTCAGGGTGCTCCTCATGTCTCACGTGCTACTTTACTTGGGGCTCACAACGCCCTCTGGGGTCTGTATCTGTGTTACCTGTGGTGGCTAGAAGTACTGACTGTGCAGGCAGACAGCAGGGTGAGCCTGTGCAAAGGCTATGATAATTCCCCGTGGTGGGTTGAACTGCATCTCCTCCACCCCCAAGGCTGTGCCCGTGGTCCCTGCGCCTGTGTGCACTACTTTGGTGGGTTCCTAGGGTCTTTCAGACACAGTCAGGTGAAGATGAGGTCACGTCTAGGGCGAGTGGGTCCCCAGCCAGGAGAGACCCAGGCCGAGACTGAAGGGATAGGTATATCTACGAGCCAAGGAATGCCAGAAACCAAACCTTAGAAGAGGTAAGCAAGGATCTTTCCCTTGCGAGCCTTCAGGAGAACCTGGCCCTGCTGGCTCCTTGATGTCAGCCTTTGGGCTTGTAGAACTGTGAGAGTTTACATGTCGACTGGTTTCCACCGCCTACTTGGCAGTATTTGTTATAGCAGTCCTAGGAAACGAACCAACTTCCTCCCTCAGAAGGCTTTCCCCAGTGACTGCAGTGCAGCGCTGGGAACAATGCAGGTAACCCCCCACAGGAGGGTCTCGTGAGGAAGGACTGCACAGGCTGAATGGCACCATGCCATGGATGACACATGCTGGACAGAGGGTATTTCTACACACGATCTTCCTTTACTGCAGACCATGCCATGGATGCACACATGCTGGACAGAG
>NW_022103928.1:29893945-29906746 GCF_000313985.2 Echinops telfairi | reverse complement strand
GGAGGGGAAAAATGAGGACCTAATGTCGGGGGTTTAAATGGAGAGAAAATGTTTTGAGAAACGATGTACAAAAGCGCTTTACACAATTGATGTGTGTATGGATTGGGATAACAGTTGTATGAGCCCCTAATAAAATGTTAAAAAAGAAAAAAGAAAAAATTTAAAAAAGCCTTTCTCCAATCCTGATGCTGCATTCTTCTTCACATAATCAAGCACAATACCTAGCCTATATAAACTGGCCCACTACTTCTCTCTCAGCTTGCCGTACTGTGGTGGCCTGTGTGTTGCTGTGATGCTGAAAGCTATGTCATTGGTCTTAGTATCTCAAATGCCTGCAGGGTCACTTTAAGTGAACAGGTTTCAGCAGAGCTTCCAGACTACGAACAGGCTATGAAGCAGGAACCGGGTACCCACTTTGGAGAGAGGAGCTGCTGAAAACCTTACGCACAGAACTGGAACAATGTCAGATACTGAGGGCCGAGTACATGGAAGCTGAACATGCTGGAGAGTGACAGAAGAAGGGCTCCTTTCTCAAAGCAGGGTTGCCCTTGGAGACACAAATGGAGTAAAGGCTGTGGGAGGGGAACCTTCCAGATCTTCATTTTCTGATGGGGTACAACTCAGAGGAGAAGAAATAGCTGCAAAAACCTACTAATAATTAGAACTTGGAATGTATGAGGAATGAATCTAGGAAAATTGGAAGTCATCAAAAATGGAATGCATAAAGATCAATTTCCTGAGCTGAAATGGATGTGTACTGGCTGTTTTGAATTGGGATATATGGGCTACTACGCCAGGAATAACACAATCAAGAGGAATGGCACTGGATTTATTGTTTAAAAGGACATTTCAAGGAAATCCAATTAATACAACTACTGTATTCAAATTTATACACCAATCATGAAAGCTAGTGATGAGGACATTGAAGAATTCTACCAAGGTCTTTCCATCAGGAATTGATCAAACATGCAATCAAGATGCATTGATTAATGTTGGCAATTGGAATGCAAAGGTTAGAAACAAAGAGGAAAGAACAGTAGTTGGAAAATATGATTTTGGTGATAGAAATGAAGCGGGAGATCATATGATAGAATTTTGCAAGACCAGTGACTTGTGTACAGCAAATACCCTTTCGGCAACACTGCTATATGCATGGTCTTCACCAGATGGAGTACACAGAAATCAAACTGACTGCCTCTGTGGGAGGAGAACACGGAGAAGCTCACTATCAGCAGCTAAAACCAGGCCAGGGGCTCCCTGTGGAACAGACCACCAATTGCTGATAATGAAAGTTGAGGCAATGTGGAGGACAGCACTGAAGATATAGGCAAGGGAGAGAGGTGGGTCTGTCCAGACCACACGGGAGCAAGCCAAGAGGGGGAGCGAGAGAGTGAACTTCATCTTGGCTCACCAAGCCCCGGAGACGACACTTCTGCTTGGAGCAGCCAATACCTAGAGAGGACCGTAGGGCCAGCCTCATCACGAGACACAACATTCCCTCACTGACCCAAAGCCCTACAGGGGACAGCATGGAGACACTGCATGGGAAGTGTTCCCTATCTGCCCCATGCACAGTGGGGTGAGACGTGAACGGAGTGCAACTGGGCAACAAGGGGAGCAAAGTAACCAAATCCCTAAGGAATCCTGAAAACAGACTTATGACTTGGGGGACAGGGCTGGGCACCTCATCAGACTTGAGCACAAAACATACATAAGGGTCAGCAGACAGACCTGGAACTATCTATTTTTTTTTCATGTTTTATTACCATATATACTTGAGTATAAGCTGAGTTTTTCAGCACATTTCTAATAAAATTTCTATGGTAAAATTAGGTGCCTCAGCTGATATTCAGGTCGGCTTATACTTGAATATATACAGCATGTTTTTTTTTCTTTCGCCCTATGCCTATTTATATAAGATAGGAAGGACGAACAATCTTGAGGAGAAAACAGTGGGACTGGTAGACCCAGGGGGACATGGGAGAGGAGGGGGTGGAGAGGGGCAGTGGGGAGCCAACAAACTCAGAGATAAGGGAACAACAAGAGATCTAAAATTGATGGTGAGGAAGATGCATAATGCCAGGTGGGGCTTGATCAAGAGCAATGTATCTGAGAGTAAATACTGAGAGCCGAATGGAGGTGAGCATGATAGTGGGACAGGAGGAAGGTGAAAGGAAATAGAGAAAAGAAATAGGAGGCAAAAGCTATGTACAGAGGTATAGCTATAGGCATGTATATATGTAAATCTATTAATTTATAAAGAAAGGTATAGAGGCCAATGTACATATATTTATATGTTAAGTATTAAGATAGCAGACGGACTTTGGGCCTCTACTCAAGGCCTCCCTTAACACGGGAACATTTTGTTCTGATCACCTGGCACTCTTTGACACTCACCTGCCCGGCAGGATCACTGAAGACAAATGGGAGCCTAAGCAAATATGATGGAGAGAGTGGATGGGGCCTGGCTATCAAAAGATATAGCGTCTGGGATCTTAAAGGCTTGAAGATAAACAAGCGGCCATCTAGCAGGGAAGCAAAAAAGCTCACATGAAGGAAGCACACCAGCCTGTGTGATCATGAGGTGTCAACGGGATCAGGTCTCATGAATCAAAAGATCCGAAACAAACAACTCTATCGATGTGAACGAAGGGGATGGAGTGGAGACCTAACGTCCATCTATAGACAATTGAGTATCTCCCCAAAGAAGGGTTATAAGGAAGGGATGATTCAACCAAGGTGTAGGTACAGCACTGATCAATCACACATCATTCCTCTAGTTCCTGAATGCTTCCTCCCCCTTCACTACTATGACCCAGTTCTACCTTACAAATCCGGCTAGATCGGAGAACACACATTGGTACAGATAAGAGCTCTCCACACATGGAATTCAGGACAGATAATGCCCTCAGGAGCAGTAGTGAGAGTAGCGATATCATGAGGGAGGGTAGGGACATGGCTGGGGACAGGGAAGGGGGAGAAAGGGGGAACCCATCACAAGGTTGGATATACAGCCTGCCCATTCTCAAAGGGGATGAATATCAGAAATGTGGGTGAAAGGAGACAACGGATAGTATAAGGTACTAAATTGATGTATGGAATGTTGTAAGAGCTGTAAGAGCCCCCAATAAAATGATTTTTAAAAAAAGACTGCTCAAGAAGACAAAGCCCAATATGATAATGGAACATGAGGACAACATATACATTTGCCATATACATTTACATATACAAGCCTCCATCAGAATATAAGCCGGCCCGAGTGTAAGCCGAGGCACCTAATTATCACCTGGGAAACCAGAAAAACTGACTGACTCGGGTATCAGCCTAGGGTGGGAAATGCAGAAGCTACTGGTGAGTTTCAATAATCAAGACAAATGAAAATAAAATTACTAAAAATTTAGACATCAGTGGGGCAATGTATTTAAATATTTATTTTAAATAAAAAACATAAATAAAATGACAACAAGTCATTTAACATTAGTAAACCAGCACAGTAAGTGGAAAATAGGTTCAACAAAAACAATAAGGTGTCAACAATGATGCCTTCAGAGTACTATTCCCTGAGCTCAATCAGCAACCAAGCTAAAATATAAAGAGTTAAAATCCTTCAGAACTGGATTCCTCGTCATCACCCGTATCCCAATGCAGAGCGTCAGCTGGCGTGAGGTCAACATAGACGCTGTCCTCACCGAGATCGCCGTCGTCACCATCACTGCTGTCACGTTCATACGAAGCGCAGTCTCCACTGCCATCCGCAGCATGAGTAATGCTACATTTCTGGAAGGCACGTCGCACCCTAGCTTCTGGAATGTCTTCCCACGCATCTCGAACCCACTTTGCTATGAACTCTATGTCAGGCTTCATGAGATTTCCTCCTCTTGTTAGTCGGGCTTGACCAGATGACATCCATTCATGCCACATCCTTCGCACACGGTCTTAAAAAGGCTTATTCAAAGATACATCCAGAGGCAGCTCTGCTTAGGGTATGAGGTTTGGGAAAGAAAGGCACCAATACAAGGAATATTCCTGATGGCTGTGGTCTCAAGTACATCAAGTAGATCCCTTTGACAAGAAGATGCACTCACTCAACCCCAACCCCACCCCCAAGTCTGCACAATGGCACTGACTCTTACTTGCAGGCAGCAACCACAGGAGGATAAGGATGCAGCCGTCTGAAAGCCATTTCTGCGTGCTGCCACAGCAAGGCGAGGATAAGGGAAGCGGCTTGTGGCTGGGTCTGTGAGGCGGCGATAAGGCGCGGCGGCGGCGAGGTGGTGAGCCGCTGGGTCTGGGTCTGTCAGGTACCACTGACCCGTGTATAAGCCGAACCCCAGTTTTTCAGCACATTTTTTGTGCTGAAAAACTCGGCTTATATGCGGGTATATACAGTAATTGTTATTTCTTCTTGATGACAATCTGGCTGGTGCCAATGCCAGCTCTGCTAGCACAGGGAGAGCTTCGACCAGGCCCTGCACCCTCTGAGCCCTGGCCCCCTCCCAGGTAAAGCGTGGACAATGGAGCAGCTTTCCTTGGAGGCCGGAAGAGTGCTCCAAGATGTACAGCAGTGCTTTCTGCCGCCCCTTCCTCCATCAGCTCCAACAAGCAGTGGTTACACGGAGCCAGGCAGGGGCCGGGGCCCAGGTGGTGGGGAGGTCTACTCACAGCAAGGTGTTGCATCACTGAACACAGGTTGGGGGCAGGCGAGAAATGAGCCTTCTTACCGCCCTAACCGAGTTTGGTGGATTATTTGCTCAGCATACAGATTAAACATGCAAGGGAAAAGGATACAACTCTTGTACACCTTTTGTGACTTTAAACATAGTTGACTACTGTTGTTTGAACAACTGCCTCTTGATCTATCTAGACATATTCCATGTGAGCACAATTAAGGGCCCGACTTTCCATTCTTCATCATATTGCCCACAATCTGTTGTGATCCACACAGTTGAATAGCTGGTATTCTCTGTTTTCAGCTAATACCCATCTGACGACAGCAGAGATCTCTTGTTCCATGTCCTCTCCTGAAACTGGTTTGAGCTACTGGCAAGTCACTGATACAGCATAGTTGTATTTGCTTTGAATTATGTTCATGTTCAGCAAAATTTTGCTAGCATATAATACTAATGATATCATTAGATGACTGTCATTGTTTGATCACTTTTTTTTTCTTTTTATAGTTGCATCTTTATTAGAAAGTCTCAGCTGCCAACTTTGCGTTTCCACCCACCTGGGCAGGGACACTCTCACGGCTTCACGACCGTTTGCTCAGGTGCTGCCTTTGTGGGGCCTTAGTAGCGGCCGCTGCTGTCGTTTTAGACGCCTGTTTTGCCTTTCTGGCTTCCTTGGCAGCCCTGATGGCCTGTTCTCGTTGGGTCTTTCTAACCTCAGGTTTCTGATTCCTCTCGGCCATTCTATCAGCAAGAGATGCCCTAGGGATGGCCCCTCTGGAATTTAACTGCACAGCGAGTTCTTTTCTTTGGAATTTCTTCCGATTGCCCCTTTTTGTGCTTCCTCCTGTGGAGAACAGTCCAGTTTATCTGCTGAGGGCTCCTTTTGGAAAGGAATGCCGACTCGCATTTTGCATTAAGGAACTGGAAAACCTTTCCATCGGTCCTGGCATAGCGCCGTCCGTGCCCGGGGTAAATCTTGTACCCGCTGAAGCTGCACAGCTTGACCTTCATGGCTGTGGCAGCAGAGGGCTGGGGAAGACAGCGAAGAGGATCACTTTTCTTTAAAATGGATACTATATAGCTTTCTTCCAACTGGTTGACTTAAACAAGCAAGTGTTCCCAAGATAGCATGTTGGTTGAAGCATTTCAGCTGAGATTGTGTCAATCCCCAGAGTGTCGTTTTTCACCAGTTCCTTCGGTATGGCTTGAATTTCTGCCTTCGGTACCATCATTTCTCGATCATATGCTACCTCTTGAAATGGCAGCACATCGACTATTACTTTTTTGTACAGTGTATTTCTTCCATCTTTCTGATGCTTCTTGTATCAGTTTTTCTGTCCATAGAAGCCTTCAGTAAAGCAACTTGAGGCCTGAATTTTCTCTTTAGTTCTTTTAGCTTAAGAAATGCCAATCATCCTCTCCCCTTTTGTTTTTCTAATTCCAGGCCTTTGCACGCTGCCTTATTGTACTTTACTCATGCAGTAAAATCTGTTACCAATCTCACCTTATAGATAGATGATGAAGTGAGGTTCTGTGACGATAAATAACTTGTCCCAAGGTCACACAGCTCAGGTGGCCAGGCTGGAGTTCACACCCTCCCCAACCTGGTGCCTGAACCCATCTTCTGAAAGCCCACCATATAGAAAATCAGATGGTGTAACCTTGCTGCCCCGCCTCCTCACAGGTCTGGGCGGGCAAACTGAAACTCCAGGAGGCAACACCATGTAACCCTGGAGTGGGGGCTGACCCCTCGTGGGTATTGACCCCTCCTTGCCCATGGGAAATACATCATTCCACCCCAGGCAGCTGCCCCCACCTGCCTCAAGCCTGTGTTCCGTGATATAACACCTCATTTCTTTGTCGCACCATCTCTTCTTGCCTGTGTTAGCCTGGGTAGACTACAGAAACAAACTCACAGACACTCACATGTGTATAAGAAAAAGGTTTTAAAAAAAAAGAAAGAAGAAAGAGGGTTATATACAGGAGCAATTGAATATTGAGAAAACATCCCAGCCCAGTCCAGATCAAGTCACTAAGTCCAGTATTAGCCCATATGTCCAATACCAATCTATACGGTCCTCTTCACTTAGGCAACACATGCAATGACACCAAATGCAAGAAGATCACAGACCAGTGGGTGTAAAGTCGGTGATAACAGAAGCATCTCAGAACTGGCAGAGGTCTCTATGTGGCTCCCAGGGAGTCACCGAGCGAGAGAAGTATCTCCCGCCTCCAAGGAAGGAAATATCAGATTTCCCAGAATCCTCAGGAGAAGGCCATGCCCACACAGAGGCCTCATTGGCTATGATCTGATTGACAGGCTAGACTCCACCACTACACAATCCTCAAATTGACAAGCAATTATATAACTACCACACTGTCCCTTTTACTCTGGCATGTCTTGTCACGGTGGGCTGGGCCAGGCCCTCCCACTTCTGGAGGAGTATCCTCCTAAAGAGAGCTACCCGTGATAGAATGGGCACCCTTGGAATGGAGCGCACTGCTTGTCTCCGAGGAGGATAAGCAGAAATCCAGGACCTCTTGGTGGTGGCAATATAGGGGATTCCCCCTTATGGTGGGGTGTTCATAAGGGCCTCTAAGATCCTTTTCAGTTGCAGGGGTTTGTACTTCAAGGCAGGTCCCTCTCTGTGAGCTAGACAGCGCCTCCACTCAGGACTCCAGATGCTGCCAGGCTCTGTGTGGCCCACTGCCTGGCAGAGCTAACAGGAGCAAGGACAACAGAAAGCACTGCCCTGCACCTTGGACCTTGCTCTCTCTTCCAGGATCAAGAGGAGGGCAAGAGGCAGATGACACAATTTTGCGGAAAATGAAGACTGTTTAAGCACTCCCTAATGAAGGTCAGATGCATGTGAAGAAAAGGAACATCCTGAATGATTCCATTCTACTTGGATAAAACATTAATGGCAAATTTGGCAAAGGCAATCCGGAAACCAAGTGCTGTAGTGATTGCACTAGGCACGGCTGCAGCAGGAGGTGCTCATCATGTTGTAAACAGGCAAACATGCCACACTTGGATGACTAAAACGAGGCTGACTCAGGCCAGGGTTCTTTCTAATTGCCTTCATATGCATCTGAACACCAGCCAGTGGGACTGACACATCCGAGTGGTGGCGCTGGTGAAGGGCACGGACTGTCTTGTGGGCTGCCAAGAAAATGAACAGCCAGTCTGAGAAGAAGTAGCCACAGAACGCTCCGAGAAGCAAGGATGGTGAGTCATCCTGCTGACTTTGCACACGTCCTTAGGGGACACCAATGGCCGGAAGGGACTTGAGGTTTAATAATAGCCTGGGCCAGCGAAAATGAGGGGGATTCTCCCTGAGAAGGCCTGACCCATGCCTCTGCAGTGAACTCAAAACAGAACAAGGACCATGTCGGTGGCACAGGGCCAGGCAGGGTTTTGTTCTGTTCCCTACAAGGCTGCCGGGAGTCAGAGATGACACCAACCAACCATGCCACAGAGGAAATGAGTTCAAACGCAGCAGGCTCCGAGATGAGTACCTGCACATCGCCGGCCCACTAGCGCTAAGTACTGACCATTACTATTCACTAACATGAAGCACTAACTGGCAAAGGTCAAAGTTTACAGGTTTCCATGTGAATTACCCTTGTATGTGAAGACAAAATTCCTTACACTGGCCCAACATCAACCTCATCGTAAGCGGAGAAAAATTTTGTTGGGGGCTTTCCTGAGGCCCTGAGCACCATCTTCCCCTGGCATTCACCCAGGGTCTAGAAGTGCTCACTCACCACCACAGGGCCTCTGCTCAAGCACTCCTGGATGCCAGGCTCCAGGATCTTCGTCCTCACCAAGTCCTGGGAGGCAGGACTTAAGTGAGGCTCAGAAGGGCAGAGAGCTGACCAAGGACACTTAGCTTGTAAGTGGCAGGGCTTGTCTTCTGCCTCTCACTCCTGACATCTGACCTCCCCGCTATAGCCAAATGGCAGTATGGCTGCCACACCAGTCCTGGGTGGAAGCATTCCCTTGAGCTATCTAGGGTCAGGCAGACTGCCACCACTCCTGGGATGTCTCAGTCCCTCCACAGCATCACCTTCTCAAGTTGTTTGTTTTTTTTTAAACTTTCTTCCTGTTCTACCAGTTTGAATACCGCAATTCCTAATTCAGACCCACCTCAGACTCTGGAGAGGAGACAGTCCCTCCAGGTAGAGGCCTGGGCAGGACAAGCTCGCTGCTGGTGGATCTAAGAGGTGTCCAAGGGTTGTAGGGGCAGGGAGGCAGCAGCCGGGCAATAAGGCAGGGATGCAGGCAAAGGTGAAGGGTCTGGGAGGAAGGGGATGGCACAGTGCATAGGGCTCAAGGGAGAGGCAGGGGGGTGCAGACGTGGGGAGCGCGCAGAAGAGTTCAGGAAGCAGGAACCTGCGGGAGAATCCAGCCTTGGGCAGTAGGACTGCTCAGTGTCCACTAAGACATCCTGTCTAAGGTCTTGTACCTTGGCCAGGAGCTCAGAAGCATCAGTCACATTTCTACCCAGCTCTCAAAGGCCTCCAGCTTTGTCACATCTGTAAAAAGGGCTTTATAAACTCGAAATGCTTCAGATCTATGTAAGTAAACTCTTCTTGATTAAATAACACGGTTTTAGAACAGCAGTTTCTCCTCCCATCTTCTTAGCAACCTGACATTTGACTAGAGCAACAGTTCTCAACCTGGGGCGCGACCCCTTTGGGGGTCGAACAACCCTTTCACAGGGGTCGCCTGATTCATAACAGCAGCAAAATTATAGTGATGAAGTAGCAACGAAAATAATGTTATGGTTGGGGGGTCACCACCACATGAGGAACTGTATGAAAGGGCCGTGGCAGGGGGAAGGTTGAGAACCACTGCTCTAGAGCATGGAGGACGATACAGACTGGGAGGGCACCAGCCTCCCCTTGCATGGCTGGTGAAAGGCTGAGCTGGGAATAAAGCAGGGTCTTTTGATAAGCTCATGCTACCCTGTGCTTCATTAGTGGACAAGGATAGGTCTCATGTGACTCCTGGGCTGTTCTCCCTGGAACCAACTCCTTTCAATCTGCCCTCTCCACGCTCTGTGCCAGCCTGATTCACATATCCACTGCCCAGTAATAAGGGTCACAACAATACCAGGCCAGGAGGCACCCGAACACCTGGTTAATAGAATTACTTTGCATAATTTAATTTAGCCATAGACTCTTGGAGTTGACAGTTCTGGAGGAGCCGTAGAGAACAAGCCAAATGCCAAGCAGCACCATGCTAACAAAAGGGAAGACTCAGTGCTGTGAGGTGATGTGTCAAGGTAATCTCCAAGCTGAAAGAAATAGCATCAACAAGAATTCCAATAGGGCTTGTACTTAATCCTTACCCCCATCTAAGAACAATTAGTTCTTATGACATAGCCTTGCTCAATTCTCACCCTTGTAGAGAGATCACTGAAGATATGGGTGCTAGAGGAAACCACGTGGTGAAAAAAACCCAGATGGTGCATGGCTATCAGAAAAAATGGCATCTGGGTTCTTAAAGGCTTATTTTCAAACAAGCAGCCATCTAATTGACGTGTCAACTAAGTCCGCATGTGTGATCCAAGGATCATAAATCATGAAATACAAACCCAAAGGAGGAAATGGTATCAGAGCTTACATTCTGAACACCTGGTTTGAAGAGAGACCTAGAGATGACAGTGTAAGTCCAAAATCCACTTGCAGGGTCCACACATGGATGAAACTTTGAGTGGAGCCCCTGTGATCACAGTTGAGGGATGTGAACAGTCTTGTTATCAGACAAAGAACATTGTCAGGGGCAGTAGTAGTTAGGTTATAATGCAAGACCCTACCATTTGATCTACCTCTTGACCCATTTTAAAGTGGAGGGGAAATACAGGTAGATGAAGCCCCTAGGCAATCCCCTCTGACCAAGAACCAGGGATGTAAATCGCTTTGCTTTCATGCAGAATGCACTGGAAAGTGGATTGTTACAGATACGTAGGTTAAAACTTAGCATCCTATCATTTTATCTCCCCTATGATCCATTTAAATTGTACTAGTTGTAAAATGTTTTCTGCTTTCTTTCTGATTGAGGTTTTTATCTGTCTTGTTGGTCTTAAGATGTTTTCTGTGTATGAAACCCAGGAGAGTGAATCTACAGAGGCAGTCCCTGGATGAACGGTCCCTGCGGGTGTGGCGGGGGGGGGGAGATGGGGGCTCATAACGATGAGTACAGAAATGAAGAAAATGTTCTAAAACGGACAGGTGGTAACTGTGCAAATCTTCTTGATGTGACTAAACTACTGATTGTATGGCACGTCAATTATATGCCAATAAAACTGTTGGGAAACAATTCTGGAGAAAAGCTTAGGAATTATACAGGAGACAATCAAGAGGAACAACTTATGTCTCATTGGGATTCCAGAACAGAACGGAATAACAACCAAACCACAGGAAAGGAGTCCAAGAGCTCCGTGAACATAACTCTCTATGTCGAGTTCCTTTGCTTTATCAGACTCTATGAGTCCGTTCTTTCTGTGTACACACAGAAAGTGCACATGCAAACGTGTACACACAGAAAGTGCACATGCAAACGTGTGAATGGAGAGGAAGACAATTAGCTCACAAGAGAGGAGAGACTGTCTTAGACATGGGAAGGAAACAATAAGTAAAAAGGTAACAGCCTTTACTCCAACACAAAAGAGGGGAAAATAATGACTCAAGAAGCTGGAAGGCCGCCAAACAGGTAAGACCCCAAAAGAAAATCATGACATATCATGTTCAACTTTCAAACACCAAGGACAAGGAGAGAATATTGAGAAGAGCTCATTACAAAAATGAACAGTTATTTTCACAGGAGAACAATAAGTATAGATTTTCAGCACAAGCCATGCAACCAAGATGATAATTGAAGACATATACATACCCTGAAATTTCTCTCTCTCTCTCTCTCTCTCACACACACACACACACACACACACACACACACACACACCCTGAAATTTAAAAAAAAGGCCAATTAAGAATCTAGCAAATTATGCCTCAAATATGAAGAAGAAATAAAGGTATTCCCAAACCAGGAGATATTACAAGTTTGAAAAAACAAGATCTCTACAAAATATACTAAGAGGTGTTCTGTGGACAGAGACTCAACATCAGCAGACATAACCCAAGATCAACATACACGACAGCACAACTCAATAATCACGCCATTTAAGCAATATTCAAAATAAAGCATACTTACAAACCCGAAAACAGGGAACCATAAATACCAATCCACAACGAAGACAAGTCCAACAAAAACAGGGAGCAAAGTGCACATACAAAACATGTGAACAGAGAGGACGACAATCAGTCCACAAGAGAGAACACTGTCTTAAATAGGGGAAGAAAGAATAAGGATCGAAGTAAAAACCTAAAGGAAAATGGAAAAATCTCACCAAAGTGAAACAAGAATAAAATGAAAAGAATCTAATAAACCGCAAAATAACAAAGAAAATGGGTAAAAACCCTACAATTAAAATGAACTCAGTCCAGAAATTCAGGAAAAGGAAACCAGTAATACCACACACAAAGAAGCACACACCAAATGACAGCTACAAACCACCTGTGTCAATGACACGGAATGTAACGGTTCAAATGTACTAGTCAAAGGACAAGGAGTACAGACTGGATAAGAAAACAGGGCCTACAGTCATGCTGGTTACAAGAAACATATCTTAGACTCAAAGATAAAAGTAGACTAAAAATTAAGGGATGGAAAAATATTATCAAGCTAATGGTAATTTAAAAACTCAGTGGCAATATTAATCTCTGATAGGACAGACGTCAAGGCAAAATCCTTCATAAGAGACAAAGATAGACACTACATGAGAGACACTGGAACACTAAAACAAGAAGATAAAATCATAATAAATATATAGGCACCCAATGAAAGACCCTTAAAATATATTAAACAGAATTAAAGAGAGTAACAGATAATACTACAATAATAGTAAGGAAATCCATATATTACTTTAGAGGAAGTACAGAACATCGAAAACAAAATAATTCATCGAAAAAGATAAGGAACCCCCCCACCCCCACCCAACTCTCATGATCCCAATTCTACCTTACAAATCTGGCTAGACCACTGGTACAGATAGGAACTGGAAAA
>NW_022103928.1:29886983-29893593 GCF_000313985.2 Echinops telfairi | reverse complement strand
TAAGAGTTGTATGAGCCCCTAATAAAATGATTTTTTTAAAAAAGTTAAATTCCATTTTCAGATGATATGATTCTATTCGTGGAAAACCCCAAAGACTTGATAAGAAAATTGTTGGTAATAATTCAAAGATTTAGCAGCATGGTTGGATACAAGATCAACATGTAAAAATCAATCAGATTCCTGCAAACATAGCAAGAAACCCTGAAAAGGAAATAAAAAAACAAAGCATGCCATTGACCATAGTCACACAACAGAGTAAATACTTAGGAATAACCCTAACTAGAGAAATGAAAGACTTGTACAATGACAACACAAAACATTACTACAAAACCCAAAAGGATGTTCCATGATGATTGATAGGAAAGCGTACCATGGTGGAAATGCCAGTCCTCGTTAAAAACAAACAAAAGACCACCTCACTGTCAAGTCACTTCTGACTCATGGTGACCATACAGCACAGGGAGGACTGCCTGCCTTTCTGCCGCCGAACGAATGGTGATTCTGAACTGCTGACCTCACAGAGTGTAACCATTCCGCCACTGGAGTTCCTATCTAAGGCAATCTACAAGTAGAACACAATTCCAATCCAGAACCCAACAGCACTTTTTGAAGAAGTCGGGGGCGGAATCAGTAACTTGTCTGGAGAGGAAAGAGATGCAGGGGAAACCATGCCTTTCACTTCAGAAGAACAACCGAGTAGGAGGCCTCTCACGCCCTCGTCTCAGTTTACTGCACAGCCACAGGAGTCAAACCAGTCTAGTACTGGACAACGCAGACCAGTGGGACAGAAGGGAGAACCCAGAAATCAAGCCCTCTACCCTCAAAGGACTGATCTTTGATAAAGGACTAAAATATATTAAACGAGGAAGATGCAGTGATACCTTGGTTGTCAAACTCAATTCGTTCCAAATTTGTGTTCATAAACACTGAAAAGTTGGAGACAACATATTTTCCCTATAAGAAATAATGGAAACCAAACAATCGGTTCTGAGGCCCCACAATTACACCTGGAACTTCATTTTTCCAGGACTCTAACGGTGTGGAGGCCGTAGCTTTTTTGCATGTCACTGAGATATGCTCTCACCATCAAGCTGTTTCTGGTTTATCCGAATTCACAATGACTTTTCAGCCTCTTCGATGGTTTGGGCTCTTGTTTGGTGGTTAAGTTTCACACCTGTAGATACATGAGTCGCTTTCATCACACTTTATTTTTTTTAATGTTGATAATGTTGACCTGGGTAGGTTGTATTCAGCTGCCCAATCAGACAAGCGGCGACTTGATTCAAATTTTGCAGTGATTTCTTGCTTTAACTCTAGCTGTCTATACTGCTGATATCACTAATTTTCTTTGGAGCCATGGTTACAACATTTTACGCAAATAAAATGCCAAAAAAGAAAAAAAGCGCACAATGACGAATGTCACAACGCACTCACACAAACATTTTATGTTGTCTGAGCAAGAGCTTGCTTCAGCTCAAGGTCAACCCCTTCATGTTGTGGCAGGACAAGACAAGGTGTGTGACTCACTCTTGGCCATGCAGGTTTTTTCAAGGGGGATTTTGGGCTCAACTATGGAGCAAAGCTGATTTTTTTTTAACAGTGCCGTTCAAGTAGTGTAAAGTTTGAGCTCGCAGCTATTCGACAACTGAGGCATCACTACAGTCTCTTTAACAAATGGTGCTGGCAACAGAGGATTTCCACCCACAGAAGGAAACAGGACCCATACTTTACCCCACATACAAAAAAACATGAATTCAAGATGGATTACAGATCTAAATGCACATTCTAGAACTCTAAAGATCATAAATGAGAAAACGGGACCAGTGAAGGGCCCTAACATACAGCATAAACACGCTACCAAACATGAAAACCATCCACACAGCAGTAGGCATCTTCTAAAAAGGAAGCATGGGCATCAAGAGACTTCATCAAAAGAGTAAAAAGGAAACCCAGACAGAAAAAATGTGGGCGATGATACAACGAACACGGGTCTAATCTTTAAAATCTTTATAAAACTGTATCATCAACAAGAAAAAGACAAATCACCCAATTAAAAATTGGCCAAAAACACGAGCCAACAGTCCACCAAAGATGGAAGTTCAGGCAGCCAACAAACAGCAAGCAACTCTCCTGATCACTAGCCACCTGAGAGATGCAAATCAAAGCCACGAAGTATCACTTTACATTAGCACTAGCTTTACACTAGCCAAGTTAAAAAAAACAAAACCAGAAAGCAACAAATGCTAGACAGGGTGTGGAGACACCAGAAGGCTCCCACACAGCAGGTGGGACTGTGAAAATGTGCCATCACTGTGGAGAGCAGTGTGGCGTTCCCTCCAACCAGGAACAGAAATTCCAGGCGACACAGCAATCCCTTTGCTGGGCAGAGGCCCTAAATTCATAAGAGGACAGCAGGAATGGATATATGCACACCCATGTTGGCCACAGCACTATTCACAATCACAAGAAGATGGAAATAACGAACTGCTCATCAGTGGAATAATGGACAAAGACCAATGATGAAAGGGTGATGCACCTCAGGGCATGGACGGACCTGGAGACCAGGATGCTGAGGGAACTTAGCAACCAAAGGCCAACTATTGTATCAGACCACTGTCACAAAGGAAAAGTCAAGATCAAGGTTTTCAGAACAAAAGAAATAGATTTCTATGTTTTTTTTTGGGGGGGGTGGAGGGATAGGAAAGGCAAAGCGATAGCTAGAGAATCTAAACTCCACACTCACTGTCGCTGAGCCAGCTGTGACTCACAGTAACCTGATAGGACAGGTTAGACTGTCCCTGTGGGCTCCTGCGACGAATTCTGGAGAGCCTTGTCTTTCTACCCTGGAGCGGCTGGTGGGTTTGAACTTGGGGTGAGCAGCCCAACGTGTGAAACTGGGCGATGGAGAAGATAGCATTCCACAAGAGGGAGCATAGAAATAAGGGTCGCGGGGGTACGGGGTGGGCAGAGAAAGCTATTAAGTCGTTTAAATGGCTGAATATAAAATGGATGATCTGAAATGTTAAGTGTCTATCTAATTCACAATACTTTTTTTAGTTCCTGAAAGCAAAAGGAATCTACCAAGACCAAGGCGGTGACTGGAGAGTCTTTCCTGGCTTCCTGGGTCTGAAGAGGCCCTCCAGAGCCTCCACCTGTCCACTCTGCTGGGCTCACAGGCCATCTGCCAGGTGCCTGGGTTACCGTAGGGCCTCGGGGAGCGCCTGTGATCCCAGTCTCCATCAAAGAGGTGTACAGGCCCGGTCTGACCCTGAGGAGACATTAGGTGATCTCGGAGCTGGGCAGTGGACAGTCTTTTGGAACATGGTCCTCCATGGTGTGGCTTGCTGCTCCAGCCAGGCTGACACAGCAGCAGGTCACCGACAAAGTCTTGGAAAAACCAACCTGGCAGATGTGAGAGGGTCCAGATTCTGCCTGTTCTAGGTGGAGTGTGGTCCGATGACCCATAGCCCCTTGGCTGTCCCAGTGTGAGTAGGTTCTTCCCTCCTCCCATGTCTAGGACGGGCTCTCTGACACCAATGACAGGGAGCGTGGTAGTCCTCCCACACGGCTCCAGGCCAGAGCTAGGTGAACAGGAAACAGCGACCCAGGAGCAGCTCAGCAGAGGCTTCTGGGAAAAGGAATGCCTGCCTCTGGTTTCTAGGACACTTGTCACTAATTACCAGGCAGGCTGGTCGTGTCTGTTCCACCTTCTTTACCCTTGGTGGAGTCGGCACTGGGGTGTAAGGCCTCCACATCTTGGAGGCCCCAGTGAGAGAGATCAGGTGAGCATTAAGGCTCAGGTTTAATAAGAGCCTGCCAGCTGTCCCTTCAAGGGAGTGCTGGCCACAATCTCGCCTTTCCTCTCACTGTTTCAGGCTGTGCTAACAACAGTCTGCTATCAATGCCCATCTCCTTCATTAGATCTCACGGCTGCCTGACAGCACCTCTTCAGAATCCCCGGTGGGCAGCAGTCGCTTGGGACCCAATTCACATTTTCCCCAAAGACCTTGTGGATCTCAGAGACATCTGCCTAGCAGCAGGCAGATCTCCACTTCCCCCTCAGCCATGGGCCTCAGCATCCAGCCTACCTCTGTCAGTCCCTCCTGTTACTCAGCATGTACTGCGGAAAACCCAACTCCTGAGTTTGACACGCAATGCTTGGCCCAAGGCGCTCCTGCAGCCTTTCAACAGCATCTACCCTCAGCACTCCCCGTGAGCTAGAACCTACCATACAAGGCCCCAAACTCATGGCATTGACTCTCCTCCCATGTCACTACATCACAGAAAAGCCCACCTCCTACGTCTACTTAGCCTGCTGGCACCTGCTAGCACCCCATGACCATCACCCTGGGAGGGGACCGGCCCTGGGAGCAGGTAGCTGGGACCTTTGCTCACAGGGCCCTTGACTCTAGGTACTCACTTGTTGAAGAGGTTCAGGCCGATGCGGTAGTGCCGCTTGCGGATGACGTCATTGCTGAAGGCGGGCGAGTCCCAGCTATTCCGGGTTTCTTTGTGGTAGGTCTGCTTGCTGAGTGTCTGCTCCCGAAGGCTGTCACGGGACGATGACTCCGAGCTGCAGTTGATGGTGTCGTTGGAATTGGATGTGCTATTGATGCTGTCGTTGTCTCCATCAGAGTAGTCGGACTCGGACTTGCTCTGCCTATTGGCTGAGCCATTGATGGCCAGGTGGCTGTCAATGGGCCTGGGGGGCCGAGGCCGCAGCTCAGGTTCTTCCCGGGGGAGCCCCTTGAGGGTTCCAACATGGGGGCCGTGCTTGGGGCTGCCCTCCTGCCCACCAAGGCTGCGCTCATAAGCACTCTGCCTTTTGAGGGAACTACGGTCCGAGCGGTCGCTGAGTTCTACGGAGCTGTCACTGGGCGGCTCAATGGTCAGCAAGGGGAGGTGGTCCCCCCGCAGCCGCTGCTCCGGCCGCTCCAGGGAAGGTGTGCTCCGGCAGCTGGTGTCCGTGTCTCCCTTGTCATCCTTGTGACCCAGGGCCCAGTAGTCCTGGGACGGGCCTCCAGCCCGCAGCCGCAGCTCTGACTCGGTGCTGGACGGCCGGTCCCCCATCTGTGAGCGTGGCAGAGGGGGCGACAGCTCCTCCTCGTCGATGTACAGGGTGACATCACTGTACGAGGCGGTCATCTCATCCAGCTTATGGTGGTCCATGCCGTGCAGGCCTGGCTTCCGCTCGGTGTCCCGGACCCGGGCTGCATCAGGGGCTGGCACCTCCTCTGCATGCAGGCTGCGACAGTTAAGGGCGTCATCAATGGATTCCGCCAGCGACTTCACCTGCCGGGAGAAAGCGTCCTCCAGCTCTGTGATGGCGTCCGCAAAGTCACTGGAGGCAGCTGGGGACTTGATGGTGGGTGGCTTGCCAAGGTCACCGCACTCTGATGGAACCAAAGCACCCAACTGGGAGCCATCGTTGGTCACCGAGACCTGCTTGCCCTCGAAGTAGGAGCCGTGCACTTTCTCGGGCCCCTCGAAGGAGAACTGCATCCTCATGTTGGACAGCACGATGCGGCGCGACATGCGGTTCTCGGACATGGAGCTGCGCAGGCGCTCGAAGTTCTTGTTCATCTGGTACTGGCGGAACGCAGTCTGGATGGTGCGGGCTGCATGGCGGGTCACGAGGCGTCCCCCATACTTCCGTTCTAGCATCTCCACCTGCGGGGGTGGGTGGGAAAGAGAGGTTGAAGGCTGTCCCAGCACAGCAGTCCCTCTCCCTGACTCCATGGTGGCACCCTAAGGGATGTGTGTGTGTCTCTCATTGGGTCTCCAAAAAATATGGGGTTCAAGGGCAAATAAGATGGAGAAATGTTAAAAAATAATGCAGCCCTTGGTGGTAGTGGTGGGGTGGCAGTGAACTTCAGGGGGCAGACTTCAAAGCTAGATGCTGGGGCTTTAATCCCAGCGGCAAGGCACTTTGGCCCGAGCCAAGCCATGTAGGTCCAGTGGCAGCCAGGCCGGACACCCGCACGTGCTTTCCTGGAAGGCGTTCCCAGTTTGTACAGCCTGCAGTGCCCCCTCCTCCCGACACACACAGATTGGAAGTAGAGGGCCAGAGAACAGACCTAGTGCATGTAATAAAACACACACACACACACACACACACACACACACACACGACTCCAGGCTTTGGAGACGACCCTCCCTTTCTTGCCATAGAGTGATGGGAGAACAGAGCTGGCAGCAAGGGAGAAAGAGACTGGGCACCCTCTTGGTCCCTGTCTGGTGCAGGGTCTCCCCAGTGGGGCTACCATGATCCAGAGCAGCCTGTGGGGTATTCCCTCTGCCTTGTTCCTGAATGAAGGCCAGCTCTAAATGAGCTCAAGAAAAGCCAAGGTAAGGCACTGGTTTCTCCACTAAGTATGGCCTCTCTGGCTACAGGGCAGAGCAGCCACCATGTGTCCCAGGGCAGTGGAGAGGTAAGACCTGAGTCTCAGCAGTGTAGGTCCAACCTTCCTGCTAGGTTGGACCTAGCAGGAAGGTTGATGCTAGCAGTGTGCCAAGCATCACACCAAGTCTGGTGGTACAGACAGGGATGTTGTCCTCACACCCCACACCATACCACAGGGCCCCCCCCCCCACAAGTTCAAGCCTTCCC
>NW_022103928.1:29878702-29886883 GCF_000313985.2 Echinops telfairi | reverse complement strand
ACACACACCCATGCCATACATACACACCCCAAACCACATACTATGCCCACTCACCCACACCCTACCATATACCACACCACATAAACGCCCCCACACATACACACACACCATACACACACCATCCCACTACCACCCCCCACCAACCCCCGGGGAATAAAGCTAAACAGAAGCTGAGCAGACTAAGCCTGGGCCTGAGTCAGGAGAAGGTAACTTGGAAAAGGCAGGTCCCGAGCCTCTTACTTCCAGAGGAGTTGGGCAGCAACTTCACATTTCTGTTCATCCCACTGTAAAGCAATTTGGTGAGTCACCTGCCTTAGGTAAAGGAGCGCCTGCTGTGAAAGGCTGGCCTGACTTGGGGACATAAGTGAAATAGGGGTCTGGAGGGGACAGGTAGGGGCTCCCCAAGGCAGCTCTCCAGTGCTCCGCAGGCCAGGCGACAGAGGCTGGGCGGGCTTCTCTTTGGAAGCGAGAACAGCAGGGGGCGGGGGTTCACAATGACTTTTCTCAGAGCAGACAGGCTGTGTTAGCCAGGGTGGTTCTGTTCTTCCTTGCCCTGAAGTTACTGAACACCATCCAAAGAAATGACCTCACTTCCACATCTGTAAGCAGAAAATTTCTATTTCTTTGAGCTGCCAATAAAGCTCTAACAGGCCATAGAGCTGACATGGGACCCAAGCCTGGGCTATGGCAAGCCCTTTCTTCTCTCTCTTCTGCCTGCAAAGGCCTGTGGGTCCTGAGCCCCTCACGCAGACCCTGGTGGGGTGTCACAAGTGCCACGAGGGACGTTACAAAGACTCCCTCCCGGACCTTAATCCCCTGATAGCTTTGGACCTTGTAAACCTTGTTTGTCTGAGACTAACTCTCCAAGCCTGTGTGGTGTAGGGAGGAAGGCTTCCAGCAGGCAGAAGTGGGCTCTGTGTTTATCTAGCAGTCCGCTCAGTCCCTTCAGACCTCCCTCCCCAAAAGGATTCAATGCTGACCGGAGCTCAGAGCTCGCTTTTACACACTGGTTCTTCTTTGGAGGCTGGCACTCACCCAAGGCCCACTCAGAAACGCTGCTGGAAGCCCGGGGAGGAATGAGATCTATACTGGCTCACACTGTGTGTGCCAGGGAGGCTCAGTCTCCCTGCACATCCTCAACAGTTTCAAGGGAGGCGCAGAGAACTGAAGGACTTGGCCGGCCAGACCTCCTGGCTGGGCCTTTCCCATCAGGCCACCTCACTATCCCTTTAAAGGAGCACTTGGCCGTGGTGGGGATGAGGAACTGAGAAGAGTGCCTGCTTGGTCTTAGCCTCCTGCCTTCACTGACAACAGGAAGTCACCAGACAGCGCCGTGAGCCAAGTCAAAAGAAAAAGGCCAAGACTTCCTGTGTGTCTCCTTTCTCCACAATGGGAGCTTCCCACTAAATCTATTCCCGCTTCTCCCTCGACTGCTGGGAGCTAGGGGGCCCTGAATGCCTTCCCTTCCCACCAACCTCCTCTGTCTCGCCTACATGCCTAGTTCGCCTTCACCGGGGAGGTGAGACCTTTGCACCTGCTGTCACCTCTTAGCGCACCTGTTCCTCACGCATCCCTTTTAATGCTACCTTAAGAGAGGGCTTCCTGACTGCCCTCATCCCGTGAAGGCATCACTATTTAATTATGTTTTCAACAGCTTTATCAGCTGTTGAATCACATACTCCATAGTTCAATCACATCGACAAGAGTTACACAATCACCAGTCAGTTTTAGAACATTTGCTTCTCTCTTGTACTCATCATTACTAGCTCACCCAAGGAACCCCTAATCCAGATACTGGCTCAATAGATTCACCCATTCCAGATTCCATATACAAAACAAACAAACGCAAACGAACAGTAACAAAATAAAACAGATAGAAACCTCAGTTGAAAAGAAACCAGAAAATATTAAAAACTAGAACAAATTTAAAATGGCTCAACAGGGAGCTCAAATGATACGGTATTAAATTTTAACCCGACTATCTGCAATAATCCACTTTCCAATACACTCACTCTGCATGATGGCAAGGCTGTTCACATGCCTGATCTGTGGTCAGAGGGAATTCCGAAATGGCATCACTTTGGGATGATCTCATTTCTTTCTAACTGACGAGCTCGTGCTCTGTCTGCCGCTCCACAATGTCAGCCTGAGGGAGCAGGGGCCTCATTCAGCTCACCACTGACTCATCAGCACCCAGTAGGTGTCCGGCTAATGTGCACGGAACAAAATACACAGCTGTAGCCACACTAAGCTCGTACTAAGCATATCTCCACAGAGCTCTAAGCACTCTAGCCTTGCTCATTCTTATTTTAGAGATCCTGCTGTAGATGTCTCTTCTGTTTGGATCTGGGTACAATGGAAGCACCCAACAGAGGCTGCTCTCCTCCACTTGCCTGGCTGTCGGGCCCAGGGTCAGGGGGCTGAAGGGAACCCTCTTCCTCCACAGCCCACAGAGGGGTCTATGCCAAAGGGTTCTGGCTTTCGACGGCCCCGTCAGTCAAGCATTCAGGGCTGTCCAGTCACCACCCTTGGCAGACTGTGGAGGAGGACTCCTTGTTAGGAAAAGACCTACCCAGGCAACACCCGCACTGATTCGCTAGTGTATTGGGGAGGCACATCAGGCCCAGATCTCGGCTCCTTGAAGGACAGGGGCAAACACAGGGCAGGAGCAAGGGGTGAAGACATTTCTGCAGCACGGGGTCTGGGCATCTCTTGGAAAGGCTGTGGGGCTACTCAAGGCAGAGGCAACTGCCCAGTGTGTACAAGAAGACTACCCAGAGCCGGGGACAATTTGGCCTGTCAGGGGGACCCTGCAGACTTGCAGAGCTGCTTCTTGAGGGCCGAGGGCTCTCCTGCAGCTAGTCTCTCTGCCAGAGAGTCTCACACAGCCTAAGACAGCTGAGTGACCTGCTCACTCAGGTACAAGCCTGTCTTCTCATTCCCAGCAGGTGCCTGATTATGAGGAACTCAAGGGTGAGGTTTCGCTGCCTCCCCAGAGACTTCTCGTTCCTTCTGCCTCCCTGAGTCCCAACCCCAACAGGAGCAGGGGCTCCCCTCCATCTCCACCACTCCTGGTCCTTCCTCAGGCCTGCCCACACACCCTGGCCAAGCATCTTCCCCAGGGGTGTGTGCAGCTCTGTATGTGAGGCTGTTACACGGGAAGAGGAAGGTGGAATCTGGAAGCACTCTCTGGGAGGCCGCTGCCCATGTGAACCCGGACTTGTAAACCCAAGGGGCTATAATAAGCAACCTCACCTCTAGGGCTGGGGACAAGCTTGGCTTTTTAAAGCCTGGGCTATTTATGCTGTAAACTGACCTCCTTCTTTCCTTCCCACTGGGCTTGCTCACCCAGACTCGATTTCTACCCAAGGCTCAGCCCTTGGCTGGGACCACAGCACCCCTGTGGCCAACTGGCCTACCACAGCTCTTAGCCCCTAGCCACAAGAGATCCGAGAACCAGCACAGAGGCCAAGGCCTCATTTGAGAAGGAGTCTGAGCAAGCACCCAGGAAGGCCTGTCAGAGAGTCAAATGTGTTTCAGTCCAGCAAGCTAAGGCATAAGGCTCCCAGGAGGAGCCAGAGGTAGGACTCTGCTGAGGCAAAGGCCACTCTTGAAGCAAACAGCCACCTAACTCATGCTTCAGTGTTAGGAAGGGCGGGGCGTGGGGGTGGGGGTGGGGTGTAGCAATGGTAAACCAGGAACTGGCTCCACACATGGCCGAGTGCCAGCCCCTGGAGAATGAATGTGGGAACAGAACAGCCTTGTGGAGCTGAGCCCCGCCTACCTGCTTATCCTGCAGGTCCGAGGAGAGCTCATAGCTCTCAGAGAGCGAGCGCGAGCGCTTGATGGCCTCTTCCTCAGCCTGCTTGCGCAGAATGGAGGTGGAGTGCTGCAGCTTGGGCCTCCGAGCACGCTGCTGCCCCGGGGGCCCCGAGTACAGCCCATAGGCCCCCAGCGATGGGTGCTCGTAGTGGTCAGGGCTCAGGCTGGAGCCGGGCACCAGGGGGCCCTGGTGATAGGACGAGGGGCTGTCCAGCGATGTGCCCGTCTCACTGCTGGGTGCTTCGCCCTCCACACTGTAGGAGAGAGAGAGAGGAGCTGTGAGTATGGGTCGGAGAGGGAGGGGGGAAAATGAGAAGCTGATACCAAGGGCTCAAGTAGAAAGAAAATGTTTTGAAGATGATGATGGCAACAGAGGTACGAATGTGCTTGACACAATGGATGGATGTATGGATTGTGATAAGAGCTGTAGGAGCCCCCAATAAAATGATTTTTAAAAAAAAGATTACAACTATTACAAGATCTTTTGGCACAACCATTAAAAGAAAAAAAAAAAAAAAGATCTGCGAGTAGGAACCAGAGGCCATGGGTCACGGGAGGGGGCAATCACCACTCACCACGTGGCAGGAGGGTCCCACACTCTCCAGGAGGGTCCCGCCCTCATCCTCCCTCCACCCAGACCTCCGCTCCGCCACAGGGGCCCTCCTCACTCAGACTAGCATCTCTGTGCAAAGCAGTCCAGCAGGACACTTATTCTCAGTACCCTCACGAGTGTCAGCTCCTTGAGGACGGGACTCCCTGTTGTCCTGTTCTCTGACGCACCAGAGCAGTACAGTACACACAGGCCTGACAGCATGGATCCCAGCACCTTCCCTCCTCCTTCCACCCTGCAGGATTCAGTACAACACTGAGCTTCTGCCTTGTAGTAATCCTTGTACTAATCCAGGCACGTGAGGCTGCACTGCACACCTCTTTGGGGCCAGGCACTGTGTGGGTGCTGCGCATGCCCGTGTCTTAAGATCAAGCTGTGAAGGAAACAGCATTCTCTCTGTGGCTGAGAAACTGAGCCCATGAAAGGAGAGGCATACCCAAACTCATTCACGTTGGCTGTACGTAGGAGTCAGGATTAACGCGAGTCCCCATCCCCACTCCTCTCAGTGTCTCCTCACATCAAGGCCAAGGGCAGGAATGAGAGTGCCTGGCCACTTCACTCCTCCCAAACTCATGAAGCTGAGCAGCCTTTTCGATTTTACAGATGGTGGTTTCCACTGTAACTGCTCTTCAGGGTGGGGCAACAGGGAAGGGAGGGCTTCGTGAGTGGCTTCTGACGCCACTTCTGGCAGCAACATCTCTAGTCGTCCCGTAGTTTCCTGTCTCTTTGTCTCAGTGGGAAGGGGCTTTATATACCCTCTGATTACCTGAGGCCAGAGGGGAGGCCCCACTGGAAGCCACAGGGCAGAGAGGAGGAGAAGGACGGTGCCTCTTGAACCGACTCCTTCTTCAAAGGTCCCCACCTTCAGAACCAGGTGTCTGGGGGCAAAGGCTTTGTTCTCTGCTTGTCCCTGCCACAAGCTGACTGTGGATAAGGGTGGACTGCTGCCAGGCCCCTGCCTCAGTTCCAGGAACACAGGCGGGTTAGACCAGATGCCGCCCAGGATGAAAGTCACCTAGGCCTCCCCACTCTCCAGCCATTGAACAGCTTCCTTCAGCACAGTCATGTGTGAGGCTGGGGATGCACAGGGGAGGAGAGGAGAGAGGAGGTCGGACTAGGTGTGCATATCGCATGGAGAAACAGGAAGAGCTGGCATTCCTCCCATCCTTCCAATGACGCTTGGGCCGTGCCTCGCAAGGAAGACTCGGTGCCTTGGTACACGCCTGCTGTCTAAAAGATGGAGTGGCAGCTGGTGACAGGAGCTCCAGGAGACCCTCAACTTACAGATGCCCTGGAAGGAAGCCCCCTCCCCAGCTGTAGGATCCCTGCTCCTCCCTGCCTAGCTTTGCAACCTGGGAGCCCACCACATGGAAATGTTTGCACACACCCATCCTCCAAAATGGGAATGTTGTAGTCAGGGACTGAATCTGTCTATCCAAGCAAGATGATGGCAGGAAACAAGCTGTCCCGGAAGAGGCAGCCGGGGCTCCGATTATGAGGATATCATTTAAACAGGCTCATAACCCTGAGTTAGCATAAACACGGTGACTGAGGAGCAGTTTCGCCAGGCCCCAGGACACAAACTGAGTGCTCTGTTTCTGAGCTGTCAGGGGGCTCGGCCAGGGAGTGGTAGCTGGGAGATTCACCCCAGGGTCCTGATAAGGCTGGGTAAGCAAACCATCTCCAGTGCTTGCAACGTGTGAATGATCTGATCCTGCGCCAGCCCTTTCTAATCCGGCCTCTGGTTCGCCATGCTCAGGCCTGAGCACTGTCCACATCCCCAGCCTGTGTGGTGTGGGGCTCAGGGCCCAGGGGAGCGGACTGACATCGGGCCTGGGCCTTGCCCTGGGATGGGAGGCGGTGTCAGAATCTGGAAACCTAAATGATGAATCAGGGCAGGGTATTGCAGGAGGCCTTACCTCCTGGGGAGAGATATACCATAACTGGGAATGAGGTAGTTGTAGGGAGGGCAAGAAGTTTCTGGAACAGGGCTAGCCCAGGATTCCTGTCCGGTGTGGACAGATTCCAGAGGATGCTTGGGAGAGGACCCAGCCTGCCCTTAAGGCTACCCTCTCGACAAGGATGTGGTCTGACACCTACAGTTTCCCCTCGTCGTCTTTCGGCGCAGGCCCCAACCTCTCCCATCTCGCATCAGCTCTGCCTTCAAGAATCTGCCTATTGCCTGCACTCAGCTCAGCCACCTTCACCTTACCTGCTCTCTGGGCGCCCACCCTGCACTCAGCTCAGCCACCTTCACCTTACCTGCTCTCTGGGCGCCCACCCTGCACTCAGCTCAGCCACCTTCACCTTACCTGCTCTCTGGGCGCCCACCCTGCACTCAGCTCAGCCACCTTCACCTTACCTGCTCTCTGGGCGCCCACCCTGCACTCAGCTCAGCCACCTTCACCTTACCTGCTCTCTGGGCGCCCACCCTGCACTCAGCTCAGCCACCTTCACCTTACCTGCTCTCTGGGCGCCCACCCTGCACTCAGCCCCTTTGGCCCTGCAGTCTCTACTTCCCCAGCAGTCAGCGGAGGGCTATGAAAACACAAGGCAGACCCAAGGCCTCCTGGGCTCCCCATCACTCACAAAGGAAGACAGTGTCCAGGCCAGGTCTTTCAAAGCTTCGCCTGGTTGGACCCAGCCCGGCTCCTCCTTGTGCCCACTCTCTTCTGGGCACACTGGTCTTCTTCTCAAAGGTGTTGGCGTGCTCCTGCCTCAGAGCTTTTGTGCTGGCCGCTCCCCGGGCCGAGTTCAGGTCCTCACCACTTCACCTCCTGACTTAATCTCACCTTCTAAAGGTGGTACAGCCTCATCATCTGATTGTAAAACCACTGCTAATCCCTCAGTGTTCCCTCAGTTTTGTCTCCATCACATTGTCACATGTGGTAAAATTATAATGCATTTTTATGTCCAAAGAGGGTGGGGAGATGCGTGTGCTTTGCTTCCTGATGTAGACATGGGTGCTCAGAAGTCTTTGCTGATGGAGTGTGGGCATTTCCAAAGCCTGCTGGGGGCCGGGCCTGGAGCTCTTCACCACATGCCCCTGCGGGGCCTTGGTAGACATCTCATGCCCATTGTGCCCAAACTTAACTCTCACTCTCTTCCCCATCTTAGGGCTGGTGCCATCACCCACCCAGTGGCTCAGTCACCATCCGGGGTGTCATCCTGCCTGCCAGTTCCCATCTACCAATTCAATCTGTCACCAAGTCCTGGTGAGCTTAAATGAATGGCGCCCCTTGAGTTGTGCCCTTTCCAATCCCCAAAATGAAAACCAACCTCAAATCACTGCAGTAAGGGAGGGACCTCATTACTACCAAGAGTGGAACACATCCTTATGACCAAGAACCTCCGAGACTTAGAGAAAGGCACATGTCAAGACACAGGGAGACCTGCCTCTAAGGAATAAGGATGCAATAGCTGGGGAGAGGAGGACCTTCCTCCAGAGAAAACAAGAGAGCCAGCCTCCCCTTAGAGCTCACACCGAATTCAGAGTTGCTACTGCCTTCTCGACTGTGAGAAAACACATTTCTTTGTTAAAGCCCCAAACAATAACAACACATTGCACCAAAGAGGGAATAGGCAGGCCATCCTTCGGCAACCTGTCTGGCTGCACCAGTTTCCCCATGAGGACAAAGGTTCGCAGAGCACACCTCTCCTGTGGGGCTCATGCACCCTTCCAGAACTAGAGAGCCTGACTTCTCAGGGGTCTCAGTAGAAGCTACAGATTATTTTGAACTAAAAGAGTC